>NC_077238.1:68909398-69542256 GCF_947179165.1 Solanum dulcamara | reverse complement strand
TCAAACTATATATATTATCTTAAAACAAATAAAGATGACAAAATAACTTGAAAGTATTTCGATTTTTTTTTTGTAAAATCTAATTATTTCAATTTATTTGAAGAAGGCTAGAATTAAAATAAGATGGGCAAACGTCAATTAATTAACAAGCTTTTTAACTTTGACAAAGCAAAATGATTAACTTAAGTTTAAACAAATTAACTTGAAATATGAGTCTATTAATTAAGTTAAACTAATTAACAAAATATTTGTTTAAAAAAAAAATCTTTTTGAGATAATTTTTGAATAAATGATAAAAAATATTAATGTTCAAGAATTAGTTTTTATATATATACCGAAATTATTTTAAAATAATGATAATATATATGCATATTTTATTGTTTTATTATTATTATTTATTATTATTATTTTATTTTAATTTTTTTTTTAAATTACGTTGAGGATGGTCAAAATTGGGTGTCAACATAGTATATCTAGACAAGACATGGAAATTACACTCATAAATGGCTATGGTCATACTACCCTTTTCAAGAGCCATGAACTCATCCTTCTTGCGATCCCTCAAAGGTTAGGGCACGTACTTCTCCAAAAATAAGGCATTCAACTTAACCCAAGTGAGTTGAGACAAAACTGATAATCGACATTCCATAAAGGCTCTCCATCACTGTGTCACACCCCGGGAGGGTACCCTAGACGTAATCGGCACTCAGAAACCATTTCTGGCTCCCAAGCGAACCACTAGCCTGATCAAACATCGGTTCATCCATTCAATCAGTAAAAAACTTAAAATAAAGAGAATATTCGGCGGGCAACTCAAATCATCAATCTAACTCAAGGAATAAGGGCCATGGGACAACAAATCAACTCCAATATTTATCATTAAAAATAGTTTGACAAGAATAAATCAATGAAAGAGATACTCAATTGACCCATCACTATCTAGTCTATGAAGCCTCTATCACTACTATCGAATTGGTGTCAATGACATGTTCATGGCTACCTCAAATCAAAATGAAAGGGCTAACTCGACGCAAGAATAACATAAGCGGTGTCCTCCGAATATAGGGGAGGACTCACCAATACGCTGAGTGTGAATAGATCCTCAATGATGCTCCTATTGACGATCTCTTAAACCTGTCTCTGCATCATTAAACGATGTAGGTCCAAATGGACGTCAGTACATGGAATGTACGAGTATGTAATATGGCAGAATGAAACATACCTCAAGGAAGAATAACGTTGGTTCAATTATCTCAAATCAGAAAGATAAGGGAGACTCAATCAAAGTGTCATAAGTCTAAAGTAAGAACACAGTTAGGCAGAGACCAATCATAAACCATCCAATCCAGTCTAATCATGTACGATATAATTCAATTAAATCATTCAATCTAATCCAATCATATATCATCTGATCCAATCCAATCATATACAATCGGCTCAATCCAATCATATACAATTTGATCTAATCCAATCATATACAATCTAATTCAATCCAATCATATACAATCCGATTCAATCCAATCACATACCGTTAACTCTAAGTCAATCACATATCATCTAATCCAATCCAATCACATATCCAACCAAATCATGTACAATCCAATCACAATTCATCTAACCCAATCCGATCATATACAATCAACTCAACAATCAACTCAAAGGACTCAACTCAATAAATATGCAAATTAAACTATGCAATGTTTTACAATTCAACTCAATCATCTACAATCACAATCAAGCCAATCATATCAATCACAATCCATTCAATTGTGAGTTTCTCTAACCGACAACTATCACCATATGAGCGAGTGATAGTACAACAAACCGTCGTTGTTGCCACGTCCATTCATACTTTTCCAGGGTATGAACGAATCAACCAATCATGGATCCAATCCAACCAAGTCCTATCATGTCAGGATAGTAATTTAGGAAGCATCTGACTTTAACGGTTCAATCCTCTCATACGTTTGGCAATGTAGTTTATTGGTCCGAGTATGGACTATACTCTTACCCAATTCGATGCTCGATACTCCTCCCAAGACTCAATATGCTCATATCTATCAGGTGAGTAAAATACTCAAAATACTCATTTAGTCTCATCGGACTCTTTCAAATCAACTCATTTAGTCTCATTGGACTCTTTCAAAACTCAATCAACTCTGGCCTCATTTGACCTTCTTTCAAATCGACTCATCTCAAATCATTAAACTCTTCTCTTTAAAATTAATACAATCTCAACTCAATCTCAAAAATCGACATTTTTAAAGTGAAAATGCCCAACTCATTTATATTCAAAATACTCATGTTCAAAAATGAGAATTTAAGAGACTTTTCCAAACTCAAGTTATGCTTAAACTCTTTCTAAATCAAAGATGAAAATAATCACTCTTTAAACTCAAAATAGTGTATAAATAGTTTATGCAAAAATGTTTACAAATCATTTATTTAAAACTCCTTCTCAAAAGATCATTTATTTTCAAAATGTTCATAAGACTCCAATCAAATCAAATTATGCAAATCACATAATCACATTAGACTCCAATCTACTTCATCGCACAACATCTTAATCAACATAACATCTTCATTCACATCATCGTCAAATATCATCATTCACCTCATCATCAAACATCATCATCGCATCATCATCAAATATCATCATTCACATCATAATCAAACATCATCATCACATCATCATCAAACATCTACTCCAAAATCCTTATTTAATTCTACATTCCATTTATAGAAACAAAAGTGACATTCTAGCTTTATCAATGTTTCAATTCTTTTTATGCCATTCACATTCTTAATTATTCCAATTCATTCTTTTCATTCCAATCAACACATATACACAACCATCCATGTCAAACTCGAGACAAATTATGACAAAAGAAATATCATCTTGGGTTCATGTAAATGAAACATGAATCCATACACTCAACAAAGCTCAACTCAAGAATATCGTCAATACCTATAAATCTATATACAAAGATACATTTGTAGTCAATAATATGAAAGTTGACTATTTAAGAATCAAGTCATCAAATCATCCATCAATTTCTAGTATATAAAAATATTCTAGGGTTTAGGAAAATTTTCAAGAAAACCTTCCTAGAAGGTTCAAATTCTTCACAACTTCTATTCAACACATACATGGGCATATGGAAGAATTCAATCCATATTTTAGGTTAGCCTTACATACCTTAGAGAAGACTTTGAAGAAAACCTTGATGTTGGGTCTTCAATGGAAGGCTTGAATTCTTGAAACTCTTGAAGACACTCTTTGTTGGAGAAGGATTTGAAGAAGAAGAAGAAGAAGAAAGGGAAATATTAGGGCTTTTAGAGAGAGAGAGAGGGACTGAAAAATGGTCCCAAAAACATTCAAGGAAGGTGTATATATAATTTAGGGAAATACCCAAATTGCCCTTTCTCCAAAAATTTGGAAAACAGGCTAAAAATGCTCCTGGCGCGATAGTGGCGCGTCGCGCCACTGCAGCGCCAAGTCAAATAGGCTTAAAAACCCTACAACCCAATAGTGGCGCATCGCGCCCTTACAACACCAAGCCTATATTTTTTGGGTTCTGGAAAATAGGCTTGAAAACCCTGCACATCTCGTAGTGGTGCGCCGCGCTAGGGACCAAACTACTGAGGCTTATCCTGGCGCGATTATGGCGTATCGCGCCACTGCGGCGCTAAGCCCAGGCTTCCTGCAGTCACAACTTAGGCCTGAAATTCTAGCAGTACCAGTCTGTCTTAGGATCGTCATATCTTTTGACTCAAAACTCCAAAAATTACACTCTTGGCGGCGTTGGAAAGAAGACTCAAAGACATTTAATTTGATAGGTCATGGGCCATCCAATTCATCATATTTTAGGAGACATGGTCATTATTTCAGGGACGGGGTCGGGGACGAGGGTAAGGAGGGGTAAGTGGGTTAAAGGAGCGTCTAGACTGAGAGTTGGTTCTTGGAACATTGGAACGTTAACGGGCAAATCCATAGAGTTAGTTAAGATTCTAAAGAAGAGAAAGATTAATATAGCTTATGTCCAAGAGACCAAATGGGTAGGTTCTAAAGCTAGGGAGGTAGACGGGTATAAGCTTTGGTTTTCAGGTAGATCGAAATATAGGAATGGGGTAGGCATTTTAGTAGACAATGATCTAAGGGATCAGGTGGTGGAGGTTAGGAGAGTCAACGATAGGATGATGTCGATTAAGGTTATCAATGAAGGAAGTACACTCAACATTATTAGTGCTTATGCGCCACAAGCGGGCTTAAGAGAGGAGGATAAGACGCGTTTTTGGGAGGATTTGGACGAGTTAGTGGGAGGTATACCACCTACTGAGAAGCTTTTCGTGGGAGGAGATTTCAATGGGCACATCAGGTCTATTTCAGGAGGGTACGATGATGTGCATGGAGGCTTTGGCTACGGGGTCAGAAATGGAGGAGGCATTTCACTTTTGGAATTCGCAAGAGCTTTTGGGTTGGTCATAGCCAATTCGAGTTTCCCAAAGAAGGAAGACCACTTGGTAACATTCCATAGTTCGGTGGCTAAGACTCAGATAGACTTTTTACTCCTGAGAAAGGTCGATAGAGGTCTGTGCAAAGACTGTAAGGTCATTCCGATAGACAACCTTACAACCCGACATAAGCTTTTGGTGATGGATTTAGGGATCAAGATGATGAGGAATAAGAGGGTCGGGGATGATCGATCTAGGATTCGATGGAGGAGTTTGACCACTGCAAATGCCCTGGAGATGGGAGAGAAGTTGAAGGTCATGGGGGCTTGGGATAGTAATGGGGATGCGACCAGTATGTGGGATAGGACGGCTAGTTGTATTAGGACTGTGGCAAGGGAAGTATTGGGAGTCTCGATTGGTAGTCGTAGTCGACATCGAGGAGACTGGTGGTGGAACGAAGAAGTGCAAGAAAAGGTGAAAGCAAAGAAGATGGCGTACGCAAAGTTGATAGAAAGCACAGATGAGGTGGAGAAGTGGACGAATATGGAACTTTATAAAATAGCGAAAAAGGAGGCGAAGTCGGCGGTTTCGATGGCAAAAACAACAGCTTTTGAACGCCTTTATGCTGAACTAGAAGAGAAAGGTGGGGATAGAAAATTGTTCAGGTTAGCCAGGGCGCGGGAGAGAAGGGCACGCGATGTGGACCAAGTGAAGTGCATTAAGGACGAGCATGGAAAAGTATTGGTAGACGAGACCCTCATTAAACAGAGATGGCAGTCCTATTTCCATAAACTCTTGAATGAGGAAGGGGACAGAGACTTTGTGTTGGGAGATTTAGAACATACAGGGAGGCGTCGCGATTTTGGGTATTGCAGGAGTATTAAGGTCGAGGAGGTTAAGAGTGTCGTTCGTAGGATGCGCTGGGGAAGAGCAACCGGACCTGACGAGATTCCTGGGGAATTTTGGAAGAGCACGAGCTCGGTAGGTTTGGAGTGGTTGACTAGGTTATTTAATGTCATCTTTAAAACGACAACGATGCCCGAAGAATGGAGGTCGAGCGTAATGATCCCTTTATACAAAAACAAAGGGGATATCCAGAGTTGCAACAACTATAGAGGTATTAAGCTACTAAGCCATACTATGAAACTGTGGGAAAGAGTGGTAGAGATGAGGGTGAGGAGAGACGTGTCTATTTCAGAGAACCAGTTTGGATTTATGCCGGGACGCTCAACTACAGAAGCCATCCATCTTATGAGGAGACTGGTGGAGCAGCATAGGGAGAGGAAGAGGGACTTGCATATGGTATTCATCGACCTAGAAAAGGCTTATGATAAAGTCCCAAGAGAAATACTATGGACATGTTTGGAGGCTAAAGGTGTACCTGTGGCATACATTAGGGTGATCAAGGACATGTACGAGGGAGCCAAAACTAGGGTAAGGACAGTAGGAGGGGACTCAGAGCACTTTCCAGTGGTGATGGGGCTGCATCAAGGATCATCTCTTAGTCCTTTTTTATTTGCCTTAGTGATAGATGGATTGACGCGACAAATTCAAGATGCGGTGCCATGGTGTATGCTTTTCGCGGATGACATAGTCCTGATCGATGAGACTCGCCGCGGAGTTAATGCTAAGCTGGAGGATTGGAGACATACCTTGGAGTCTAAAGGGTTTAAGTTGAGTAGGACAAAGACAGAGTACTTAGAGTGCAAGTTCAGTGAGACACCTCAAGAGGTTGGCGTTGAAGTTAGGCTTGGTTCTCAGGCCATCCAAAAGAGAAGTAGTTGCAAGTATCTTGGGTCTATCATGCAAGGCAGCGGGGAGATTGAAGATGATGTCACACATCGTATTGGGGTAGGGTGGATGAAATGGAGGGTCGCTTCCGGAGTGCTGTGTGACAAGAATGTGCCACCAAAACTTAAGGGCAAGTTCTATAAAGTGGTGGTTAGACCGGCTATGTTGTATGGGGCGGAGTGTTGGCCAGTTAAGACTTCTCATATTCAAAAGATGAAAGTTGCTGAGATGAGAATGCTGAGATGGATGTGTGGGCACACCAGGAGCAACAGGATTAGAAATGAGGCTATTCGGGACAAGGTAGGAGTGGACTCGGTGGAAGACAAGATGCGGGAAATGCGACTGAGATAGTATGGACATGTGAAGAGGAGAGACACAGATGCCCCAGTGCGGAGGTGTGAGAGGCTGGCCATGGATGGTTACAGAAGAGGTAGGGGTAGGCCGAAAAAGTATTGGGGAGAGGTGATTAGACAGGACATGGCACAGTTACAGCTTACGGAGGACATGACCTTAGATAGGAGGGTGTGGAGGACCTACATTAGGGTAGAATGCTAGTTCATAGTCTTGTTTTTCTTCTCTATTCATAGGCGTAGTAGTGCATTACGATCTCTTGCGCTGTGAATTCTGATTTCTGTTATTTATGTTATTATTTATTACTTTCTATGCTTTGATTACTCTATTGAACCTGTGACGCTATCATTATTTATTTAATCGTTATTTGTTATTTGTATTTATTTATTTGTATTTATTTGTTATCTATTCGTTATTTGTTTGTTGTTTTTCTCATAAAGCTTTTAATTTCCTATTCTAATGCATTTATGCATTATGCTTTTACTGAGCCAAGGGTCTCTAGAAAACAGTCGTCCTACCTTGGTAGGAGTAAGGTCTGCGTACATTCTACCCTCCCCAGGCCCCATGTTGTGGGATTTCACTGGGTTGTTGTTGTTGTTGTTGTTGTATGGTCATTAGAAGTCGACCCCTTAAACGAACTCATTCTAAAACTTAGCCAAGATGAATTTTTTGGCCTTAGCTTGGTTCTAGGGATCCTTTATGGCTCCACATCACCTCTAACGGTCTTCCATTACTTGGGAACTCATCCTAACTCATGCATACACTTCACAATAATTGATTTCAACCCTACACATATACAAAAAAGGCCCGAATCTAAGGAAAAATTTTGGGGGGTGTTACACACTGCTTCGCCTCACCTTGAAGCTGAAAGGTCACAAACTCAACTCCATGATGGTGTACAATTCCCACCTTGTGAAGTCTCTCATAGCAATTTAGGATGAACTCATAGGCATCCTCACTTTCAGAACCATGGAATACTAGAGGCTTCAACTTCAAAAACTTGGCCAGCATCTCGTGCTCAATTCCAGTCATAACAAGGCCCAAAGGTGATGGAAGAAGGCATCAGATCCCAATGCTCCATCCATCTTAGGGTCTGTAAAAGCAACGGGATGAGTGAATGGAGCTTTCCTGGCTTGCACCGCGGGAACTACTCCAAAGCCGACCAACCCACTCGGAACAGTCAAAATTATTCAAGCTATAGCTAGGTCTGGGAGTGTTCATAGTTTGAGTAAAAATTGATCCAAACCGAAAACTAAACCAAACGGATCAATTAAACTAATTTCTTATTTGGTTTTACATTTTTAAAAACCGATAATATTTGATTTGGTTTGTTTTTTTTCAAAAAAATGAAGAAATAACCAAACCGAACCGAACCTACAAAGTATATACATATTTTTATATAATTATATATACATAATATATATTTTTATGAATACATTTTTATGCAAAAAAACCAACACAATAATTTAAAATAGTAAGGTAGAATACGTCTTTTATTTGTACAATCATATCATTAGCTTATGCATTATTCAGTAAATTTATGTTGTTTTGTACTTGGATTAGCTAACAATATAAGTAAGAAGTTATACATAATTAAAGTTCTGGTATAAGAATTATAAGATCCAAAATGGCATGAAGATAAATTTTTTTGAATGAATTATTGTCTTTTCTTCTCTTTTGAATAAATCGTTTCTTTTATTTTTGTGTATGGTTAATAACCAAATAATCAAACCAAATCAAATTAAAACCGATAACAACCAAACTGATGGATGTATATTTTAATTGGTTTGAATAATTTTAAAGCTGATTAAATTGGTTTTATTTTGACCAATAACCGATCAAAATCAACCCATGAACACTTCTAGCTGGGTCCAAAGGGGGAAGTCCTATAGTCCCAGCCTCCGCATCCTCCTCTAGTTCAGCATCCTCGTCAATCTCAACCTCCACATTCTCTTCCACCTCGGCCTGGGATGTGGGAGGGGCCTCTTTTCTTGTAACATTCTCAGTTTGAGCTTCACCCTAGGGGGTTCTTCCCTTCTTCGGCCTCTTCCCCGTCCTCTTCTTCTACCCCTGCCTCGTCCACGTCCTGTCGTTACTGACTCCTCTACTGGCTTATTGATTGGAGCTACTGGTTTGATGTCGTTGTACCATGTTTTAACCATCTGCAGACATGAAAATGAAAGATATTTAGATATCAATTTGGATCACCAGATATAAATTGGAATCAAGTTATAGCACGAACGAAGAAGAAGATGGAGAGATTTCCTAAGGTCATGTAGCCTCTGGAGGAAAAGTATAGATATCTTTGTACCATTCCATAAGACGCTGCTAGATTTATTTTGGTACAACTATATCAATGAACTAAGGGCTCTAATACCAACTTTATCAAGACCTAAACGAGTGGCACCCACACTAACCCTCCAATGGGAGAACCAACACTATACCCCAAACTGAACATCCTAATATGGAAACATGCATTTAAGGATATGGAAATAAGTTTAAATAATAGTTTTAAAACTGTATATCCATAAACTTAGGTAGTTAACCAAATAAAATATAAACATGCGAAAGTGAACCTCTAAAACCTAAAAGCCATTGTACCAAAACTACTAAGTAAATGGTCTAAGATAAGGGGATGAAACTCCAGAATAATTAAAATAAAATAAAGTCTGAGTAAAATAGTCTAAGTCTTAAAGGATGGACTAGGAGCTAACATGGATCCACAGCAACCTGAAAAAACTATCTCATTCTTAAATCCAAAAATTAGTGATCTTCTATCTAAGGTCTGTCAGTAGCCGCCTGAAGATTCTCTGTACTCAACAAAAAAAGTGCAAGTGCACTAATAGTACATAAAACAACAGTTTGCTAGTAAGATCACGCGACTATTCCAATAAATGAAATATCTACAAGTAACCACAACATAGAAAAACAACACATATATAGATACACAATGTCAATTTACCATTTGATAAATAATATATAGGTTTACAGTGTCAATCTCAATTACAATAGTCAACAATGGTCCTCGCATGGAAACCATACCCAAACTATTAGTGTGCGGCATAACACCTGTCCCAATAATTAGTGCATTTACATGACACCCGCTTCAATATGTACCGGCATGGTACCCAATCCAGTGTGTATCGGTGAGGTACCTGATCCAATATGTACCCAAGTAGTATCGAATCTAATATGTATCGGTGTGGTACCCGATCTAGTAACCACAATCACAATCAATAATGAATAGTTCAAAGACTTGTACAATCAAGTAACAGGTTTATTGCATGTAATTGATCACAAATAATCATTTCATTAGGTTCATTCCATAATTAACTATTCACATGAATGCATGCAATACTATTAATGCAATTAACATGCATAAATAACGCATATGGGTAAATAAACCATCACCTACCTCGAAACCAAGCCTGAATACTCTTAAGGAACTTAAGCTTACTCTTTTCGAAGTGTCTTGGCTTGTTCTTGGTATAAAATAAATAAAGAACACAAGCAATAAATGAACAATGGCCTAAATTACCCGATTATAATTAAATACTAACCCTTGCCCAAATTCATGATCCTATCACCCAACTAGGGCTTTTCCCACCATTAAATTCAGGCGAAGAACCTTCCCCTAGGATAATTACCATGGATTCCTGGTTCTAAGAATCAAATACAAGTTAGGGGAGTATGTAACTTACCTTAAGCGCGAGAATTGGTGAAAACCTTAAAAGGATAGCCCTAGGTCGCCCTCTTGCTCTCCAAAAATGAAATTGCAGAAAGAATGATGTTTTTGAGACTTTTACTCAATAATACCCGCGTCTGGCCCACCATGGAGGCCCCCTCCATAGTGGAAATAATCCCTCCACAGAGGGTTGTACGGAGACAAAAACTCTGAAATTGAGTCCCAAGCCTCCATTTCACAATACACCCTCAATCCTTGACGTTCCAAAACAATATTTTCATGTAAAGATCAATTTAGGAGTTCTACTCGTCCGAATTTCAATTTCGTAAATTCATACTCTCCCCTTAAGTCTTATCTATAAATTCAAATGATCAAACTCATAATTTAATCCCCCATACATTACGGAATTACCCTAGACCTCACCTGATTCAAATTTCGTCCAAGTCTAGCCTAGTCTTGAAATTTTCAAGTTACTACTCTGAAGTTTTATAGCCCAAACTCCTCTTCCATTGGAGTATACATAACGACAAAAATAGATAGTTACATTTAGATAGTCGTAGGTATTTGTGGGCCTTTTCTCGGTACCAATTTTTAATTCAGTAGAGGCTTCATAGATAAGGTAGTTGAGTCAGTTAAATCATATGATATCAGATGTTTTCAAACACATTTATGTTATTACTATTCAGACTTATTTTTCAAACTTTCTACTTAAAGTATGTTGAGATGGTTTATTTGTTTAAATCATTATGATGTTCGCCTATTTTTAAAGCTTTCACATAAATTGTTCAGTCTTCCACATTGTAGTAAGCCAGTCAAGGATTTACTAGGGACCAACAAGGGTTCTGAGTACCACCCACACCCAAGGCGTAGGCTCGGGGTGTGACATTCCTAGAGTAGGAGAGTCAAAACCCAAGACCTACCTTGTGTGTGGCTATTTTCAATCTCTTCCACTAAACTCGATCCTAAACTTCGAAAGAGGTGTACAATCGCCTTTGTAACACTTAACATATTGTTTTTAATAGTTCCTCCTTTAGCAACATATCTCTTTGCTTCAATGAATTTACCCTTTCAATGGAGTTCCCCATAATTTAAAAAAAACACCTACTACAATATATGAAAAATAATCAAGATCTCATATTGGAACCACTCCAAGAAAATAAGTTATTACAAACTAAAGAACTATATAGATTAAACTTAATCAGAACAGGTTCTTTGTTGTAGTACAAGCTTCTTCTTTAAGACTCTTCATATAGAATTGGAAACACTTTGATGACTTTATCATTGGGTGTGGTCAAACTTCAAAGTTTTAATATTGTGTTGTTTATATAGTAGTAAGTCTCTCTCTTTCTGCTTTCCAATCAAAGTTAGATTTGGTTCAAGTATTGCAAAGAACCCAATCCTAATTTGACATGGTCTTCTTCTTATTGACGTTCATGGCTTCTTTATATCCTTATTTGAAACTAATTTTATATTGAAGCTTATGGTAACTTTCATTGTATAGATTTTCAGTTCCTTGTTGAATTGAATTCTCCCATATTGTAATAATCCAAGAAATCTTGGTGCACACACGAACAACCTCAATCTTCTATCTTTGACAGCCTACTTCTTTGCTGAGAGGAATATGTTCTCTAATGAGTTCCTCTACCAATGTTGCTTGTAAATTCACTTCTTCTTGTTGATCTATGAGGAACTTATTCTTGATATTTCTTCCTTCAATATTTAGCATATAAATTGACACTTGTACAGAATTTATCAATGATTAAAACTTTAGATGATCTTGAATGTAGATCTAGAGATTATTATGCTTCAACAAAAATCTTTTAGATCTTGAAGCTAGATAGTAAGTTATTTTATTATATTACTTAATTTACTAATTTTGGATGAAAGTGTAACTGCCCAACCCCTTATTTTTATTAAATCACTTAATTTTATATTTACAAACTTTGTACAATTTATATTTATCACTTGAAACTTATTTGAGTGGTTTTGGTTGGAACCAAAGCGATTTAGATATGGTTTGAATAGTAAAAATCAAATATGGAATGTATACGTATGACTTCTATTTTTCTCTGCAATAAGCGCAAAGGCATAAAAAGAAATTTAGTTGGTTAGTGCAATTCTTCACAAGGCAATCAACAAGGGGAGCGTTGTTGTGCACTAGTCACAATCGCGCACAAGGGTGCTAGAAGGGGCGCTATCACACACATTATTTTGAATTCAATGGTGCACTTTCGCTCAGGTCTATCTGGGTTGCCTTGGGAATTATCACACAAAGATATCAAAATCATGCTAAGAAATCGAGATCGTTCTAAAACATTAATTCAAGTATAAATTGACTAGTTTGGGGTGGTTAAGTGATTTCTCCATGGTTAAATCTATGGACCTCGAGAAAACTAGGATTTAAGTGAGGATTTTTGTCTACAAATAGCAGGTAAGTACTATTATCATGTTATTGGTTGATTATCCTAAGCATAAATCATTAGATGTTTGATGTGAAATAGGGGATTTTCACCATAGGTTTTCAGAGAGAGAAGCATATTGATTTGAATGCCAATTTATTATCAGATATGATCTCTTAATATAGTTTAGATTTTGTGGAATTATGGGTTACCTCAAATTGTAATAAAGTTGAATTTTTACCTTGAGGCTTGAGTTTGAGTTCTTGATAAATTGTACTTCAAATTCATAAAAGATTATAATATATAATCGTTGGACCTTTCTAACCTCATAGATTATTATTTTTATATAGATTAGGAGTAGCTAGAAGCTCCAACCTAAGAAAAACGTTATTCGTAGAGGTTAGGAAGTTGTGGGAAGGAGGTAAGTTAAGACTTTAACTTCGATGAAAATATTTTTTCCCAAATTGAATTTGTTTGTGATATGAAATTTTGTATAGGAAAGGTCACAAACACTTATCAAACACCTTGGGTATTTATTGGGATATTATAAGATTCCTTGTCTTCTTTGTCTATCTTATTTGTTGCATAACTATGTGAGCTCACTTTATACTAGTGATAATGTTATTGACATTGTTTTCATGCGACGAGTTACATGCATGTTAGATAAGATGTCCAAATATTTATCACGCTTTGTTTATATGCTTGTAAATTTTACATTTGATCATATAACCTGACTTTAATATCACATGTGAGTTTTTTTTATATGAGATATAATTAGAATGTGAGAGGTCTATACAATGTGTGGAACGAATTCATCTCTCATGAGTCATTGTATCACCCCGGATAGATAGAATAGTCTACACACATATTTGATGTGCTAGGAGCATCAGTGCTATTAATGCTTGAATCTTTATCATACTTGCACTAATTTATCAACATAATTGTTGTATACTTATTATGTTATTTTGATGCATTTATCATTTTGCCTTATGTTCATAATTGTTTAGTCATATAATGTTGTCTTCTATTGAATTATGTATATATTGACAGCATAAACTATAATAGGTATTTCAACCCTCACCACTATTTTCTTGGGGTTGGTCGATGATATAACTATTATGAAAAGGGACTTAATTAATGATAATTATTTAGAGGTAATAATATATTTCTGCTAATTAATTATGTAAGAGAAAATATTAGCGAAACATAACATTATCCGATAAAATAATGTCCTTTTACTAAAATTAAAAATAACTAATTAAAACCATTTTTTATCATTTTATTTTTTCTTCTAATTCTCTTCCATAATATACACCTATTCCTCCAATTATAAACAAAATAAATAAAGAAAAATTATTTCTCCGTAGAACTTTTATTGTTGATTAGAATGGAAAGAAAGGAATAGAGAGGATAATTTGACTAAAAAATGCACTAATATTTTATTTGATTTCCTTTTCATTTTTTTATACTATTCATTAAAACATAAACAAAAGAAATTACATTTTTTAAAGAAGGACAATATATCAATAAAAAATTGTTGAACATCATTCTCTGTTGCATTCCATTTCCACAAATAAAAAGCCCTTGAGGTGCTCTAGAAATGCAATTGTGTATATCAAGAATTCTGGTTCCTGTTTGCAAAAATATATAGTATTAAAAATTGATAAAATTAACCATAAGTTAAATATTTGTTTTTGGTTACATGTTAATACTGACCTTATAGAGATATTATCTTGAATTGAGTTGCTACTCAAGGGATCTTTCAACCTTTTGAATAGATCATTCGGTGGAACGATAATATGCTTCTTGAATTGGTGTGTTGAAGTTCATAGTAAACAAAACATCTGAATAATTTACATGATCCGTATTGAAATAAGTGTTAATCGGATTTCTGTCGTTTTGTAATTGAGGTCCAGTTCAAGATTTTGGATCAAGTCATCCAACCCTATAAAAAAATCATTTGGTGGAACTAAAGAAGGTACTGTATGTGATAGGGGTATGTATGGTTTGTTGAAGTTCATTTGGAAATCACTTGAATTGATTACATTAAAATGATTTTCTGGAACTAGAGAATGTGGTGTTTGCGAGGTGATTTTAGATTGGTTGACTATAGAAGAATACGCAGGTTCAACTAGTTGAGCTTGTCGTTTTCTTACTCTATATTTCTGCAAAAGAAACAAAAAGATGAAAACAATTAGAACAGACTAACCAAATGTCGATCTATTATTGTCCACACTTGAATATATCATATATGCTTTTTCATGATTAGATGCTAACTAAGATCTTAGATGAGTCCAACGTTGATATCTTGATTAATCCGCATAACTAACAAGCTCTTCTATTGTAAAATTTTAACTTTCATTAATGAAACCATTGAATAATTTGTAATTAAGAAAATATCAAATATTAGTAGAGTGAGGATTAGTAATGATAAAATTTAAAATAAATTTTGATACCTGTAGACGGTTCTCAACCTGTTTGCGAGTCAACTGGGGCTGATTCATTGACTGCATGATGGGTGTGGGAGTGGCTACAATGACAAAAAATGAGGATTCAATAGTTGAAAAAAGTATTATTAAGAAAAAATCTTTCTTAGAGACACTTACCTTTATCTCCTAAGTAGTGGACAACTTCATTGAATTTTTCATCAAGATCCGGTGTCCATTTCATACGTGGACTTTTCTCCCCTTGTCCTTCCATAGTATTTTTAAAATAAACAAATGATCAAAAATTTTATGTTGTGACTTGATCTTGATAAGTCGGATGATACCTCGTTGTTTCGGGTTGATCTCGATGTAGAACTCTGATAATCCCGCCTTGGAAGAGCTTTAAAGTCGATGCTGATGCTTTTTGCAATACTTGTTGAATGTCCTCAAAAATATATGTGACGTCCTATTTATAGTTGGAGTGAGTAGGCAATCCAAGTGTGAATGAATTCTCTTTCCTTATTTTTTTGGTTCATGTTTGTCGTCATGCAATTTGTTAAGGTTTATTCTAATTGGCCAAAATTGAGATATTTTCATTTCATTTTAACAAGTGACGCCATCCTATTAGTCTTAAAATAGGGATTCCATGTCATCTTGACACGTGTCATGGATTTGGTCTATCAAGACAAAATGGATCATAGACTTGAATTTAATAAAATATACTTATTTAATTATGCATTACAAATAAATTGTTCAACTCAAATTACTTTGCGTAATTAGTGTGCATTTATTTACTTTCTTAAGGGGATTTACATAATTCTTTTATAAACTTAATGTCTGGGAAAACTTAAGCACACCTGGAATAATTTCTTAAGGAGATTTACATAATTCTTTTATAAACTTAATATCTGGGAAAACTTATGCACACCTGGAATAATTTCTTAAGGAGATTTACATAATTCTTTTATAACCGTAGTGTCGGGACAACTTATGCATACGTGGAATTTTTCTTAGGGGATTTACATACTTTTTTCCACTTTTTTATAAGCATGCTATCTGGGACAATGTCAAGATCCAAAATTGAGCCATGATGGTGCTTACCATAACGCCTAGTAGGCAAGCTAAAAACCCAAAGAGGAAAAACAAATAAAACACTAAGCATAACTACACCGAAGTAATAATAAGAAAACGGGCACATAGCATAGATATGTATAAAACGATATAAAATATACAAAAAGGGCCCAAAAGTGACCAAGAAAACAAACTATATACAAGAACTAACACCGAACCTGGTGTCACTAGTACAAGAGCGTCCAAGTATAGAAACGCTATATACAATAGATTTGTCTAATCAAAGTACAAAGCTACATAGACAGTATAAAAGAAGGAAAACAACAAATTTCTGGACGTCAAGAGCTCACCACGATCCAAATCTGCGACGGCCATGGGAGATGCGATACTCATAAAGGTTGTCTCATACTAAGAGCTACATCAGAAAATTACACAGAGGTGTAGTATAAGTACCAAGAATGGGGTATTCAACAGGCATCATAGGCCGATCAAGCTCAGATAGAAACTATATAAAATTAAAGAGACACGATAGTGCTAATACTATGATTCAACAACTAACTAAAAAAGTATAGCCAATACTGATAACGAAGATAATAATAATAATAAGCACTCGACACACTATTAAAGTCAATCACAAATAGACATATAACAAAAGTGATGTAATGCATATGTGGCCAATGCATGTATAAAGTAAAACCCTCCCAGAATTTTCTTGCCGGCCACCCTATGGGATCCTCGAGACATTCCATAGACCCGCCTCAAATCATCAACATATGTATAAAAGTAAAATTAGAAATTCAATCTACAGGTCACCAAAGCTCATCAACATATGCAGTGTGCATGAAGTGCAACCCAAAATATTTTTTCACGAGATTACGATATCAAGTAAATCAACCCATCTCTTATCAAAACCATAGAAAATCACATATAATTTTTTTAAAAAAAACTCTCCTTTTTATCCGAACTCTCATATAAAAGCATATTTCGACGAAAAATTTCAAGTCATAATGGTAAAATCAACGGGTTGAAGTAAATGTCCTTTTAAAATCCAAAGTCCCGAGAAGATGATACAACTTTTCTTTTAGAACTCCCAACTCCACAAGTAACCCAATCACATGCCCCTCGGAGAACCAAATAATGTAAATTGAGTCAAAAATTGTTTACGGGCCTCACATACATATTTTCTTTCTTTCTAATTTAAATTATGCTAGATATAGATGCCATGCATGTGAGTAAATATCAATCACCATCAAATCATTCACAATACATTCAGAATACATATACAACAAGGTAGACACCCATCATAGTACAATCGTACAAACCTAGAACTCCAGTCAATCTAAGACCAAGGCCCCACAAATACGATAATAATACATTAAAAGCTCAAAAATAATCAGAACAGGTACACATTCATAAAAAAACCAACAAATGTGCGTATATATAAGTTTTAAACCACATATAAGCATTCTAAGAATCCTATAACGTCATTCAAAATAAAGTTCAAACCTAGCCTAAGGATTTAACACTAAAGTACTAATCTAGTTACCGTAAATTGGCCAAAATATAGCCTAAGGATCATACAAACTTATAGCCTCATCCTAAGCCTTCCTAACAATCAATGAAACTCCAAATATATAGGAGATATCCAAGCCAAGTCTAAAAAGGAAAATTGTAACCTACCTCAAGGTTGAAACCACATTTGAACCTCTACTTGGGTGTTTTTTGTAACACCCCAAAATACTTAATGCTAAGACCCAAACCATTTTTCGTATGTGTATAGGCCCGAAGGCAATAAATCCTAATTGTAATATAATTATTATGATTGATTCTTGAGTAATTTAAGTGTATTTGATGTGAAATAGGGTCACACGAATCCTCTAGCACAAAGTCGAGTTGAAAGCTTCTTTACCGATTGAGTTTCGCCAAAAGATTTTACTTGGGTAAACTTCAAACGATCATTCTTCTAGAATATAAAGAATTAGGTGGTCCATGATCTATAAAATTAAAGGTCTTTGAGTCCTCTTTCCAACGCCACCAGGTTTGCCTCATTAAGAGTTGGACTAAAATGTTATGATTGTTTTAATAGAGGTTGCAAGATCATCAAAAGTTATGACTCAACTCTACGACCCGTAGTGTTTTATACGAGTCGTAGGAACAATTAGTAGAAACCTTGAACACTTAGTAAAATTTTAGTATTTAGGGTCCTTTCTACGAGTCTTGATTACGACCAGTAGAAATTCTTACAATTCGTAAGAATGAGTCATAGACTTTAGTGTCACTTTCTAGTAGCTACTGGAATGTCCACAACGTTCCTACGAATGGTTCTTATGATCTGTAGAAAAGTCTACGACCCATAGAAACTTGGTCATAGACCCAAAATACCTTGAGCCAGTGAGGTTCAATTTTGGGCCATAGTTTCTACGATTGGTCTTCTACGATCTGTAGAAGGACCCATAGACCCCAAAAGTCAGTTTTAATGAGGGTTAGTTTGTTCTTTTCCCACCCTTTACCTATCAAAACCTCAATGTTTTGGGACTATTTTGAGTCCCTTAACAGTACCTTATATGCCTAATCCCTCATTAACACTTAATTTATTTGAGAGAAAGGATTGGAGAAGAGAAAGAAGCTAAGGTTCAAGTGTTCACTCCTATCTTCCAACTTTTGATTGTTCTTCGAGTTTCAGGTATGCAAGGCTAACAAAATATTGGACTAAGTTTGTCCACGTGCCCTACATCCTCTTTGAGCCAAATTGAGTCACGATTGGAGTTTTGAATGTTTCTATGATTGGAGTTTCTTGAATTATTATGATTCTAATGAGTTCTTAACTGTACCTAATTGATTATGTCTTGATAGCATTACTAAATTGAGTATTTGAGGCATGTATTTATGTCTTCATTCACATAAGCCCTAATTGATATTACATTTAATATTTACTGCATTGATTGAGTTTGAAAGCATGATTGTGAATGTCTTGAAAGAGGATGCATTAAGCATGAGTCAAGTTTGATGTCTTTAAGCATTTTACTACTTTGAAACATGAATATTTCTTTGACATAAATAATCCTTTTGAGGAAGAGTGATGGGAATGCATGATTGAGTTGAAAGTATGTCATAAACGAAAGCATTAATGATTGTTGACTTGTAGTCCTGATGAGTCATGAATGAGTCTTGAAAAGAATGTTTAATTGAAAGAAGTGATGATTGAGTTGATTAGAATCCAATGTGACTTGATGGATGACTTGTATTAAACTGATTGATTTGAATCTTATGAGCATATTTAGTCTTAGGAGAAGTATTGATCACTGAATTGGGTAAAAGTATAGTTACAACTCAAATCCCATAAACTACATTGCTAGGGTAGGATGGAGGGTTAAACCTTTAAGTACCAAAATGATGGAGTTTGATTGATTGTGGATCCAATGATAGTGATTCGCCCCTGACCCTAGCAAAGTATTAGATGGGGTTTGGCAATGACACCTCTTCGTTGTACATCACCGGCTTATAGGTGATGGTTTATGGTTTGAGAAACTCTCAATTAGGATATGATCTTGCATGATAGGATTGTTTGATTGAGATTATAGATGATTGAGTAGATTTGAAAAACATTTACTAAATTCTAAATTTTTACATATCATCTGAGTTGATTGATGAGTTTGAGGTAAGTATTGTTGACTGTTTCTGCTTCCTGCCATTTTACATACTCGTACATTCCATGTACTGACGATTTTTGACCTGCATCATTTCATGATACAGATACAGGTGATGGATATCATCAACAAGCGCTCCATTGAAGATCTATTTTCCTTTTCTAACAGTGGTGAGACATCATTGCCTTCTTTTTGTATTTTCCCTTTCCTTAAAAGGAATTATAATCATTTCTTTTTCTTTTAGATAGCCATAAACTTGTCAATGGAACCTCCTGGAAAGTGATAGAGGCTTCATAGATGGATAGTGATGATGTTGAGTCATTGTTTTGTTTTCAAACTATTCTTTGACATGGAGTTGAGTTGAGATTGGTTTTAAAACGCATTGTTCTTCTTTGAGTTGCTGGTTTGATTAGACCATCCGAATGTCTTTTAAATTCGTATTGAGTCTTCTTATAAATGAATGAATGAATGAATGTGGAATTGGACCAAGTGGTTCACTTGGGGACCAGCAATGGTCTTCGAGTGACAGCCACACCTAGGATACCTTCTAGGGGCATGACATTTTTCCTTTCTGATAATCCTTGGAATGCTACCACCCTATCAAAAATAGAAAGTACATGTCAATACGGGACTACTAATACCCATATCAATGGTATGAAATTCGATTATTGGGCCAAATATTGGTCATCTGAACTCAACAAGAAAATAAAAATCTAACTCCATTATTATGTTCCCCTCGAGGTGAAGATCATATGCCCAGAAGATCCGAGAAGATGGGGGGTCAATTCATACCTCAAATGGTCCAAATACCAAACTTTGAGAAAATAGAAATCGATAAATTTGAGCTTCAAAAAAGAAAATGAAATACGAAAAAAAAATTAGAATTAGGGTTAGAAAGTGGGGAGGATAAAAATTACCTTAGAATCATCTAAATTGGTGAAGAATTGAGAAATTTCCACCATGGACGAGCTCTAACAATGGAGGAA
The DNA here is from genome assembly GCF_947179165.1 of Solanum dulcamara. Lineage (NCBI taxonomy): Eukaryota > Viridiplantae > Streptophyta > Magnoliopsida > Solanales > Solanaceae > Solanum > Solanum dulcamara. The sequence continues at coordinate 69,521,445 of NC_077238.1, read as the reverse complement.
ATGGGATCTTTCACTTAGAGTAAATCGGTAAGAATCCATGTAAAATAGTTTGCGATCACTGCATCTACAGACCAGGGGTAATCGGTGCAACACCATCGAGGCGAGGAAAAGTCCACATGAGCAAAGATTTATAGTGACCTTAGGCTTAACAACGATAGCTAGGTCTCATAGCAGTGAGACCGCCGGTGCCAGTAAAGCTCTATAGGAAGGAATCTTGTTAGCGTCACTTACTCCGCTAGAGAGATCGTTTCTCTACAGGAGCAGAATCATCGGTATGAGCAAAGGTTCCATAAGATTGGTCGCACCATCAAGTGTTGCCACAACAATTAGAGAAAAAATTCTCAAAGCTCCGAATGGACCCTCGAGATTTATTTGGGGTCCAATAAACGCAAACAAAAAATGCTGCCCAATCATAAATGATATTTCAGACTCAATAAAATTGACAAGTTTACCAAAAGAGTTTGTTTTGACAAAAATGTTGACCCTAGTAAACCCTCACAATAACAACCAAAAGAAGCAAAATGTAAACCACCACAAAATCATCCTGATCTTCTTAGGATCCAACCAAAGGACATTGTTTCTCAAACTCAACATTCCGGAGCTAACTGCACTAATGAATTCTTATCCGAGTATATTTATCAAGAATGTAGATCAAAGTAAAACATTTGTCAAACTTTCAAAATCATCCCACCTAGTGGATTAAACTCACTCTAAAAGCCTCGAGACTTAAACCAAGCATGCTACTAGCCTAAAATGGTCCTTCCCAAAGTTGATGGAGCTAGCAAAATTCTATTCCGATATCAGATTATCCAGATGTTAACCAAAGTCAACTCTTTCAACTTAAAGGCTTCTAAAAAGGGGGAACCTCACTAAAAACTATCCGTACCACCTCGAGAAGCATGTCACATATCCCAACATACCACAAATACTACACAGAAGCTATGTGAAAGGTCATAACAGAAAAACCACGCAAAATTAAATAAATGACCACAAGGCTAATTAAACATCCACTACTAAAAGAACTTTCATCATCAAAAGTTAAGGAAAATGAAGTACCTAAAAGCTATAAAAGGTGAGAATATTGCCAACGCCATTGTTCAGTAAAATAGTCATATCTCTTGAACTAGATATCAAATAAATCACACGACCTATGGTTGGAAATATAATCTAATTATCTACAACTTTTAGTTTAGGAGTTTTCCCAAATTCCCAAACTATGATAGCGTTATGGTCTCCTAGAGCCAGATCGCTCGAAAACATAACTTAAAAACATCTTTTTAGATGGCTTAAACTTGGATTTGGCTCAACGGTCCTCCTTGAGTTGTGTTTAACTTCACATATATTATCCAATAACTTATCATATGTCCTTTTTATAAAAATCCCATCATGTGGGCTCCACCTCAGCTCACGGTTACGAGGGCTATATATCTTTTAACATATCATTCCAATCATATTGTACGAGCTCCAAATACTATAATCATGTTATCCTCATCCTACTACAACAGAATTTTATTCTTTAAACTTGTAATATTTGCTCCTCCTCGACCTCACATTAAGCCATCTGTAGTCTTAGTAACTCAAAATTTTCTGGGGTGTAAAGAAATGCACTAATATTTTATTTGATTTCCTTATCATTTTTTTTATACTATTCATTAAAACATAAACAAAAGAAATTATATTTTTTAAAAATTATTGAACATCATTCTCTGTTGCATTCCATTTCCACAAATAAAAAACCCTTGAGGTGCTCTAGAAATGCAATTGTGTATATCAAGAATTCTGGTTCCTGTTTGCAAAAATATATAGTATTAAAAATTGATACAATTAACCATATGTTAAATATTTGTTTTTGGTTACATGTTACTACTGACCTTATAGAGATAGTATCTTGAATTGACCTGCTACTCAAGGGATCTGTCAACCTTTTGAATAGATCATTCAGTGGAATGATAGGTGGTTGAGGTAAATATGCTTCTTGAATTGGTGTGTTGAAGTTCATAGTGAACTCCTTTGTTTTCAATACATCTGAATGATTTTCATGATCCGTATTGAAATAAGTGTTAATCGGATTTTCTATCAATTTGTAATTGAGGTCCATTTCAAAATTTTGAATCAAGTCATCCAACCCTATAAAAAATCATTTGGTGAAACTAAAGAAGGTACTGTATGTGATAGGGGTAAGTATGGTGTGTTGAAGTTCATTTGGAAATCATTTGAATTGATTACATTAAAATAATTTCCTGGAACTAGAGAATGTGGTGTTTGCGATGTAATTTTAGATTGGTTAACTATAGAAGAATACGCAGGTTCAACTAGTTGAGCTTGTCATTTTCTTACTCTATATTTCTGCAAAAGAAACAAAAGGATAAAAACAATTAGAACAGACTAACCAAATGTCGATCTATTATTGTCCACACTTGAATATATCATATATACTTTTTCATGATTAGATGCTAACTAAGATCTTAGATGAGTCCAACGTTGATATATGGATTAATCCGCATAGCTAACAAGCTCTTCTATTGTAAAATTTTAATTTTCATTAATGAAACCATTGAATAATTTGTAATTAAGAAAATATCAAATATTAGTAGAGTGAGGGTTAGTAATAATAAAATTTAAAACAAATTTTGATACCTACAAACGGTTCTCAACCTGTTTGCGAGTAAACTGGGGCAGATTCATTGACTGCATGATGGGTATGGGAGTGGCTACAATGACAAAAAATGAGGATTCAATAGTTGAAAAAAGTATTATTAAGAAAAAATCTTTCTTAGAAACACATACCTTTATCTCCTAAGTAGTGGACAATTTCATTGAATTTTTCATCAAGATCCGATGTCCATTTTATACGTGGCCTTTTCTACCCTCGTCCTTCCATAGTATTTTTAAAATCAACAAATGATCAAAAATTTTATGTTGTGCCTTGATCTTGATAAGTCGGATGATACCTCGTTGTTTCGGGTTGATCTCGATGTAGAACTCTGATAATCCCTCCTTGGAAGAGCTTTAAAGTCGATGTTGATGCTTTTTTAATATTGTTGAATGTTCTCAAAAATATATGTGACCTCCTATTTATAGTTGGAGTGAGTAGACAGTCCAAGTGTGAATGAATTCTCTTTCCTTATTTTTTTGGTTCATGTTTGTCGTCATGCAATTTGTTAAGGTTTATTCTAATTGGCCAAAATTGAGATATTTTCATTTCATTTTAACAAGTGACACCATCCTATTAGTCTTAAAATAGGGATGCCATGTCATCTTGACATGAGTCATGGATTTGGTCTATCAAGACAAAATGGATCATAGACTTGAATTTAATAAAATATACTTATTTAATTATGCATTACAAATAAATTGTTCAACTCAAATTACTTTGCGTAATTAGTGTGCATTTATTTACTTTCTTAAGGGGATTTACATAATTCTTTTATAAACTTAATGTCTTGGACAACTTATGCACACCTGGAATAATTTCTTAAGGAGATTTACATAATTTTATTATAACCGTAGTGTCAGGACAACTTATGCATATGTGGAATTTTTCTTTAAGGGATTTACATACTTTTTTCCACTTTTTTATAAGCTTGTTGTCTGGGACAATGTCACGATCCGAAATCGAGCCATGATGGCGCTTACCATAACGCCTAGTAGGCAAGCTAAAACCCCAAAGAGGAAAAACAAATAAAACACTACGCATAACTACACCGAAGTAATAATAAGAAAAGGGGCACCTAGCATATATATGTATAAAATGATACAAAATATACAAAAAGGGTCAAAAAGTGACCAAGAAAACAAACTATATACAAGAACTAACACCAAACCTGGTGTCACTAGTACAAGAGCGTCTAAGTATAGAAAGGCTATATACAAAATATTTGTCTAATCAAAGTACAAAGCTACATAGACAGTATAAAAGAAGGAAAACAATAAATTTCTGGACGTCAAGAGTTCACTACGATCAAAATCTGATAACGAAGATAATAATAATAATAATAATAAGCACTCGACACACTATTAAAGTCAATCACAAATAGACATATAACAAAAGTGATGCAATGCATATGTGGCCAATGCATGTATAAAGTAACCCCTCCCCCTAGAATTTTCTTGTCGGCCACCCTGTGGGATCCTCAAGACATTCCATAGACCCGCCTCAACTCGTCAATATATGTATAAAAGTAAAAGTAAAAATTCAATCTACGGGTCGCCAAAGCTCATCAACATATGCAGTGTGCATGAAGTGCAACCCAAAATATTTCCCACGAGATTACGATATCAAGTTAAACAACCCATCTCTTATAAAAACCATAGAAAATCACATATATTTTTTTAAAAAAAACTCTCCTTTTTATCCGAACTCTCGTATAAAAGTATATTTCGAAGAAACTTTTCAAGTCATAATGGTAAAATCAACAAGTAGAAGTAAATGTCATTTTAAAATCCAAAGTTCCAAGAAGATGATACAACTTTTCTTTTAGAACTCCCAACTCCACAAGTAACCCAATCACATGCTCCTCGGAGAGCCAAATAATGTAAATTGAGTCAGAAATTGTTTACGGGCCTCACATACATATTTTTTTCTTTCTAATTTAAATTATGCTAGATATAGATGCCATGCATGTGAGTAAATATCAATCACCATCAAATTAATCACAATACATTCAGAATACATACACAACAAGGTAGACACCCATCATAGTACAATCGTACAAACCTAGAACTCCAGTCAATCTAAGACCAAGGCCCCACAAATACGATAATAATACATTAACAGCTCAAAAATAATCAGAACAGGTACATATTCATAAAAAACCAACAAATGTACATATATATAAGTTTTAAACCACATATAAGCATTCTAAGAATCCTATAACGTCATTCGAAACAAAGTCCAAACCTAGCCTAAGGATTTAACACTAAAGTATCTAGTTACCGTAAAGTGGCCAAAATATAGCCTAAGGATCATACAAACTTATAGCCTCATCCTAAGCCTTCCTAACAATCAATGAAACTCCAAATATATAGGATATATCCAAGCCAAGTCTAAAAAGGAAAATTGTAACCTACCTCAAGGTTGAAACTGCATTTGAACCTCTACTTGGGTGTTTTTCGTAACACCCCAAAAAAATTTATGCTAAGATCCAAACCATTTTTCGTATGTGTATAAGCCCGAAAGCAATACATCCTAATTGTAATATAATTATTATGACTTATTCTTGAGTATTTTAAGTGTATTTGATGTTAAATAGGGTCACACGAATCCTCTAGCACAAAGTCGAGTTGAAAGCTTCCTTACTGATTGAGTTTCGGCAAAAGATTTTACTTGGGTAAACTTCAAATGATCATTCTTCTAGAATATAAAGAATTAGGTGGTCTATGATCTATAAAATTAAAGGTCTTTGAGTCCTCTTTCCAACGCCACCAGGTTTGCCTCATTAAGAGTTTGGACTAAAATGTTATGACTGTTTTACTGGAGGCTGCAAGATCATCAAAAGTTATGACTCAACTCTACGACCCGTAGACCGCCAAAAGTCAGTTTTAATGAGGGTTAGTTTGGTCTTTTCCCACACTTTACCTATCAAAACCTTAACGTTTTGGGACTATTTTGAGTCCCTTATCAGTACCTTATATGCCTAAGCCCTCATTAACACTTAGTTTATTTGAGAGCAAGGATTGGAGAAGAGAAAGAAGCTAGGGTTCAAGTGTTCACTCCTATCTTCCAACTTTCGATTGTTCTTTGAGTTCCAGGTATGCAAGGCTAACAAAATATTGGACTAATTTTTTCCATGTGCCCTACATCCTCTTTGAGTCGAATTGAGTCACGATTGGAGTTTTGAATGTTTCTATGATTGGAGTTTCTTGAATTATTATGATTCTAATTAGTTCTTAACTATACCTAATTGATTATGTCTTGATAGCATTACTAAATTGAGTATTTGAGGCATGTATTTATGTCTTCATTCACATAAGCCCTAATTGATATTGCATTTAATATTTACTGCATTGATTAAGTTTGAAAGCATGATTGTGAATGTCTTGAAAGAGGATGCATTAAGCATGAGTCAAGTTTGATGTCTTTAAGTATTTTACTACTTTGAAACATGAATATTTCTTTGACATAAATAATCCTTTTGAGGAAGAGTGATGGGAATGCATAATTGAGTTGAAAGTATGTCATAAACGAAAGCATTAATGATTGTTGACTTGTAGTCCTGATGAGTCATGAATGAGTCTTGAAAAGAATGTTTAATTGAAAGAAGTGATGATTGAGTTGATTAGAATCCAATGTGACTTGATGGATGACTTGTATTAAACTGATTGATTTGAATCTTATGAGCATATTTAGTCTTAGGAGAAGTATTGATCACTGAATTGGGTAAAAGTATAGTTACAACTCAAATCCCATAAACTACATTGCTAGGGTAGTATGGAGGTTTAAACCTTTAAGTACCAAAATGATGGACTTTGATTGATTGTGGATCCAATGATAGTGATTTGTCCCTTACCCTAGCAAAGTATTAGGCGGGGTTTGGCAATGACACCTCTTCGTTGTACATCACCAGCTTATAGGTGATGGTTTTCGGCTTGAGAAACTCCCAATTAGGATATGATCTTGCATGATAGGATTGTTTGATTGAGATTATAGATGATTGAGTAGATTTGAAAAACATTTACTAAATTCTAAATTTTTGCATATCCTCTGAGTTGATTGATGAGATTGAGGTAAATGTTGTTGACTATTTCTGCTTCCTGCCATTTTACATACTCGTACATTCCATGTACTGACAATTTTTGACCTGCATCATTTCATGATACAGATACAGGTGTTGGATATCATCAACAAGAACTCCATTGAAAATCAATTTTCCTTTTCTGATAGTGGTGAGACATCCTTGCCTTTAGAGGAACCATGATCATTTCGTTTTCTTTTGGTATTTTCCCTTACCTTAAAAGGAATCATGATCATTTCTTTTTCTTTTGGGTAGACATAGACTTATCACTGGAACCTCTTGGAAAGTGATAGAGGCTTCATAGACGGATAGTGATGATGTTGAGTCATTGTTTTGTTTTCAAACTATTCTTTGACATGGAGTTAAGTTGAGATTGGTTTTAAAATGCATTGTTCTTCTTTGAGTTGCTGGTTTGATTAGACCATTTGAATGTCTTTTAAATTCGTATTGAGCTTCTTCTAAATGAATAAATGAATGAATGTGGAATTGGACCAAGTGGTTCACTTGGGACAAGTAATGGTCTTCAAGTGTCGGCCACACCTAGGGTACCTTCTAGGGGCATGACATTTTTCCTTTCTGATGATCCTCGGAATGCTACCACCCTATCAAAAATAGAAAGTACATGTCAATACGGGACTACTAATACCCATATCAATGGTATGAAATTCGATTATTGGGCCAAATATTGGCCATATGAACTTAACAAGAAAATAAAAATCTAACTCCATTATTATGTTCCCCTCGAGGTGAAGACCACATGCCCAGAAGTTCCGAGAAGATAGGGATCAATTCATACCTCAAATGGTCCAAATACCAAACTTTGAGAAAATAGAAATTGATAAATTTGAGCTTCAAAAAAGAGAACGAAATACAAAAAAATCTAGAATTAGGGCTAGAAAGTGGAGAGGATAAAAATTACCTTAGAATCATCTAAATTGGTGAAGAATTGAGAAAATTCCACCATGGACAAGCTCTAACAATGGAGGAAATGGGTTCTATCACTTAGAAAAAATAGGGAAGAATCCATCTAAAATAGTTTGCGATCACCGCATCGATACACTAGGGGTAATCGGTGCAACACCATCGGACTGAGGAAAAGTCCACATGTGCAAAGATTTATAGTGACCTTAGGCTTAACAACGACAGCTAGGTCTCATAGGAGCGAGACCGCCGATGCCGATAAAGCTCTATATGAAGGAATCTTATAAGCGTCAATTACTCTGCTGGAGAGATCGTTTCTCTACAGGAGAGGAATCATCGGTACGAGTGTGACGACCCCCTTCTTAGGCCCACATATTCAGGTATTGTCTATGCCAGGGTCAGCCAATTCGCACCTTAATCCCTCTTCACACTGCAGCGCTATGGGGTATCGAACCCGGAACCTCTGGCTCCTTTACATCCACCTTAAGGAGATCGCCTTTCACCAATTGAGCTGCAGCCCAATTGGTGAAAGGTGATCCCCTTAAGGTGGATGTAAAGGAGCCAGAGGTTCTGGGTTCGATACCCCGTAGCGCTGCAGCGTGAAGAGGGATTAAGGTGCGAACTGGCTGACCCTGGCATAGACAATACCTGAATATATAGGCCCTAAGAAAGAGGTCGTCACAAAAAAGGCGCCTTCTCAATTGGTGAAAGGCGATCCCCTTAAGGTGGATGTAAAGGAGCCAGAGGTTCCGGGTTCGATACCCCGTAGTGCTGCAGCGTGAAGAGGGATTAAGGTGCGAACTGGCTGACCCTGGCATAGACAATACCTGAATATGTGATGACCCCCTTCTTAGGGCCCATATATTCAGGTATTGTCTATGTCAGGGTCAGTCAGTTCGCACCTTAATCCCTCTTCATGCTGCAGCACTATGGGGTATCGAACCCGGAACCTCTGGCTCCTTTACATCCACCTTAAGGGGATCGCCTTTCACCAATTGAGAAGGCGCCTTTTTTGTGATGACCCCTTTCTTAGGGCCTACATATTCAGGTATTGTCTATGCCAGGGTCAGCCAGTTCGCACCTTAATCCCTCTTCACGCTGCAGCACTACGGGGTATCGAACCCAGAACCTCTGGCTACTTTACATCCACCTTAAGGGGATCACCTTTCACCAATTGGGCTGCAGCTCAATTGGTGAAAGTCGATCCTCTTAAGGTGGATGTAAAGGAGCCAGAGGTTCCGGGTTCGATACCCCGTAGCGCTGCAGCGTGAAGAGGGATTAAGGTGCGAACTGGCTGACCCTGGCATAGACAATACCTGAATATGTGGGCCCTAAGAAGGGGGTCGTCATAATGAGCCAAGGCTCCACAAGATTGGTCGCACCATCAAGTGTTACTACAACAATTAGAGCAAAAATGCTCGAAGCTCCAAATGGACCCTCGAGATTTATTCGGGGTCCAATAAACGCAAACAAAAAATGCTGCCCAATCATAAATGATATTTCAGACTCAACAAAATCGACAAGTTTACTAAAAGAGTTTGTTTTGATAAAAATGTTGACCCTAGTCAACACTCACAATAACAACCAAAAGAAGCAAAATGTAAACCACCACAAAATCATCCTGATCTTCTTAAGACCCAAACCAAAGGACATTCTTTCTCAAACTCAGCATTCCGGAGCTAACTACACTAATGAATTCTTATCCGAGTATATTTACCAAGAATGTAGATCAAAGTCAAACATTTGTCAAACTTTCAAAATCATCCCGCCCAGTGGCTTAAACTCACTCTAAAGGCCTCGAGACTTAAACCAAGCATGCTACTAGCCTAAAATGGTCCTTCCCAAAGTTGATGGAGCTAGCAAAATTCTATTCCAATATCAGATTATCCAGATGTTAACCAAAGTCAACTCTTTCAACTTAAAGGCTTCTAAAAAGGGGGAACCTCACTAAAAACTATCCGTACCACCTCGAGAAGCATGTCACATATCCCAACACACCACAAATACTACACAGAAGCTATGTGAAAGGGCATAACAGAAAAACCACGCAAAATTAAATAAATGACCACAAGGCTAATTAAACATCCACTACTAAAAGAACTTTCATCATCAAAAGTTAAGGAAAATGAAGTACCTAAAAGCTATAAAAGGTGAGAATATTAGGTCCATATGTCAAGATCGGCCTTCTAAGTAGCCTCCTCGATCGAACGATTCATCCACTGAACATTCATCGATGGAATCTCCTAGACCTCAACTTCCTAACCTGCCTTCTAGAATAGCCACAAGCTCCTACTTGAAAGATAAGGATTTGTCAAGCTGAACCGAATTCCACTAAAGCACGTGAAACTCATCAGGAATATACCATCTCAACATAGAAACATGGAAAATGAAGTGAACACCCAAAAGGACTGGACATAAGACTAACTCATAAGCCATCTCACTCCTTAAAATCCCAAAAGTTCCAATGAACCTAGGGCTAAGCTTGTCCTTTCTCCCGTATCTTATCACACCCTTCATGGGTGACAATCGTAGAAACACACGGTCGCCAACCATGAACTCTAAGGTTTAAACTCTATGATCTATATAGCCATTCTACCTACTCTTGGCAGTATAAATTCGCTCCTGGATCACGCGAACACTATCTACAGAATCACGCAACAGGTCGATGCCTCATGGCCTAACTTCAAAAATATCAAACCAACCTATCGGAGACCAATACCTCCTACATACAATGCCATAAATGTAGCCATTTGAATACTTGAATGGTAGCCATTATTATATGCAAACTATGCTAAATCCAAGAACTGGTCCTACTAGCCTCCAAAATCAATAACACAGGCTCAAAACATGTCTTTCAAAACATGAATAGTCCTTTCTTACAAACCATCAGTATGTGGATAAACAATTATGCTTATATAAACTCAGGTACCCAACTATCTCTGAATAAACCTCTAGAAACATAAAGTGAGATGAGTACCACGATCTGAACTTATAGACACCAGTACCCCATGCAAACAGGCATCCTCCCGAATGTAGATCTGAGCTAACCTCTCTAAACTATAGAAACCTTGAACTGGCAAAAAGTGAGTAGACTTGGTCAATCAATCCACGATAACCCAAATAGTATCAAAACTCTGAAAAGTACATGAAAATCCTACCATAAAGTTCATAACAATCCTCCACTTCCACTCCAGAATGGGTAACCGCTAGGTCAAACCATCTGGCCTTTGGTGCTCATAATTCACCTAATGACAGTTCAAGCACCTAGCCACAAACTCCTTGATATCTCTCTTCATCCTATACCACCAATATATTTGCCTCATATAATGATACATCTTTGCAACACCAGAATGAATAGAGTATCTAGAACAATGAAATTCCTCCAGAATCACCCAAACTAATCACAAATTTTGCTAATTGTTGGCTGGTATAGCGCCAGGTAATTAGATATTTCTACTGCTACTGCTAGGCTTATGCATGAAATATATTTGTGGGCACACTTAATTTAGTAACCATTTTAAGCATGAAATGCTTGGCGTTTAATGCTTTAGCTACTTCGAACTTAATGAATTGTGTTAGAAGTTGGGAAAAAAAGTAGTTGGCTGAAGTTGCTGATTGTTGAATGTTGGTTCATTGCTGATAATTTATTGAAAAAAATGTTTATAAGTTTGTTGCTAATTATTGAATGTTTGTTGCAGTTTAAACTTAAACTTTAAATAGCAGAAGGGTCAGCTGTGTCACGCCCCGGGAGGGTACCCTAGGCACGACTGGCACTCGAAAGCCATTTCTGGCCTTCAAGCGAACCACCTGGTCCAGTCACACTTTTATTCAATCACATTCACTCAGGGCCGAAGGCAAAACACTATCAACTCATCAAAACAAGTATAATAAAAGCTATTCAATATAACAGTCCAACCTTCCCACACTCTGGTCTATGAAGCCTCTATCACAATTTAGGAGGTATAAATGACAAGCCCATGGATACCAACAAGCAAGAATAAAGAAAGCAAATAAAATGATAAAGAAAGTTTGGCATCCTCCAGAAACTAGGAGGGCTCACCAAGTAGCTAGAGATATGTAGATCTTCAACGGTGCACCGGTTGATGATCTCGGGTACCTTTCTCTGCATCATGAAACGATGTAGGCCAAATGGCATCAGTACATGGAATGTACGAGAATGTAAAATAGCCGAATAAAACAACATCATAAAAGGATCAACCAACTCGGAAATCTCAACTCATAAATAAGTAACAACTCACTCAAGTATCCTAAGTCTAACAAGAAATGGTTTAGACGGGACCAAATCATATGTCACTCAACTCAACTGACTCGGAGTACTATCAAGACCTAAATGGGAGTTTCTCTTATCCGACAACCATCACTTATGAGCTAGTGATAATAGAATAATTAGACGTTGTTGCCACATCCATCTATACCTTGCCAGGGCATGAACGCCTCTCTAATCATGGATTCCATCGATTAGTAAAGTCCTATTATTTCAGGACAATAAACTAGGAAATATCCGACTTTAACGGTTCTATCCCACGGGAAGCATCCGACTTTAACGGTTCTATCCCTACCTACGTTGGCGGCATAGTTTCTGGGGTTCAAGTATGGACTATACTCTCACCCACTTTGGTGCTCGATACTCCTCCCATGACTCCATGCTCATAAAACTCCATCCAATCATCTCAAATAAGCCCTCACGGCTAGTTTCATTTAGGAACTTGCCAACTCATCAACTCTATCCTCAATTTAACTCATTCAAGTCTAAATTAGATGTGCATTTATAACATCTCACAACATGACAAACCATTTCTCTCCTCATTTATCACCTCCTTAGAACTCATCACAACTCTAAAAATTTTAAAGCCACAATTCAAGTGGAGTAACACATTTAAGAAAATTGACATATCCAACATAACCACTTGATTAAGGAAATCAACAAAGCATATTAACAACCCATCTCCATCAACTTATTCTAACATGAAGATTTTAGGGATTTCTTAGCTCAATAACATCAACATAATAAGAATCAAACAAATAGAAGGCAAGACTTATTTGAACATAAACCTATCAAGAAACTCCATTCTTATGGACATTTAACCTCAAAGAAAGTATAGGTCACATGGGTGGACTCAACCCATGCTTTGTGTAGCTTTACATACCTTAGAATAGATTCTTGAAGAAACCTTCTTATTGGGTCTTCAATGGCAACTTGAAGTCTTGAAGCTCTTGGAGGCAAATCTTATTGAAGAAGGATTTGGAGAAGAAGAGAGGGGCTTCTAGGGCTTTTTAGAGAGAGAGGGAGAGGCTGAAAAATGATCCAAACATTCAAGGCTTGATACATATATAATTTGGGACAATTCCCAAATTACCTTTTCTCCAAAATTCTGAAAAATTGGCTAAAACGCTCTTGGCGTGATAGTAGCGCATCGCGCCACTGCGGCGCCAAGTCGAATTTAGGCTTAAAAACCCTGTAGCCCAATAGTGGCGCATCGCGCCAGGGACCAAACTACTGAGGTTGTTTTGTGGCGCGATAGTGGCGCGTCGCGCCCTTACAGCGCCAAGCCCAAGTTTTCTGGATTCTGGAAAATAGGCTTGAAAACCCTGCACATCTTGTAGTGGCGCACCGCGCTAGGGACCAAACTACTGAGGCTTGTTCCTGGCGCGATAGTGGCGTGTCACGCCACTGCGGCGCCAAGCCTAGATTTCCTGCAGCTACAACCTAGGCCTGAAATTCCTACAGTACCCATCCGTCTTAGAATTATCATATCTTTTGACTCTGGACTCCAAAAATTACATTCTTGGTGGCGTTGGAAAGAAGACTCGATGACCTCTAATTTAGTAGCTCGTGGGCTACCCGAATCATTATATTTCAAAAGGTAGGGTCGTTAGAAGTCGATCCCTTATACGAACTCATCCTAAACTAAGCCATGACGAATCTTTTGGACTTAGCTTGGTCCTAGGGGTCCTTTATGACCCCACATCACCTCTAACACTTTTCAATTTCTCAGGAACTCATCTTAACTCGTGCATATACTTCACAATAATCAAGTTCGACCCTACACGTATACAAAAAAGGTCTGAATCTTAAGAAAAAATGTTGAGGGGTGTTATAATATCTCTCCATTGGGATCATTCATCCTCGAATGACGAGTAAACCAAGAAATCACAATCGGAGTTCAGTCAATCAACCAATCAATTTCTCAAATAAAGGAAAACAAATTTACTATCCAAACTCAAAATGCACAAACGAATTCAAGTCAAGGAAATGGGCATTACCTTCAATATTCTCATCGGTAGGCACGAATAGATGGGGATATATAGATTTCATATCTTCCTCTGCTTCCTATGTGGCTTCCTCAACAAACTAATTTCTCCATAGGACTTTGACTGAGGCGATCTCTTTGTTCCTCAATTTGCGAATTTAGCGATCAAGAATTTGGATCGAAATATCTTCATAGGATAAGCTATCCTTAACTCCAATACTATCAATGGGGAATACCAACGAGGGATCGCCCAAACACTTCTTCAACATCGAGATGTGGAATACCTGATGAATAGAGGCTAGCTCTGAGGGTAACTCCAACTCATAGGCGACACTCCCAATTCGCCTCAAAATTTGGTAAGGACCAATATATCGAGGACTAAGTTTTCCCTTCCTTCCAAACCTCATGACACCCTTCATGGGTGACACCTTCAAATATACCCAATCATCCACCTCAAACTCTAAGTCTCTCCTCCTCACATCGGTGTAAGATTTTTGGCGGCTTTAGGATGTATTTAGCCTATCTTGAATAAATCTCACCTTCTCCATGGCGTGGTGAACAAAATCAGGCCCAATCAACTCAACTTCACCAACTTCAAACCATCCAATTGGCGATCTACACCTCCTCCCATACAAAGCTTTATAAGGAGTCATCTGAATGCTTACATAATAGCTATTATTATATGCAAACTCTATGAGAGGTAAGTAATCATCCTAATTTCCTTTGAAGTCAAGCACGCATGCCCTCAACATATCTTCCAATGTCTAGATGGTGCGCTCTGTTTGGCCATCTATCTGGGATAAAAGGCCATACTCAAGTTCACCCTCGAACCCAGTCCCTTTTGAAAGGATTTCCAAAATTGGGAAGTGAATTGAGCTCCTCTATGTGAGATGATAGACAAGAGGACCCCATGCAATCTGATGATCTCCTGTATATATAACTTTGCATAATCTTCTGCGGTGTCAGTAGTCTTAACCGCAAAGAAGTGAGCTGATTTTGTCATCCTATCCACAATTACCCAAATCAAATCATGTTGCTTCCGGGACTTTGGAAAATCTGTAATAAAGTCCATGTTGACTATCTCCCACTTCCATTCCGAAATTTCTATGTTTTGAGTTAAACCATATGGCCTTTGATGCTCAACTTTCACCTGTTGGCAATTCGGGCACTTGGAAACAAATTCTGCAATATCTCTCTTCATCCCGCTCCACCAATAGATTTCCCTCAAGTCATGATACATTTGTGTAGAGCCGGGATGAATAGAGTATCTAGAACTATGCACTTCGGCCATAATCCTTCCACGAATATCATCGACATCTGGCACACACAATCTATTTTAGTACCTCAACACACCATCTCCCCCTTTGATAAAAACCATCACCTCTTGCTTGTGAACAACTTCCTTCAATTGGACAAGGATGGGATCTTGGTCTTGCTTTTCTTTTACCTCTATCATGAGTGAGGATGCAGCCCCATCCTGCACATTAACTCCACCTTTATTGTTTTCTTCAAGACAATCTCCCAATCGGACTAATTTATGTACCTCCTTCGCCAATTCTCTCCTTCCCTCCTCCACGTGGGCAGTGCTACCCATAGACAACCTGCTAAGAGCATCAGCAAAAACATTAACTTTACCTGGATGGTAGAGGATGCTCATATCATAGTCCTTGAGTAGATCGAGCCATCTCCTTTGCCTCAGGTTGAGTTCCTTCTGACTGAAGACGTATTGTAAACTCCTATGGTCGGTGAACACATCAACATGCACTCCATACAAGTAGTGGCGCCAAATTTTAAAGGCAAATACCATAGCTGCTAGTTCAAGGTCATGAGTTGGGTAATTCCTCTCATGAACCTTAAGCTGTCTTGAAGCATAGGCTATCACTTTTCCCTTCTGCATCAGCACACAGCCCAAACCAACTCTAGATGTATCACATCAGATTACAAAACCTTCTGTTCCATCAGGCAAAGTTAGAACAGGAGCAGTAGTTAGCTTGGTCTTCAATTTCTGGAAACTCTCCTCATAAACATCGGACCATTAGAACTTAGCCTTTTTTTGGGTCAGCTTGGTCAATAGTGATGATATGGATGAGAATCCATCTACAAACCTTCGGTAGTAGCCAGACAAACCCAAGAAGCTCCTTATCTCTGTAGGGGATGTGGGTCTGGGCCAATTTTTCACTACCTCAATCTTCTGAGCATCAACTTGAATACCATCTCCAGATACAATGTGGCCTAGAAAGGCCACTGATGTAAGCCAAAATTCATATTTTGAGAACTTTGCATACAATACCTGGTCTTTTAAAGTTTGCAAGACGACTCTAAGATGACGGGCGTGCTCCTCCTCATTCTTAGAGTAAACCAAAATATCATCTATAAATACAATCACAAACATATCAATATATGGTTAAAATACTCGGTTCATAAGATCCATAAAAGCTGCGGGGGCATTAGTCAACCCAAAGAACATGACCAAAAATTCAAAGTGGCCATAATGGGTCCGAAATGCTATCTTTGGGATATCACACTCCCTCACCTTCAACTGATGGTAGCCCGATCTTAGGTCTATCTTTGAGAAACAAATGGCACCCTGAAGTTGATCAAATAAATCATCTATTCTAGAAAAAGGGTATTTGTTCTTTACAGTGACCTTGTTCAGCTGCCTGTAATTAATACACATTCTAAGGGACCCATCTTTCTTTCGTACGAATAGGATCGGAGCACCCCATGGTGAGACACTCGGCCTAATGAATCCCTTATCTAACAAGTCTTTCAACTATTCTTTCAACTGTTCTTTCAACTCTTTCAACTCAGCCGGATCCATCCTATATGGAGGGATAGAGATAGGCTGGGTATCAGGAAGGACATCAATCCCAAAGTCGATCTCCCTATCAAGAGGGACTCCAGGCAGATCTTCAGGAAAGACATCAGGAAACTCGTTGACAATCGGAACCAACTCAAGGAATGGAGACTCAATGTTGTCATCTTTCACTCGGACAAGGTGATAAATACACCCTTTTGAGATTAGCTTTCTGGCCCTAAGGTATGAAATAAACTTACCATTAGGCACGACAGGACTACCCTTCCACTCTATGACCTCCTTATTCGGGAATTTCAACTTGACAATCTGAGTCCTACAATCAATAGAGGCATAACAGACATAAAGCCAGTCCATGCCAAAGATTACATCAAAATCAACCATGTATAACTCAACCAAGTCATCCAAGGTATCTCTGTGATGAATTGATACAGTGCAATCTCTATAGACTTTCTCAGCTACGATAGAATCACCGACAGGAGTAGTTACGTAGAAAGGCTCATGAAGACATTCAGGAATTTTATAAAATTTACTTGCCACGTAAGGAGTCACAAAAGATAGTGAGGCACCCGGATCCATCAAAACATAACAGTCAAGAGAAGAGACTCGAATCATACCCGTCACGACATTTGGAGAGTTCTCCTGATCTTAGCGACTACCCATGGCATATAGGCAGTTTGTACCTCCGCCCGTACCTGAAGCAGTGCCCCTCTGATTACCTCTAGCCAGTGGCGCAGTGGTAGAATATTGGGCTTTATCTCCCCCTATTGGACACTCCCTATGAAAATGGTCCATTTGGCCCATTTATAACAACCAACCCTTCCCGCTCTGCACTCTCCTAAGTGGAGTCTACCGCACTTGCCGCACGGTGGCTTCCCTCTCGAACCTTGACCCTCGCTAGCCTAGGATTGAGAACCCTGGGGTCTGACATTCTGATGACTCTGTCTCTATCGATCATACTTGGGCTGCGGCATAGGTGCACTTGCAGTCGATGAGTCATTCTGAAAGAAGGACTTGTTGCTCTTGTTCTGCCTCTGTTCATTCTCATGTCCCGCTGATTTTGCCTTCTTGCTCAGATGCTTCTCCCTGTCTTTCCTCTTCTCATCCTCCACATGTTGAGCATACACCATCAATCTTGAAATATCTATATCGGAGATTAACAATGCTGCTTTGCACTCCTTCTTCACATATTTTCCCAATCCAAAGACAAACTTTCTCATCTTTGATCTCACATCTGGGATCATTTCTGGAGCATACCTGGATAACTAGATGAACTTCAGGCTGTACTCCTTAACAGTCATGCCTTTTTGTTTCAGATTTACAAACTCCTCCACTTTTGCTTCCCTCAATTCTCGGGGAAAGAAGTGGTCAAGAAAGACTCCCTCAAATTCATCCCACAAGCAGGTTCATCATCCTCACCTCTACCTTGTTCCCATTGGTTATACCAGATGTTTGCCACATTCTTGAACTGGTAGGACACCAACTCAACCCCCTCAATCTCCATAGCATGCATAGCTTTTAGGATTTTCCATATCTCATTAATAAAATTTTGGGGGTCTTCATCAACCTTAGAACCCGTGAATGCTGGTGGATTCATTCTCAGAAAGTCACTAATTCTGGTAGCAGCAGACGGCTCGTGGGAACTAAAGCTAAGATTGGCGAACTCTGGGTACCATTTCGGGCAGCCACTAATTGAGTGAGCATGGCAATCGCTCCTCTAAAGTTTGCTTCTGAAGTTGGTGCAGGTGGAGTAGTAGGAATTTGAGGTGCCTCCGCATACCTCGTCGGTCGGCCTCTAGCCCTCGATGGGCGTACCTATGACTATGATATCCCTGTGTTATCAGCTTTCCTGTAGCTAGCAGTACATTTAGAAGGCATTATCTATAACGTATAAACGCACAAATTAGAAAGGAAGTTTATAGAGTTTAACTCTATTGCACGAATTCGGAGTATAAAAGAAGTGAAACAATTTTTAATATCTTATAGCCTCCTGATTATAAGTGTGGTGAACAACATACCCATAAGTAAGACTCTACTAGACACGGCTTTATAGACTCCCTAGGACTCTTGAACTCTGTGCTCTGATACCATGTTTGTCACACCCCGGAAGGGTACCCTAGGCGCGACCGGTACTCGAAAGCCATTTCTGGACTTCAAGCGAACCACCTAGTCCAGTCACACTTTTATTCAATCACATTCACTCAGTGGAGGACTCAATCATAAGCACACTATTCATATTATAAAGGCCGAAGGCCAAACACTATCAACTCATCAAAACAAGTATAATAAAAGTTATTCAATATAACAGTCCAACCTTCCCACACTCTAGTTTATGAAGCCTCTATCACAATCTAGGAGGTGTCAATGACAAGCCCATGGCTACCAACAAGCAAGAATAAAGAAAGCAAACAAAATTATAAAGAAAGTCTGGCATCCTCCGGAAACTAAGAGGGCTCAACAAGTAGCTGGAGGTGTGTAGATCTTCAACGGTGTGCCGGTTAATGATCTCGGGTACCTGTCTCTGCATCATGAAATGATACAGGCCAAATGGCGTCAGTACATGGAATGTACGAGTATATAAAATGGCCGAATAAAACAACATCAGAAAAGGATCAACCAACTCAGAAATCTCAACTCATAAATAAGTAACAACTCACTCAAGTGTTCTAAGTCTAACAAGAAATGGTTTAGACGGGACCAAATCACATGCCACTAAACTCAACTGACTCGGAGTACTATCAAGACCTAAATAGGAGTTTTTCTTATCCGATAACCATCACTTATGAGCCAGTGATAATAGAATAATTAGACGTTGTTGCCACATCCATCTATACCTTGCCAGGGCATGAACGCCTCTCTAATCATGGATTCCATCGATTAGTAAAGTCCTATTATTTCAGGACAATAAACTAGGAAATATCCGACTTTAACGGTTCTATCCCACGGGAAGCATCCGACTTTAACGGTTCTATCCCTACCTACGTTGGCGGCATAGTTTCTGGGGTTCAAGTATGGACTATACTCTCACCCACTTTGGTGCTTGATACTCCTTCTATGACTCCATGCTTATAAAACTCCATCCAATCATCTCAAACAAGCCCTCACGGCTAGTTTCATTTAGGAGCTTGCCAACTCATCAACTCTAGCCTCAATTCAACTCATTCAAGTCTAAATTAGATGTGCATTTATAACATCTCACAACATGATAAACCATTCCTCTCCTCATTTATCACCTCCTTAGAACTCATCACAACTCTAAAAATTTTAAAGCCACAATTCTAGAGGAGTAACACATTTAAGAAAATTGACATATCCAACATAATCACATGATTAAGAAAATCAACAAAGCATATTAACAACCCATCTCCATCAACTCATTCTAACATGAAGATTTTAGGGATTTCTTAGCTCAATAACATAAACATAATAAGAATCAAACAAATAGAAGGCAAGACTTATTTGAACAAAAACCTATCAAGAAACTCCATTTGTATGGACATTTAACCTCAAAGAAAGTATAGGTCACATGGGTGGACTCAACCCATGCTTTTGTATCCTTACATACCTTAGAATAGATTCTTGAAGAAACCTTCTTATTGGGTCTTCAATGGCAACTTGAAGTCTTGAAGCTCTTGGAAGCAAATCTTGTTGAAGAAGGATTTGGAGAAGAAGAGAGGGGCTTCTAGGGCTTTTTAGAGAGAGAGGGAGAGGCTGAAAAATGATCCAAACGTTCAAGGCTTGATACATACATAATTTGGGACAATTCCCAAATTACCTTTTCTCCAAAATTCTAAAAAATATGCTAAAATGCTCTTGGCGCGATAGTGGCGCGTAGCGCCACTGCGGCGCCAAGTCGAATTTAGGCTTAAAAACCCTGCAGCCCAATAGTGGCGCGTCGCGCCAGGGACCAAACTACTAAGGTTGTTTTGTGGCGCGATAGTGGCGCGTCACGCCCCTACAGCGCCAAGCCCAAGTTTTCTGGGTTCAGGAAAATAGGCTTGAAAACCCTGCACATCTCGCAGTGGCACACCGCGCCAGGGACCAAATAACTGAGGCTTGTTCCTGGCGCGATAGTGGCGTGTCACGCCACTGCGGCGCCAAGCCTAGATTTCCTGCAGCTACAACCCAGGCCTGAAATTCCTGCAGTACTCGTCTGTCTTAGAATCGTCATATCCTTTGACTCCGAACTCCAAAAATTATATTCTTGGTGGCGTTGGAAAGAAGACTCAACGACCTCTAATTTAGTAGGTCGTGGGCCACCCAGATCATCATATTTCAAAAGGTAGGGTCATTAGAAGTCGACCCTTTATACGAACTCATTCTAAACTTAGCCACGACGAATCTTTTGGACTTAGCTTGGTCCTAGGGGTCCTTTGTGACCCCACATCACCTCTAACACTTTTCAATTTATCAGGGACTCATCTTAACTCATGCATATACTTTACAATAATCGAGTTCGACCCTACACGTATACAAGAAAGGTCCGAATCTTAAGAAAAAATTTTGGGGGGTGTTATAAGCTGCTTGCACGTTGGAGTTGGCATGGCTGGCCAATGCATAGTGCCCAGTGTACTAGTTCAAAATTCAAATTATTAATTTTGTTCTCTTTTATTTCTCATTTGCATCAAACTTGTTTTAAAAATATCAAATCGAACCAATGTAGAAAAAAATCAAACTGAACCAAATTATTTTTGTCTGATATTCGGTGTGTACTTTTTCAAAATCGAACACCTAAGAATCAAAAAAAAATGATAAAATTGAACGCATGAACCAAATGCTCACCCCTAATATGAAGATTTGAATATATGAATATTTGAAGATATGGATTTTTGAAGATTGTGTTAAAAAAGGAATGATATTTACAATATGTTTTAAATATGTATTGTGCTTGTATTATATTATATTATAAATTATTTATCACGACCCCCATCCACCATGACTAACAGCCTCCAGTGGAAAAACTATTATAACAGCTCAAACTAACAGCAATCGCAAGATATAAGACATTTAAAGATGCGGAAGTAAGTTTAAAATAAAGAAACGACTGAGTTCCCATAAACTCAGAAATATTCAATTATCAACCTCAAATATGCGAAATATAACTCATAGGAATTGAAAGTTGAATATACCAAAACTCTAGCAAAACATCAAGTTTAGAAGAGGAGATACAGCCCCAAAAGTCATAAATTAAACCAGTGTCTGAAAGTAGGTCCTGAAAGAAAGGCCAAAACATAGAAGAGCTCGTGAAAGCCCGTAAGAATCTGGTTGACCCTTTGAACTCCGGTATCTCAACAATCTTCAAAGTGAGGTCTCTCAACAGCCGCCAGAAGATGCCTTGTACTCAACAAAAATAGAGCAAGTGCAGTATCAGTACAAAAAAACAATGGTGTACTTATAGGATCACGAGGGTAGACAGTAAGTGAGACATGAACAAGTAAATACAACAACAACAAACCTAGTATAATCCCACAAGGTGGGGTCTGGGGAGAATAGAGTGTACGCAGACCTAACCCCCACCTTGAAAGGTAGGGCGACTGTTTTCGAAAGACCCTCGGCTTTAAGAGAGGAAAACAAGATAAAAAGTCAGATAAGGACAAGCATATCAAAAACAAGATGAAAACAAAGAATAGCAAAAAAATGAGAAAGTCATGGTAGAATGGTATGGGAAGAAAGAGGCATTAACTACTATAAATAAATAAGATAGTCAAAGTACAACGGTGCCACAACTATAAACAGCAATACAATGCAGAAATCAAATGGCAATAAACAATGAGAAGAACTAAAACTACTATGGTACAAAGGATGAATCACCTAGCCTTTTATCCTAATCTGAGTCCCCACAAAGGAAATTATAGTGCGCTAATGCGCCTACTAATAGTGTAGAATAATGAGACTATGTACTAGCCTTCTACCCTAATGTGGGTCCTCCACACACTCTTATCTAGGGTCATGTCCTCGATAAGCTATAACTGTGCCATGTCTTATCTAATCACCTCTCCCCAATATTTCTTTGGCCTACCCCTACCTCTTCTGAAACCATCCATGGCCAACCTCTCACACCTCCTCACTGGGGCATCTGTGTCTCTCCTTTTTACATGTCCAAACTATCTAAGTTGTATTTACCGCATCTTATCTTCCACCGAGGCCATTCCTACCTTGTTCTGAATAGCTTCATTTCTAATCTTATCGCTCTTGGTATGCCCACACATCCATCTCAACATTCTTATCTCAGCTACTTTTATCTTTTGAATGTGGAAGACCTTAATTGGCCAACACTCTACCCCATATAACATAGTCGATCTGACAACCACTTTGTAGAACTTGCCCTTAAGTTGTGGTGGCACCTTCTTGTCATAGAGCACCATGGAAGCAATCCTCTATTTTATCCACCGTGCCCCAATATGATGTAAGACATCATCATCAATCTCCCCGCTGCCTTACATGATAGACCCAAGGTACTTGAAACTACTTTTCTTTTGGATGGCCTGGCCACCAAGCCTACTTCCGTGCCAACCTCCTGAGGTGTCTTACTGAACTTGTACTCTAAGTAATCCGTCTTGGTCCTACTCAGATTAAACCCTTTAGACTCTAGGGTGTGTCTCCAATCCTCCAGTTTAGTGTTAACTCCACTACAAGTCTCATCGATCAGTACTATGTCATCCACAAAAGCATACAACATGGCACCTCACCTTGAATTTGTCGCATCAATCCATACATCACCAAGGCAAATAAAAATGGACTAAGGGCTGATCCTTGATGTAACCCCATCACAACTAGGAAGTGCTCTGAGTCCCCTCCTACTGTCCTTACCCTAGTTTTAGCACCCTCATACATATCCTGATCACTCTAATGTACGCCATCGGTACACCTTTAGCCTCCAAACATCTCTATAGTATTTCTCGTGGAACTTTATCATAAGCCTTTTCTAAATCAATGAATACCATACACAAGTCCCTCTTTCTCTCCCTATACTGCTCCACCAGTCTCCTCATAAGATGGATGGCTTCAGTAGTTGAGCGTCCCGACATAAATCCAAACTGGTTCTATGAAATAGACATGCCTCTCCTAACCCTCATCTCCACCACTCTTTCCCACACTTTCATAGTATGGCTTAGAAGCTTGATACCTCTATAGTTGTTGCAACTCTGGATATCCCCCTTGTTTTTGTTTAGAGGGATTATTATGCTCGACCTCCATTTTTCGGGCATCGTTGTTGTTCTAAAAATGACATTAAATAACCTAGTCAGCCACTCCAAACCTACCGGGCTCGTGCTCTTCCAAAACTCATCAGGAATCTCGTCAGGTCTGGTCGCTCTTTCCCAGCTCATCCTACGCACAGCACCCTTAACCTCTTCGACAGAAATACTCCTACAACACTCACCATCGTGAATCCTCCCTGTATGTTCCAAATCTTCTAACACAATCTCTCTGTCTTCTTCTTCGTTCAAGAGTTTATGGAAGTATGACTGCCATCTCTGTTTAATAAGGGTCTCTTCTACCAATACTCTTCCATGCTCGTCCTTAATGCACTTCACTTGATTTACATCTCGTGCCCTTTGCTCCCGTACCCTAGCTAGCTTGAATAATTTCCTATCCCCGTCTTTCTCTTCTAGTTCAACATAAAGTCATTCAAAAGATGTCGTTTTTTCTGTCAAAACCGCCGACTTTGCCTCCTTCCTCGCTATCTTATAAAGTTCCCTATTCGTCCATTTTTCCACCTTATCCTTGCTTTCTATCAGCTTCGCATACGCTATCTTCTTTGCTTCCACATTCCCTTGCACTTCTCCATTCCACCACCAGTCCCCTCGATGCCGTCCACGGCTACCTATCGAGACTCCCAACACTTCCCGTGCTACAACCCTAATACAACTATCTATCCTATCCCACATAGTGTTCGCATCCCCACTACTATCCCAGACCCCCATATCCTTCAATTTCTCTCCCATCTCTAGGGCGCTAGTCGTGTTCAAACTCCCCCATCTGATTCTAGGTCGGTCATCCCCGACCCTCTTCTTCCTTGTCATCTTGATCCCTAAATCCATGACTAAGAGCTTATATCGGGTCGTAAGGTTGTCGATCGGAATGACCTTACAGTCTTTGCACAGACCTTTATCATCCTTTCTAAGGAGTAAAAATCTATCTGGGTCTTAGCCACCACACTTCGAAAGGTTACTAAGTGGTCCTCTTTTTTTGGGAAACTCGAATTAGCTATCACCAACCCAAAAACTCTTGCAAAATCCAACAGTAAGACTCCTCCTCTATTTCTGACCCCAAAGTCGAAGCCTCCATGCACATCATCATACCCTCTCGAAATAGACCCGATGTGCCCATTGAAATCCCCTTCCACTAAAAGCTTCTCAGTAGATGGTATGCCTCCCACTAAATCATCCAAATCCTCCCAAAAATGCCTCTTATCCTCCTCATTTAAGCCTGCTTGCGGCGCATAGGCACTAATAATGTTCAACGTGGTCCCTACAATGACCACCTTAATCGACATCATCCTATCAGTGACTTTTCTAACCTTCACCACCTGATCCTTTAAGTTACTGTCTACTAAAATGCCTACCTCATTCCTATTCTTCGATCTACCAGAGAACCAAAGCTTATACCCATCTACCTCCTTAGCTTTAGAACCTACCCATTTGGTCTCTTGTACACAAGCTATATTAATCTTCCTCTTCTTTAGAATCTTAACTAGCTCTATGGATTTTCTCGTCAATGTTCCAATAACCTACTCTCACTTTAGATGCTCTTTTAACCCACTTACCCCTCCTAACCCTCGTCCCTATCCCCATCCCTGAGCGAGAACATGACCCTAGTCTACCATCACTATCCAAAGCCACGAAAACGTGTATGAATTAATAAATTATTCAAAGGTTTAAAGTAAGAAAAATGTAACTACAATTGTATGAGTAAGGAAAAAATATGGGAAGATATGGGAACCAAAGGTACCAACTCCAGTTGAAATGAACCTGGTTTTCGAGGTGATGTTCACAACGACCTTTGGGTTGTGTGGGTAGCAGATCTTGGGTTGAACAAATCCTTGGGCCAAGAACCCAAAAATGATTGCATTTAATAAAGCAGTATTTCATTGAGGAATTTCTTCGAACACCTTCAAGGCACCAATAAGAAAACCCTGTAAAGAGGAGAAAAAAAGAAGAGAAAAGAGAAATACCTACAAAATGTTTCTCTAATGAAACAATAGATATGTAGTAGTGGGTGTGATGAAGAATAAGCCTTAGAATCACACAGCTGAAGAAGTATAAAGCCTTATCCACAGCTACAGACCCAAATATGGCTATAAGTAAATGCAAGAAACCCCACAAGGAAAAAGCTTGTAAACTGAAATGGAGGGAGTAACATTAAACTGGTTACAGGATATAGCAGGTTGTAGCAAGTATCCACATGAACAAGTAAATACAACATAATAAGTGCGCGCATATTCGACTGTTTCTCCTCCACACTTCTTTTTCTCTGTGCCCATTCGCCATTGGCCCATTGTGATTCTCTTTCTTGGTATGGAGAGATCTCTGCCATAAAAGAGAGAGATCCTAAGCCTTATTCTGTAGATCAAATAGGAGACTAGAAATGAAAGTCGCTTACTCGGATTTATTCTTCATCAAACTGTTGGAACCAAACAAAAATACCGAATGCAACTCGTTGGATTGGGAACATCAAATGTTGAGATTGAATCTTTCTCTAATGGGTCGCACTCAGTCTATTCAACCCATTCTGATTCGAAATTTGCAACACAACATAAGTAGAAGCATGCTATGCTAGCATAGAATAGTTGTACCAGTTGTGTGTTGTGTATGTCTCAGGCAACGACATGTCCCATTCCTTATCATAATGAAGCAGATGAAAAAAAGCAATGTAGAGAAGAATATCCGTATAATAAAGCTTTCCCAACCGGCCAATGATTTCTGCTAATTCTCTTCTTGTTGTACCATGTACATAACGATAGCATGTCAGAATTTTTTCCCATTCACATCTTTCTAAAATACTTCTACCTCGAGCATACGCGATGGAGCCCTGGGTTACCGAAAGCGGTCAATCTTTTTCAAACCTTATTCTCCGAATGGACAAAGAGCAGGAAGTAAAGCACCCGCATAACCATTGAAATCTCATAACTAATACTCAACATGATCACAATCCAATAGTCTCATTTATCACGTAATTTCACATAAGGGTCCTCTCACGGGACCTACAAACATATATTTATGTGTCAAAACATGACACCCGATCCAAGGTTAGTGTCAAAACGTGACACCCAATCTAAAAATATATCGGAACGTGACACCCGATCCCAATGTGTGTCGGAATGTGACATCCTATCCAAGCATACAAGTCAACCACAGTCACAATGAATTAGCAACTCTCATATCTACCAAGAACAGGTTCATAACAAGTCATGGCTAGTAAGTAAGGTCATTTTACATAGATCATTTCGTTCTTCCCTATTCATATACACATATGCATATAATGGAGTAATTAAGCAAGTGAATGAATCACATACGGAAAGACAAACCATCACCTACCTCGAAACCAACTTCAATGTTCTTACAAGTCTTGAGCTTTCCCTTTTCGGAGTCTCTCAGCTTGTTCTTGGTCTAAAATAAGTCACATATATATACAAAGGATCAATACAATGGCCTAATTCACATGAATTGTAACACAATCCCCCATATAGCCAAACCCATGATCCTAACCCCTATCTAGGGCTATTTTCCACTATTAGTTTCTGGACAAAACCCTTCTTCCAATGATTACCAACCATAATTCTAGGTTCTTGAAATCGAAACACGAATTAAGGGAGTGATTTACTTACCTTTTGCACAAAAGATGATGGAAATTAGCAAGAATTTGCTCTAGGTTGCTTCCTAACTTCTTAAGAAATATTTTTATGCAGAATATCGTATCTGGGGTTTTTACCCCTTATTAACTCGCGACTATCCCGCCGCAGCCGGACCATTCTCACTCTAGAGGAATTATTCCCGCTCTGGAGGGATATGTGGAGACAGAGAGCTAGTAAAGAGTCTCTAAGTCTCCCATATCACAACATACCCTCATATCATGACACCTTAAATTATACCTTTTACGCCAAGTCCAATTTCGAGAGTTTTACTCGTCTGAATGCAATTTCTTAAAGTCGTACAGGCTCTGTATCGTCTTGGCTATCAGCTAACCCAATCAATTTAATGATTCAATCCCCCATACAACTACGGATTATCCTAGACTTCTTCTAACTCAGAATTCGTCCAAGTCTGACCTAGGCTCAATTTTTTCAAAATTACTACCCAAGCTTTTCTGGCCCGAATTCCTTCCTTATTGGCCTACCCATAACGACGGAAGAAGGTCGTTACATTATTCTAGTAGGTATCAATAAAAAAAGAGTTATGTATGCAATATATATTATGAAATATTGTTAATGAATAAAACATGTATTCTATGGGTCTTATAGATTATTTTGATTTACATGACTAAGAGAATGAGTGATGTTTGTAAGATGTATTTAAATGTATTGTACCTTTATTATAAATATATTATAAGTGTGTTATCTTAATTATTTTGATTGGTATCACTAAAAGGGGAGTGACGTTTGCAATATGTATTGTTCGTGAATAAAATATGTATTGTATGTGTCTTATAAATTATTTTGATTTGTATCATTAAGAAACGAAGTTAAGTTTGCAATATGTGTTAAAAATGTATTGTTACCTAAATTATTTGGTTGGTGTCACTAAGAAGGGGATATGACTACAATATGTATTATAAATGTATCATTCATGATTTTAATACCGTTTAAATACAATTATGAAACAAATCTAATTCAATTCCAAAAAACTTCATAATACAATTGCGAGATAATTCCAAAAAACTTCATCTTCTTCGAGCTTTACTCTAATATTTCTCCTAAAAATCAATTCTAAATTTAATCAACCCCCTTAAAATTGAGATATAAACTACAAACGTTATTTTTCAATTATTTTTAAGAACAATCAACTCAAACTAATCACAAATTCGTAAAACCCAAATAATAAATTCGAAGCTTGAAGCATTTTAATGGTCATCAATGATGCACTCTTGCTGCTGTAACTTTAGAGATTTGAATCTCTGCTAGCGCAACGCAATTTCCTACAAACTTTGGGTCTTTGAATTCTTCTCCTCGTCGTTTTTAGGTGAAAATTATGAAACATGGGCTAAAATCGATTTGAAAATATGAATATTTAAAGCTAGTTATTTGGATGAAAATTTTGAAAAAGAAGAGAAGGAGAAACCATGAGTGCAAATAGAGAAGAAGATGGGTCCTTTGGAGTGTTGTACTATTTTAATTCCAAAAAATTGTTATATTTAGTTTTAAAAATTATATTATGATAAATAGTAAATATATTCTTGATATAACATACCTAGGTAATTTACCATTTATGATTAGATAGATTTGCATTGACTTCAAGAAATTGTTGATCTTATAAGACAATATCCTTTCATGTGCTTGATTTATCGTCTAACCAATTTATAACCCCAAAATGGAAACTTTTATAATCAATCCTAGTGTGCATAAATGTGCCATTTAGCTTGGCTTCGACTGATATTTATCTTCTCTAATTTTGGGTGTTCACAAGTAGATATTTAAAATTGGATAAAGTTAAACAAGTAGATACACTTATCCTACATGGCATAATACACGTATGACGTCACGTAAGATGCGAATTTCCATATAAGACGCATGTGTTACTTATTCAATTTTGTATAAATTTAAGTGTCTAGTTATGCACACCAATAATTAAAGAGTATAAATATCAACTAAAATTCTATTAAATATCACATTTATGTATTATTCCTTAAAAGAGTAATATGGGGAAATAGTAGAAGGAAACAAAATAATTGAAGAGATATTGTAGCTATGGTATTAAGTTACTTAACTACCTAGAAGGAGAAAAAATAATACAATTTTTTTATGGTGAAGAGTCAAAAAAGGGCCTCATTTCACTCCAATTGTAGAGAATTATATCCACATTTTTTTAGAGGCAAATAAGTTCCATCAATTACACCTCCTATGAAGTGGATCTCCCAAACACGTGTCGTGTTTTTATGTGTACTAGTAGAATTCAATTAATTATTTTCCAATGGAAAAAAGTTAGTGAATAGTTTGTCTGCTTGTTTGTTTAATCTCAATGACCAAGAAGGTTTTTGTTAGATATAAGAAGTAAAAATAAGATCCTTGAAGTTTTTTTCCTCAGCCATTTCTCATTGACAAAAAGTTTTGTTATTGAGATTTGAGTTATAAGAAATTAAGAATAGAATTTTTAAGAATGGCATTTACAGGGACATTGGATAAATGCAAAGCTTGTGATAAGACAGTTTACTTTGTTGATTTGTTATCTGCTGATGGAGCTATTTTTCATAAGTCTTGCTTCAAATGTAGCCACTGCAAAGGCACTCTTGTGGTATGTCTTAATTACTCAGTAATTTTAATCTGTTTATCCGATTTTGACTTTACGTGAAGTTATGTAAAGAAAATCTTTGTATCATATGGTCATAACTCATAAATACATTTTGTGAAAAGTAGAAATTAAGAAATTGTCGAAAAAGAAAAACTATGACAGATAAATTGAAATGGAGAGAGTAATAAGTTACCATTATGATTACTTTTCTCTTAGTTACCATTATGATTACTTTTCTCTTCTTCTACTCCTTTTCTTTTGCTCTTTTTCATCTCTAGCTTTCTTGTCCTTTAATTTGCTTTTGTTCTTACATGAGCTTTGCTCCAATAAAAAAACATAATTAGAAAAAAGAAAAAGTTTCAAATATATTATCGAATTTTGGGAAAATGTTTATATATGTCATTTTCGTTTGAGAAAAGGCTCATCCATGTCATTATGGGTTAATTGCACACCACATCCGATTTTGCAAAACCATTTTGTCCACTTGGCGAATGATGATTCGGCCACATCATTATTATGTCACTGTCAAGGTAGAGCTAGTAGCCTACATGCGAGTTCGGTCAAACCTAATAGATTTTGCTCAAACATTATACTTGTGTTAATAAATTTATTAAATACATACAAATATTAAATTTAGAACTCAATTCTTATCACTTAAAATCGTCATAGTAAAATTCAAAATCATAAAGTTGAAATCATAACTTCGCCTGGACTCATTGCGATGTTTTTGGCATGTAGATGAGCAACTACTCCTCTATGGATGGAGTCCTCTACTGCAAGCCACATTTTGAACAACTTTTCAAGGAATCTGGAAATTTTAGCAAAAACTTTCAGACTTCTTGTAAGACATGCTGCCTTTTATCATACTAGTTTATTATTAATATAATTGCTATTAGTTTTAACCTTATTTTTATAATTTATGCAGCCAAGCCTGAGAAGGATAATTCTCTGGTACGTTGTTGAACACACGCACATATAGATAATTTTATTAAATAATTAAAAAAAATGGTGAGAATTGATCATATAGATATATGATCAATCTTAAACTGTTTGGAACTAAGAAATACTCCCTCTAATCCGTTCTAATTTATGTGTCACCGTTTGACTTGACACAAAATTTTATTTTGAAATTTGTGGTCTAAAATAAATCTTAGACACTTATCTGACCGTAAATCATTTCATTAAGGGTAAAAGCAGAATTTAAAAGTTAATTTTTTTTTAATTATAGAAATACGATATATTTTTTGACGAATTAAAAAGAAAAGTGTGTCACATAAATTGAATAAGATAAAATGGTTAAAGGCCTTAATATTTTGTGTAGACAAAGGCTCCAAGCAAAGTCTCTGCCATGTTCTCTGGAACCCAAGACAAATGTGCTGCTTGCAACAAAACTGTTTACCCTCTTGAAAAGGTATACTTTTATCGTACTAAACAGAACATATCAACAAGTTAATGATTTTTGTCGAAGCCAGGTAAGGTCAACTGAACTCCTTACGTAGAAAATTAATATTCATGGTTTAAATTATATATATATATATATAGTAGTTATTGAATATTCATGCGTTTATTTATTTATTTTTTAAACACTCTTAGTGAAAATCATGATTTCACCGCTACAATGATTGATATATAGGTAATATTGGAGGGAGAAGAATTCCACAAATCATGCTTCAAGTGTGCTCATGGAGGGTGCGCCTTAACTCATGCAACATATGCTGCACTTGATGGAGTCCTTTATTGCAAGCACCATTTTGCTCAACTTTTCATGGAGAAAGGAAATTACCAACATGTCCTCAAGGCTACTACTAACAAGAAGTGTGTTGTGGCACCTGTTGATGATGATGATAACAATAATAATAATGACGATGATGAAAAGCCTGCTAATGATGATGACGACGACAAGGCAGATGAGAAGGAACCTCATGATGATGATGATGAGCAATCTTGATCACCCCTAATTATGTCACCTAATTATATTGATTAATTGTTTTGTGTTTCTGAAAATTTTGAAAAGGTTTTTGCATTTAATATCCAAGTATTCATGTGATGATCAAAAGTCTTGTCCTTTAGACTTGGTGTGTAGTTTGTAAACATGTTTGAGAGGTTAACTATTTTGATTATACAATGATTTGTTAGATAATATTCACTTTCGTTGAACAAATGGATTAAAAGGCTCACTGATTTATGGACTTGTGTTTTTCTCTATTCTAATTTATACGATACATTATTTTTCTTTTTAGTCGGTATAATGCCGCTGCATGATCACCACAGTCAACAAGGCAGGACTTAAAGTCAAATTAATTTGTTTTGAAAATCTAAAGAGGGCGATGGATTTTTGGGAAAAAAATAGATTCATCAAATGGGTAATTCATTTTGGTGTTCGTAATTGTGGAAACATTATACAGTTGAATCTGAGTCAACATCACTGGAAACCCTAGCTTTCAAATAGGAGATCTTATAAATATAGGTAGTGCTAAAATATCTGATATTAAAAAACAAAATAAAAATATTCTCAGAAAAATACAAAAAAAATTCTCCTATGACTTATAAATTAGAAAATTACTAAAAAAAATAAAATAAATTGAAGATGATGGTAAAATGATTAAATGGAAAGAAATATTAAAGTTTGACAACAAAAATCAAGATAAGGATAATTACACCACACGGTCATTCGACAAAAAAAAAATGGTCACTTGTTGTATAGGTATATATAGTCACTGTATATTTCATGTATAGTCAAGTTATATTCAGTTTTTGAATGTATTATAATGTATATTTAGTGTATAACTCACGTATAATTAATCTATATTGTATAATCAATGTATATTTTCTATGACTTTTGGCAAGTTATGTGGTACAGTCACTAGTCACTGTATATTTCTTATGATTTTTGGCTATTTTTTATGTAAATAAAACATGACTATGTTTGTTGTAAACTAATTAATTTATCATATATATTTGAAATTGTCCCATGAAGATATGTAAATAGGAGCTAAATGGGGCAGACAGTTAAATGGGTCAGATCAGGACAAAATCTTAGTAGGGAAGACTTAATCCTCCCCGCCCTACCCGCCTCATTGTCATCCCTACCAAAGGCCATAAGGGTCGCCCTTCAAAACCATTTATGCAACGCTTAAAGAGTATTAACAAGACTGTTGTGATTCTTATCATGATACATTATTATAGTAAATGGATGGGTAAATCCAGTAGTTGTTCTTGTTTTGATTATAACATACACACTGTTTTTGTAAGCTAATAGCTCATTATTTTGAAAAAATGTGGACTTACTATGACATAGGGTTGTTCATGGTTATGGTTAAAAAATCAAATTTAATCGCAATCCGAATTAAATCGATTAAAAAAATTGATATTTGGTTTGATTTGGTTAGGTTTGATTTTAAATTTTGAAAATCGATACTATTTGGTTTGGTTTTGGTTTTACTAAAAATAAATCGCAAAAATAACCAAATCGAACCGAGAAATTATATATATAATTTTTATAATTATTTATATATTATTCATAAATTTACATTTTAATTAACTTAAGTCCTTAACTTTACCATTTTCTCAAGTCCAATACTTAAATTTTGGTATATAAGTTTCTTGTACCCCTCCCCAGGTGGTTCCTCAATTGTTGAGCTTGAGGTTATTTTTTTGCTATAGAGATTTGATCTTTTGATCTTTGGTGTATAATGACTTTAGTATTGCTTAACTAAATCACTTTTTCGTGTAATAATAACTCTAGTATTTCTTAATTGAAATCATAGTAGCTTTCCTGTGGATTGTTCATGTACTAGGTGTTTGTGTCTATCGGGATGCGGATGACTTCAACAAATTTATTATTTTCAAATAGAAAAAAAAATTGAACCAAACCGACGGTTACTTTTTTGGTTTAGTTTTAGAAATTTGAAAACCGATTAAATTGGTTTGATTTTTGGTTTTAACCAATAACTGATCCAAACCGAACCATGAACACCCCTAATGCAGCATATTGCTTTGATGCATCCCTGATAATCATTTACTCCCTCCATTCTAATTTATGTAGCATCGATTAACTTGATACAATTTGACAGCAATTTGAGTTATTGATTAGCCACATGGGACTGAATGACTTGATATCGTCCTTGCTGATTTACACGGGATTCCAAATGTCCCACGTCACTCAGGTCAGAACGTAAGCTAATGATACTTTCGATTACTAGACTTTCACTATCTAGAATGCAATATTCAAGTTGCTTCTAGCAGCACAAGTCTCTTTTTTCGTTTTCCTATTGAAAAAGTAATAAGAATGAAAGGTGTTAAAACTTTTTTATCATCCTAACGTCGAGTTATTTTTCTATTGAACATCGTCCTTGCTGATTTACACGGGATTCCAAATGTCCCACGTCACTCAGGTCAGAACGTAAGCTAATGTTACTTTCGATTACTAGACTTTCACTATCTAGAATGCAATATTCAAGTTGCTTCTAGCAGCACAAGTCTCTTTTTTCGTTTTCCTATTGAAAAAGTAATAAGAATGAAAGGTGTTAAAACTTTTTTATCATCCTAACGTCGAGTTATTTTTCTATTGAACATCCCCTAAGAATACTTAGGGAGAAAACTCAAACAAGGAATCTTATCAATGAAGACATGCATGATTTAAGGTAAAATAAAAGGACAAAACCGTCAAAGAGAAACTCAACAGTGTCCATAAGCCACAAGATTGCATGACATTCAAAAAAATCTCTGTTTCCATCATGGGAGATTGCTATGAAGTTGGATAGTGTTATTCAACAGTCTTTTGACAATGGCTTTAGAATTTATTTCTATGCTTCCATTTATATATAAAAATATCCATGAGGTACCACTACTACAACTGTAGAGACAAGTCATCATTTAGAAAGAATGATAAAAGATCAATATTATTTTTAGTCTATATATAATAGACTTTGAATCTCTTAAGATTCTTCATGTATTTATTATTTTGAATTTCCTGATTACAACACGATACTTGTAATAGAATACACCTTGAAGAGATTGCTATAGTCTATAGATATGTAAGTTGCAACACGCCATGCCATGCTCAGATAAAGAGATTCGTCTCTCAAGTGAGAGTTGTGAGAAATGAGTAGTACATAGGTGGATCCTGGTTGAAATTTCAAGAGCTTTAGACGATCCAGCAGTTATACTCGATAGTCGATACATACAAGATGGAGGAAGAGGGTGGAAAAGAAGTTGTAGAACTAACCAAATATCTGAATCTACTATAGTACACACATCAAGCAATTCTAATCCCTAAAATAGAGAGTAGAAATGAACTTTGGGAACTTCATTCAGATTTAACATATGAAGATCGGAAGGACTCTTTGCTTCGTCCATAATAGATAGCCTTCCCGCTGGTGTACGTTATAAAGTTCCAGCCAAATGCTGAACCACCAACGACATATGTACCCGTCCCTTGGACCCCATCATCTTCAGCTTGCTGTTTCTCAGATGAATCCTCTTCAGGCATAGCTGATGCCCCAATTTCTGGAGGAGGTTTCATGTCTTTCTGTTGCTCACTAGGCTTTTCTCCATCCTTGATATCCACCGAAGAATTCTGAGCTCCAGGTCCATCCTTAGCCGCCTCTGGGTTTATTGTTTCTTCCATCACCTCCTTGTAAAGATCTATCAGGAGATTCAACTCTGCACATTTACATGCACATAATAAGGAAACACGTCTGATATAGCCTGCTGATTGTCATGTTCAAAATCTTGATCATAGTTTGACAACAAAAAATTAAGAGAGGCAACAAATGCATGGTTCCAATATTAACAACAGATAACCGTATCCGTGGGCAATTGGATTGCTATAGCTAAAAGATGACTCGTCTGAGCGAGAAATCCTGACCATGCAAAGTAGTACGAGTGTGTCTTGTGCGGATCATGCTAATGAAATTTAAACATTGTTCAAGTATGATACATCCAAGGGCCAGCGAAAGTGGATCACTGAATACAAGTTCCTATATAGATTACCGGATCAATGTATCTTGCAAACACAAAAATCCAAGCATTTCCTATATGAATAGCTGAAAGCTTCTGTTACGTAAATTATTGTACAGGGCAAAAGAAATGGCTTGTAAGGTAGATGTTTAACCACCTGCAACCAACTAGGTTATATTAAAACTACTTTTTTACCACGCGATTGTAACCTAGAAGACAATGCCTCAAACAGCTGTGTATTTCTTACTGACTTCACATGATGCATCATATTGGTATCAGCAAAACAGGAACAAGAGAACGTGCTAGCATGTACATAATCTCATGACTAGTGTGGCTTAAGATTGCTAATAGCTTGGTGATGTATTTATTTCATGACAACTTTTTAAATGAAAAGATTGTAAAGAATAAATTTGATAGGAAACTTACGTTGACGAATTTCAGTAGCAGCCTTGCAATTGCGGAAGTCAGGAGTACGGAGAACCTTCAAGATGACAAATAAAAGTAAGACCCTATAGCATCCAATTCTTCGAAGGAATTAGCATTCATGGAGGCAAAGAGAACACAGAGATTTTGGCCATGGATTGCCCTGTACACCATTCTTTCCAGTGTCATTTGGTGCTAATGGATAAGACCACCAGATGTTTGATTATCATTTACATTGCATGAGGTCTCATAATTTTAAATGAATCTAGAGAACTTTTTCCTCTTTTTCCTTAACAGGAAAATGAATCTTGAGAACTTCAAAACATTAACAAAAATAATAAATGAGAAAATAAATACAACCACAAACCCGATGTAATCCCACAAGTAGAGTCTGAGGAGGATAGTGTGTACACAGACCTTAGCTCTACCTTGAAAGGATATGAGAAAATAAATACTCAAGGATATGAGAAAATAAATACGTAACAAATTAAACTTGACATTCCCCTTATTCTGGTTAAATATCTCACATCAAATTAGGAATTTGAAACCATTTACAGTTCTCAGCTCAAGAGAAAGGTGATCCTCGGTGCATTTGTCACATGTGTATTGGCTATGAGGTAGAATTAGTCCTGAGTACAGATAGTTATTCTCTCTGCCAGTCATCAATGATAGAGTTATTTACTTAATGGGTCACAGAGTTAAGTTTGACAAGTTATCAAAATGAAACCATTTTTGGAGAAATGGTTTTGACTGGATTTATAGACCAGAATATATGGCCAGTCAACTCTTTCCACTAACAAAAAAACCAACTGGCAAATCAAGTTCAGGTTTAAGCTTGGACCTGGCTAACAAAAAACCGACTGGGTTTTTAAGCAATTCTTGGCTTCCACTTTTCCTTGGACTTTCCCCATTGGGTCTAAGCTTTCTACTTAAATGCATAAATATCCACTAAATCAGGAGCGCCGCCTAGAGGACAACAAGGTTGAGCCAATCAGACAGTGGTGAACCGACCATATACTCCCTATGGCGTCTTTACTAATGTATTTTCAATTATTCTAGAAAGTTATTATGATGCAGGCATGTCTCATGATTACTCTATGGATGTTACCATGATAGTGTTGTATGTATTAGTTCAGACTTAGCATCGTTTCGGGTTGTAGACGCTTAGGCTTCAAAAAGCTATGTTTAGACTTATATTATTCCGCTGCTTTAAGTTCCTTCAGTTATTATTTTTCATGCTTAAATTGATTAGATAATGGGTATACTCAATTCGGGGCAATTAGGTATCAATTACTTAGCCTAAGAGATTTTGGGTCGAGACAATTACACCTTGAGAGATAGCATGGCAGAGAATCTAAACATGAAATCCTCGATATGATTTTGCGTATGGAGGAGAAAAGGCAATCTCAAATGCAACAGAAAAAGGGGAGAAGTAGAGGCTAAGAAACCGAAAAAAGGGAGAAACAGAGGGAAAGAAATTGGTTTGCACTATTACATATGACGGAGGTGAAGGATCCAGCAGGGGCAGGCAACTCAAAGCCTTTTCTGAATGAAAGCGAAGATCATTAGCTGGAATGTAAGGGGGCTTAATGATACGAGCAAGAGGAGCACCATCAATTCTCTTATCCATAAGTGGAAGCCTGACATTCTATGATTACAGGAAACTAAGATCGAAGGGTGTTCTGTGAAGATAGCTAGACAGTTATGGGGTTCAAGATTGATTGAATGGGTTGAACTGAAAGCCAGAGGCAATAGATGGGGCATAATTATATTATGGGATAAAAGACAATGGAGTTGTATCGATGCACACCAGGGGCAACACACTATGTCGGCTACGAGGGAAGGTGTTCAAACTGATTTCAGATTCTGCTTTACTTGTTTCTATGGGCCACACACTAACTGGGAAAGGGATGATTTCTGGAATGAATTAGCCGGTGTAAGGGGCCTTTGGAATGAAAGTTGGGTCATCGGAAGAGATTTTAATGTCAGTTGATTTAAAAGTGAAAGATTCAATTGTGCTAGAATATCTAGGCCATGAAATGCTTCTCTAAATTCATTCAGGACATGGGCTTAGTTGATTTATCATTGCAGAGGGCCTTCTATACCTAGACCAGGGGGAAAAACTCACTACAAGCCTCTAGAATTGATAGATTCTTGATTTCTTTGGAGTGGAATGATACTCAATTGGCTCTCCCCAAGGTTATTTCGTATTATAAACCCATCGCTTTAGAGAGTGGTGACTGGTCAAACAAACCTTCTTATTTTAAATTTGAGAATATGTGGCTCCAGCAGGAAGGATTTACTAACTTGGTAAAACAGTGGTGGCAAATCTACGTGGTTAATGGTTCTCCGGATTTCATGCACTCTCAAAAGTAGAAATCTTTTAAGAGGGATTTGGTTACATGGAACAGGGAGATTTTCGGCAAAGTTTCTACCAGAACTAACAAAGCTTTGGAAGAGATTTTAGTTCTTGAAGAGGACACCGAAGGGAAGGTATAGACTCAAGCCTAAAAGAACAAATTGATGCAATGGAGATCCAACAGTTAGCTAGGGCTGAGGAAACATCTTGGAGACAGAAATCAAGGTGCCTATGGTTCAAATAAGGGAACAGAAATACCAATACTTCCAAAGTGTTTGCTAACTCTCATAGGAAATACAACTGTATTGATGGTTGAAGCTTGGAGGTCTACAGTAACCTTTAAAGGCTTGGGTTGTCTGAACTAAGGTGATAGGGTAGCTCTTGAACATCCTTTTGAAGAAGAGGAAGTGTTAGTGCTCTCAACTCTTGTGCCCCTGACAAAAGCCCCGGACTAGATGGCTTCACAATGGCCTTCTATCATAAATGTTGGGACACTATTAAATAGGAACTTATGGGTACCTTTCATCATTTTCACAACAATTGCCACATGATTAAATCATTCAATGCCTCTTTTATTGCCCTTATCCCTAAAAAGAAATGTGATATAGAACTTAAAGACTTTAGACCTATCAGTCTTATTGGTAGTGTCTAGAAGGTGGTGGCAAAGGTGCCAACTGAAAGATTGAAAAAAGTGAGAGGGAGATTGGTCTCAGATTATCAGAATGCTTTTATAAGAGGCACACAAATCACTGATGCAGCCCTTATAGCAAATGAAGTATTGGATTAAAGGCAAAAAAGTGCCAATATCAACTGGCAAAAAAGTATAGAGAAGGCTTTTGACAAGCTCAACTGGCAATATCTCACTTCAATCCTAAGGCAAATGGGTCTTTAGTAAAAAAAATGGATCAATTAAATATAGCTTTTCCACAGTTAAATATTTTGTTCTGGTCAACAGAAGCCTTGTGGGATTATTTTCCCCTGCCTATCTTCTTTTCTCTTCATTCTGGCCATGGAGGGTCTCAGTAGCATGTTGGAAAAGGCAAAGCAATTGCAATGGATTGGTGGTTTTGAAATGGCTAACAGACCTGGTCTTACTGTCCTTGTTTCTCTCAGGTATCTATCAACATATAGATCTTGCCTTCGTCGCTACATAGAGTGATCTTCTTCAATCTCCGAGTTTGAAGGGTAGAAAAATGATGTTGTAGAAAAATATCCAAATTTTGCACACCCTTCGAAAATTTCCTGGTTCCGCCACTGCAAGAAACATATTCCCAACCCCAACTCTCCAACTTGTATAAGGAGTATATCCAATACTAGTAAATGGTATTACATAAATCAAAACTACTAATGCTGCTACAATAGTTTCTTTCAACATCTAGTGAATACATGGATAATCTGCACTAAAATTGTTTAGAGAACCCAAAAACCAAAACCCCTAGTATGATAAATGTCAAATCTTTGCCTTCATAGGAGCTAGAAAACTACTTTAAAATGGAGTAAAGAAATCAAATTAGAAAATTGTACTCCAGCACTGAACAAGAGCTCTGTACCTTTATAAATGGAATCTAATCAGCAGGACCAGAACTGAGCAACACCCACAAGCAATAATAACAAGAACAGTCAAATGCAAGCCAATTTTATTGGAAAACCCACAAATTGAAGGACACCCACAAGCAATAATAACAAGAACAGTCAAAAGTAAGTCAAATTTTACATTCTTTTAGAGAAAAATTTTACTAGTGTACCTCAATAACATAGAGTCGGAGATCTTTAACAATGAGTCTCATCTTGTTGTAAGGGGAGCTTTGGGACTTGGAGACGTCAAGTGGCCTCTTTCTGTTAATGGGTGGCTGAGAAGGAGGAAGATTTTGACTTTGGGGTGGCGCAGTTTTAGGGGCTTCCATGGATTTCCTTTTTTCTTCTACTCTACTGATGGAAGGAACCCAAATACAGTGAATCTTGGCTCTGGGCAGTGTTGGTCTTTTCTTCTTGAGCAAATCTCTAGTGAAAGATAATTATGTTACATATTAATTGGTTGGGTCCAACTTAATCTATTAAAGAAGAGCTCATTGATTCACGATACAGGCTGAGATACTTTTGAAGGGCCAGGATGAGAGCCAATTTCTAAAACAAGAAATTAATAGCAATCCATTAAGAAAGAAGGCCAAATCGAGTTGGGTTATGCCACTTGATTCAAAAATTCTTGCTAGGGTGGAAGGTTGGCTTACCTACAGGGGGTAGGATAGGTGCCATCATGACATTTGAATTTAGGATCGTGATAATTTGACATCAAAGCATCTAGGTTCACTAGTCTCACAATACAAGGACAAGTGTCTAATAGAATCTTGTGTATCAATACGATGATATTTGTATCTGTCTTCAAGAAGCTACATGTCATTTTAGAAAAATTATAATCTTTGATTCCTTATTGTACGTAATTGGTTATTCCTTGAGTTTCTAAATTTTATTTCGCATTTTTTCACAAATGGTGAGGATTCATATAGTTGTGGTTGGATATGAGGCACATGTTCCTGTTGTAAGGCCCACCCCTGTACAAGATCAAGGCAGAAGTAGAGCAAGAGTTGTTGCACTTGCTCAAGGTCGTACTAGGGCAGTGTCCCCCTAGCCATAGATAGATGTTGAGGATGAGGCATAACAGGCTGAGGAGATAGGTCCAATTCAGGCATCACATATATTTTGTTGCTATGTTGGTGTTACAAGATATCGTGGACCACAATCTAAGGTTTCTCGAGGATTGATATGTTACAGATAAGGGTTTTACATGTTAACCTAGATGGTTCTTTGGCCAGGGTCAGCTACTCTGCAAAAGATAATTTTCTTTTCTTTTATTTAATCTTTCATTTTTTTAATTTACGTGTTAAGCTTTATGTGACTAAAATTCTGCATTTTAGTAATAGATTGTATTTTTTTTTTCGTTGTTTGAATTTTGTCTGCTAATTTGGTGTGGTCTGATTAATTTTGAAGTTGTCCTAACTTAACTTTGGCTTTATATAAGCACAAAGCATGAGTTGTTTGTGATTTTTTCTCACTTTTTCTTTTATATTAATTTCTTTTGTTTAATTAATGTGTATTCATGATTTGATGCATACCTTAATTGTTAGAAATATAACTAAATGTGGATTAACATTAACTTAATTATTACGATTATGAAACACACTAAATAAATATAGTTGGTAGACATAACTGGACCATCTATATATTGAATTGTTTTTTGGGCCTGAATCACTTCATGTATTGGTGTGGATCGACAGTAGTGTAGACCCCGTTAAAGAAGACCTAATAAGACTATTACCGGGAGGCCCATTAGGTCATGCTTGATGGCTATAAGTGTATAGCTAGGTCCCTTCTCATCTCCTTAATCATAAAGCAATTGCACATTCGATTGCTAGTCGTAGGAGGAGCAATGAGAGAAAGATGTAGCTTGTTGTTTCATACATCTAAAACGCACTTCTAAACAAGACAGCTTAATAGTTACGCATCTTAATTCCATTTTTGTGTTCTTAACCTAAGCAATAATAATAGAGTTGTTATAATTAGCTTACATTAACATGTTGATAATATTGATTATTTTCCCACTTTAGATTAACACTTCATTCATTAGTAAGACATGTTCTTCCTTTTCTTTCCTTGTGATTTTGAAGAAATCACGAATTAAACTATTGTCACGGGCTGGACTGGACTGGACTGTCTGTATCTCTTGTTCATGGATAGTAACATTTTTATTTTTACTTATATAGATCCTTAAAATAATTGCAAGATTGGTCATTTTTTGTGGGTTTTATTTTAATTCGAAGAAAATTACTTCTTTCAGTTAGACTATAACATCTACTCACTTGGTCGTTTATCTTCTCCGATGAAGTCTTCAGTGAATTAGATTTTTTCTTCTTCTTTCTTTTTCCAGCGAATGCATATACCACTGAACCAGATCTGTCCAGATCTGAACTAGATCTATCAATTTTTGGCGACTTTTAGCAAATTTCGGCGACTCAACTTCAACTATTTTTGATAACATCCAGCATTTTTGGTGACCTCCAATGACATAGAAATTCAGGTTTCTTGCTTATTTTAAATCTTGCAGCGCTACCAGGTCTGTTCCGATCTTGCTCCTTCTCTTGCACTTGATACTGATCTTTATAGAACATATTAGCGATTTTATTCATTATTCATTCATCTTATCTTCACCTTTCTGTATATTTTCTCAATTTTAGTTGAATTTTTATTGTTGAAAACCTGTGATTTCAGAATCTTTCATGCTGTATAGTCACGATTTCTTTGTGCTTTTCATTTTTGATATTACTGCCTCCTTGTACATTTTTCTTATGCCTTAGCAGACTCTAGTGTATTTACCTGTAGTTTCATACTTATGCTTTGAGTTCTAAGTTGTAGTGGCCCTGGTAAGAGACGATCGACTAGGGTCTTGTCCTCGGTTGGGGTCAGGGGCGAGGGGTAGGGGTGGCTATGGGGTTAAGGGGGCTGCCAGGCTGAGAATAGGATCTTGGATCATAGGGACTTTGTTTGAAAAGTCCACTGAATTAGTGAAGATGTGATTCATATAGCCTACATTCAGAAGATCAAATGGGTAGCTTCTATGGTACGGGACGTGGATGAGTTCAAACTTTGGTACTCAAGAAGTTCGGGGGAACAAGAATGGTGTAGGCATCCTAGTAGATAGAT
Source organism: Solanum dulcamara (assembly GCF_947179165.1). Lineage (NCBI taxonomy): Eukaryota > Viridiplantae > Streptophyta > Magnoliopsida > Solanales > Solanaceae > Solanum > Solanum dulcamara. The sequence continues at coordinate 69,477,820 of NC_077238.1, read as the reverse complement.
ATAAGGGAGCAAGTAGTAGATGTTTTGAGGGTTAACGATAGGTTGTTGGCAATCAAGCTAGTCGTTGGAGGGCTAACCTTGAACGTCATTAGTGCATATGCTCCGCATTCAGGCTTAGACAAGGAGGTAAAGAAGTTTTTTTGGAAGGAATTGGATGCGGTTTTAGGAGGTATTCCGATCACTGAGTGTTGAAATTAATGCATTCACAAAGATATTGTCCTTGACTTTTAGTCTTTCAATATTATCTCTTAGTTTTTCAAGAAGTCTTTTAGGAGTTAGTGATACATGTATCTAGTTATTTGTGCAAGACTCTTGGATTGATATTTCAAGTAGTCTAAATAGAGATGTAATTGATGATTGTAATCATCTCAAGTGGCCTTAAGTAGCCTAATATAACTTGAGCATTCTGTAAGAACAATATCCTCCTCCTATTTATCCTTCACTGAGAAGGTTTTCATTAGCGGAGATTTCAATGGCCACATTGGTGTCATTTCTAGTGGTTTTGACGATGTGAATGGCAACAGTGGATTTGGGGTTAAAAACAACGGTGGATCATCACTCTTGGATTTTTCTAGAGCTTTTGAGTTGGTGATAGCTAATTCATGCTTTATGAAGAAATATGATCACTTGATTATTTTCCGTAGTGTTGTGGCTAAAACTCAGATAGATTACTTGCTCTTGAGGAAAGGTGATAAGAGTCCTTTGTAAAATTGCAAGATAAATCCCGAGAGAGAATCTTACTACTCAGCATAGACGTTTGGTGATGAACTTGGAGATTAAGTGAGGGAGGAGGAAGAGAAATGCATATGTCCGGACTAAGACTAAATGGGGTAGTTTGACACCTGCCCTATCTCGTGTGATTGGGGAGAAGTTGAAGGTGTTAGGAGCGTGGAGGAGTGGTGGAGAAAGTATGTGGATAAGACAACTAGTTGCATTAAGGAAGCTTCTAGAGAGGTGCCAGGGGAATCGAAGGATAACTTTGGTGGACGCCGAAGGGATTGGTGGCGGTAAAAAGAAAATCAAGGCAAAGTGGAAGCAAAGAAGGTTGCGAATGCAAAGTGGCAAGAGAGAGGAAGGCCCAAGACTTGGATCAAGTGAAGTTCATCAAATATGAAGAATGTATATTGGTGGAAGAGACCTTCATTAAGCAAAGATGGCAAGCGTACTTCCGCAAACTATTAAACAAAAAGAGGGACATGGTATTGGGTGAGTTAGAGCACTCGGTGAGACATCGAGATTTTGGGTATTATAGGCATATTAAGGTTGAGGAGGTGAAGCGTGCTATTAGTAAGATGAGCAAGAGAAAAGCAACAGGATCACATGAGATTCCGATGGAGTTTTGGAAGAGCATAGATAAAAACAAGTTTGGAGTGGTTGACTAGCTTGTTCAATGTCATTTTTAAGACGGCTAAGATACCCAAGAAATGAAGGTGGAATAAAATAGTTCTATCGTACAAGAATAAGGGTGATATTCAAAATTGTAACAACTACATGGGTATTAAGTTGCTAAGCCATACTATGAAAGTTTGGCAAAGATTAGTAAAGATGGGGATGAGAAGGAGTATGTCTATTTCCAAGAATCAATTCGAATTCATGTCAGGATGATCAATCACAGAAGTTATCCATCTTATGAGGAGACTAATGGAGAAGTGTCGAAAAAAAGAAAAGAGACTTAAATATAATGTTCATTGATCTTGAGAAGGCCCACGACAAAGTTTTGAAGGACGTCTTCTGGTGATTCCTAACTGCAAGAGGTGCATGGGTAGCATATATTAGGTTGATAAAGGACATGTACAAAGGATTTCAAATATGAGTTAGAACAGTGAGAAGAGACTCGAAGCACTTCCCGATAGAGATGGGTTTACATCAGAGATCAATTCTTAGTCTATTCTTATTTGCCTTAGTGGTGGATGAATTGACGTGAAACATTCAAGATGAAGTACCTTGGTGTATGTTATTTGTGGATAATATAGTGTTGATTGATGAGACGCGCAATGGAGATAATGCTAAGCTAGAAGTATGGAGACAAATTTTGGAGACTAAAGGGTTCAAGTTGAGCAGGACTAAGACAGAGTATGTGGAGTGTAAATTCAGTGTGGCGATGCATAAGGAAGGTGTGGAAGTGAGGCTTGACACACAAAATATCTCCAAAAGAGACAGATTCAAGTACCTTGGATCTATAATCTAGGGGAGTGGAGACATCGATGAGGATATCACATATCTTATTAGTATGGTGTGGATTAAGTGGAGGCTTACCTCTAGAGTCTTGTATGATAAAAAAAATACCATCAAAACTCAAAGGTAAGTTCTATAGAATGATGATTCGACCGATATAATTGTGTGAGGCAGAGTGTTGGCCAGTCAAGAACTCTCATGTTCAGTAGATGCATGTTGCATAGATGAGGATGCTAAGGTGGATATGTAGTCATACTAGGAATGATAAGATTAGAAATAAGGATATTCAAAATAAGAGATAGTGACCTCCGTGGTGGACAAGATGAGAGAAGTGAGAATGAGATGGTTTGGACATGTGAAGAGGAGACGAGTGGATGCACCTATGAGGAGGTGCGAGAGGTTAGTTATAGAGGGCACACGAAGAGGCAGGGGTAGATCGAAAAATAATTGGAAAGAGGTGACAAGACAGGATATGTCATAACTTCAGATTATCGAGGACATGGCCTTAGATAGGAAGGTGTGGAGGACATGTATTAGGGCAGAAGGTTAGGGGCTATCAAACCGCCTTGGAAATGATCTCTTAATTTTCCTAAAATTAATATGTGATTCCATTTTTGAAATAAATAGGCCAAATTATAAAAAGATTTTATTATAACATTTGATACGGACCTCGGAATGAATGGAAGTGCTGAAAATTCTATAGTGAAATGGGGAAAGATGGGAACTTCTCTACCTAGATTATCAAGAGACAAAGACACCGGAGGAAAACCTCTATACTTAACGCCTTTCTTTGGTATATTTTGGTTATGGAGGAACTATTTCATCTATGCATTTGAGAAGACGAGCCTCAATCTTTTCACAAACAAAGAAGTCTTAGGAAGTATTTATGTCACATATTGAGAGAAAATCTCGACTCCTTTGTTCTTCTCAAAAAAATTGGAGGACCAATGGAAATGTTAGAGACCCCCGGAAGATGAACTACGCGGCTCAACTGCAGTAACTTCACTAAAGTTGAAATTTTTTATCCAAAAATAAGGAGCGAAACCGTATATCAACTACAATACGAATTGAAAGATATATACACTTCCCTTATATTAGTTGTGATGAAGTATCAAGTACAGAAAAATCATGCATGTCACTATGCTTTTTGTGTGCATGATACTTCATCACACTGAATATAAGGGAAGTATATATCTTTCGGTTTGTCTTATAGTTTTTGTACGCTTTCGCTTCTCATCTTTGGATAAAAAAATTGTAACTGTAGTGAAGCTATCATCAGTTGAGTCTCGTAGTTCATCTTTCAAGGGGTCTCTAACATTCTCTCTCAAGATGTAACACAAATACTTTTTAAGACTCCATCCTTAAAGAAACAGAGGCTTGTCTTTCCAAATATAGAGAAACTCACATCTTTTCCCATTTCACTATAGAGTTTTCAGTACTTCCATCCATTTCAGGGTCTTTGTCAAATATTACAACAAAAAATTTTCATAATTTGGCTTATTTATTATGAAATTAGAGTCCCAACTTAATTTTAGAAAAAAAATAAGAAATTATTTGAAAGGTGTTATGAAAACCTTTATTTAAAATCAGAGTAGGGTAAGAATTCAAATGATGTTTTAAGAAGGAAAAATTACTTGGGTAAGTACTTTTTAATAAATAATTATTGATTTTAGCGACACTTTGTATTTATTACCATCTATAGCAATACATAGCAATATAATGGTAAATTTGCTATGTATTAAAAGTGAATTATGCATGCAATATAAACGTATTATAAATGTTTTTAAAATATATTGTGCTTGTTTGGTAAAAAATTGATACAATGTATTGTAAGTGTATTAAAGTGTGTGATAAATGTATTATCTATGAATAAAACTTGTATTATATGTGTTTTATAAATTATTCTTGGTAATATGTATTACAATTGTATTATAAGTGTTCTGTGAAAAAAATTGTATTAATGCACGCAAGGGGCAACAGACTATGTCGGCTATGATGGAAGGTGTTCAAATTGATTTCAGATTTTGCTTTACTTGTGTCTATGGGCCACACACTAATTGGGAAAGGGATGGTTTCTAGAATGAATTAGCTGGTGTAAGGGGTCTTTGGAATGAAAGTTGAGTCATCAAAAGAGATTTTAATGTCAGTTAATTTGAAAGTGAAAGATTCAATTGTGTGAGAAGATCTAGGCCATGAAAAGCTTCTCTAAATTCATCCAAGACATGGGCTTAGTTGATTTATCAAAAACTCACTACAAGCCTCTAGAATTGATAAATTCTTGATTTCTTTGGAGAGGAATGATGCTCAATTGGCTCTCCCCAAGGTTATTTCATATTATAAATCCACCTCTTTAGAGAGTGGTGAATGGTCAAATAAACCTTCTTATTTTAAATTTGAGAATATGTGGCTTTAGAAGGAAGGATTTACCAACTTGGTAAAACAGTGGTTGCAAGTCTACGTGGTTAATGGTTCTCCGGATTTCATGCACTCTCAAAAGTTGAAATCTTTGAAGATGGATTTGGTTACATGGAACAGGGAGGTTTTCGGCAAAGTTTCTACCAGAATTAACAAAGCTTTGGAAGAGATTTTAGTTCTTGAAGAGGCCACCGAAGGGAGGGTATAGATTCAAGCCTAAAAGAACAAATTGTTGCAATTAAAAATGGAGATCCAACTGTTAGCTAAGGCTGAGGAAACATCTTGGATACAGAAATCAAGGTGCCTATGGTTCAAAAAAGGGGACAGAAATACTAAATACTTCCAAAGGGCAACTAATTCTTATAGGAAATAAAATTGTATTGATAGGTTGAAGCTTGGAGGCCTTCCGTAACCTTTAAAGGCTTGGGTTGTCTGAACTAAGGTGATAGGGTAGCTCTTGAACATTCTTTTGAAGAAGAAGAAGTGTTGAGTGCTCTCAACTCTTGTACCCCTGACAAGAGCCCCGAACCATATGGCTTCACGATGGCCTTCTATCATAAATGTTGGGACACTATTAAATAGGACCTTGTGGGTACCTTTCATCATTTTCAATACAATTGTCACATGATTAAATACTCAATGCTTCTTTTATTGCCCTTATCCCGAAAAGGAAATGTGATATAGAACTTAAAGACTTTAGACCTATTAGTCTTATTGGTGGTGTCTACAAGGTGGTGGCGAAGGTGCTAACTGAAAGATTGAAAAGAGTGATAGGGAGATAGGTCTCAAGTTATTAGAATGCTTTTATAAGAGGCACGCAAATCACTGATGCAGCCCTTATAGCAAATGAAGTATTGGATTAAAGGCAAATAAGTGGCAAAATCAACTGGCAAAAAAGTATAGAAAAGGCTTTTGACAAGCTCAACTAGCAATATCTCACTTCAATCCTAAGGCAAATGGTTTTTGGTAAAAAAAAATGGATCAAATAGATTAAATATAGCTTTTCCACAGTTAAATATTTTGTTCTGGTCAGCAGTAGCCTTGTGGGATTCTTTTCCCCTTTGAGAGGGATAAGGCAAAGTGACCCCTTATATTCTTTTCTCTTCATTCTGGCCATGGAGGGTCTCAGTAGCATGTTGGAAAAGGCAAAGCAATTGCAATGGATTGGTGGTTTTGAAATGGGTAACAGCCCTGGTTTTACTGTCCTTGTTTCTCTCGGGTATCTATCAACATATAGAGATCTTGCCTTTGTCACTACATAGAGAGATCTTCAATCTCCGAGTTTGAAGAGCAGAAAAATGATGTTTTTTTTACATTGGTAACATTTGTATTTAAGTCAGTACTTAGGTAGTACTGAAAAACCATATTTACAAATAAGAGGAAGTATAATCTTCCCCAAAACTGAATCAAAATCTAGATGGATCCTACTACATCTATGATTGACTCAGTCTCTTTGGAGTAGACATTTGTACACCAAAAACAAAACAACAAAATACATTTAAGCTCAACTTCCGGCGGGTGGTTCATATTTTCAAAACATCTATCATTTCTCTCTCTCCATATAGTCCACCATATACAAGCACGGATCATCCTCCATCTTTCTCTGTTTGCAGCCCCAACCTCCTCCCAACTGAAAAGAGTCTCATCAATCTTACCAGGCATACTCCAGGAAATGCCTCTGAGATTAAGGAAAATCTACCAAAGTTGGGCTGTGAAATTGTAATGTAGAATGAGGTGTCTCACAGTCTCTGTATCCTTACCACATAGGGAGCATTTGTTGCATAGAGAGAGACCTCTCTTGGCCACATTGTCTAATGTCAAAACTGCTTCAATGGCTAGCAGCCGGGTAAAGCATGCCAGTTTGTGAGGCACTTTGACTCTCCAGATTTGCTTCCAAGGCCATTTGAAGCCTTGATTAGCACTAAGACTTGTCTGTTTATATCCTTCCTTCACCTTGTATTTACCTTTGTTGTGCCCATGCCACCATAAATAATCCTCACCTGTTTGTGTTCCTTGAAAACTCTCTAGTAAATTGAAAAGTTCAATCATTCTGGGAATCTCCCAGTCATTCAAGTTTCTTCTAAGGACCAGATTCCATCCTTGATGTGACCGCATTTCAGCAACAGTTTTCTGTTGATGCTGAGCCAAAGCAAAGATAACCCATCCATTTATCAACCCAAAAATTTGTTTTTCTGCCATTTTGAACCTTGACAGTTAATTGATTACTGAGAAAATGCCAAAATACTCTAATAGATTTCCAGAGACTAATACCACAGAGGGTATTAACCACTTTAGTTACCCATTTGTTCATTTCCCCATACTAGCTCTTGATTACCCTGTACCAGAGAGCTTGATCCTCCTAATGATACCTCCATAGCCAATTGACCTTAAGAGCTTTGCTTTGGTTTTTGAGATTCTTGATACCTAGTCCACCTTGTTCCTTGCCTCTGATAATGTTCTTCCATTTGACAAGGTGAAAATCTTTCCTTATTGCCCGCCACAAAAAGTTTCTTCTGATTCTATCCAACCTCTGAACAACTGACTGGGGTATATGAAAGATAGACAACATATATGTAGGGAGAGCATCTAGGACCGAGTTAATCAAAGTTAGTCTACCTCCCAAGGATAGATATTGTGATCTCCATCTCGCTAATTTCTTTTCACACTTCTCTAGAATTGGGTTCCAAATGTCTATGGACCCAGACTTAGCCACCAAAGGCATGCCCAAATATACTGATGGCAAAGTGCCTACCACTCCTCCCAGAATCTGTGAGAGATGATCCATATCTGGAACCCAAATAATTGGATACAAATGGCTTTTGTTCCAATTTATATGGAGCCCAGAAATGGCTTCAAAGTACACCAGTATAAGTCTTAATATTAATATTTGCTCCTCCTCAGCCCCATAAAAAATTAGTGTATCATCAGCATACTGCAAATGAGTAATCTCTACACTGTTTCCAGCAACCTTACTTACTTCAAATCCCTGAATTCTTCCTGTTGTCTTAGCTATATTCAGCATGTTTTCGAGTCCTTCCATAGCTATGCTGAACAGAGAAGGGGATAGGGGATCCCCTTGCTTGATCCCTCTATGTGCATTAAAGAAACCTTCAGGTGACCCAGAGTATTGAAAATTTCACAGTTGAGATACAATATTTGATCCAACTGATCCATCTCACACCAAAACCCATTTGTCTCAGCATACTTAAAATCAATTCCCAATTCACATGGTAATATGCTTTCTCAATATCAAGTTTGCATAATATACCAAGTTTATTTTGGGACACTCTGGAATCAATTGCTTCATTAGCTATGAGCACTGCATCCATTATTTTTCTACCTTTGATAAAAGCCATCTGCTGCTTGTCTACCAACTTATCCACAACTCTCTTCAACCTTTCTGTTAGTACCTTGGAAATCAGCTTGTAGAAGCTTCCAATTAAAATGATGGGTATGAAGTCTTTTGAGTTCCTTTGCTCCTGTCTTCTTAGGAATCAGTGCTATGTAAGTTGCATTATAGCTTTTTTCAAACATCCCAGTCAAGTGGAAATTGTGGAATGCCCCCATAATGTCTTGTTTCATGATGTCCCAATATTTTAGATAAAACCCCATCGTATAACCATCAGGGCCAGGGGCTTTGTCTATAGCACACATCTTCAGACATTCAAAAACTTCTTGCTCCTCAAAATCAGCCTGCAATACTTCATTCTCATCCTCTGCAATGGTAGGATGATTGCTAATATTCTCAGAAGGCCTCCATTCTCTAGGTTCTGCATATAATTTCTTGTACAAGGAGATGATTTCTTCCTTAATTCTACTAGGCTCAGATAATGTCTCTCCCTGCACTTCCAACTGATTAATGTGGTTATATCTCTTATGGGCATTAGCAGATTGAAGGAAGAACTTCGTATTCCTAACCCCTTCCTTGAGCCATAAAGCTTTTGATCTCTATCTCCAGGCCACTTCCTTATTCTTTAAACACCCTTCATACTCCATGAACAGTGTTGCTTTCTTGGCTATTTCCTCCTCTGTTAAGGCTCTACTATTTAGATGTGAATCAAGCTCAGCCATCTAATTGAGAAAGTTATTCTTTTGCCATTTCAGATTTTCTTGTTCATTTCTGCTCCATTCTTTCAATTTTCCTTTGAGAGCTTTGAGTTTACATGCGAAGATGTAATAAGGCTTCCCATAGAATTCAAAAGCATTCCACCAGTCTTTGATTCTTTAAACAAAACCTTCTTGGTTTAGCCACCAATTTTCAAACTTGAAATAGGATTTAGATTGCTCCAGTGTCCACAAAATAAAGCTATAGGAACATGATTAGAAGTCACTCTTTGCAGAGTAGTCTGCTTTAGATTACGGACAATATTATTCCATTCAGTGGAGACCAGGATACTATCTATTCTAGATGCAGTGATATGGTTATCACCTTTGTACCAGGTATATCTTCCACCACTTAGTTTTAGATCAATGAGGTCCATGTCCTCAATGCAATCTGAGAACTTTCTCATTGCTGAATTTCTCCTGCTGCATTCCCTTTTTTCAGAGGGAAATCTACAAACATTGAAGACACCACAGATGGCCCATGGTCCATCCATCAATCCCCTTACATCAGCCAACTCCTATCATACTAACCTCCTCTCCACTTTACTATTGGGAGCATACACACCAGTAATATGGCATTCAAAATTGCTTAACTGAGCCTTGAACTTGCAAGAAAGAGTATAGGCTCCAACTTGTAAAGTTTCCCTTCCCAGATTCTAGAATCCCATAGCATTAAGATTCCTCCTCTGGTTCCACTGGCCTCCAGACATGCATATTTAATTCATCTCCCTGCCCAAATTTGTTTAATTAATTCTTGTACATTACCTTCTAATTTCGTGTCCTGGAGACAGACTATGCTTTCCGGTCCTTGATCATATTTTGTACCACACTTATCTTCCCTTGTTCCTTCAACCCCCTAACATTCCATGAGATTAATTTGATCTTCATGGGATATTCTATGAGCTCCCCTTTCCCCTCCCTCTGTCTCCATTGCTTTTGAATTTAACATCAAAAGATATCAGATTCTTTAAATCTTGTGCTCCTTTATGTTTTGTTCTCTTCACTTCTATTGACTGCTCCATTTTTCTTACTTGTCTGCTTGCATCCACCTACCTTGGGAGTTCAAGTGCTTCCTCTTCCAGTCCCTGGAAATCCACTCCAAACATCTTATGGAGTTTAAGTAAGTTTTGATGAACCCAGGCTGTGGCCTTCCTCTCCGTTTCAATAAGAGCTTCTTGTTGTTGTGTACAAAGAGGTTCAATCTCCTTTACATCCCATAATTCCCCAGAATTTTCCATCCCCAAAATTTCCTGTCTTGCTTCGATACCACCTATGAGAATTTCCCCCTGTTCTGTCTTCAGTTACTTCATTGTTTGCTCTGCACAAGTTGTGCAGTTTCGTTTTCCCCTTCATCTCCTTCAAGTTCTAATTGTTCTTCAATGGCGAACAGTGCAACTTCATGTGTTTCATGTCTTCTCTGCATGTGATAATTTAAAGAATAGGTCACCGTGTTTTCATCCACTATGACCTCCTGGAAGAATTCATCCATGGGCTGCTGGTTAAAATTGTTAGCAATAATATTTGCCTGGTCCGGCCCAAATGGTTTCAGGCCCAAGTTATTTTTAAAATTGTGCACATACCCTTCGCGTGCTCTTTCAGTTAATTTTCAAAAATCTCTAGCTATCCCTACGTGTGGCTCCCCTGTTCCGTCTCCATCATGTTTTGGACTCATGGATATAGAGGTTGAAGGCTCTATTATCCGCTGGTTCTTCCTTCGAGTCACCTCAACTTCTCCGGCGACAACTAGAATCGAGTTTTTCTTTCTACCCATATCGGAATTATGAATTTAACTCCATCTCTGGTGATGGTGACTTCCGTCGACATGCTCCGATCATCCCCTTATGTCTCAATCTTGGCCTATTTGAGGTGGTTCCTTAGCTCTGTTTCCTCCTCCTTTGCCAGCCACCCTCCACAGAGTTCTCTGATTTCATGAAAAATCTCTTCCGTCCAGAGATGCATTGGAATACCCATAGTCCTAATCCATGTAGATTTGGGTTTGTAAGTGATAGGTACACAGCCTGCAGTAGGGTTACACCCCTCTAGCTTAAGTATGCTTCTCTTCCACAGCCATTCTCCCTGGAGAACCTGTTCTGCCATGTATCTATTTGGGAATTCGAAGAGGAAACAATTGTCCAGCATCTCATAGATATTGATCCCAAAAGCCTTTTCCACACCGATGAGGACCAACGTCTAACCTCTGATAGGGTGGGATTTTCAGCTTTTTCCTTGTCGAAAGATCCAAAGATGCATCTTCCCAGTATTCCTTGATCGTTGATTTTGGCTTCACAGTTGATTTCCTTCTCTTTACTTTTGGTTGTTAGTATTTCAGAATTATTACTTTGCCATTTGTTGATCGTAACTACTTTTGCATAAGGCATCTTAGAGTCATGTGTCCTACTTTGTGTCTTCTTCTCCTTTTGTGGTGAGCATTTAATGAAACTTGGGATCTTAAATGTCACACTTTTCCACCCAACATTAATGTCTGATTTAGGTACAATAATAACTATTCTGTCCTCTCCCTTCAGTGAGAGAATACTCACGTATCTCCCGTGGGAGTTATGATTCCTCGTACCAAAATATTCTGCTACTTGATCTTTGAATCTCCACCTTCTCACCAAGGTTTTTTGGTCCAATGATGCTTCTCTGAGAATGAAACAAATCCATTCTAACACCTTCTCACTGAGCGTAACCCTCCTCATCATATTTCTGCTTCTTTCCACCCAGTCATACCATGTAACATTGTTCGACGTCCATCTGATAATGTCGTATGATTTAAAGCCTTGGTTGAAATATATTCATCGCACGTTGAACTGTACTATCGGAATTGTGCTCAAAAGATTTTTTTAAAGTAACTCAATCAAATGTCTCTGGAAGGGTAGTGATCTCCCCCTTAAAAGTATCACAACCATAAAGAGAAGAAAAGGGAGATTGCATTTTGATAACAGAAAATGGCAATCTGTTGACTAAATACACTGCAGTAGTGAATGCTTCAACCTGTACATGCTTTGGTACTCCATTATTTATCATCAAAATCAAAGTCATTTCAACTATAACTATATGTCGGTGTTTCCTTTCGAACACCCCATTTTGCAGCGGCGTATGAACACACGACAGCTCAACACCGAGTGAAAGGGTTCCTCGCTAAATAAAACCAAAGTTCCACAATCCCTTACCTACCCCATCCCTTCACCCGGATAATGACCACTTAAGCACCTCTGGAAGCATATATAATGAATTCAATTCTTTCGAAAATGACTACAGTAAACAATAAGATTAAATTAGAAATTACGTAATCATAAATTATCTCTTGATTGTAAACTGGACAAGCAAAAGTGGATGAAGGAAGTACTACTTAATAATTTATTGTTTTAACCCTCCCTGGGAACTTCCATCTTTTTGCCTCCATGGTGATTCGAACTCACAATTTTTAAGTTGGAGGAGGAGGTAAAGGTGGAGGTGGAAAGTGTTTAACATCTGAGCAAATCTCTGATTTAATAGAAACTTTAATTTGGGTATTTATTTGATTAAATATAAAATAATATTTGAAGCAAGTTTCTATCAAAAGAATTAGAAGAAATGTTATATGCAATTACACATATAACATTGTATTTTCCACTCCCTCGTGAGTAGGTTAGGAGTTTTGGAACAAAAAAAGTTAATAAGGGGTTAATTTCTTCCCTAATTTCATATAGGTAAATCCAGAGAACTATGATTTAAAACTTTAGACTAGGATTTTCACATATTTTCTAGCAAAACACAAGAAATTTAACATACATCCATTAAAATAAGTAGTAGTAAAATCAATAGATTAAAAACAGCTTTAAATTGAAATAAACCGATAAATTAGTGTTATTTTTTCATGAATGTTTGGATGTATTTAGCAAAAATCTTGATTCATCCATTAGAAAATCATTATTTCAATTTATATAATTCATTGTGTATCTCTTATAACTAAAGGCGATTATTGACATTATTCATGGTAAAGTAGTTGGGTTGAGCAAGATAAATTTGAACATAAGCTGAAAATTTTTTGTTAGTTGCTTCTTTAAATTTTGCACACCCTTCGTAAAATTCCTGATTCCGCCACCGCAAGAAACCTATTCCCAACCCCAACTTTCCAACTTGTATAGGGAGTATATCTAATGCTAGTAAATGGTATTACATAAACCAAAACTACTAATGCTGCTACAATAGTTTCTTTCAACATCTAGTGAATACTTGGATCATCTGCACTTAAAATGTTTAGAAAACCCAAAACCAAAACCCCTAGTATGATAAATGTCAAATCTTTGCCTTCAAAGTAGCTAGAAAACTACTTTAAAATGGAGAAAAGAAATCAAAATAGAAAATTGTACTCCAGCATTGAACAAGAACTGTGGATCTTTATAAATGGAATCTAATCAGCAGAACCAGAACCGAGCAACACCCTCAAGCAATAATAACAAGAGCAGTCCAAACAAAGTCAATTTTATTTGAAAACCCACAAATTGAAGGACACCCACAAGCAATAATATCAAGAACAGTCAAAAGCAAGTCAATTTTATTGGGAAAGCCACAAATTGAAGGACACCCACAAGCAATAATATCAAGAACAGTCAAAAGCAAGTCAATTTTATTGGGAAAGCCACAAATTGAAGGACACCCACAAGCAATAATAACAAGAACAGTCAAAAGCAAGTCAATTTGTACATTCTTTTAGAGAAAATTTTTACTAGTGTACCTCGATAACATGGGGTCGAAGATCTTTAACAATGAGTCTCATCTTGTTGTAAGGGGAATTTTGGGACTTGGAAATGTCAAGTGGCCTCTTTCTGTTCATGGGTGGCTGAAAAGGAGGAAGATTTTGACTTTGGGGTGGCGCAGTTTTGGGGGCTTCCATGGATTTCCTTTTCCCTTCTACTCTCTACTGATGGAAGAACCCCAAATACAGTGAAACTTGGCGCTGGGCAGTGTTGTTCTTTTCTTCTTGAGCTAGAGGCGTCAAAGAAGTGCTTTTTAAATTTTTTAAATTTTGAAGTGGCGAAAGTTATTTTTATAAATAAATATTTGAGTGTTTGGATAAAAGTATAAGGGATATGATGTGAATTTTAGGGTTAAAAGAATAAAAAAAGGTAGTTTGAGAATTTAGTTAAAATATAAGGGATATAAAAGTAATTTCTATGGTTAAAGAAAATGACTTTAAGCACTTTAGGAAAAAAAAGTTAGGAATCCTAACTTTTTATTTTTGACTGACTTTAAGAACTTTATGGCTTAAAGTCAGCATTAGGCAAATACGTCCAAAAACTAAAAAGGGACTTTAAGTTGGTTTGCCAATCCAAACGGGCTCCTAATGTCACTACTCTCTCCCTCTCCATTTATACTTGGACATCTTTAGTTTATGTTAATTGATAATAACATTTTAATTTATTCAGACATCTTAATTTATTTTTAATCATTCGATATTTATGTAACATATAAATTTTGAAGGTATTTAAATGACTAATTTGTAAAATTAGAGTATTCAACTAATACAGTAAAAACGAACTGAGGTGTCTAAACATGCATTCTCTAAATTGAAGTGTGTCTAAATTTGCGTTATAAAGTTGTATTGTTCAATTGTCGATTAAAGCCAAATTAAAATTTATCTATGTAATATATATTTTTAATCAATTTCCCTTAAAATAAATATCTTTCTATATTTGAAAATAGTTTAACTTTAAATTTATTAGTATGTTCTTAATGAGAAAAATTTTAATTGTGAAAATATGTATGACTTAGGATATATTTGCCCATTGCAAGTAGTTTTGTGGAGAAAATTTGGAAAATTTTATTTGGCCATTTAATTTGTCAAGTTTTGACAGAGAAAAAAATTGGCAAAAATTTCAAGATTCCAAAATCTAGAAAAAATGGATTTGGGGCCAAAATCTAGTTTTGAGGTTTTAAAAAACTTTAAAAGGACCTCAATTTTTTATATTTTATTAAAAAATAAATTTTCTTTAAAAATAGTATTAATTATGACTTAAATTATAATTCTATCTACTCAATTCAGCATTAAACGCATTCTTATTAAAGAGATTGATAATAGAATACGAGAATATTATATTAAGTTATAGTTAGTTACTGATGTTGTTATGATTTTCTTTTTGCATTGATAGATCTTCGTAACTAATTGTAATCGCTGGTAATTATATTATTAATAATTTTATTAAAATATCATGTTATAATTTTTGACTCATGTATTATCTAGTTCATTATAAAAAAAATGATAATTTTGTGTCAAGCTTATAAGTAATAGTTTTTAGAACTTATGGGTATAAATCATGTATTATTTTTTAAAATAAAAAAAAAAGAGAGTGAAATATGTTTCTCAAAAACTAAGGTCAAACACATGTTGAAACTCCACCCATAAATTCATTCAAAATTGATTTTTCAAAAATATTTAGAAATTTATGACCTAACACTAACTTATTTTGGACCACAAACTTCAAAAAATCTTTTCATTCTTTAAAATTCTCAATCAAACACTTCCACATAAATTGAAACAAACAATTAAATAAATTTTGTGTAATCCTTATTTTATCAAATTTGTGACTAGATAATTCAACTTATCATAAATTTACACTTATTATAAATGAATTTTTTTTTGGATAATTCAATTTTCTTTTTGTCTTTTATTTTAAAATTTGTTTTGTTCTAATTAAAATAGTCACAATTTTATAATATCAAAAGAAAGTTGTTAACACCAAAACATGGAATTAATCCGTAGAAATATTAGTTTTTCTAATTTGAGGACAATTTCAAATGAGCTTAAGACCATTTCACTCTTTATATTATATCAATTCATAGTCTAAACTCATCATTATGTTCTAATATTCGATATAGTTATGCTTCAAAATTTCGTAATTGCAAAAAATTATTTGATGTGATCATTCCGCAATAATACTTTACATCATCTTAGATCAATCTCAATCGAAAGATAATTATATTATACATATTAATTCTTGATTCAAAAATTCTTTTAGGGGAAAGGACATAAATGATCATTCAATGGAAAATAATGTCAAAATCGAATGGGAACAAGTACTTCATTTCCCAATTTGCAGTCATTGTTGACTTACACTATTACCCAGCAAAAAACTTCTCTATATGGACCTCCCTGCAAGTTAGAGGTGGTAACAGTTATGTACTAGAATAACTATTCATCATCATTGCATTGTATCTTACATGGACTTCAATCTTCATGAGTCACTCGTTGGTTCTACCTATTAAAGTTGTTAAATGGGTTGGGTCGGATTAGATCAGTCCATTAAAGGTTAAGTCTATCGGTGTGTCAAATTGGACTGGGTTGGTCTTCTCTTTATTGGTTTGGTTCGAGCTCAATAATAATAAAATATCGGACGATTGAGTCCACGACCAATTAAAGGTATAGTGATCGAGTCTATCAGTTTGGGTCGGGTTTCAATCCATTGGGCTGACTGATTATTTTTTTACCAACGTTTATATATTCGAAAGTTTGAGTCAATTATCAATATAGTGTATTGTTATCTATTTAATATCGTTATCTGTTTAATTTAGAAGTAATTATAACAATTTATATACTTAAAATATATAATAATATATTTACATTATATTACATATATACTTACAATAATATACTCACAATATACTATCTATTATAATGATATACTTACATTAAATTATATATACGTACAGTGTATATCAAATATACTCACAATATACTATCTATTATGTATGTCAAATATACTCACAATATACTATCTATTATAATGAAATACTTACATTATATTATATATACTTACAATGTATACCAAATATACTCATGATTCTATTATAATGATATACTTATATTATATTATATATACTTATAATGTATATCAAATATACTCACAATATATTATCTATCATAATGATATTTTTTCAAGTATTGAAATTTTATGGTGACTACAAATTTAATTTTCAATATATGATTATGTAAAGTAAATAAAATTATTTAATTGAATCATACAAAATTTATGGAAAAAAAATTAAGAAATGCAAAGATTCAATGAGTCTTTGACTTTATTAATAGATTGATAAAATTCAAAACATACAAAGTTACATTAATAAGATTTGGCTCATAATTTTCAAAATCAACTAATCCGTAATTTGGACTAGTTTGTGCCGAAATATCTCCAATTGACATTATTTTTTTAAGTTCTTCTACTTCTTTCATATCTTGTGGTCTTCCTTTATTTATTCGCTCTGATCTAATCCAATCTCTAAGGTAAACTAAAACATTCATGACATTGCTTTTCAATGAGTATTGATTATCTCCGATTTGCTATTTTTCTTGACTAAATGTGCTATCAGATGCAACAATTGATATTAGAACATTTAGCACATTCCTAACCATATTTAATAGTACTAGATATTATTTTTAGTTGTTCTTCTACCATTCCAGTGTGCTAATATTATTTTGATAGGACTCTGGGGTCTGTCTCAAATAATAATTAAGTTTGTCTCGATTTACGCTCATTTGTGATGTAAGTTGTATTTTATTCCAAACAGATAAATTAGTAACGCAATGGGTAGACATACCTTGTGCCTGTCTTTTAAAAGATGACGGTTCGTTAGAAGGATGAGACATAACTGATCAACTACATGCCTAAAATTTTCAATTATTGGCTAAAAAAATAAAGACCATCTTTTATAATTAAATTATATTTATGAAAGCACGTCTAATATAAAAAATATTCGCTAAAGTAGGAGAAAACTTAGTTTTCAAAGAACTAATAGCAGCGGTGTTAGATGCATTATCAAAAAAAATACATAAAACTTTATGTTCAAGACCATAATATTTTGCAATCATTGATATAGAATCAAAAATAAATTATGCAGTATGTCTACTCTCATGATCCAACCCATTGAGCCGTGCGGGCGCCCATTGTAAGACCTAAGAGGAGAACCCTTAACCCCTTGCATGAAAAGCAATATGGAATTTATATCAAAACTTGAGTAATTAAGCCAGAAGTTTATAGAAATCTGTAGAAATATACGTGTACAAAAATAACACAAAAAATCCCATGAATACTAATCTAAAACAAGTACAAGAGCTTCTAAGAATGGTAACATAATAAAAGAACAATGACACATCTTCCACCATAAAGAAGGAAAAATAGAAGCTGCCGGAGGATCGCCTTCGTCTTCACCTAAGAAACATAACTGATCCCGCAACCAGATTATGCTAAGTGGCATAGCAAGAGTAGTATCAGTACAAACAACATGTACTGGTAGACATCATCAATCAATTTGATATCCACCGCATAATATATGAACATAAAATAAGAGAAACCATAATAATTAAACTTTATAAACCTATCCACCCCAACCAAATAAATACACTCCTTACTCTCACCCTTAAGATATTCACCATTCTACTCTCCAGAGTTCCACTACCTACTCCAATTACAAACTTAAGACCTCTGGGTTTTAGGCCCACCATACTACTGTTCATTAACTCTAATAGTCACACCCCAATTGTCACGATCCAACTCCGTAGGCCGCGACTGGTGCCCTAATTGAGCACCCAAATGTATCCTTATCCCAAATTAGCCATTTTAACCAAATAAACATAGGTAGTGATTATAAGAAATTGTTAAACAAATCATAAAAGTAGATATAGGTACGAGGGCTGATAGGCCGTCACAAACACACAAAACTCAAACCATATATACGAAACCCACAACATAACTCTGTCTACAGACCTCTACAGATGATAGCATAGTCATATGATAGGACAGGGCCCCGTCGTACCCCTAAACAAAATATCCAAATATACAGAGATAAAGTCAGTACCAAAATACAAGCTCCGAACAAGGGAGCACTGTCAATAACACAACAAATATCCTAAACAGGTGGATCAGCAAATCGAACTTCGGTACCTGCGGGCATGTAACGCAGCCCCCGAAAAAAGGGGGTCAGTACGAAAAATATACCGAATATGTAAAGCATGAACTGTAATAAGTAAAATCATAATCTGAATAGTAGGTGCAGAAAACAAAATAAATGTTCAGAATTTTAAAATGCTTATCATAATCACAAATCATATATGCAAAGACATATGCCATATCCGGCCCCATGTCATGGGACTCGGTGAACAAAATGTGATCGCCCTCCCGTCATTGGCGCCACAGCACATCATAACACCAGAGTAGGGAATATCTCCGTAACAGATCATATCATATCAGATGGTCATATCAAATCATATCAAATCATATCATAAGCATATGTGTACATGGCACAGCATAACTCCGTGGCATAACATACACCACAACCCATGTACATGTCATACCTGCCCCCTCACGTCGGGGCACAGCGAAAAATGCAGAGAAGTACGTTTGATAACATATCCTGGCTCAGGCTCAGTGAAAGAGTGGTTACAGTATGTACGAGTAGAGTAGTGAGAAACTAAATGCAATTTA
Source organism: Solanum dulcamara (assembly GCF_947179165.1). NCBI lineage: Eukaryota > Viridiplantae > Streptophyta > Magnoliopsida > Solanales > Solanaceae > Solanum > Solanum dulcamara. The sequence goes on along the minus strand of NC_077238.1, from coordinate 69,458,666 downwards.
AAATACAAAATATTTATACAGACTCGATAGCATAATTTCGATAACAAATCATATAAAAGAACTTGAATAATAATAATAGTACAAATCTTTATAATGTCATGATAGTCTATGTCAAAATAGTCTTATTTCAAAATATATTATGGGACTTAATGGAATGATTAAAATAACCCATTATTTGAAAACTAGGATGGTAGTCATTTCAAGTACTCTTGGATTGTCGTTAGGCATTATGCCAAACATGAATTATACCGAAATATGTATTGTATCAAAATATAAATTATACCAACTAGAATGGCTGAAATCATACTCATGAGACAAGACATAACAATATAATTTCTGGAATCAAAGAACGTTAGCCATCCGAATGTATCTAAGAATAAGAGTTTCTTTGGAATTTAAGCATGCGTCGTCCGTTTGTTTCATATGGATCATGCCAAAAAAAGAAAGGTTAGCTTTACATACCTTTAGTGTTTATCCACATACAAAATGTATATGCTGCCTCATACCTATATTAATACGTTAAGCGTTATGGTTAAGATATGGAAAGGCATAAAACGTCTTTATCGTTAGGAGGTTATTTCAAATAAAACCTCGATAACATGGGGTCGAAGATCTTTAACAATGAGTCTCATCTTGTTGTAAGGGGAGTTTTGGGACTTGGAAATGTCAAGTGGCCTCTTTCTGTTCATGGGTGGCTGAAAAGGAGGAAGATTTTGACTTTGGGGTGCCGCAGTTTTGGGGGCTTCCATGGATTTCCTTTTCCCTTCTACTCTCTACTGATGGAAGAACCCCAAATACAGTGAAATTTGGCGCTGGGCAGTGTTGGTCTTTTCTTCTTGAGCAAATGTCACTACTCTCTCCCTCAACATTTATACTTGGACATCTTTAGTTTATGTTAATTGATAATAACATTTTAATTTATTCAGACATCTTAATTTATTTTTAATCATTCGATATTTATGTGATATATAAATTTTGAAGGTATTTAAATGACTAATTTGTAATATTAGAATGTTCAACTGACACAGTTGTATTGTTCAGTTGTCGATTAAGGCCAAATTAAAATTTATCTATGAATATATATTTTTAATCAATTTCCCTTAAAATAAATATCTTTCTATATTTGAAAATAGTTTAACTTTAAATTTATTAGTATGTTCTTAATGAGAAAAATTTTAATTGTGAAAATATGTATTTTTTTGAAAACATTGTGAAAATATGTATGACTTAGGATATATTTGCCCATAGATATTGCAAGTAGTTTTGTGGAGAAAATTTGGAAAATTTTATTTGGCCATTTAATTTGTCAAGTTTTGACAAAGAAAAAAATTGGCAAAAATTTCAAGATTCCAAAATCTAGAAAAAATGGATTTGGGGCCAAAATCTAGTTTTGGGGTTTTTAATAACTTTAAAAGGACCTCAATTTTTTATATTTTATTAAAAAATAAATTTTCTTTAAAAACAGTAGCAATTATGACTTAAACTATAATTCTATCTACTCAATTTAGCATTAAACGCATTCTTATTAAAGAGATTGATAATAAAATACGAGAATATTATATTAAATTATAGTTAGTTACTGATGTTGTTATTATTTTCTTTTTGCATCGATAGATCTTCGTAACTAATTGTAATCGCTGGTAATTATATTATTAATAATTTTATTAAAATATCATGTTATAATTTTTGACTCATGTATTATCTAGTTCATTATAAAAAAAATGATAATTTTGTGTCAAGCTTATAAGTAATAGTTTTTAGAACTTATGGGTATAAATCATGTATTATTTTTTAAAATAAAAAAAAGAGAGTGAAATATGTTTCTCAAAAACTAAGGTCAAACACATGTTGAAACTCCACCAATAAATTCATTCAAAATTGATTTTTCAAAAATATTTAGAAATTTATGACCTAACACTAACTTATTTTGGACCACAAACTTCAAAAAATCTTTTCATTCTTTAAAATTCTCAACCAAACACTTCCAAATAAATTGAAACAAACAATTAAATAAATTTTGTGTAATCCTTATTTTATCAAATTTGTGACTAGATAATTCAACTTATCATAAATTTACAACTTATTATAAATGAATTTTTTTTTGGATAATTCAATTTTCTTTTTCTCTTTTATTTTAAAATTTGTTTTGTTCTAATTAAAATAGTCACAATTTTATAATATCAAAAGAAAGTTGTTAACACCAAAACATGGAATTAATCCGTAGAAATATTAGTTTTTCTAATTTGAGGACAATTTCAAATGAGCTTAAGACCATTTCACTCTTTATATTATATCAATTCATAGTCTAAACTCATCATTATGTTCTAATATTCGATATAGTTATGCTTCAAAATTTCGTAATTGCAAAAAGTTATTTGTTGTGATCATTGCACAATAATACTTTACATCATCTTAGATCAATCTCAAGCGAAAGATAATTATATTATACATATTAATTCTTGATTCAAAAATTCTTTTAGGGGAAAGGACATAAATGGAAAATAATGTCAAAATCGAATGGGAACAAGTACTTCATTTCCCAATTTGCAGTCATTGTTGACTTTCACTATTACCCACCAAAAAACTTCTCTATATAGGTTAGAGGTGGTAACAGATGTGTACTAGAATAACTATTCATCATCATTGCATTGTATCTTACATGGACTTCACGAGTCCCTCGTTGGTTCTACCTATTAAAGTTGTTGAGTGGGGTGGTTCGGATTAGATCAGTCCATTAAAGGTTAAGCCTATCGGATTGGGTTGGTCTTCTTTTTATTGGTTTGGTTTGAGTTTAATAATATTAAAATGTTGGACGATTTAGTTCACGACCCATTAAAGGTATAGTAATCGAGTTTATCAGTTCGGGCTGGGTTTCAATCCATTGGGCTGACTGATTATTTTTTTAATTTTCTTATCAATGTTTATGTATTCGAAAGTTTGAGTCAATTATCAATATAGTATATCGTTATCTATTTAATATCGTTATCTGTTTAATTTAGAAGTAATTATAACAATTTATATACTTAAAATATATAATAATATATTTACATTATATTATATATATACTTACAATAATATACTCACAATATACTATCTATTATAATGATATACTTACACTAAATTATATATACGTACAATGTATATCAAATATACTCACAATATACTATCTATTATGTATGTCAAATATACTCACAATATACTATATATTATAATGAAGTACTTACATTATATTATATATACTTACAATGTATACCAAATATACTCACAATTCTATTATAATGATATACTTATATTATATTATACATACTTATAATGTATATCAAATATACTTACAATATATTATCTATCATAATGATATTTTTTCAAGTATTGAAATTTTATGGTGACTACAAATTTAATTTTCAATATATGATTATGTAAAGTAAATAAAATTATTTAATTGAATCATACAAAATTTATGGGAAAAAATTAAGAAATACAAAGATTCAATGAGTCTTTGACTTTATTAATAGATTGATAAAATTCAAAACATACAAAGTTACAAACTTACAATTAGTTGTATATAATAAATTATAATTTCTACATATTTCGAATTAGTATCTCTAATTCATTTATATTAACATTAACAAGATTTGGCTCATAATTTTCAAAATCAACTAATCTGTAATTTGGACTAGCTTGTGCCGAAGTATCTCCAATTGACATTATTTTTTTAAGTTCTTCTTCTTCTTTCGTATCTTGTGGTCTTCCTTTATTTATTCGCTCTGATCTAATCCAATCTCTGAGGTAAACTAAAACATTCATGGCATTGCTTTTCAATGAGTATTGATTATCTCCGATCTGCTGCTTTTCTTGACTAAATGCGCTCTCAGATGCAACAGTTGATATTAGAACATTTAGCACATTCCTAACCATGGTTAATACTACTAGATATTATTTTTAGTTGTTCTTCTACCATTCCAGTGTGCTAATATTATTTTGATAGGACTCTGGGGTCTGCCTCAAATAATAAGTAAGCTTGTCTCGATTTATGCTCATTTGTGATGTAAGTTGTATTCTATTCCAAACAGATAAATTAGTAACGCAATGGGCAGACATACCTTGTGTCTGTCTTTTAAAAGATGATGATTCATCAGAAGGACGAGATAGAAGAACAATATGAGTAGAGATAACATTATTAAGTAAAGTGACATAATGATTATATAATGCTTGAATATGATCATTTATATCACTCATTGTCTTAAACATACTAGATTTTTCTTCATTTTTAATTTCTAAAAAACTATATATAATGCGAACAAATTCAGACATAGTAGCAAATTTCATACACGAATTTAATATAGTAGCAATAAAATAAATAGGAGAAATAGAAAAAAAATATTTTAAATTTTTTTCAATTATTTCAATTACAACTTCTTTGTAATCTTCTTTAAGTTTATATTCCATAAGTAATAAAGAAAGATCGGCTATATAAGCTAAAATATTTTAAACAGTAGGATAATAAGTACTGAAAAATTTAACAGTAGTCGCATAAAATTTTTCTAAAAAAATAACAACATAATTAATTTTAATCCAATCAGATTTTTGCAATATGACTTTGGGAAATTTATATGCATATTGATTAAAAGTTGTAGTTATAGGGGCTATATAAATATTGCAAGTCTTTAAAAAAATCATAAGTAGAATTCTACCTAGTCTCAATTTCTTCAGACATTAATCATGGTCTAAGATAATTTTCCTCATATTTTCTTTTAAATTCTTTAAGTCTAACTTTTCTATTATTTCCTTGAATAAAACTAACTACATGCCTAACTTTTTTGATTATTGTCTCCGAAAAATAAAGACCATCTTTTACAATTAAATTATATTTATAACAAGCACATCTAATATGAAAAATATTCGCTAAAGTAGGAGAAAGCTCAATTTTCAAAGAATTAATAGCAGCGGTGTTAGATGCATTATAAAAAAAATACATCGAATTTTATGTTCAAGACCATAATATTTTGCAATCATTGATATAAAATCAAAAATAAATTGTGCAGTATGTCTACTGTCACAATCCAACCCATTGAGCCGTGTGGGCACCCACTTTAAGACCTAAGTGGAGAATCCTTAACCCCTTGCATGAAAAGCAATATGAAATTTATATCAAAACTTGAGTAATTAAGCCAGAAATTTATAGAAATCTGTAGAAATATACGTGTACAAAAATAACACAAAAAATCTCATGGATACTAGTCTAAAACAGGTACAAGAGCTTCTAAGAATTGTAGCATAATAAAAGAACAATGACACAACTTCCACCATAAAGAAGGAAAAATAGAAGCTGCCGGAGGATCGCCTTCGTCTTCACCTAAGAGACATAACTGATCCTGCAACCAGACTATGCAAAGTGGCATAGCAAGAGTAATATCAGTACAAACAACATATACTGATATGCTTATCAATCTGATACCCACCGCATAATAGATCAATAGAAAATAAGATAGAGCATAATAATTAAACTTTATAAACCTATCCACCCCAACCAAACATGTGCACTCCTTACTTTCACCCTTAAGGTCTTCACTACTCTACTCTCCAGAGTTCCACTACCTGCTCTAATTACAAACTTAAGACCTGTGGGTTTTAGGCCCACCATACTACTGTTCATTAACTCTAATAGTCACAACCCAATAACCTTAGCCACTTAATGATTTCACCCAGCCACCACTGATCTTGATCCAATTGTCTCACAACATAGGGGCCTCGCCATTCTATAACTACACTTGCTAACTAAACTCAGTTCTAGATAACCACTACTACTACCACAGTTACTCGTAGAAACTTCAATGATAACACTCTCTGTCAACAAGCAACCTCCACCTCTAAGCCTATAAATATAGAATACTTCATATAACACATATGTCACATCAAGGACAAATACGACCTATCCTCTTACCCATGAATAAGCTTATACATCCTCACTGTTCTTTATAACTAATACACCTTAACTCAGAGGTTCCTTTATAGGTCCTTATTTCATGGCTCATTTACCACTAACCTTATTATCACATAAAAATACAATATCATCAGGTCCTCTCATGGGACCATCCACACACACATACTCGTCCCTCTCAGGGGGATCAATCTAGTCATATATGTGTCAGAATGTGACACCCGATTAAAAAATATGTCAAAATATGATACCCGATCCAAATATGTATCAGAACGTGACACCGAATCAAATTATGTGTCAGAACATGACACCCGATCCAATTATGCAAACCAATCACAAACTATCAACAATAAACCAAATTGTAGCACAAGAATGGTGTCATTACAAAACAAGCCAGCAAGTGATCATTTGCATAAAGTATATCATTTTCCCCCCTATTCATACCCATCTATGCATATCATAAGTAACTCAACAAGTACATAAAGCATTTTCGGGAAACAAACCATCGCCTACACTACCAAACCCTTAAGGTTTATCTCCAATATCTACTTATTTTATATTTCTGTACACACTACTATGACCATTACAACTTAATCGTCTATATGCAATAATATCACAAATAAATAAACTTCCCCAATCATTACAACGCCTTTTTACCTAGGTCATATTCAAATTAAACACTAATACAACATAAATTTCTGCCCGTGACCCATGACCCACAGCTTAGTTATATGAGTTCTCACTAAATTCTCTTTTATACAACACAAAGGGTATAGATTTACTACTCATAAAGAAAGAAACCTACCTTACATGGGCGCCAAACAATAATGGAGAGATAATGCGGATGAAATCCTTGGTTCTAAATGTTCTACGGTCAAGGCCAGACTGAATTCCACCGGTTGAAAGCCTTCCAATGCTGAGATTCTTTCCCCTCTTCTTTCCAAGTCAAGAGCAGTTTTTGGGAGGGTTTTTGCAATAACCCTTAACTCTAACCTATCCTTAGAAGAAGTGAGAAAAATAAGAAAATTGTGACTTAAGTTCTGTCTGAAGTTATCCCACTCTGGCGGCCACATTCCCGCTCATGCGGCGCCGCTAAGGCGGGACCATCCCGCTTTGATGGGATGATGGAACCCACTTGAGTAAATTTCTTGTATTTTCTTCTAATCTTAACTAACAATGATTTGGATCATTACAATAAATACTAATTTACCCTTCGTTCGTTCATCCCCAAACGACACATAAGAAAAGACACAAACCAGTTAGGGCACTTGAAGGAACGACCACTGTCCATATTCTAAGGAAAAATTCACGTAATCTGAATTACAGTGCGAATGGAAATACATTTAATACACGTCTGACAAGGATTACTTAAAGAGAAATTGACCCACATTCAAACCTCACTATCTCGCCTCATCCCGCTCTAGCGGGATTCTTTTCGGTGGAGCAGCACCATTGGAGTAGGGATCCTGCTGCTCTAGCGGGACGACACGATCAACAAAGAGTGGGGAGAAGAATGGTTTCTCCCCATTCTTCATATTCCCTTACTCAAACTATGCAAAAACTCTCTCAAACTCTTCACTTTGATCGTCTACTCTATGGTAAGAATCTTATCCATAACTTTAAATTAATGCTACTATTTACATTCTAATGATAACATGCTAAGAATCAATAAAATCAAAGGCCGATAGGGTAGTTTTCAACCTTTTTTGGAAATACATTGCTTGCATTGAAAGTTCAAACCACCTTGATTATGTTATCTATTTGGAATTTTTGAACCAATTTCTTTTGTAAATAAGGTTGTTAGGACACTTAGGAGCACTAATCTGTAAAAATTTTGAAGAAATAAGTGATTTGGGGGTAGGGAGGCGCCATGAACGTGCCTGGTGTTCTTCCTAAATGAATCTCGCTCTGGTTGGGATGCTCTAGCGGGATTTCGCTAGGCAGTGGCCTCGCATTTGAGGTCCTTTCCCCCGACCTCTGTTTTTAGACTTATAATATTGAGTTCTAACTGAAATTTTGTGAAACTTGTAAATAAAGCACTATGGCTCATAACGACGATGCCAACTTCCCTTCGTTCGATTCCCCGATGCCGCTATTCGGGAGATGCATCTCGACTTCAGAAACAATAAGTTCCTACCCGAGAGAGGCTTTATATGTTGGGGGTGGTGGACAAGCTACCCACTTTTCATGCTAGGCTGGAGGAGTTTGGTTGGGGGCCTTTGACTGAATCCCCTCCCTCCGGACGCACTGGTTGGGTAAGGGAGTTCTATGTTATAATCCTTACGGTACACTTGGACGACCCTAACCCCACCATCTATATTAGAGGGGTGGACATCTCATTAAGTCCCCACTTCATAGATGTTGTAATAGATGTCCCTAACACCTCTAATACTGACTACGAGGCCAAATTAAGGAAGATGGATCTGGAGTGGCTACGGGATACTCTAGTGTCTCCAAAGCGCCAGAACAGGGTCTATTATCCCAGCATAGAGGGAATTTCTAGCGTTGACTGGTCTGATGATGCTAAGAGGTGGTTATACTTGGTAGCCAGGAGGATCCACCCTCCCAGCAACCACACAGATGTGACTTTTCCACAAGCTCTAGTGGTGGTTTGCGCCATTCAGGGGTAGGACTGAATGTGGTGCCCAGATTGTGTCAAAGTGGAAGATATTCTACCGGGGCAACAAAAAAGAGTTCTTCCTACCGGGTCTGATTTCTGCCATATGCAAAATAGCTGGAGTTTCGCTTTTGGATTCTGACGAGGTACTCCCTATGGACCCTCCTTTTCACCCCTTACTGATTAGCCAGACCTCTTTCCTGAGGCTAAAGAAACGAAAGAAAGACGGGCCTGAGAGCATCCAGGCAGTAGCAGTAGAGGACGAGGTTGAGGTTGAGGAAAAGGACGAGGACGAGGATGTTGCCTGTCCCACTCAGTCACAACCACCAGTCGACCCTCGCTTGGAGGATGATTTAGCTGCAGTTCAGAGGTGACTAGGAGGACACTTTGCCCAGACTCCTACTCTAATGCCACCAGCTACTGCTATGGAAGTGGAGATACTCCATCATCAGTTGTGGTGGGAGATAAAAGGGAGAATAGAGAGAGACCGCCTCATCATGAGGATGTGGAAGATGATTAAGGTTATCTTCTCTTGCGTCTCTCCCCAGACGGAGCTTCCCACCCAGCAGCCCAAAGGCTTTCACGAATTTAACTTCCTAAACGAGGCCTGGGCAGGAGAGTACTTTTCAAAGAAGTTGGCTCGGACGAAGACACTCCCCATCCTTCCCATTAGTCATTGTTATCAGTTGGTTTACCCTGTTTGGGTATGTAACAAATAATTTACTACTTTCTTTACCGTTTTTTTTATTTTTTTAATCACCCGCATGCTTTTTAATTCCTCACATCACTGCACATGTTTATATATTACCATCATTTTATGGCTATTCAGTCTCTGTTGAGCACTATATTGACCTTAGAGTTAGTCATTTGGGCTTATGAGTTCATTGCAAAAGCAGGGGAAAACAGGGGAATTCCTTTGGAGTTTCTATCTTGCGTGATCCCGCTCTGGTGGGATATTCTCGCTGGTGCGGAAATTGCCGAGACAGTAATCTCAATAAATTTTTATAGGTATATTTTCCTGACCCATATCTCCCTTAGGAATCTCAGAGTCGAAACTTAGCCCATTTGACTCCCTTTTAACGAGAAATTGTGTGGTATGTCTCAGAGTCAAACCCAACACTACACATTAGGAAATCTCTTGTCCTCATCTACCTTAGTTTAACAAGCATGCCCCCCCACAAGGATCCATCCAACATCCACATTAAACTAAGGTCATCAAGATAATAAAAGCACAGTTTAAAACAACTAGTAACATTGAGTTCTTATCAATTTGTTTCTCGCAACTGTCATTATTAAATTAGATAACACAAGTTAGCAGCACCTTGTTTCTACTCAATTACGAATATATTAAGGGAGTCTTCATAGCTATCTTTATGCGAAGAGCCACAATAGTTCTTTTCCTCACATGATTCCTATCCAAATTTCGACTTCCCCGAAATCAGAATTTCTCTACAATCCAAATTTGTTCTTTTCCCTTACCAATTTTATCAATGGTAAGTCCATGCACCATTTACAGACTGCATTCCTTGATATGAGTGTTTCATTTAACATATCAGAACCCATTCTTTAATCACCTTGTGTCTTACAAAAGACTAATGCACATAATCCAGTTATGACTCTTTCCTGACACCTGGCTCACAAAATTACCAGCAAACATATATCACATAATTTTAACACGCAAGCAAGGGTATTTCACACATTAAATCAGGAATTACTATGTATATAATCACAAATTCAATTACACACTCAAGCAAGTTCAAAACTACTAATTAAGTCCGCTTCATGGATGACCATTAGTTGATCATCTATGCATTCTCACCGCCTCTAAGGCAAGATACCAATTGGAACCTTCTTGGTTCCAATTTCCTTTACTTGTGTCCCTTCATCCGTGACAACGACATCCAGTCTACTTCATTGCGATACCAATTGAAATCCAGAGATATCAATTAGTCTTATTTCATACCATGAGCGACAGACCGCTTGACTAAGAGAGAAAGAATGGAACTACTTCTTAAAATATTTCATAGCTTCATGAAGATTAGATGTGGACGTCAACACACCAATCCACATGAGTCTATTCCACACTTTTTTTTGTATTGAGAGACTGGTAACCTATGCTCTAATATCAAATTGTCATGACCCAACCCACCGAGCCGTCAAGAGAGAGGAAGGCCCAAGACTTGGATCAAGTGAAGTGCATCAAATATGAAGAAGGTAAGGTATTGGTGTAAGAGACCCTTATTAAGCAAAGATAGCAAGCGTACTTCCGTAAACTATTAAACGAAGAGGGGGACAGAGATATGGTGTTAGGTGAGTTAGATCACTCAGAGAAACATCGAGATTTTAAGTATGGTAGGTGTATTAAGTTTGAGGAGGTGAAGCGTACTATTAGTAAGATGAGTAAGAAAAAAATGACATGATTAAATAAAATTCCAATAGAGTTTTGGAAGAGCACTGATAGAATAGATTTGGAGTGGTTGACTAGCTTGTTCAATGTCAATTTTAAGACGGCTACGATAACTAAGGAATGATGGTGGAGTACAACAATTCCATTGTACAAGAACAAGGATGGTAATCAAAATTGCAACAACTACATGGGTATTAAGTTGTTAAGCCATACTACGAAAATTTGGAAAAGAGTGGTAGAGACGGGGATGAGAAGCAATATGTCTATTTCCAAGAATCAGTTTGGATTCATACCGGATGATCAACCATAGAAGTCATCCATATTGCGAGGAGACTAATGTAGAAGAATCAAAAAAAGAAAAGAGACTTACATATGGTGTATACCTTGAGTGGATAACTTATATTTTTTTAAATGGGTAAATATAAGGTTCAACCTATTTAAGCTCATACAAATATGGACAACATTGATAAAACATGAAAAATCATATATACCCATATATCATCCACTTATAATAAAAATATCTAATTACACTATTTGTTTTTGAAAATAAAAATAAAAAATTAGGGGTGGGGTGGATGTGTGGTATTCTGGGGATAAAAAAAATTAAAAAATTTTAATGTATTTTTTGTAAAAAAAATTTGAGTGTGGGATGGGGGTGGAGGGATGTCCCGGGGGTGGATGGGGGTAGGATGGACAATTTTTTTTTTTAAAAAAAAAAATTAGAGTTTTTTTGAATATTTTTGGGGGATGGGGGTAGGGGTTGGGTGGGTAGGGTCGGGGTACGGGTGGGATAAGGAAAAAAATTATAATTTGAGGTTGGAGGAGAGTTTTGGAAAATCATTTCCTTAATTTTTGGAGGAAAGTCATTTCCTTAAATTTGAGGGGAAAAAAATTGATTTGAAAAACATTTTCCAAAATATTTAAGCCAATCAAACATGAGAAAATAGGAAAATATTTTCCGAAAAACATTTTCCTTAATACCAAACACACCCTAAGTTCAAATAGATTTTAACTTAGAATGCTTTTATCCGGGTTAGGACTTAAACTAAATAATTAGTATAATTCTCAAATGTGAATTTTAAACTTTTTAAGTCGTTTTTCTAAATCAAACCAAATAATTATTCATACATATAGTCTAATATTGAAAGTTAGTTTTAAATAACGATCGAATTAAAATGAAACAAAGGAAAAATCACCAATCATGCAATAGAGTCAAATATTTCAAACAAGAAAAAATACTCAGCCCCTAGAACCAGTAACTATTCTAGTCTTAGAGAAAATAAAATTCAGTTTTGCTTTATGTACATTTTTAACTTATATAAAGCAAATACTGGTATCTAATTTGAAGATCTTTGAATCCTATACTAGTATCTAAAATAACACTTAGTTTGTGTTCGACATGGAGACCCAATTGATCAATTTTTTTAAAACCATTTATCTAGAAAGATAAGTTTATTAAAAATGAGGAAAATAACTTTTCTAATAGAAGTAAGGAAAACAAGTTCTATAAGTGTCATGCTATATTGATTGTGTCATTTTCAACCTCCAACACACATCATCTTCACCCTACCCTCATAGCCCCCATCCCCACCACTCCACCCACCTTTCGTATTATTTGTCAAGATTATATATATAAAAAATTAGAATAGTATTTTTTTTCTTACATACCGAACATAAGAAAATAAATAAAAAACTCACTTATTTTTTCTAAAAAATATTTTCCTCACTACCGAACACACCCTTAGATACTAAGTAAGAACAAAATAAAGGAAAAGTGAGTTCTAAAACCATGTGGCTAATACTTTGACGCTTTGAGATATTTATACGGTGAGTTTGAAAATCATGTTGCTAATACGTTGACCACTTTCAAATATTTACCTTCTATCATTTAATAACGAAAATTGTCAAAAAAAAAAACAACAAACTTGGCTTCGCCTATCATTTCGTGGGGTAGATGTCATCATAACTTATATGATTTTGGATCGTGACAAAGATGATCTAGTTGAGAATTGCCCTTTTTATCCCTCACTTTTCTTTCTAGAGTTAATTTCCTAAATGGTAACTCAGTTTTAGAAATTGCCTTTAAATATCATTTTTGTTTCATTCAAAACAACAATATCACTCACCTATCACTATTTTCTTCAAATCTTGTCTTGTCGTGCATTTACATTGAGAAAAAATGATTCTCTGGCATCTAGATTGTTGGTTTTGCTTGAACAAGATGGCTATTGTTGTAGTGCTATACACTGTTCTTACAAAAAAAATTGAGAGATGCAAACTTGTTTTGTACTATTGAAGCTAATGTTGAACACTCACAAGTAGTTGCTAACTGCATGGATCGAAACGATGAAGCATTGTCATGATTTTTTTTCTTTCTCCACCATGTCTGTTGTATTTAGTATCTGATTTGTAGTTCCATCTTTAATAATTAGATATTTGAATGTGAAGAGAATCCTATAATATTGTGTATCGATATGAAACAGGTGCAAATGAAGCAACATGGATATCGCAGATTCATATAACTGATTCCGACTTGTACAATCTACAAGGTTTCTTCTTAACATTCTTTGTGTACAAGTTGGAGTCAATTATATGAATCTGTGATATCCATATTGCTGTATTTGCACCTGTTTCATTTCGATACTCAACAATATAGAATTCTCTTCACATTCAAATAACTAATTATTCAAGATAGAACTACAAGTTTATTACTAAATATAATAGACACGATGGAAAAAAAAAATATCATGGCAATGCTTCATCGTTTCGATCCATGCGGTCAACAACTACTTATGAGTGTTCAACATTAGCTTAAATAGTAGCAAACTAGTTAAGGTTGCATCTCTCAGAATTTTTATAAGAACAATATATAACAAAAATAGCCACCTAGTTTAAGCAAAAGAAACAGCATAAACCCAAGATTTGTTACGAATGGTAATTTCTAAATGTCATTTGATAATTAGCAACTAAATTATAGCGGTTTATGAAATTTTCTCTAATTTATACTTCTTCCGTTTTAAAAAGAATAACCTAGTTTGACTTGACATGAAGTTTAAAAAAATAAAAAAAAACTTTTTAATTCTGTGGTCCTAAATTAAATTTTTTCAAATGTACCAAAATGTCATTTAATTTTGTGGCTTTAAATATGTCACGTAGAAAAATAAAATCAAAGTATTGCTCAAAAAGAAAAATGGTCATTCTTTTTTAAATAGAGTATCAGTGAAAGTAGATCGTTCTTTTTATAAATGGAGGGAGTTTGTCTAGATTATGTGGAGTACAATTTTTTTGAGATAACATTTTTTTTCTTACGTACTGAACACAAGAAAATAAGTCAAAAACTCACTTATTTTTCTAGAAAATATTTTCCTTTCTTACTGAACACACAGTTACTAACTAAGAACAAAGTGAGTTCTAAAACCATATTACTAATACTTTGACGCTTTGAGATATTTGTACAGTGAGTTCTTAAACCATGTTGTTAATAGTTCGACCACTTTCAAATATTTATTAAAGTTGTGGTTCTAAATTAAAGTTGTATCAAATGTACCAAAATATTCTTTAATCTTATAACTTTAAATATGACACGTGAAAAATTAAAATTAAAATATTATTGAAAAGGAAAAGTGGTCAATTTTTTTAAACAAAGTAAACATGAAAGTAGATGAGCATTATTTAGAATATGGTCTTAAGTTGAGTACTAATCATGAGTCACCTTATTGTGACACTAGCATTTCCTTTTTTATTTATTTTATTCCTAAGTGAAAAAAGGAGATTCACAAATTAACCGTTACCAACCACCTAATCTTAGTGTCCACTGTGTTCTTCACTTCACTTGCTTCAAACATCTCCCATGTTGTCACCTTCCTCCAAACCCTAACCCTAACTCTCATCAATGTCAAATCCGAGAAGCCTCTTCACCATTCAATCTCCAACCAATGCATCTTTTTCTTCCCATTTTACCCTCAAGAATCCTTCAAAATCACACAAACAACCATTCCCTCCCAAATTAGTCAGCTACAGGAAGCTCACTTTTAGAGTCCACTGTTCCTCCCAACCTTCAAGAACCCCACAGAATTCAAATCTAATTTCTACCCTTATCAAGATTCTACGCGTAGTACCGGATTGGGCTGACAAAATTCAAGAAGGGGGTATGAGAAAAAAGAGATCTTTATACAAACATGAAACTTGGGTGCAGCATAGAAGTTCTTTAAGGCATGTTAGACACTTGTTTTCGAGCTTCAATTCGCGGGTTGTTTTGTCTTTGATTCCTCCTGTTATAGTTTTTACTTCATTTGCTTTTGTGATTGCTACTTATAATTCAGCAGTTTCATTGCATTGGTTGCCTGAGTTTTTCCCTATCTTGAGAGCCAGTCCACAGCCATATCAGTTAACAGCTCCAGCTCTGGCACTTCTATTGGTGTTTAGGACAGAAGCATCGTACTCGAGGTTCGAAGCAGGGAAAAAGGCTTGGACTAAAGTGATTGCTGGAACTAATGATTTTGCTAGGCAGGTCATTGCTTGTGTTGATAAGAGGGATGATATGCTCAAAGAGGCACTTTTGCATTATATCATGGCATTTCCAATTGCCTTGAAGGTATATAGTTAAATCATTTTGGCTCACTATAGTCTTTGTATGTATACCATACATCTTTATTTGTGGCCTTTCCTCAGGGGCGGAGCCAGGTAGGGCTAAGGGGAGAAAATTACACTATTTATACATGATTTAAGTTATCTTTTTATGTATAAATAGAAGATAATGAATTCCCTTTGGCTACTTTGTGTGTTTACTTCTCATATTTTGAACCTCTTTAGTAAAAATTTTAGCTTCGCCACTGTCTTAGATTATACTCAATCATTCTTGCTATGGGGTTACAATTGGTACCTGCACTCAGAGGCGGATTTAGGATTTAAGATCTACGGGTTCAAGCTTTTAGTATTGAACCCATTATATTTTTAAAGTTATGGGTTCATGTATACTATTTATTGCAATTTGAGTGAATTTTTACGCATAAATTTATATTTTGCACTAGAAGTATTTGTTCATATAAACCCGGTAGCAACAAGCTGCATCCGCCCCTGCCTGTACTCCATGTAGGAGAGAAAATCATAAGTCATAGTTATTGATATGCTATATCTGCAACTAGTTCTGTAATGACATCGGAGGAAAAGGACAAGATGACAAAATTTCAATAAATCACTATTTACAAGGGAAAGTAAGGAATAATCTGCTATCTACTTGCTAATGCAATGATCAGGTAGTTGAGGCTGAAAATGCAGTAAATTTCTAGAATGTCTCTGGAAATTCACACACGAAATGTAGCTATAAATAATGAATACAGTCAGTCACTTTTGAGTTATTTTCAAAATTTCAATGGTCATGTGTGTGTGTGTGTGTATATATATATATATTTATATATATATTTTATAAACGTGGTGTCAGGCCAGCTTGCGCGCACCTTGACTAATTCCACGGGATACCTACTCCCTCCCTCCAGCAACAGGTATCAGGTAACTCTATCTATCAAGGCTAGGACATATGGGAAGAAATCACCTAGTGTTTTTGTCTCTATTGAGATTTGAACCCGAGACCTCATGGTTCTCAACTCACTTCATTGACCACTATGCCACACCCTTGGGTGCAATGGCCATGTATATTTTATCTTGTTGAAGCTTAGATAAACGATCTAACCTTTTCTGTCCATTTTTCGATCATAAATTAGAAGGAAGTTTCTCAAAACTGCATCAATAGGCCTGCTATTACAGTATTGTTGTTGAGGTTCAACTGAAATGACTTTAAAATCATAGAAGCTTTGAATCCTTATTTTATATTTTAAACATGGAACATATGGTACTTTGATCTCATTGCATATTGATTCAATAATAAGTTGTATTGTGCATGCACGATTTACTTAAAAGCAAACTACATTTTCTATGATAAGCAAAGGGATAAAGCTCCTTGCCTCTTGCATAGTAATTACCACTAAGATTGCAGTACTTCTGTGCAGTGCCACATAGTATATGACTCGGATATAGCAAGTGATCTCAAAAACTTAGTTGAGGCTGATGATCTAGCAGTAATTCTCAGTTCCAAGCATCGACCTCGTTGCATCATTGGATTCATTTCTCAGAGCCTTCAGTCGTTAAACTTGGAGGGGGCGATACTGAGTCAGCTGGTAATTATTCTTCAAAAAGTTGTACTACTTTTAAATGAAGTAGAAAAGTCTCCCAGTGGCTGCATCTTTTATTTCTGTTTCAAACTTTTTTCCTTTTGGCGTATTAGAAGATTAATGGAAGTAACAAACCATAGAAATCTTTGTTGTCGTCAAAATTTCTTTTCTTGATGGATTGTGGAAGAAAGATATTCTGTGGTTTCTATATTTCTCTTAAGATTTAAACCGTATGAATAGTTTCCGATGACTTATGATTTTAAAAAAGTGCAGGAATCAAAGATTTCTTGTTTCCATGAAGGTATTGGTATATGTGAACAACTCTTGGGCATACCTATTCCCCTTTCATATACTCGGTTGACATCAAGGTTCTTGGTGCTTTGGCATCTAACTCTTCCTATAATACTTTGGGATGATTGCCACTGGATTGTGGTTCCAGCTACTTTCATAAGTGCTGCTTCCTTATTCTGCATTGAAGAGGTCAGATTTCATTTTCTTCTCCTCATTTTGCCAAGCTTTCCGTCTATACTCTAACCAGAACTCCAGAAGAACAAACACTTCATGTTTTATTTATTTTCATGCAGTAGAGATCAATTTATTTTCATGATTCTTGTAGTATTTTTCCGTGATTTCTTTACTTCCATTATTTCTTTTTCGATTTGCTTTGATATGCTTTTCCTTGAGCGGATGGTCTATCGAAAAGAGTCTCTCTACCTCCCAAGTTAGGGACAAGGTTTGCATACTCTCTAACCTTCCCAAATCCCACTTGTTGGATTGCAATGTGTATTTTGTTGTTGTTGATGATGAGGAGTGTCGAGGATGACTAATAATATCAGTCCCGTAATTCATATTTGACCAAAAGAGGATGTTCATTTTTGCAGGTTGGTGTCCTTATTGAGGAGCCATTTCCAATGCTTGCACTTGATGAGCTATGTCAACGTGTTCACGACAACATCCAAGAAGCAATGGCAAACGAAAAGCAGATTCAAGAAATATTAAACAGCAAAAGAAAGAGACGTTTTAGTGAACACTCTCCAAATGGTTGGCCAACCTCATAGGATGATTAGGAAATACGCCTTAAACTAAAGACTGAAGTCTTCTCTATCATGACTTCAGCAACTGTACATAAAGAAGGAATGTCCCATATATGAATGTTGACAAGGGACAGACTTATTTCTATTTCTATACATATATATGTAAATATTGTTTGAAATCGGCTCCTGTTTTGACTCTACCCGAGAAGGGTGTGGGCTTTACTATGTAGGTGATGTGTTGATGTAAAAGGGTAAGGTGATTGCCTAACTTCCAGGCAGTTGAAAACCCACGAGAAAACTATCCTACTAGCCATAGTAAAACACCAAAATTAATTAGAAAATAATATCCTACTAGCCATCGTAAAATACCAAAATTAATTACAACGTAAAAAATGTCTGAGCCCGGGTTCGAACCGGGGACCTCTAGTGTGTGAGACTAGCGTGATAACCAACTACACCACCCAGACTTTATAGGAAAGAGTCCAGATTGTCAATAATGATTTATAATATGTTCAAGTTTTATTATTTTCATTTACATCAAACTAATAAATATAAGAAATACATATTTTATACACATATTTATCACTTAATAATAGTTAAGTAATTAAAGTATGTTTCACTGTTGAGTTTAAATGTACGATTAATTTGATGTAACCAAAAACAATTTTCACACTTAATATTAGTGAATTTATTTAACAATGTTGTTCTCTTCATCCTTTAATTTAGATGTGTATATTATACTTTAGACTAATATGCATATAATATATAAACTAGATATAGGGTTTCGTGCAAGTAAGAGCTCAATATATATTACTTTTGGTTTCAATTTATGTGATACCTGTACAATTTAAAAAATCAATCAATATTTAATATGATTTTTATATATATTTTAAGTTGTTAATTATTATACTTTATAGTACTTTTTATGTAATTTTCAAATAATATATGTTAATTCCTCTGTCTCAATTTATACACTAACCGAATTCAAGAGTCAACCAAATTTTTTATATGTCTTCAAAATTTTTAAGTTGTTAATTATTGTGATTTATAGTACTTTTTATGTCATTTTTCAAATAATTAATTTATGTTACTTCTTTTGTCTCAATTTATGTGGTACTAATAGAATTTCAAAGGTCAACCAAATTTCTTTATATGTCTTTTAAATACTTTAATTTGTTAGTTATTGTGAATTATAATAATTTTTATGTCACTTTCGAATAATATATGTTACTCTCTATGTCCCAATTTATGTGACATTAATAGAATTTCGAGAATCACTTAAATTTTCTATATGTCTTTTAACTTTTAAGTTGTTTATTATAGTGATTTATAGTTCTTTTTATGACATTTCAAATAATATATGTTACTTCATTTGTCCCAATTTATCTGATACTAATAGAATTTTGAAAGTCAATCGATTTTTTTTTATATGTTTCATAAATATTTTAAATTGTTAATTATTATAATTTATATTATTTTTAAATATATAACAAATTAAAAAAATAAATTAAAATTTTAAAAATATTATTTTACTTGAAATGATTAAAATAGCCCCGCAAACTGGCAACACAAGTACACAACCATCAGTTGCTTTCAAGCGGCTTCTATATTGAGAGAGTATAGTTGAATTACATATATATAATAATAATAATAACACTTAGAGCCCGTTTGGTTATATCTACAACTAGAATATGGTTACCTCATTAGGGAACTTTTAAAAAACCTCAATCATACAACTGATAAGTTCAAGAATATAAAAAAAGAAAACCTTGAAACTTATTAAGTGGAGCATGAAGAACTATTTAGGTGTCATTTGTTTGCATGAAAATTAAAATTTTTGTGTCTGGATGCACATCTAAATAATTAAGATGTTATTTTTAGATTTGAATATTGAATGATTAAACATGATTTATTTATTAATATCTGAATATGCTTAGTTTATTTATTTTTAAAAATAATAAATAAACAAATTAAATAAAAATAGTTAAATATTAACAAAATATAAAAACTTAATAAAATAATATCACTATTTGATTAAAAAATAAAAAAATATTTTTGTTCGTTAGTGATGGTAGAGCTAGATAGTATGTAATGATGGTAGCGGTGATGGTTTATGTTAGTGGCTAGTAATGGTGGTGGTGATAGTTGTAATGGTGGAGGTGGTTGGGATTGTGGTGAATGACACTATGATGATAATTGATAATGGTGAGGGTGGTGGTTGTAATGGTGAAGTTGGTTGATGTTAGTAATTGACTGTGTTTGTGGTAGTGGCTGAAGAATGTGTGGTGGTTGACGATGGTGGTGGTGGTTGTGATGGTGGAGTTGATTGATGTCAATAATTGGCGATGTTTTATGGTGCGGTTGAAGAATGAGTGGTAGTTGGTAATGGTGTTGGTGGTAATTGGTGTTGGGGGAGGAAGCACTACAACTAAAGTTTGATATGATAATAAATAATGAAAATAAATTGGACAAGAGAATTTTACGTGGAAACCCCTCAAACAGATAGAGGGGAAAACCACGGGGTAGAAGGATCTTACTATGATAATATGGGAGTACACTGCTCTCAAATACAAGGAGAAAACAACAATTAACACTTCTCTCTTGTAAAAGGAACAACTTACTAAAGAGGACACTCAATACTACAATATTTATCTTGGTGTATAACTCTCTTTGTGTTCTTACTCTTTTGGATTGTATTTTTTTTGTGGGATAATCTAAATGAGGGCAAGATGCCCTTTATTTATAGAAAACTAGAAATGTGTAAAATCTGCGTATTGCACTTCCCTTTTTGACTACGCGTTCAAAACGCGTTTTGTTCCCTTTTTGACTACTTTGCATTCTCCACTCGAAGATTTAATTGAGAATCAATTAAGTCTTCACACCATTCTTTCTACCCAATTACTACAATGTTACATTTCTGCTAGGCCAACAAAAGATCGATACCATATAAACTTATTATTGTTGATCGGCTTCGTAAACATATCTGTTAGTTGTCATTAGTATGAATTTTCTAAATATCCACACTGCCTTCTTCCACTTTCTCACGAACAAAGTGATACTAAACTCGTATGTGTTTTGTCCATGAATGAAATGCCGGATTCTTTGCAAGATGCAAAGCGCTCTGACTGTCACAAAACAGAGCAACCTTCTCTTGTTTATGTCCGAGCTCCTCCAATAACATCTGCATCCATATTGCCTCTTTGCTAGCTTGTGTAGCTAGTACATATTCTGCTTCTGTCGTAGATGTAGCCACGATAGATTGCAGTTTTGAAACACAGCTTACAACTCCTTCAGTAAGAGTAAACACATAACCTGTGGTAGACTTGTTTTTATCAAGATCACCTGCATAATCTGAATCAACATAACCTTTAACAGTAAATTATGATCCTCCATAACACATTATAACATCTGAGGTACCCTTGACATATCTCAGGATCCTCTTAACAGTATTCCAATGCTCTCTACCAGGATTAGCCATGTATCGACTAACCACTCCTATTGTTTGTGCAATGTCAGATCTTGTACATATCATGGCGAACATTAAACTTTCTACTGCTGATGCATACCATACTCGAGACATCTCCATCCTCTCTGCTTCATTGTTAGGACTCATTCTTGAGGATAACTTGAAATTAATAGGAAGTGGGTAAAAATTGACTTACAGTCTTGCATCTTAAAGCGTCGCAAGATTTTCTTCAAGTAGTTCTTTTGAGAAAGCCAAATCTTCCAATTATTTCTGTCTCGGTGAATTTGCATCCCTAGAATCTTATTTGTTAGTCCCAAGTCCTTTATTTCAAACTCCCTAGCCAAATGTGACATACAATAGAAAAATAACAAAATCGTCATCACCAAATCTCTTATAATAAACACAAGGATCTGAACTATATTTGTTGTATCCAAGGCTTATAATGAAGGAATCAAATCTTTTATACCAACATCTCGACGCCTGTTTGAGACCGTATAGATATTTGTTCAACCTACAAACGAAGTTCTCTTTTCCCTGTTCTTCAAAACCTTCTAGTTGGAGCATGTAAATTTCTTTTTCAAGCTCTTCATGAAGAAATGCAGTTTTGACATCTAATTGCTCCAAGTACAAGTCAAATATAGCACACATCACCGGGACCACTCGAATTATTGTAAGTCGAACCACCGGAGAAAATATCTCATTAAAGTCTATACCTTCTTTCTGAGCGAATCCTTTCACCACCAATCTTGCACGATACTTCTCCACTTGATCATTACCATTGCGTTTGATCTTGTAGACCCATTTGTTTCAACGGCCTTCCTTCCTTGTGAAATTGAACAAGATCCCATGTTTTATTTTTATGAAGAGCTTCAATTTCTTCTCGCACTGCTGCCATCCACAGAGATGATTTTTGACCTTTCATAGCCTCGTGAAAAGTTGAATGCCCTCTATCCCCTGTTAATAGACAGTATGCAACATTGCCCTTTATAGAATAATTTGAGTGCCAAGCTGGTTCTTTTATCTCCCTAGTTGACCGTCAAACTTGTGGAGTTTTGATCGCAGCTTGCTCTTGTTCTTCGTGCTCTGATGTTGCCTCAGAAGAAACTAGAGCTTCTTCTATTCCTTCAACTTCAATTGTAGTAGTCTCTCATTTTTCTTTCGAAGTGCTACCTTCTTTTGCTTATATCTTATTTTCAACAAACACAACATCCCTACTGATTACCATCTTGCGGGCAGTGGGATATCACAAGCGATACCCCTTGACTCTATGAGCATATCCTAAGAAAATGCATTCCTTGAATTTCGAATCTATCTTCGATTTTTCTTAGGTGTTGTACATAACATAAGTAGGACTACAGAATAAATATAAGCGAGAATAATCAGCTGATTTTCCTATCCACATCTCTATTGGCGTTTTTAGATCAATTACGGTTGATGGTGACCGATTAATCATATAACAAGCAGTTTTGACTGCTTCAGCCCCGAATAGTTTTTCCAATTCTGTAGTTGCCAACATAGCTCTTGTCCATTCCAACAAGGTTCTGTTCTTCCACTATGCTACTCTATTTTTTTGTGGAGTATATGCCACAGTGAATTATATTTTAATACCTTCTTATTTACAGAAGTTAACAAATTCATCACCAGTGTATTCTTCTCCATTATATGTCCTCAAACACTTGATCTTTTTCTCAGATTCAAGTTCCACCCGCGCTTTGAACTTTTTGAAAACCGAAGAAACATCTGCCTTTCTTTTGATTGGATACACCCAACTTCTTCTGGAGTAATTGTCGATAAATGACATAAAATATTTCACTCCTCCTAGGGAATCCATCGGTGCTTGCCAGATATCAGAGTGGACCAGATCTAATATTTCCTTACTTTTAACAGAGGACTTCTAAACTTTAGTCTATATTGCTTACTGGTAATGCAATGTTCACAAAAGGGTAGTGAAACCATTTTGAGCCGTGGAAGAAGCTTTTGCTCAACAAGAATCTTCAAACCTCATTCCGACATATGATCAAGTTTACGATGCCATATCATCGTTGATTCTTCTAATGAACTTGCTGACGCAGTTGATGTTTCTTCTTCTTGGTGTGTTTCACCTTTAAGCACATATAGATTTGCAGCAAGTTTTTCTGCTTTCATCACTACAAGCACTTCTTTTGATATTTTCATGACTCCACCACGAGTCTTATATGAACATCCATTATCATTTAATTGTTCCAATGACAATAGATTTTTCCTTAAGTCTTTTACATGTCGTACCTCCTGAATGGTGTGTATCGTACCATCATACATCTTTATTTTGATGGACCCAATACCAATAACATTCAAAGCATGATTGTCTCCCATGAACACAGACCCTCCTGAGATAGGATTATATTGATGGAATCATTCTCTCCAGGATGTCATGTGTCATGTTGCTCCTGTGTCCATGATCCATACATCAGTGAAACATTTTCTGCCTTCATTATTTGATATTGTTTTACTACATAAAATATCGCCATCATCTGAGGTACTTGCAACATTCCCTTGAGCATTTGATGAATCAAGGTGTTGACTCTTTTTCTTGAATCGACAATCTTTCTTGAAGTGCCCTTTCTTACCACAATTGTAACACTTGATATTCTTCTTACTTCTTGATTGAGATCTACCATGATTGTGACTCCTACTGGGACCATGTTCCATTGGTCTTCCTCTCACCATCATCAAAGCTTCAGCTTGCTGCGAACTTGCTTGTTTATCTTTCTTATTTTTGCGCCGATTTTCTTCTTCTAAGACAGCGACTACAATTTTATCGAAAACTAGACTATCCATATTGTTTGTCAGGTTGATGATGAATTGATCATACGAGTCAGGTAGACTTTGAAGTAGAAGCTCCGCACGTTCAGTCCTCTCTATTTTGCAATCCATTGTTGTAAGTTGTGAAAAGAGAGTATTCAAAGTATTGATGTGTTCAGTAATCGACATGGACTCTGTCATTCGAAGAGTATAAAATCTTTTTTTAAGAAGATTTTATTATGCAAAGACTTGGCTTCATACAATCCCGTAAGAGTATCCCATATTTCCTTCGCCGTTTGTTTTTCAGCTACACTAGACAACACTTGATCAGCTAGTGACAAATGTTGATCAGCAATTGCGTTGCTGTCTATGTTGTTCCACTTGCTGTAATCAGTAAAGTCTGTGGGCATATCTTCAATTGCAGCTAAGCAATTGTCTTTTCTCAATATCTCTCTTATTTTTATTTTTCACAATGAGAAATTAGTCCCATTGAATTTTTCAACGTCAAACTTTGTTGTACTCGATATTGTTATTTGCTTCACACCCTTCTAGATTGTTTTTGAATATTTTTACGAACAATCATGACAAACTGTACCGTCACCAAAATTTACTATTCACGTAAATAGTACTTTTCACAGAATTTTACTATTCACAAAAATTTACTATTCACAAATAATACCTTCGCATAAAACAAACAGAATAACCGAGGGCTCTAGTACCACTATTGGAGAAGGAAGCACTACAACTAAAGTTTGATATGATAATACATAATGAAAATAAATTGGACACGATAATTTTACTTAGAAACCCCTCAAACAGATAGAGGGGAAAAACCACGAGATAGAAGGATCTTACTATGATAATATGAGAGTACACTGCTTTCAAATACAAGGAGAAAACAATAATTAACACTTCTCTCTTGTAAAAGGAACAGCTTACTAAAGAGGACACTTAAGACTATAATATTTATTTTGGTGTATACTCTCTTTGTGTTCTTACTCTTTTGGATTGTATTTTTTTTGTGGAATAATCTAAATGAGGGCAAGAGACCCTCTATTTATAGTAAAGTAGAAACGCGTAAAATCCGCGTATTGCATCTCTCTTTTTGATTACCCGTTTAAAACGCGTTTTGTTCCCTTTTTAACTACCTTGTAGTTGGAGGCATTGACAATTGTAAGGTGGAGGTGGTTGATAGTAGGAATTGACCATAGTGATGGTAATAGCTAATAGTGATGGTGGAAATGACAACTCCAACGACAGTGGTTATAATTATAATAATAATAATGGTACATAACTATGTAGCGACTGACAATAATAATTGAAAACGTTAATGAGCAAGTGATAATTGTAAATGTTCTTTTTGGCATTCAAGCTTATTGAGCACAATTATTTCTGATGATTATGTGTATGCCAGCTGAAGCTGAAATGGAGTAAACTACGAAGTTCCTTTCTTCCTTTAATTTCGTTAGGATTTACTGAAGTGCCCAGGTGTTCACATTCCACTCTAACCTTGCAATCCTCGATTTTTGTTATAGTTATTAAATCGTTAGCACAACATAAAAATATTTCTCCATAAAGTAGTTGTTAATTCTAATAAGAGAAATTTTGTTATAGTCATTTCTATACTTTCAATGTACTCCACGAATAGAGAAATACATAGAGTTGAACATAGTAATAAAAAACTGAAAGACTTCATTGAAATTGGTTGTTTGAAAATTTTCTGAAAAGCTAATCATAGGTTTTTTTCTCTATCGAACTAATAGGGCCGTTATACTCATTATTAAACTTGTTGAATAGATGAAATATAATCAAGGTATATCTTTTATATCAGAGATTAAACCGTTCATCAGAAAGAAGAATTAGGCTAAAAATTAGGTTACATTCTGAAAGAATCAAACTTCTATCGAAGAGAAGCAAATGAAAGGCTTTATTGATGCATTCCACCATAACAAAGTAATTTCTCTCAAGTATAGGCCTCCAATATTAGATCCTACAGAGAGCAAATTTAGGTACAAGTTTTGATAGCAGTTGGGGAATGTAGGAATAAGTAGGTACTTGGTGAAACTTTTATCTACTAGTTACAAATGGCATCAGTTCAAGTTGCATCTCATGTATTTGGATTATTTCCTCAAGAGTAATAATTTGAAAAAATGTGTTGATTCCATACCTATAGTCAAGTTCTACCTACTCAGATCCATGTAGTATCCCTCCTTCAGCCAAAAGTTTAGTTTCCTTGTCCAAACTTGGAGTTGGATTTCGAATTTGAAAAGGTGTTCCAAACCTGTATTCCAACTCCATCTTCATATATATTTTTAAATAAAGTTCTCTCTTCTCTCCTTTGCAAAAAAAAATATAACTAAACACAACTCCATCTTTAACTTCAACTATTTCAAATAAAGTGAAAACTATTTTGATCTATGGCCAAACGTCTTCTTAATTTAGAAGACTAGTCTAATTAATTTTTAATACAATAATAAATCTAATGTAATCTCATTGCAGGTAAAACTTGAAAAGAGTAGTGAGTACGCATACCTTATCTCTACCCTGAGAAGGTAGAGAAACTATTTTTGATAGACTCTCGATTGAATGAGCAAAAAAAAAGAGACACCAATTAGAAGCAAAAATAACAACAAGAAAATAAGATATCGAGGCTAAAGAAATAACAAATAGCAATAAAAACCTAAAGATAAAAAAAATCTATACTATATTAAAGGTATGGAGACTTTAAAAATGTAGATTTAACTTTTTGTCATTCGTTAAAAAACTTTATAATAGACAAAATTATCATTTGCTATTCTCCTCAAATAATTGTCATCTAATTATTATCATAATATTTAGGATTTTAAATTTAATTACAGTTATAGCTATTAATTTTTTACTTATTTGTAGGATTTAAGAATTCTTGATATTTAGTACTTTCAAATTGAATAAAATTTTATTTCTTAAATATTTTCTTATTTGAACTATATTAAAATTCCAAAAATTTCAGACTTTAAAATCAATTATAATTTTGCCAACTTATGACAATCCTTTTTTTTTATTAAACTAACTAACTATACATCATAATTTTTCAACAAACAATATGAGAAAATAAATTATAGAGTATAACTTCATTTGCATTGATATGTTAATCTTCTTCTTCTTCTTTAAAAAAGTTGTATAATTAATATTAATATGTGGAACACATACAAGATGCATACACCAAATTTTTATATTATATAAAAACACCAATCATTTATTAATTTCAACTAAATATTTATCTACCAACTTACTCCATTAATATGATCAATCAATACTATTAATCCCTCTTAAATAAAACTTATCTGTGGAATATTCACTCGATATGAAAGTGATGATATGATCGTTGGTGAAAATGATGAACAATCAACTCAGTGTAACAATATTATTTCGTCTTCTCGGTCATCTAATCTAGAAATGAAAGTTTGATGGGAAGAGATTGTTCATAGAATGTGGAAGATTTTATAAAAAAAAATTTGGTATTACCTCCTACGAAAAAGAATACTTTGAATGACAAGATTCGGAAAAAAAATAATTTATTTTTAATTCAATCAATGTATTACTCTTGCCTATAATGTTATTTTGTTGTTGTTGATTGTTATCAACTATGCTATAAGTTTTTTTTAATGAAACATGTTCATTATAAAATGATAACACAAATTTATGAGTATTTTAAATAATTTTTAGAACTTATAGTTACAAAACAATATTTTTTGAAATTTCACCAAAAGTAGAAAACATTTAGGGCCAAATGCATGGTGAAACTTCACAAAAATAACTTGCCAATAATATTTGAGAACTTGGGGCCAAATGGTACCCCAAACTAGATGACTTTCTACTAATATTCTATCCTAATAAAATTAATAAAATCCTAAAAATTAAATAATATAATGACTACATATTATGAAATAATAATAATAATAATTTATAGATAGCAAAGACAGAAAGTTTAATAAAGGGAGAAAAAAAGAGAAATTACAAATGAAGAGAGATAATTTTTATCTGTATATATTTATTTGCACCGAATGTTGGCTATTTATAGCCATTGTAAAGTCTGTCAAATTTGACTAAAAGGGGTTAGGAAAAAAGAGGGGTAGGAGAAGAGTTAGTGGTTGGGGAAAAGGGACGAAAGGGACATCCACACTTTCATTATTTTACAACCCCCCTTGGATGTCCATGTAAAAGAAAAATAAATTATAGTGAAAGAACAAGTATATATATATAATTATTCTTAATACGCATTGATTGCTGTCTCATTAAAAACCTTGCTAGAAAAATCCAGTGGAATAAAATGTAGACTAAGAAAAAAAGAGTGCAACGCATTATACTCCCCCTTATGAAGACATCATTTAATATCTCGAAGATGACACATTTCAATATTGTATCTCAGTTTCTCAAAGGTTGAAGTTGGCAATGCCTTGGTGAACATATCTGCTAAATTATCACTTGAACGAACTTGTTGAACATCTATTTCACCTTTCTTTTGAAGATCATGGTAAAGAAGAATTTTAGTGAAATATATTTTGTTTTGTCTCCTTTAATGTATTCCCCCTTTAATTGAGCTATACATGCAGGATTGTCTTCATACAATATTGTTCTTGTGAAAGAAAGGTCACATGTTTCTTGAATGTGTTGAGTTATTGATCTTAACCAAACGCATTCTCGACTTGCTTCATGAATGTCTATTATCTCTGTATGATTTGAAGAAGTGATAACCATAGTTTGCTTTATTGAACACCGTGATATAGTTGTACCACCACATGTAAATAAGTAGTCTGTCTGCGATCGACTTTTATAGGGATCAGACAAATATCCTGCATTTGCATAACTAATCAATTTTGACGTGGATTCACTTGAGTAAAACAATCCCATATCTGTGGTCCCTCGGAGGTATCTGAATGTATGCTTAATTTCATTCTAGTGTCTTCGCATTGGGGAAGAACTAAATCTCACTAACAAGTTTACTGAGAAAGCTATATCTGATCTAGAATTGTTGGCAAGATACATTAATGCACCAATTGCACTAAGATATGGTTTTTCAACACCAATAAGCTCTTCATCATTTTAATGAGGTCGAAATGGATCTTTATTAATATCAAGAGATTTCATAATCATTGGGGTACTCAGTGGGTGTGTTTTATCCATGTAAAATCTCCTTAGAATATTTTCTGTATATGTTGATTGATGGAAAAATATCTCATTTGCAAAATATTTAATTTGTAGAACAAGACAAAATTTTATCTTTTCGAGGTCTTTCATTTCAAATTCCTTTTTAGACATTTTACTACCTTTGAAAGTTCTTCAGGAGTTCCGATAATATTCAAATCATCAACATATATGGCTATTATGACAAATTCAGATCCAAAACTTTTAATAAAGATACAACGACAAATTGGATCATTTTAATATATTCTTCTTTTAGCAAATATTCGCTAAGACGATTGTACCACATTTGCCCTGATTGTTTCAGCCCATATAAAAATTTTTAAAATTTTATTGAACAAATTTTCTGAGAATCTTTATATATTTCAAGCATTTTAAATCCTTCAGGAATTTTCATTAAAATATCGTTATCTAGAGAACCATATAAATAGGCAGTAACAATATCCATCATATGCATGCCAAGTTTTTCATGAACTGCCAGATCTATAAGATACCTGAAAGTGATTCCGTCCACCATAGAAGAATATATTTTCATATAGTCAATGTCGGGTCTTTGCAAAAAAATTTGTGCCACAAGTCGTACTTTATATATTACAATTTTATTTTTCTCATTTCATTTTCGCACAAAGACCCATTTGTACTCCACTGATTTTATACCTTCAGGTGTTCGGACTATCGGTCTAAAAATTTTGCGTTTTTCAAGCGAAGTTAATTCAACTTGAATTACATCTTTTCATTTTGGCCAATCATTCCTCTATCTACATTCATCGACGAATTTTGGTTCAAGATTCTCATTTTGTTGCATTATTTCAATAACAACATTATAAGCAAAACTATTGTCAATAATTACATTATTTCGATTTCATATTTTTTTTGATGAGACATAATTTATTGAAATTTCTTCATCATTTTAGGTGCCTTAACCTCTTCCAAGGTTTTATCAATTGTTATGTCTCCTCGCTCTTCTTGAGCAGGTTTTTTCATATCATGATCATCTTGATTGTTTGTTCCTTTTCTTTTTCGAGGATTTTTATCTTTGGAATCGATCGGTCTACCACATTTTAAATGTGGTTTAGATTCATTTGCATTAATTAATTGTCTTACTGGGACATCAACTCGAATTGGAGCATTAGCAGCTGAAATATGAGATTTAGTAACTCTTGATAGGTTAGTGAATGCATCTGGCAGTTGATTTGCAATATTTTACAAATGAATTATCTTTTGAACTTCCAGTTCATATGTATTTGTATGGGGATCTAAATGAGATAGTGATAATTCATTCCAAACTAATTTTTTTTCAACTGCTTATTTTCTTCCCCTAATGCTGGGTATACTGATCCATCAAAATGACAATCAACAAATTTTGCAGTAAATAAATCTCCAGTCATAGGTTCCAAATATGTTATGATAGAAGGAGATTCATACCCAACATATAGCCTCAATCTTTTTAGGGTCCCATCTTTGTGCGTTGTGGTGGAGCAATTGAAATATATACTATATATTCAAATATTCTAAGATGGAAAATGTTCGGCTCCTGACCAAAATCCAATTGTAATAGGGAGACTTTATGATAACATTGTGGGTTTGATCCGCACAAGACTTGCTATATGCAAAATAACATGACCCAATAATGAAATGAGTAGTTTTATTCTCATAAGCATTGGTCTAACAATTAATTGTAGACGCTTAATTAATGATTCCGCTAAACCATTTTAAGCATGAACATGAGCAATCGGATGCTCAACTGTTATCCCAGTGGACAAACAATAATCATTAAATGCCTGAGATGTGAACTCACCAGCATTATCAAAATGAATTGTCTTTATTGCATAATTTGGAAATTGTGCTCTTAACTTAATTATTTGAACAAGTAATCTCGCAAATGTCATGTTACGAGTTGATAATAAGCACACATGTGACCATCTTATAGATGCATCTATTAAAATCATATGATATTTAAATGGTCCACATGATGGGTGAATGGACCCATATATATCACCCTGTGTACGTTTTA
Organism: Solanum dulcamara; assembly: GCF_947179165.1. Taxonomy (NCBI): domain Eukaryota; kingdom Viridiplantae; phylum Streptophyta; class Magnoliopsida; order Solanales; family Solanaceae; genus Solanum; species Solanum dulcamara. The sequence goes on along the minus strand of NC_077238.1, from coordinate 69,427,061 downwards.
GAAATGCTAGGGATTCAATTCCCACTTTGATTACTGATGGTCTAGTAATCAATTTGCCTTGAGAACATGCAGCACAAGAAAATTCTTTAAATTGAAGAATCTTTTGGTTCTTCAAAGAGTGTCCATGTGAACTCTCAATTATTTTGCTCATCATATTAGAACCGGGATGGCCCAACCAGTCATGCCCAAATAATAAAATCATTTGAGTTAGTAAACCTTTGGTTTACTATGCCACGTGTTTCAATCATGCTAATACTTGTGAAGTATAAGTCGGGTGAAAAAGCGGATAACTTTTCAAGTATAAACTTCTTGCCTGACATTATTGTAGTAATGTAAAGATATTTATTCTTTTCATCATTTGTAGTCTCAATATGATAACTACTTTGACGAATGTCTTTGAAACTTAATAAGTTTCTTTGAGACTTACTACAATATAGTGCTTCATTAATTGTTAAATTTGTTCTTCTGATAAGTACAACTTTAGCTTTTCCGGATCCTTCAATTAATCTTGTGCTACTATATATTGTATTAACATTAGCTTCTTTCATAATCAAACAAGAGGAATATTTCTTATCTCTTAAAATAGTGTGTGTTGTGGCACTATCAATAAGACACATATCATCATAATTGATTTTAGATCCAATTGATGACTGAGAAATTTCCATATTCTTCATAAACAAAAAGATACATTATAAGAACGTGAAAAACTAACAACATAAGAAACTTTAAGAAATTGCACTGCCTTAAGAAACATTTTTACGAAGGACAACATAATAAAAAAAATAACCGTTTTAATAATATTTATCCCAATTAGATGATCAATTCTTCAGTCAATATTCACCAAGTCTTCAGTTTCCAGATGAGTAATATTTGGTAGTTCTTTAAAAACATCATTTTTATAAGCAAGATTTATCTCAATATCTTCATATTTTTTTGAGGGAGTTGCTTCATTATCATTATTTCAAAAATTCAAGTGCGCCTCCACATTATTATCTCTTCTTTTGAGAGAGGCTTGATAAAGTTTCACAAAATGATTGGGCGTACAATATTCACGTGCCCAATTACTCTTCATACCAGATCAGTGCCTAATATTGAATTTACCTCTGAAAGAATTATTTTGAGGAACTTTATTGTTCTCATATTTATTTCCATCACGATGACGATAATTATTTCGTCCTCTACTACGTCCACTACGACGGCCACGGCCGCAGCCGCGATAATTATTTTATCTTGATTCAGACTGATTATGTGTTGCTACAACATTCGCTTCAGGGAATGGAGCAGACCCAGTGGGATGGACTTCATGATTTTTCATCAGCAAAGTATTATTCTGCTCGACCACAAGTAGGTATGTAATTAATTCAGAATATTTCTTATCCCTTTTCACGATATTGTTGTTGTAGCAACACATTTGAAGCGTGAAAAGTGGAAAAAGTTTTCTCAAGTAAGTCATCATCAGTGATAATATCTCCACATAATTTTAACATGGAACTTACCTTGTGAATAGTAAAATTATACTCTGTCACAGTTTTAAAATCTTGAAATCGAAGGTGTATCCAGTCATATCATGCGTTTGGTAACACCGTAAGTTTTAGGTGGTGATATCGATCCTTCAATTTAGTCCATAATTCAAGAGGGGCTTTCACAGTTAAATATTCAATTTTTAATCCTTCATGAATATGATAACGAAAAAAAATCATGGCCTTTGCTTTATCTTGGCTTGATGTTTTATTTTCTTGTTTAATAATATCGCAAGACCTTTAGTGTCAAGGTGAATTTCAGCATCAAGGATTCATAACAATTTTTTTCCCCGGTAATATCAAGTGCCATAAATTCAAATTTTGATAAATTTGACATGATAAAAATTAAGATAGAAATTAATTTAGAAATAACAAAGAGAGATAATTTTTATCTGTATATATTTAATTGCACCGACTGTTGGCTATTTATAACCATCGTAAAGTATACCAAATTTGATTAAAAAGAATTAGGAGAAAAGAAGGGTAGGAGGAGTTAGTGACAAGGGAAAAAAGACGAAAGGACATCTAGGGCTGGACGTTCGGTATTCGATTCGGTATTTTCAAAGTTCGAATTTGATAATTCGGTAATTCAAAGTATATACCAAATATCGAACTTTCAAACTTCGATTCGATAATTCGGTAATCGGTAAATCAAACTTCGATTTGGTATGGTATTTGGTAATACCATATTTTTTTAATAGTTAATATACAATAAAAATTTATCCGCATTTAATATTTACATAATCTAAAGAATACATATCTTAACTTACATTTTTATTACTACACTATAATTAGGTAATATATGCATTTTAACTTACCGAATATCAAAACCGAAATTGGTTTGAAGCCAATTCTACAGAGAAGAAATGATACATCGTAAACAAAGAGAAAATAATTTATGAATAGATACATAATAAAAAAAATATTAACATGTAATAAAAATGATGAAAAATAGTGAAAACAAAAATCTCTAATATATCACACATAATTTTTATACATATGTTTTTCTTTGAATTATCCAAAAACTCTACATCACTGCACTAATTATTAATTAGTTCTTGCAAAGATATGAAAGAGTTGGAATCTTTTGTTTTCAATGTAACTACCAAACAGTTTATGTCGATAACTGACGTGGTGAATCATGCAAAGTGAAATTAGAATTCTTAACCAATTGCATAAATTTAAAATTAGAATTTATAATTTTTACATGTACATGAATTTAAATTTTAGCAGTTATCCATAATGTACGTGTTTGAAAGTGTGCATATAGTATGATGTAAACGTGGGAAAGTTGAAATGAAAATGGTAAGGGAAATGAAAAAATGGGATAGTTTCCTCTTACTAAACTCTTCTCTTTTTGGTAATTTTTCTTTTTTTTTTTCCAGTTTTTTTGTATTAATTAAAAAATAAAAATAAAAATTGATATTCGATATTTTTTAAATACCGAAACAGAAATACCGAATACCAAAATCCAAATACCGAATTTTATATTTTAATACCGAATATCGAATCGAATTACCGAATATCGAAATACCAAAATAACCAATTCGATTTGATAATTCGGTTTTCGATATTTTAATGTCCAGCCTTAAGGACATCCACACTTTGGTTATTTTACAAGACTACACAATTTAATTTTCTATAAAAAGTTGCCCCACTAGATTTTTTAAATTTGTGCTTCATTAAGTGACTATTTCAAGTTTTGGTTGTTTGATTTTTCAACATTCAAAATTTTCAGTCACTCTCTATCCTCCATTATTTCCCTCTCTACAAACAAACTCAGTAAGTAATGGAAACGAGAAGACCCATTTCGATCGGAGCACAGCAGGCAGAGACCCTAGGCCAAGACGACGACGACGACTTGTCAGAATCGGAGTCAGAAGAAGAAATACAACAACTGGAAGAAGAAATACGACACCTGGAACAAAAAGTTCAACAAATGGCTGAGAAAATTGTTGATTACAGAACCACACTTCCGGGTCAGCTTAAAACTACTCTCGACTCCATTATTGCTGCTCAAAGACCCCTTTTTGATAACCCCGAATCTCAACCTGGATGCTCCAATCACCCACCTACGTGCGGTACGTTTCTAGGGTTCTTCTCAGATTCACAATGTTTAATTTCACGGAAAATTATTTAGTATTGGAATCGGATAACGTATAGAGTTCAATGGTTATAATATACATATGATTCCAATTAATTTGTTATTGTTGATTGATTGATTGAAAATGTTTTATGTTGTTTAATAGGAACATTATAATGGTAATATTTGGTGTCTTTATTCAAACTTCTCTCCCTTTATTTTTGTTTTGTATGCAGCCAACTCTCAGTTACAATAACAATAACATATCCCAGTGAAATTCCACATGTGGGGTTTGGGGTTTGGGGAGGGTAGAGTGTACTAGAGAGATTGTTTTCGAAAGACTGGAACAAGCAGCCAACTCTTTGTTAGATGGAAAGAAATCAACTACCTTCTGAGTTTCTGCTAGGATTTAAGCCCTAGTCTCCTCTAGTCTTTATTCCAGCTTCATTGACCTGCAATGTAGGCCAGATTTAAGGTACTTTTCTCCATTTCTTACACATAGAAGTAAATTCACAATACAAGAAGGCCACAGTTATCAAACGGTCTTACAAACACATTATAGAGACTTCTGAATGCGTGAATTCCTTGAGAATAACAAATTGTTTATTCTATCTTATAAAGAAACAAATTTGTCCGTCCTATTTCTGTATAAACTGAAAACCCATGTCTTTATAGTTAAAATTCTCAGATAGCATGTCCTTATTAGGTAAGCTACTAATCAGGGGAGGTTGTTAGACTTTGGTGTCAGCTGAGGCATGGGAGTCCAGAAATCGCTGTGTAAATGTTCTACCTGAGTTTTGAGGAGATCATAGGTAGAGAGGAGATTTGGGGTGACATCATTGTCGTGGCCTTTGAACTTGGTCCCATATCGTGTTTTGAAACTCATACATTATGGTAAAAAGGATGCCCTTCTGTTCTTAACACTTGAACTTCTTTCTCTGTTCTCTTAGGCCATATTTGAGTTGGTTAATGCTTGGGTGAACTTGCAGTGCTATGAACTATGGTGGTGTCATAGATCTCTCTATTGACGTGAGCTCATTCTTGCTTTCTCATGTCAAATCTACTACTCTGTTGTAGGATGCAGGCTTGCAGCCATCAAACTAGTCATTCATGTCGTCTATGATCATGTACAATAGGTTTGTATGTGGTTCTAGCTAGCTAGATATATCGAGGCCACCAAACTACTCAATCGGCTTTAGCTGTGTGCCTATTGTTGTGTACTGTACGATAGTTTGGGTTTAGCTTGACCCAACAAATTAAGCCATTATGTGAATATGAGTTTTCCATTATTCTCATATTCTTGAGTTCATAATGATTGAAAAAAGAGTATTGCCTTGTTAATTGAAGCTGTGCTGAAGGATAGTTTGGGTTTAGCATGGCCCTTTGAATTAAGCCATTATGCGAATACGAGTTTCCATTATTCTTATGTTCTCGAGTGCCTAATGATTGAAAAAAGAGTATATCCTTATTAATTGAAACTGTACTGACGGATAGTTTGTGTGCAGGTTGGCTCACCAAGTTAAGTCATTATGTGAACATGAGTTTTCCATTATTCTCATATTCTTGAGTTCATGATGCTTGAGAAAATAGTATTACCTTCTTATTGAAACTCTGTGCAAAATTAGATCAATATCACACCAACAAACACTACCACATGTAATGGAACAGTAAAGTAAGAAAGCAGTGATCTGAATCAAAGCTGGCTAGTAAAATGATTAGAAAAAAGAAATTAGTAAAGATACAACTGCATCTCTCTTGTCCCGAGCAATATAAGCTAAGGATCAAAACATAGTTTAAACATAACAATAAAAAAGAAACACGAAGTTTGCAATGTGGTTTATGAGCAAGTTCCATCATAATGCAGTTGAGTGCAAAAGGAGATAAGGTTCCTTTGCCACAATATTTTTGTTGAGTGATTGGTTTTCCTCTTCCATTTTCCTCTTTTAATAAATGTTGAAGGAAGGGTTTGTTTCTGAATGAACTGTCTCCACATTATCTTAGCAGGAGTAGGTGTTCTTAAATTATTTTAGTGCTTCTTGATGATACTGGAAGTAGTTTCTTATCTGTCTTTAAAATTTTCAGAATGGGGTTGCGTTTCCAGATGTGCTTTTCCTCCTTTTTGTACGTTGTGTCTCCTGATTGTCCCTGCAATTGATAAACCTGTTCTCCTTTTCAATTATTTTTGGACCAGTGCCTTTAGAAATAATGAACCATTGCTAGATATGTGTCTCTTTTGGTCTTTAGGTTTTTCACAGAGAGAAGTTGTCCCCGATTGTCTTCAAACTGGAGGTGTTTCAGATCTGGAAGATTTCCTTGTTAACTGTTTAAGTTGGAGACAAAATTATGAAACGTTATTATAGGGGTAGTGGTAAAAATCATACAGACCCTAAGAAAAATAAGCTCATGTATTATACAAAGAACTTTAGGAAGGGGAAGTCAACAAGAAAGTTATATGGTTCCACCTACTAGGATAGAGACCTAATAAGTTTTTGTCGTAATTCCCTGGAAAGTTTAAGCAGTGTTGTGAAAGGCGATCGCCTCGTCGCCAATGGCGAGAGGCGAGGCGACCCTTCATCGTCTATTAGCTCTGTGGTGCTGCCATCTTCAAAAGGCGACACCATGGCGACAATGGCGAGAAAAGCGTCGCTTTTTGTATTTTCTTTAAAAAGGGCGACCAATTTAGGGTTTTAAAAGTTAAAAGGTAATTTTAGGGTTTTCTTTTCAAATTTACATAGTTGCACTCTTAGACCGGGACTCCAACCAATTGACTTGACTAGATTTCTCCGGCAACCAACCAGACTTTTTCGGTGACTCCAAAGTCCAACCAATACGTATTTTTTCCTTTCTTCATCGTTTCTTCTTCAGATTTCTTCTTCCTCTGTTTCTTTTTCCTTCTTTTTTAGACTTCAGAGTTACTTCTACCTCTGTTTTTTCTCATTGTTTTGACTTTTGTTTTGTTTTTTTCAAAATTCAAGTTCCAGACTTTTTGTATCTACTATCTATTTTCAGTTTTTGAATTGAAATATTTGCTAATATGTTATTGCTATTGAGATTTTGATTAATTATATATGCAATTGAATATTTTAAACTCTTGGTATTAATTGGTGCTGCACTTTGAAAAGGCAAGAGTCTCGCTGCTCACGACAGCCTTTCGCCGTCCAAAACACTGTTTAAGCCTTAGATATATCTGGAACCTTATAAACTGCTGAACAATTGTTGACTATTCAATGTGGGATCTTTAGTGTAATAAAATGAAAGAGGACTCACAATCCTCTTTTCAGTTTGATATGAGTTCTTGCTTTTGCTTTACTTTTAAAAAATGATTTTTTTTTTTTTTTGCTTGAGAGCTACAACGCTAGAGACATGTTCATAGAGTGATTAGGAGCTAAATGCACTTTAATCACAGATTTTTTCGTTAAGGTTTTATCTTTGTCATTAGTTTAAGCCTTGAAAAATGCATGCAGAAATGCAAAGATCTGTATCAAACTTGTGGATTTACAGATTCGTTTTCTTTGTAATGATTATTCTGATCACTGTCACAGACGTTGAAGGGCATGGTGCCACCTTAGCTGGAGAGGTGCAGAAAGAAGCTGAGAAAGCGCAGCTCCTTAAACAGAAGATAACAAGTAATGCATCTGCCATACCTATTGTATTGAACAGGATGAAGGAAGGTATGGCAAAGATTGACAAACTACAGTCTAGCAATAAAGTTATTCATCCTGCCTTTAAAAGGGGAAGAACTAGCCGATAAGCCCCTGCTAGATACTGCTCGCTGTGGTGTAGAACACGTAGTTTCTTATTATGCTTTACAGCTTGGACTGTTGCGGGACTCTTGAGCTGTGTTCTAGAGAAATATTTATTGACATGGCTCTAACATAGTCAGGGAACACTTTATTTCTGTAATTAAGTGCAGCATTAGTTAGTTTTGTATGTAATTCTTAATGGTGATAGGGTTAGGTTCTGATGATGAAATGAGAATATGTAATCCATTTAGTTTAGGTTGTGATTTTTATGGAGCTCCACATTGTACAATTTTTTTTGGTTCTAGATTTGTTGTACATGTACTCCATTATTCTGTGTCCATGGAAAGAGATAATGTTTCTATCCAGTTGTATTTCCTAATGTATTCTTTTTGCTGTTGGGCGTGTGGTGCACTGAAGCTTTGGACTCTATACAACATACCCTGATGATAAGATGTATGAATATAGAAATCAGCAACCTGAGTTATATTATTAATATACTAGTACAAATCAAGTGTAATTTTTTTAATTTTGGTTTCTTATGCGGTATTCGGTATCTGCATTAGAGTCCGATTAATTTGGATTTGAGCCTCGTAGGACCCTATTCGAGGAACTGCTCCCTTTAAGGATTTTTCCATACTCAGGAATTGAACTTAAGACTTCTGATTAAGGGAGAAACAGTCTTATCCATTGCACTACATCGTTTGATAGTGAGTGTAATTGTTATTAAGTTTTATCAACATCTAATTTTAGGAGTGTTTGACCATAGATTTTTTTTTAATTCAAAAATCAATGTTTGATTATAAATGATTCAAATTCAAGTTGAAGTGTATTTCAAATTTGGAAAATAACTTATAATTTATTTTTCAACTCATTTTTCACTTTTGAAGTTGTATTTAAGTATATATAAGCATGAACATAGTTTCAAATATATTGTGCAAAAAATATTATCAAATACAATTCTATCTTCATCTCCAACTCCATAAATTCCAAACAAAGTGAAAAAATATTTGAAATATATGACCAAAGACCTGCTTAGTTTGCAGATACTATATTTTTTTGAATAACGGAATAACGAATTAGGAATTAGAGAAATACAAAATAATAATTTTCCTTTCATCCAAAGAATGTCATGTTTTTTGAAATGTGCTGATCTTTCACAAGAACAGTACTCACTCTGGTCCAATGAATTGGTAAGACTTTTTTCACCGTTGAAAATAAGTAAATTTTTTCAAAATTCAAGATAATAATTGAGACTTTTTGTCTTCATATTTATCCTTTATAAATGGTTATTAGTTATTTTATATTTTCTAGTAAAATAATTTGAGAACAATGAAAAGAGTAATAATAGAAAGTAGCTTTTATACCGTGTTTGGATGGTTGTTATCCATTGTATCGTATTGTATTGTATTGTTAATTTAAATATAAAAAAAATAGCGGTTTTAGTTCTTGTGTTATTGCATAATTCCATTTTTAGTCTCTGTATTATTTGACTATGCACATTTAACATTTAATTATTTGAAGTGTGCGATTTTGGTTCTTAGAGTTAACAAAAGTTAATTATAAATGAAATTTTAATTTTTTTTAAAGAGTAAAAATTGTTAGGACACCATAGATAGCCTTAAAAAGCCTGTCCACCTACTAAACTCTCAAATGTAATCGTATTTGATCTTGATTAGTAACCATTGAAAAAATGAGAAAGAAAGAGTCGCTAAACAATAAAAAACAGAGCATAGAGCATTTGAATAAAATGAAATTAATAATTAAAATATAATTTTAATTTTATAAACACAAGCGTTTAGAATCACCAACCCTTCAATTTATTTTATTTTATATATTTCAAAATAATCATTTTGTTAAATAATTAACTTTTGTTAACTCCAAGGACCAAAATCCACACTTCAAATAATTAAAGGTTTAATGTACATAGTTAAATAATACAGGGACTAAGACTGCTATTTCCTCTTAAATATAATATTTGTTTTGGTTGTTGTTTAAATTTTATTGTATCGTATTGTTTATATTTATTGTTAGATAAAAAACCCATGTAATGATCAATTGTGTGATCACATCGTTACTTTAATATTTTCTTCTCAATTTGTTTTTATTTATTATTTAATAATTATATTGTATTTTTTACCCTATCTTTTCATAATAGCTCTATCCTGTATCTTATTTTTCTTGTAGATTTATCATTCAAATTTCTAATTTATGATATTAAATAACAACAAAAAATGATATAATTTATCCAAATATTATATTTATTAAAATAATAAAGTATAATATTATGAAAGAATATTTAACAAACATGGAAACAACAGTGTTAATATTCGGAAATATTACTAGAAAAATTACTTTTTAATAAATAATTATCGATTTTAGCGATACTTTTTATTTATTATCATTTATAGCAATATATAACAATATTGTGATATATCTACTATGTATTAAAAGTGAATTATGCATGCAATATAAATGTATTATAAGTGTTTTAAAATATATTATACTTGTTTGGTAAGAAATTGACACAATGTATTATAAATGTATTAAAATATGTGATAAATTAAGTATCCATGAATAAAATTTGTATTATATGAGTTTTATAAATTATTCTCACTAATATATATTAAAGTTGTATTATAATTGTATTATAAGTGTTCAGTAAAAAAAATATTATTACTATAAATAGTAAATATTTTCTTAATGTTGTACATTTATGTAAATTTCCAAGAGATTGAAAATGAAAAATACAAAGTGGCCCGCCGTTTTCAATATAAATACAAAACTAGCCCAGAAAAACCCTACTCAATTAATTCACTCCCCGAGCAGAGTCCACAAACGCCTTCTCCAATTTCTGAGATCTGCGCAAAAACCCTAGACTCCATTTGTGGTTTTGCTTCAAATTTATTCACAATGTCGATGTCGAAGAGTTCTAAGATGCTTCAATACATCAATTATCGCATGCGTGTTACTATCCAAGATGGCCGTCAATTAATCGGCAAGTTTATGGCATTTGATCGTCATATGAATCTCGTACTCGGCGATTGTGAAGAGTTTCGTAAGCTTCCTCCTACTAAAGGTTCTAAAGAAGAACGTGAAGATCGCCGTACACTTGGTCTTCTACTTCTCAGGGGTGAAGAAGTTATTTCCATGACTGTTGAAGGTCCTCCACCTCCGGATGATTCTCGTGTTAAAGCTACTGCTGGTGGTGGTGTTTCTGCTGTTCCCGGTCCCGGTTTGGGTCGGGCTGCGGGTCGGGGTGTTCCGACTGGTCCGATGGTTCATGCTCAGCCTGGTCTTGCTGGTCCTGTTCGTGGTGTTGGTGGACCTGCACCGGGAATGATGCAGCCACAGATTTCTCGTCCGCCGATTAACTACCCGCAGCAGCCTCCTCCTCCTATGGTTAGGCCACCTGGTGGTGGGCCTCCACCGCCAATGCAAATGCAAATGCAAAGACCTGGTGGCCCACCTATGCCACCGCCTCCACAGTTCAGGCCTGGTGGGCCTGGACCATTTCCGCCTCAGTTTGGTCAGAGGCCTATGGGACCACCACCTCCACAGATGATGAGAGGTCCTCCACCACCAGGGGCGCAGCCACCAAGACCAGGAATGCCAGGTGGCCCGCCTCACCCAGGGATGCCTCCACCACCTCCTGGTGGGCAAGTTCCAGTCTTTGGACCTCCTCGCCCGGGAATGCCACCCCCTCCAAATGCACCTCACCAGCAGAATCAGCAGCAGTAGTAGAAATCAGTACGTTACTGTTAATCTTCAAGTATAGCTCTATATTACTTGTCTAAGTTCATTCTAAGTATAACAATGTCTTTGTAGAGTATAATATGCAAACTAAAAATGCAGCCCCTTGAATCTAGTTTGAGCTAAGTATTATAGTACTTCTTGGATTAGAGGCTACTTTATTTTCAGTAATTATGATATGGTGAGTTTCTTGTATGATGATTGGTCTGGAATAGGCTAATTGACATAATAAGCTCGACCTTTTTAAGCTGCAATTTAATTTTGATGAGTAGCTGTTTGCATAATATTATTGCAAAGTTGATGAACCATTTTATTATTGTTGTATGCATTTATTGAAGATGGCCTATACATACAACTCTCACAAAATATGATGGACATTTTTTTCCTTGAAAGATCGCCTGTCTCTGATCATTTGGTTGTTGCACTGAAGAAGGTAGTGATTTTATATCATCCAAACAGGAACTTTTTTTACGCTGTTTTGTGTTGAATTTAAGTTTGTCAATCTTGAAATCCAGATGGTGCGCTGTTATGATGTTGTCTCTTGATGGATCTGGAAGGTGTGGATGGAAATTGCTCTGGTTTTGAATATATAGTGACATAGGTTTTGAACAGACAGAAGTATTGAGAAAATATCATGGACACTGAATTTGCCTAGAGTTTGAATAATATCTTTTATTGACATGATATCCCTTCAGAGAGTATTTGAAGTTCTCCCTTCGTCCTTAGCTTCTTAGGCATATCATTTTCTTCCATCCCGTGAAAAATCATTTTTGCTTGAATGGAATGTCCACTGTGAAAAAGTGTTATCCACTTGTACTATTTTCACATTGCAGTCAGTATTGTAATTTATAAAATATCTGTAACAAACTCAAATATAATAACTTATGACACATTTTTCTATTCATCTCCATGAAAAGACAAGCAGGTCAGTAAAATGAGGTGAGATGGTAATTGTTCTTGCAAGCTGAAGTTCTGTAGTATGTTGGGTTCTTAGGTTGTACATTTTGCATGAACTCTTTGGATACATATATAGATGGCTGATGTACTAACTAACTATGCATAATTGGCTTGTTCGAGTATTTTCCAAGTTTTAGTGTCTGAATCACTTGTGGTAGACCAGAGCGGAATTGACTGCATTGCGACATCCTATTATGATGACGAACTTAAATGCTAGTCTGATGTTGTAATGCGGAAGTTCTTATTCTCGTAACTGTTGTAGAATCTCTTGGAAAAGAATTTGGAGTAAGTTAGGTTGGAATGATTAACAACCCAAGAAACTGTAAAAGCTTCATAGTATTTCATCTAGACCACAATAAACTGTGCTGGATTGCTAAGGCTCTAGAGGTTAGATGAATCCTATATTTGCTGGTAGAAACCCCTCCTCTAAATATCTCCCAACCATTAATGAAGACTTCATTTGAAGAATACCCCCCTCCTCCCCCCCCCCCTACGGAAAAAGAAAGAATTCAGCATAGCTTGACTTATAACTAACTAATTACTTTGTTTTCTTGTAGGGCTTGCTCTGTAAAGGCGTCAAGTAGTCATTAGCTTCTCCTGCTTACCTCACTGGTGGTTATTTTAGGTTCTTTTCCTTGCAAAAGAAAAAGCACTTGGCTAAGGATTTGGTGTTTGAGTACTCGGGTTTGATGGTGGTAGAGTGACATTTGCTTTCAAAGAGCTTGTAGTTGTGCGAGATAGGAGAGTTCAAACCAATGTTCTTAGCAGTATTTGCCAAACTTGCCCTCTTTTTATTTTCAATATTGCTTTCTGATATGTGACTTAATGAAGATTTCAGTTGGTTGTTCAATCAGTAATGGCAGTCTGTCATTTACATATGTTTATTTTTCATGGAAGAATTAGTTGAGGATATTTGTTTCTCAGCAAATGTTGGAGTGCTCTTATGTTGTTGATAAACTAACTCTAAGAAGAGATTTTGTGAAGGGACGGGAAGGAATTCAAGTGGGATGGTGATTTTGAAAGAAAAGGTTAAGCTGCCTTTTCTGAATATCATAAATACCTTGAATAGTCAAACTGTGCTCAACACATTATTGACTTGACCCGAATAATAAAAAGTTCAAATTTCATCAATAGAAATATGAAGATGGAGAGTTACTCAAATAATGAGTCTTAAAAGTATTGCATCATTACTAATTAAGAACAACGTGAGAAAGAATATCATATGAACATCCTTTTGAAAACATCTAGACAATCAAAATTTATATATTTACTTTTTATTGGTCTTCATGTCTTACTTCTGTCTCTCAAAATTATCACACTCTTATTATTTGCTATTTGAAAGCAATGCCCCTCCTTGTCTCTGACTTCATGTTACTCATCAAGCAACAAGGAATTGAACCTCTAAGCTTATAATGAGACATGCTGATTATTCTAAATCTTTTTAGATGACATAGGTAGTTTGGTATCTCACCTTTAAATTGATCATCTTTAAGAAGAATATTCAGTGCAAATATGTTTCATCCGTATCAAGCTCACTTTAAATCTGAAAATCTTGAATACTATTACTTGATATTGACGCTTTTAACAAAACTAGTAACGATAGTCTGTGTCGTATACGGGCTCAATAACATTAACTTTTGAGAATTTACATAAATATTATTATTTTAGAAGCTAATTACTTCTTTTTTCACAACTTTGCCTTATTACATAAAATCTCATAAATAATAAGATGATGATACATAGAAAAGCCTTTATTAGATACATGGACAATTAATTCTGAAAATTTAAATTAATCAAATCCCTTAATATAAGGCGGAAATCAAGGATTGTATCTATGTTTAATTAATTTCATTTTATTACTCTTTGAAATAATAAATTCATTAATATTACTAATAAAAGACAAAAACATGTATATCTTAGTTATGTAATTTGATTAATTTCATTTTATTACTCTTAAAATAATAAATTCATTAATTTGATGTATCTAGTATTAATTTCATGCATCTGTTATATGTATCGAGTATTAATTTCATGTATCTGTTTATATGTATCTAGTATTAATCTGATGTATCAAGCATCAATTTCATATGTTATATCTAAAAATATGTATCTTGAATACATGCTGAGCAGAAACATCTAATTTGACCAGCGATGTATCTAAAATTTTTCAGCCATGTATCTGTCGACAATGGCGTTCTCCCTGGCCATGTAATTATCAGCCATTACGTTTCGCTGGCCACAAAACTGCATATTTTGACCACTATCTCTCTATCCTTTCTGACCAGAGACCATCGTCTCAAGCGAAAACTCCACTAAATCAACAATGTATCTGAAACTTTCTATATTACTGGTTTCACTAGCATTGTTTGTTAAGTTTTGAGTGCCAAATTATGTGCAGGAATAAATGTAGCAATGGCGTGCCTAGACAACAATGGGCAAATGATACGTTTTTCCAAAACCTGAAAGTCATCACTTCAAGGACATCTAATTCTAAAATACTACGTCTGAAAATATTAAACACCAGAATAAAAAATAACTTAATGTGTCCGAAAATTAAGGACATCATGTCATGTCCGAGAGAATCCAACACGAGCTAGAAGGAATATCTCACCTTGGAACCTGATGTGCTGGACATTGGCTAGAGCTGATGTCGAGTCGAAGTCGATGGAACACTTGCTGCACTCCACAAAATAAAACAAAGAAAAATACAAGTAGGGATCAGTACGGGACAACATGTACTGAGTAGGTATCATCGGCTGACTCAAAATAGAAATCAATATGCATAAAGTAATAGCGGGAAATCAATCATAGCACTTAACAGGTGACAATCAACAAGATCAAGATCAAATGATAACACAATGAATAATTACATAACCAATCAACAATATTAAGATCACACATGAGGACTCAGACTTCCACATCACGCTCTTTTAGAAATGAGTTATTGGAGATTGGCTAGCATTAAGTCATTTTAATTTATTTTCCTTTAATATTATCGTGCCGGAATGTGACACCCGATCCAAATATACCGTGCTGGAACATGACACCCGATCCAAATATATTATGTCGGAACGTGACATCCGATCCAAACATACTGTGTCAGAATGTGACACCCGATCCAAACATGCCGTGTCAGCTCGTGACACCCGATCCAAACATGCCGTGTCGGCTCGTGACACCCGATCCAAACATACCGTGTCGGCTCGTGACATCCGATCCAAATATAATTAATTTATCATGCTTTATTATTATATTCCACTTTATTAACAATATTTCATCAGACCTTCTTTATTCAAGACACCATTTTTGATAGGGCAAGTTCAAGATTATGAATTTCACGGTCTTGAGATTTCAAACCAATCACAACAACATACCAACCATCCAAACCACAACAATTAAATGCATAGTAAACTTCACACATTACTCAATGACTATCAATCGCTATTAAGAGTCTATCTATGATATAGAATAAACCATAACCTATCTCAATCGATGAATCGAAGCCAAATAAGCTGATTTACCAATGCTTTTCCTTTCTTCAACACCTTGGAACGTTTCCAATCTATCAAGTATACAATATTCATAAGCAAACGAGTCTGTAGACACCCATATTACTGTATGTTTAGCCTAGATCTAAAATTCACCCAAATCTATAATCAATTTTCTAAATCTCAAGACTAAGGTTAAGTCTTAATTCCTCCAATTAACATAACTCTAATGATATTCGTATAATACAATACACCTACTATTTAATTATCTATTTTAATATGTCAAAACCTTGAATTTTTAATGTGATACTGCAGGAAATTTCTATAATTGAAATCAAGAAATGTCCAGTAAATAACTTACTACAAACTACATGCATGACACTAATCTCTCTACAATCTGTTCCATACATATATAAAATATAACATAATGACTAATGCTCAATTCATTAATGTTCAAACATTGCATCATTAGCCAATGATTGTCATTAATTCCTAACCAATAGAAAAGAAAAAGAAAAAAAAATCAATTCTGCAGCCCTCTTAAAAATCTCTTCTATTTTTTCCCCACTAAATACTATAATATTAAAACTACCCATCCATGCAACCACCAATATATGAATATAGAAGGAATAAAGCTCGGCTGAAGTTTGTTTACCTGAAGCCATTTTCGTCATCGTTTGCAGGCAAGTTCTCGTCTTCTCTCTTTTCTTTTCTTTTATAAAATAGTTATGTACTAAAAGTAACAAATCCTATTAATTTATTTTAATAAATATAAAATAAAAGGTATAGGGTATTAAATAAATTATCCATTTAGACCATTAATTAAATTAGTTATCTAAATTTACCCCTCAACTAAATAACCGTAGTTATCGAATAGTGCAAAATACCCATTAAACAATTACAGAATGAGTCTTTTATGAAATAAGAAACTCTAGTACTCAAAATGACCTAATGGATCATTACAATTTGCACCAAAAAATCATTTAATGTATACTAGTTCTAGAGGAGAAACGTCAATTAGGTTTACAGACTATAACTATACTAGTCAGAAAGAACTAGATGATACAGAGATAGAAAGTACCATAGAAACAGAACAAGAAGAATTTATGAATATGGAAATAATGCAAGAGGGTTACGAGGTAGATAAAGCTATAGAAGAGGCTAAGAGATTATACATAGAAAATAGTTATATATTTTTTAAATGTAAAGGATGTAAAAAAGGCAAAATGGATATAATTGAAACAATAGAACATTTTAGAATATGTAAGAATAGAAATGATAATTTAGCATATCGAATAGAGGAATCAGACATAAAAATCTTAAGGACGAAGAAAATGAAGACATTATATATATACTAAGTCACACAGAACTAATGGATGAAGAAACAAATTCACATAGTGCTAGCACTTTTCAAAGAACGAGTACAACTCCGAGTGTTAGTTATAGTATAGGAAACCTACCACGAAAAGCATGGTCTAGACCTAATATCGAAATAAAAGAAAATATAAAACCAGCAGAAAAAAATGCCAATAGAAAGACCTATCAGGCTACTAGAAGGAGGAAATAAAGGAAAAATACTAAATATAGCTGTCCATGATCCACAAATGTGGAATACAGTAATAGATTTATGGAAAGGAATATTGGTGGCAGATTTTATAAAAAACTATCATGAAACAGATGGAGAGACAATGTATAAATACATAGAAACCTCTTTAGGAGAATCATGTAAAACTGTATGGGAATCTTATAAAAGAACATATCCCCAAGAGTTTCAGGGCTTGATAGAATTAGGACCAAACCCATATAACTTTACAAATAAAATACATGTTCTATTAATAGGAGAAGACCCAAATAGTGGTTTAGTAGCATTACAAAGAAGTGTCGTAATCAAATTAGAACAATTAAGTATTTCAAATTGGTTATATATAAAGAATTTCCTTAAATATTACTTCTATTATTGCACCATTAATGGAAATACATTTGACGAAGAATTAGGAAAGAAGTTACTTCATAAATTACCAGGAGCTCTAGGAAGAGAAATAGAATAACGATGGTATAAAAGAGAAGGTGTAGTTCAAAATTCCATACCCTCATGGTCTATAGGACAAAAAATACAACATATAATGAAAATACTACAAGAAAAATGTACCAGTATACAAATACAAAAACAGCTAAAATAAAATGAAATGAATTGTTTTAAGATTATGATATATACTACACAAAGTTATGATAAAGAACCACGCAAATAAAGACGATATAAGAGAAAATCATACAACCAGAAACCGTACAGACGCAAAAAATACTTCTTAAGAAAATCCTCAGCTAAGAAGCCATACCTAAATAAAGATAGACATGTTAGAAAATATAAGAATGATAGAAACTACAAAAATAAATTAGAATGATAATATAATATACATGTGGAAGTATAGAACATCTAGCTAACATATGTCCTAAGAGAAATAATAGCAGAACTAGAAATTCTCAGCTAATAGAAGATTTTCAAGAAACCTTATTAAACGTAGACGAATTTATGTCAGACACAGAAAGTATATACTCAGTTGTAAGTGTACATATAAAAGAAAAGACTACTCAATCTGAATCATCTGATTTAGAAGAAGACAATTTAGTTAATGAAATAGGATTAGAAATAAATAACTTAGATTTAGAACACCTACAAATAAGTATCTAATGAACGACATACAAGAATGCTATCATGATTTTGCAAGATAAAAAGGAATAGACAGCAATCAATGTAGCATATGTAAATGGTACCCTAATAAAACAAATAGAGCCAAATGTAAAAATGTAATGACCCGTTAGATCATTTTGAGAACGAATCCTCCTCCTTTCATACGAGACCCTTCCCGTAAAATTTTAATGGGTTATTTGGACTATTCGGTAACTTTGGTTAATTAGTTGAGGGATAATTTTAGAGAATTAATTTAATTGATGGGCTAAAGTGTTAATTTATTTAATACCCTATACCACTTTTCTTATATTTATTAAAATAGGTTAGTAGGGTTTGTAAATTTTAATACATAATTAGTTTGGAAAAGGAAAAGAAATAATAAAAAAAAAGAAAAAAAAGAATTATATATATATAAAATCTGATGGCCTAATGCCATCAGATGTACGGAGAAAAAACAAGAGAACAACGACGCCGACGAAAAGAAAAAAAACTGGAAAAAAAATACGGAGGAAGAAAAAAAAGAAAGGGGAAAAGAAAAATAAAGGAGAAGAAAAAAATAGGGATTTTCATTCTAAAGCATCAAGATAATTATTCTCATCTTTTCCATTAAATTTTTATGCGATTATGAACATATTTTTAGGGTATATTGGTGGAGAAATAATGCTAAAATAAGAAAATATGACCCTAGGGTTCTTCATATAAAATCTTAATTTGGGAGTCGAATAATGATCCGTTTTAGTTGAAATTTGGCATGTGAGTTTATTTTATCATGAGTGAACACAATCGGAAAGAAAATTTCAGATTTGACTTCAATGACATAGAATGAGTTAGTTTCCGAATTTTGATATATTGAGATAGATAATTAAATATTAAGTATATTATATTTTATGAATTCTATTAAGTTTATGATATTGGGGACATTAGAACCTAACCCTAGGCTTAAAATTTGGAAATATGAGAGTTGCCATGTTATTTGACATCAATATTAAGAACTTGATTATAGATTTGGGTAGATTTTGGGTCTAGGCTAGACATATAATAATATTGGTGTTGTTAGTTTCGAAATCTTATTGTGATTATTTATTTGATTAGATTATACTTATTTGGAGGACCAACGAAAAGGGAAGGCTCAAGTACCGGAGTAATTGCTTGATTAATTAAGGTAAGTAAATTTCTAAACCTCAGTTTAAGCTTGTGGATGCTTGTATTTCCGTGTTATGTGTACTGGGGAGTAGTGAGAATTAGACTGGGTTATTGACTGTATAATTGGCCTTAAAAATGAAGATGAGGGGTATAAAATAGTGATCTAATGACATGTATTGGTGGAATTGATATGTCGCGATTATGGATTTATTTTGGACATGTAAAATAACTATGTTGATGTGAGATAGGAAAAATTATTGTTGTTGTCATGTTATTATCGTGAATTATATAAACATGAATTGATTGCATTGGTTCTGACATATTGTGTTGATACTGAAAATGATATGAAACAAAAAGGGTCGGGCCACACGCTCCGTGGCAGGTAATATGAACAAAGGGGTCGGGCCACACGCTTCGTGGCAGGTAATATGAACAAAGGGGTCAGGCCACACGCTCCGTGGTAGGTAATATGAACAAAGGGGTCGGGCCACACGCTCCGTGGCAGGTATTATGAAATAAAGGGGTCGGGCCACATGCTCCGTGACAAGATATATATATTGAGGGGATGGACCACACGCTCCATGGCAGGTTACATGGATAGAAATGTCCCCATGGGTTTTGGACTGTAATTCAGCGGATGTGTACTGATAGGACAGACATGCATCATCTCATTGTATTGCATCACATTTTGTTGATAATTGTGAATTCGTGTTTACCTCTTTATTGCTCTGTATATGTTGAACTTGACTTGATATGATTCATTGATGAGTATTCGTGGACTGTATTACTGTTATTATTGTACAAGTGGAGAGTTAGACTTGTTTTATGTAGGTTGTAGTTAAGGAGGTTCGGTTGGGAGGATATGAGTACTTGTATTTATTGAGCTTTGCTTAGTTTTATTTATCAACTTGCTGAGTAATGTGTTGTTTGAGACTCACCCCTTGCTTCTACACTTGTGTAGGTTGTGAGACCGGTCCTTCTTGATCTCTTAGTGTTCTCTACCACGTCTGAGGCTATCATCTCGAGTGTTGAGGTAACTGTTACATCCATCTAGCGGACACCTCTTACTCTTTTATTATGTTTTAGTCCTATTCTAGAGACAAAGACATTGTGACTGTATTTTTTTATACTTCAATAATGTATTAGTGGCTTGTATACGTGACAACCAGTCTTGGGGGATTTTGAGATTATTTATTTATTTTTGACTAAGTTAAACCTTGCTTTATCTCAATTACTTTCGCATTTACTTTTCGTTGGTTATTAGGCTGACTCATCTCGGTGGGTTGAGATGAGTGCCATCACACCCGTATTTGGGTCGTGACAAAAAAAGTGCTATATGGAATCTTGTATTAGCTGTATAGAAGATAAATTAAAAGTCAAAATAAATAAACAACTAGACCCTATTCTAACCACAGACCAATCTACTAACCTAAGATTAATAACATTAGAAACTAGAGTAAATGACTTAGAACAAAGATTGGTTTCATTAGAAAAAGGAAAATAAAAAATAAAAATAGATAGCACTGCTACACAGGGAACCATACACCTAGACCAAATAGAAACTGAACTTATGAACATAGAAGAAAATAATGCTAGCTTTATATGTAATGAAGACAAGAAATTTGGAACAGTTAAAGTACTAGCATGAATAAGCATTAAAGATGTAGAAATAGAAATCTTAGCCCTAGTAGACACGGGATGTACAAGCTTCCTTATAAATAGAAAGATAGTACCATAAGACCTGTTAAAAACTTTAAAGGAACTAGTATCTGCAGTACAAATGGATGAAACTTATAATTTCTATGATCAGTACATAGAAAAGGCACAAGTAAGTTTCATAAATACATGTAACGAATTCTACAGACCAACTTATAACATGTATAAAATATTAGCAAGGGATTTAGACATAAAAGACTGATATGGTAATAGGTTTGCAGTTCCTTATACAAAATAATGGAAGTTGCTTATTTTCTCGGGATGAAATAATGCTATTTAGAAATACAACTTATACCCAGTACAAATTATAAAAATTCGAACAAAAGGAAGATCTCAGATAAAATATAAACTAGAAAACTTTAAACAAGCCACTAGTCCAACCCTATGTTGTGACGACTGTGGAAACCATGGTAAATGTTCTTATACAAACCTATATGTAGAAAAAGAATATTAATTAGAAGAAGCATACTTAAAAGATATAGAAAAAGATTATACATTAATAAATATTGAGACATAATTTTATAACTTCCAAAAAGGAATAAATAAAATAGGAACTATAAAAGATCCCAAAGACATAGATAACATTGTAGCAATACTAGATGAAATGGAAATAATTGGAGAAAAACCATTAGTACATTGGGGATGTAACAAATTATGTGTAAATTAGATATTATAAACCCCGAATACACAATAAAGACTGCAACTATAGAAATAAATAATGAAGATACCGAAGAATTTAGTAAGCAGATAAAAGAACTGTTAAAATTAGAAGTAATACGAAGATCTACCTCTAAACACAGATCTGTAGCATTTATGGTTAGAAACCATAGTGAGCGGGTAAGAGGTAAAGCTCAAATGATAATAAATTATAAGAGACTAAACGATAACATTAGAACTGATGCCTATAAATTACCTGATGAAAGCGAGCTAATAAATAGGCTACAAAGTTAAAAGATATTCTATAAATTTGACTATAAATTCGGATATTGACAAGTCAAAATGCACTCAGAAAGTATAGAATGGACAGTGTTCACTTGTCCTGAAGGACATTTTGAATGACTAGCTATGCCTTTTGGTTTAAAGACAGCTCCGCCCATTTTTTAAAGATAGTGGATGACATGTTTGGAGATAACATAAAATTCGTCTTAGTATATGTAGATGATATTCTAGTATTTAGTAAAGACATGCAAGAGCATTTAAGACATTTACAGTCAATTTTTAGATTATTTGTAAAATATGAAATAACAATTACCAAAAAGAAAATGAAATTATGTAAGACACATATAAATTTCTTAGGAGTAACTTTAGGGAACAAACTAAAGCTACAACCGCATATAGCCAAGAAAGTATTAGATATGCCAGACATATTAGATAATACAAAGGATCTATAATTTTTTTAGGACTAGTAAAATTATGCTGAAAATTTCATCCAAGATTTAGGAAAAATCGCCGGACCTTTATATGCAAAGACTGTAAGTAAAGAATAGAAACACTTCAATCTAGAAGACATTAAATTAGTTCAAAAAATTAAGAAAAAGGTCAAAAATATACCATACCTTCAGATACCCCTAGAATCAGATTATTTAATAGTTCAAACAGATGAAAGTAAAATAGAATAGGGAGGCTATCCTAAAATCCAGACCTAATAAATATAGCTCTAAAAATGAAGAAAATATTTTTGCGTTCCAAAGCGGACAATATAAAGAAAAAGAAAACATGAGCAATATAGACCCTGAAGTATTAGAAATAATATACGGTTTAAATAGCTTTAAATTATATATTTTAAATAAAATCGAAGTATTAGTAAGTACACACTGTGAAGCTATCGTTAAATTCCATCAAACTATAAATAACAAAGCTAGTAGTAAACGTAGATGGTTAAACTTTATGGATATTATATCTATATATAATAATATTATTTTTGAATATGTTAAAGAAAAAGACAATGATTTAGCAGATAAATTAAGTAGACTATAACTTAAATCTAACTAATGTAATGTTATTTTCAGCATGCAACCATCTGGCCAACAACTAATAGAAAAAGCAAGGGCATAGCCCAGCCAGACTCTGATGCTCATACTCTCTTAGGTAAGATAAAATTTAGACCTCAAAATAATAAAGATATGGTGGAGAGAATTCACTTTGGTAAGTTTAATTTAATCTCCTACCTTTAGTGTAATTTATATTTTAGAATAATGCCAGACTGCACATTAGACAAATCTCAAAAGTGTTTAGTTAATAATTTATGGATAGCTTATAATAAGAAAGATACTAAACATTTCATTGCTGCCTCTAATGCTTTATGTCAATATTATTCAGAAAAAAGTAGAGAGAATAAATTTAAATACTATGTAGTTATACATGGCAAGACAAATGGTATTTTTCAAACTTGGATAGAAGTAGTAGACTCAATAAATGGGATTAAAAATCCTCTTTTCAAAGGTTTTAATAATTTTACCGAAGCTTTAAATTATGCCACAGGAATGCTTGGGCCAAACTACTATATTTCACCAGCTCTCAAGACAAAGCCCAACCCAAACTCCTCAATATAATATCCAGAAAGACTCAGATAAAATAATTTTCTGTGATCATTGTTCTTCGATGACTAAAGCCTTCAAAAGACTTATTGCAAAAAATGAAGCCCTCATTCAAGAAAATAAGAGATTGATGAAGCAACTTGAGACATTCCAAAGCAAATTTGCTCCAAAGACTGATACAAGTACTCAGACCCCAAAAATAAGTTCTCCATCTCACTTAAAAATGGATGAGATGGGTGTGCATTCCCCTCTGAATGCTAATAAATCCACTATATCGAATAAAGATACAGCTAGTCCGATTCAAACGGTGGCCGGTAAAGACTCATCAAATCCGTTAATGGCTATCACTTTACTAAAAAGTGAAGACGGAGGGTCTTCCTCCTCACAAATAAGACTATCTAAATCTTTCCAGTAAGACAATCCAAGAAAAAATATAATTTCAAAAAAATAAATAAATGACAAAATAGAATCCATAATTAAAAAGACTCTAGAACAATTCTTTAAAAATCAAGGACAAGACAAGCATATTATTAGCACAGACAATTCAAGTCCCAGTAATGACAGATTAGTCCCTAATTTAGACGACGATATTAACAGTCCAGAAGGAACTCCAAGTTCAGGCGAAGGTGAATATGGAAGCAATAATTACCAAGATGCTCAAGATCCATATGAAGATGATGACTCAAGAATGAGTTTCGATTCAATCGCCTTACATAACTTAGACACTTAATTCAGAAGACAAAAAAGTAGACGACAACATCAAGATGATAAGAACAAAAGACAATGACAATACCAAGATGAAGAGATAAGAAAATAAGATCAGAAATGTGGAAAAAGGATTATCACTTTATATGTACATGGTCAAAATGTGCCATGTGGGTATGCCCACAATTGTCCTGTAATAGTGAGTGCTGTCACTTTATCACTACCCTCTAAAAAAGGGAAAAATTATTGACAAGCACGCATCTGTCAGTTGGTCAAAAATATGGAATTAATATTGCATGTGACGATGGGGGCCACTGAGCACCTGACTTGCATTATTAAACGGATCTTATCAGGTTGTCGGCCATTAATAATAAGGCCACGTAGCTTATTTTAAGCCTTTTGTTTGTCATATCTTATGCCTAAATAATAGATAGTGGTGTGAGTTAGAAAGACAGAAGTCGAGAGAGAAAAGTGAGCACAACCTAAATAAAATCCTATAACCTCCACCTTGTTTATGAATACCACTCCTATCCTGTTACACCCCGCACTTTTGTACCTTGGAATGCTTCTTAAGCTTCTTAAGTTTCTGGAAAGGCTCTTAAGTTTCTTAGAAGTCGTCATGTAAGTCGGATTCCCTTATTCATATAATTCCGTATTTCAAAAAAAATGTTTTAATTTTAAGTAAAATAACTGGACCATAATCTATAACGCTATCAAATAATCCCAAAAAAAGGAGAAGGAGATACTCCATAAGAGAGAAGATTAGAAATAGGGTTATAAGAATTTGAAACGAGTTGGGGGGGGGGAATAACAAGTCGTGGGACTCGACTTACTTGCGTAAGCTACCAACTTGGATGTCTTATGTACTTAAGCTACTTGAGTACACGTCGAGCTTAAGTAGCAAGGAATATATAGGCTCTTGAAGTGAGACGAGATTACGAACCCACGAAAGGAAAATAAGGAGACAATGCGCCTACGTAAAACAAGTAGGTGATGCACCTACTTGGACTAAGTAGGTGATGCACCTACTTGGACCAAGAAGGTGACTCACCTGCTTGGGATGGACCCCATGCTGCCACATGGCAGCATGTGAGTGGGCACATGGATGAGATGGCGTCCTAGGGAGATGCCACGTGTCCCTTCTTAAGGACACATATATATATATATGTTGTGATGATTATTAAGTCATTTTCATCCAAAAATCAGCAACAAAGAAGAGAAAAAAATGTGAGAAAGGAGAGAAGACAGCCACAGATTTGGCCAATTTGAGGTAAGCCTCCGACTTTTATTCCGTGAATTAATTATGTAAGGTATACCATGGATACATGACGTTTTAAAAACATAAAATTACTATTTGGGGCAGAGAAGAAGGGACGCGAACAGCCCGTCAATTTTCAGCATGTTAAGAGAACTTTCGAGGCAAGTTTTAGCGAGTTCTAGCAAGGTATGGCTTGGATCTTTTCTCCCACGTTTTGGTAAGGATTTGGACATGTTATGAAGGTATAAATATGGATTGGAAACATGAAAATATACATGTTACGGCTAAAGAACGTTGCAGGTCATGTAGGGGCTGGTTTGACGCAATTTTAACGGGTTAAAGTTTGGATAGAGTCGTTGTTATTGTGGTGTTGTGTTGGGCGTTGTTTTTTAGTATTCAGGGATGGAACATACTAAAAATTACTGTATATGCTGCTGGTTTCAGCCATATGACACCCCGGTTTGTGTGGTTAAAAGTTTTACGAAATAGAGATTAAAAATCTAATTTTGGTATCATAGTTTTAAGTGAGTTGTTTGGAGTTTGTGTTGTGTAATGTTGAAGTGGTTTACTTGTATATATGCTGCTGATTGTTTTTTTGGTTGGATTCTAAATTTTGGAGGTTAAAATGGAAGTTTGGATAGGGCAAGTGATAGGGGAGATGCTGCCCGATTTTCGCTAACTTCGGAACTAGTAATGAACTAGTCTAAGGGAATGGATAAGGGATTGGTTCCTATGGATAATTGGTGGTAGAATTACAAAATAGAAAGTCAAAGGTAACTAACCTTAGAATTACTTTCATGTTAAATAGGTTCAAGAGACAACGAGTCGAACGTGTTAAGAGTAATCCGTAAGAGGTATGTAAAGCTAACGTTTCCTCCTTTTGGCATAAGTATGTAAAGCTTATTCTTTCTCTTGTAATGTTTTGACATAAGTATGAAAAGCTAATCTTTCTTTTGGCATGGTCTTTATGAAAAAAATATATGAATTTTTTTATGGTTCCAAGGAAGTTTCTATTTCTAGAGCCACTAGGATGACCAATTCCTTGATTTCCAAAGGACATTTTATTACGCTTTGATGCGAGTATATAATTCCAGAAGTTCCATTTTGATGTAATGCATAGTGACTTTCAAAAGGTACTGGATATGATTCTTGTCTTGATTTTGAATGATAGCTTATTTTAATTATTTCATTGAGCCCCATAATATATTTTGAAATATGGAAACGATTTCAGAAAGACTATTTTGACATAGACCATTGTGACATTTGAAAGATATGCACTATGATTATCGCTCAATTTCTCTTATATGACTTGGCATCGGAGTTACGCTATCGAGTCTCTGAAAATGTTTTGTATTTTATATTGTATTTAGTTTCTCACTACTTCACTCGTGGATGCCTCAATGCTTCTTTTATTGAGCCCGGGCCAAGATTTGTTATCTTGCGTACTTCTTTGCATTGTTTGCCATGCGCCGACGTGAGGGACCAGGTACGACCTGTACATGGGATTTGTGGAGTTATGATGTTCCATGTACACATATGATATGATATGATCTGATATGACCATCTGATATGATATGATCTGTTATGGAGATATTCCTTACTCTGGAGTTATGATGTGCTGTGGCGCCAGTGACGGGGCGGTGACCACAATTTGTTCACCGAGTCCTATAATGGGGCCGGATATGGCATATGTTTCTGTATACATTATCTATGGTTATGAAAAGCATTTTGGTATTCTAGATAGTTTGCTCATTTTTGCATCTTTTGTTCTGGTAATGACTTTACTTATTACAGTCCATGCTTTACATACTCGGTATATTGTCCGTATTGATCCCCTTTCCTCGGGGGCTGCGTTACACGCCCGCAGGTACAGACGATCGGTTTGCTGATCCGCTCGCCTAGGACATCCACCCTGTTGGTTGGCAGTGCTTCTTTGTCCGGAGCCCTATTTTGGTAATAACTTTTCTGTTGTACATTTGTACATGTTGGTTAAGGGTAAGACGGGGCCCTGTCCCATCATATGACTAGGCTATCGTTCTGTAGAGGTCTGTATACTTGTGATGTGGGTTATGTATATATGTTTTGGGCTTTGTGTTCCATGATGGCCGTAACTATCCTCTTGTGCTATATCTGTTCTCATGCGCTCTCTAGCGACCACTTTTTGACTCCTACTTTTGTCTATTCTGCTAACACGCTAAGTGGGGCTAAGGGTACGTATGGGTGCCCAACTCGGGCACCAATCACGGCCTACGGAGTTGGGTCGTGACATATCCAACACTCAAGTACCTCTTTTGTATAAAAAGTTGTGTGTAACACTAAGTGTGTTTGTGAAATAAATCTTAAGTTACTTTAAGTCCTTCGGGGTTCCCGAAAGGAAAACCTCTCTCTATCGAATCATGTAAGTTTTACGATGTTTTATTCCCAAAATCCCTCCAAAAATATATTCTTACTTTAATTTAATATGTTCTTACTTTGATTTATTGTTTTCATATGTAAACTGTTGTACAATTATAACCTTTTATCCTTAGTATATGGTTAACTTCTTAACTTTTTAACAACAACAATGGAATAACCTATAAATTTCTAAGAATATTGGCCTTGAAAGTCCGCCGTAAACAAATGACGTATTTGTTGCCAGAAATATATCCGGGGTGTGGTTAAAGAAGAAGTTGTTAAGAACATAAGTTCAAAAGGAGAGATGAACAATTTAAGTTAAAAGGGGGGGGGGGGGGGTAAACTGGGGACATTCAGGATTTACATCTCAGACAAGCATGATGAAACGAAACGAGAGAGGGAGTACTGAGTAGGATTTACAACAAATTTGATAAAACTCTTTGTAAATTTCACACATGTATATCAATCGTGAGTAATCAATAAAACTTATATGAAAGAACAAAAATTTATACCTATTTAAATGATATAACTTGTCCCAAAAAGAAAAGACAATTAGTAGAGCCTATTATTAAAAATAATAATTTGTTTTTATTCACAGTTAAAACAGATGTATATAATTAAAATTTTAAAAGAGTATTCACACAGAATTAGAATGATTAACCAATTTATTGTGAGGGATTTAACGATCCAAAAAATCTGGTCAAAATTGTAAATAAGTCAATTTCAAATTATTAATTGTATATGAGTCATTATAAAAATAAAAATCGCAAAGAACTTCTCAATTAGCAATTATCTTTCAAGAATACATGATAGTTTGTTATTTAAACTTTAAGAACATACTATAATTACAAAAGAAAACTTCTCAATTAGCAATTGTCTATCAAAATGCATGATCATTTATTTTTGTAAACATAAAAACATATCAAAATCTCATAAAACTTAACTTAAATCACAAGAAAATTTGTCTCTACAATCATAGATACTATCATTATTTCATAAAAAGAACTTCGCAATTAGCAATTGTCTATCAAAAATAGATGATTATGTATTGTTATAAACTTCAAGAACATACTAAAATTTTAGAAAACTTACCTCAAATCAGAATGAAATTTATCTCTTCAATCATATATACCATGATTATTTCACAAAAGAACTTCACAATTAGCAATTTTCTATCAAGAAGAGATTATAATTTATTATTGAAGAATTTCAAGAACATACTAAAATTTTAGAAAACTTACCTTAAATCACAAATAAATTTTCCTCTTTAATTATAGATACTATCAAGATTGTAAACATCAAAAACATATTAAAACTTCTCAATTAGCAATTGTCTATCAAGAACACATGATAATTTATTTATTAAAAACTTCAAAAATCTACTAAAATCTTAAAAAACTTACCTCAAATCAAAATCAAAGTCAAATTTATCTCTTTAAATCATAGATACTATCAAGATTTCAATTCATAAGAAAATTTTATATCTAATTTTTTTCCTACGTATGATAGTTTTGGCAGAATAATTTAAACTTAAATAAAGAGAGACAACTATCATTGATTAATTAATTAAAGAAATCCTAATTTTAAAGTGAATCAAAGATAAATAAAATCTATTTAAAAATTAATTAAAAAACGCTTTTAAAAAAAAATTAGGACGGTTTTGGATATTTTTTTGGGAACTTTAGGGAATTGTTTTTTTCCTCAAAAAATTAAAACAACACGATAGTTTTGGTTTTTTTTTTGTGGAACTTTAGGCAATTGGTTTTCTTTATTTCAAAAAATTAAAATTACGTGGAACTCTTTTTCATCTTTCTCTATTTGATTTCAACTCAGAACGTGGCATTGTTACGTTGTTATGGTTTTAGCAGAGATATGTGATAAAAGGAAAAAAAATAGGTAAATATATTTATAACAATGTTACTTCATTCGATCTTTTACCATATAATTTAGAACTCTTCTTTATTAATTCTTCTACTACTTCTTGATTACCATATATTTTAGGACTACTTAATTTTAAATATTATTAAAATAATTAATTAATAATTGAAGAAAATGATAAAAAAAATGATTCTGACTAAAATGAAGTATTTTAATGAAGGGCAAAAAGTTAAATCAAAATTATTGTGTAGCTTCGTGCTTTTAATATGGTATATATATATATATATATATATATATATATATGTATATATATAAAACAACATCATCATTATAACTCTTCTCTTTACAGCAAAACTTTCTCATCTTTGTCACCTCCCTAAAGGGAAAATAAAAGGGTCCTAGGAACTTTAGGAGGGGAGGGGTCAAGTCACGTTATGGAACTTTTGACATGGCACTAAGGGTGTTAAGTGGGCTGGACTGGGTCAGATCGGCCTATTTTTTTTGGATCATCGGGTACCGGGCCGGTTCGGATTAGACCGGATCCTTACTGGGCTGGAGAGGTCCGGTTTGAGCAGTGAAAAAATTATGAAAAATCCGGCCCATGATCCATTAAGGGTATAGGGTCCAGGCTTAATGGGTCAGGCCGGTTTAGGCCTGTTGGGCTTGTTTTTTTTGCGGCATTTATGTATTCGAAAAGTTGAGTCAATCATGAATATAGTGTATCGTTATCTATTTAATTTAGAACTAATTATAACAATTCATATACTCACAATATACTATGTATGATAGTGATATACTTAATTATATATTGTATATATACTTACAATCTATATCTAATATACTAACATTATACTATATATTATAGTGATATGATTAATTATATATTATATATATACTTATAAATATACACGCAATATACTATCTATTAGAATGTATATACTTACATTATAGTGATATACTTACAATGTATATCTAATATACTCACAATAGACTATCTATTATAATAACATACTCACTATATACTCATAATATACTATCTATTAGTATGTATATACTTACATTATACTTTTATATTCTTTAAGTCTAGATTTTCTATTATTTCTTTGAATAAAACCAACTACATGTCTAATTTTTTCAATTGTTGGCTCAAAAAAATAAAGTCCATCTTTTACAATCAAATTATATATATGACAAGCACATCTAACATGAAAAATATCATTTAAAGGGGAGGAAAACTCAATTTTCAAAGAATTAATAGCAGCGGCGTTGTTAGATGCATTATCAAAAGAAATACATAAAATTTTGTGTTCAATAAATCACATAGTTTTATGTTAGTAATTTATAATATTCTTGCTATTTATTAATATTATAACTATTATCTTTACTATTTTTATTTTTAATAACGAGCCTCATATGTTCGAATATTTTTACGTGTCTATTTAGCATATATTATGTACGTGTGTATTTTATCTATATAAAAATATTTCTTAACTAAAGCATACTATATTGTTTTGTTCTTGTTCTTGTTCTTATTCATGTACATGTTCATAGTCTTACATTTTAATTATGCACAAATGTAGATCATTTTTAGACGGTTATTTATTTTTTAGTCGATTAAGATTATTGTACATGTTTGTGTTGTTGTTTTCTGTCCACATTTTACATTCTTGTATTTAATTATGGACAAGTATAGTTGAGGACTCTTACGATAAGATTGTTATTATTTGCCATTATCTAAATGCATATCCTTAATTTGGGTATCAATTTGATTAGCTAATTGATGACTTGATATTTTGATTTTCTGAATTTAAGAAGAAGGTTTAGTATTTTATTGATTATGACATGATTGATTGAAATATTTGTTTGCTGGAAAATAATTACTAATTAACATCTTCTTAATTTGCTAGCATATAACATTATTTTGGCATCCATCATATTTAATCTTACCTCTTTATGAAATAAAATTAGTACCCCATACTATATATATAAATATAATACACCATGCTTGTCCCCTTCCTTTTTAGAATATATATATAAAAATAATATGCTCATGTTTGTCTCCTCCCCCATTTCCCAATATATATATATATATATATATATATATATATATATATATATATATATATATATATATAAATATAATATACTCATGCTTGCTTCTTTCCCATTTTCCCATATATATAAATATAATACACCCATGCTTGTCCCCTCCCTTTTTCAGAATATATATATAAATATAATATGCCCATGTTTGTCCCCTCCCCCATTTCCCCATATATATATATACTAATTACTTAAATAGCATGCCCATTCCGCATTATTTTATGAAATGACCCACTCTGCATTATTCTAATGATCCTCCATTCCTTATTTTTTCGGATATATATTGGAGACTCACTTAAGGAAGAGAGAGGGGAGAGAAGAGAAATTATTTACAGTTCTTACATCTCTAACAAACAAAAACAAAATAAATAAGGAGAAGTTGTCTTACATGCTTTAATATTACTGTTTGTTCTCCACATCGCAAGTTAGATTTATCTGCGTATTCTCTCTAACTGAATCATCCAGGTTAGTCTTAATCTTTTCTATGTGGGTCTATTATTTTGAGTGTATTATTATTTTTGTTTAACTGTTTTGTTTAAAATATAATCATGTTATGCCTCTATACCATTTGTATGCTGCTCGTTTTTTTTTTTTAATGATTTAGCAGGGTTTGGACTTTAAAGTTCAAGATGCGAAGATTTCGTTTGGAACAAGATTCAAATGGTTTTAGTTTCTTGTTTTGTTATTTCTATTTAGTTAGTTAGTTATTTTTCTTAATTATTTTGGCTCTGTAATAATCCATGTATGTAAACTCTCTATAATAATAAAATATTTGGGGACTGTCTAAGGGGAGGGGAACTATGTGCTACTTGTATTTTTATTTTTATTTTTCACCCTAATTTTGTGTGTATGTGATATAAGAGTTATTTGTTTGATCATAGTCATCATGTTTAGGTTAATTTCAACTATGATTTTAATTTTTGTTCTACGGATATTTGTTTGCTTAATTGAAATCGGTCTAAAATTAATAAAACTAGTTCAATCTTAATATTGCCTATTGTCATGTGTAGCCTAATCTATGTGTTTATCCTTATCTAGTTTAAAGTCTCCCTCTCATGTCTCTAAAATGAGTGTTTAATGTTAATTTATATTAGAACGTATCTTTAATTATAAATTACACAAATAGGATTTTTATCATGTCAAAATTATATAGAAATTATGCCTATTTAATTTAATTATATTTTGAGTATATTATGTTATAGAAATCATGCTTACAAGTTTTTATATTTTAGTATATCAATTCGTATAGAAATCATGCCTATAAGATCTTCATAAATATTTTCAACATGTCACATTACTTAGAAATCATGTTTTTTATAGGATTTATTTAATATTCTTTTAGCATGTTAAAATTATCTAGAAATCATGTCTATATGTTTTGATAATAGTTTCAGCATGTAATTTTGATGTAAAAAGATATTTTAAGAATGTTGTGTTATGTAGAAATCATGCCCATAGGATGTAATAACTAATTCTCAACATGTTAATTTATATAGAAATCATATCTTAGATTTAATAAATACTTCTATTATGTTGTAGAGATCATGCCCATAGGATCTAATAAATATTTTAACATGTAATTTCCTATTGAAGCCATGTCTACAAAATTTTAATACATTTTCATTGTCAATTTACCTAAGGATCATGCCTATAATACTTGATACAAATTTTTAAACATCATATCATTGAAATCATGCTTGTGGACATCTTAGTAAATTTTCAGCATATCATTTCATTTCTGAACCATGCCTATAGTATTTTTTATAAATTTTCAGCATGCTATTAAATATGATTCTCATTTATATAATTTCATTAAGGTCTTTAGATTGCTCTTATATGTTTAATTAATTAAACTTTACTTCTATGTTATCTTGGCTTGACATTCACACACACTTAATATTTATCAGGCCTTTCACAACTTGTATGTGTTTTCAAGCATGCTAATTAATTTATGTAGAGGCTTACTTGAGATTTTATGTGCTAAATGATGTCTTATTTGTTTTGTTTGACGATATGTCTAATTAAGAAACCTATATTTTCTTTAGTCTAACACCTATCCTAATAGTACTTCCAATGCCTCTTGGATATTCAGTTGGGACGTTAGACACCTTTTAAGACGTTAGTTTTTAATATTTCTTTTAGATCGCCTTAGGGTTATACTAACAAATAAATTTAGGAGGGGTAGGGGTAGATAGGCCCTTCGGAAATGATGGAAATCGACCCGAGCAGAAAATGACAAAATACTATATTTTTGTCTTCTGATTAATACATAAATATTTTATCTTGCTTATATATTTTGCTTGGTATATATTTTGGGTAGTTTGATGTTAAAAACTAAAATATTTCCTTTCACGTAACACTAATTCCTATTGTATTCACTTTATTTAATTAGGCAACAATATTTATTTGTCACGTATTAGTTTTCTAACATTAATTGTTTAGTTTAACCTAATTAAATCCCTCGAAGAGAAGCCATTTTTTATGATCGATTGCTTTTATTTAATTGATTTATATACTAAGTCTATATTTATTATAAATTATCTTGAATGTTTTAAAATTTATATATTCTCAAAATTGTTTAATACTTTGATTATTGTTAAAACACATTTTCCCAAAGTTAGCCAAATAATTTTCAAATCATCGGACAACCGCATGTTAGCGGCTATTTTAAGTGCTAAAACCTTCTTGAAATAATAATATGAACCTCGTACCCTTTTCTCTAAATTTTTAAGACTTAAATCTGTTAGGGTCTTTTAAATTAAGTTTTCTTAATTTCTTTAAAAAATTAAGTGGCGACTCCTCTTTTACTAAAATTGATTTTTTCTTACAAGCATGAAATTAATTTTAAACCACGTCCATTTTTCGACATAGCACAACGCATACGCTATTCAATAATGAGAAAAATATTTCTTATTTAAATAAGGGCAGTATAAATGTCACTACGATTTCTGGTAGTTCTAATTTGATTGAGGGCTTTGAAGAAACTATTATAATTTTGCCCAAGGGAACTAAACTCATAATAAATAATGTTATGTTTTCTCCTCAATCTCGAAGAAACTTTTTGAGTTTTAAAGATATCTGTGAAAATGGTTATCATATCAAGACAATTGATGAAATGAATCTTGAATATCTTGATATAATTAAAAATGTCTCCAAGCAGACATGTGTTATAAAAAAGTTCATGGCCTTATCTTCTGGATTGTATTGGACAAAGATTAGTGCAATTGAGGCACATTCTATAGTAAATCAAAGTTTACTAATTCCAATATTTTTGTACTTTGGCACAATCGTTTGGGACATCCTGGATCTATAATGATGATACAAATTATAGAAAATTCAAATAGGCACCCATTAAAGAACCTAAAGATTCTTTCAAATGGTGAATTTTCTTGTACTGCTTGTTCAAGGCAAGTTAATTGTGAGACCATCACCAACAAAAGTTGCAATTGAGTCCCCTGCGTTCTTGGAACGTATACATAAGGATATTTGTGCACCTATTCACCCACCTAGTGGATCGTTTAGATACTTTATGGTCTTAATAGATGCTTCTTCTAGATGGTCTCATGTGTGCCTATTGTCATCTCGTAACTTGATATTTACAAAATTATTGGCACAAATTATATGATTACGGGCACATTTTCCCGATAATCAGATTAGAACAATTCACCTTGATAATGCTGCAGAATTTTCATCCCAAGCATTTAATGATTATTGCTTATCGATTAGGATAAGAGTAGAACATCATGTAGCTCATGTTTACACTCAAAATGGTCTTGCTGAGTCATTTATTAAACGACTGCAGTTGATAGCAAGATCATTGCTTATGAAAACTAGGTTGCTCACTTCTATGTGGGGACATGCAATTTCTCATGATGCAAGACTTATTCGTCTCAGGCCAACTAATTATCATAAGTTTTCTCCATTGCAATTGGTTTTGGGTCAAGAACTTAATATATCCCATTTAAGAATTTTTGATTGTGTTGTATATGTGCCTGTAGCACCACCACATCGCACTAAAATGGGGCCCCAAAGAAGGCTAGGAATATATGTTGGCTTTGAATCGCCCTCCATTATTCACTACCTTGAACCATTAAAGGGAGATATGTTTACTTTTCGATTTGCAGATTATCGGTTTGATGAGACACTGTTCCCAAAATTAGGGGGAGAAAATAGTGAAAGCAAAGGAGAAATTTTGTGAAAAAATCCATCATTGTCTCATCTTGATCCACATACTTCTATTTGTGAGAAAGAAGTGCAAAAGATTATTCACTTGCAGAAAATTGCAAATCAAATGCCAGACGCATTTATAGATTTAAAAAGGATTACTAAATCACATATTCCTGCAGAGAATGTCCCAATTCGGATTGATGTTCCTGTAGGACCATCTACTACTGTCATAGCTAATGAGTCAAAAGCACGTTTAAAGCGTGGTAGACCATTAGGTTCTAAGGATCAAAATCCTAGAAAAAGAAAAAGAAAAGATAAAGATGACACTATGAAAGAATCTCCGGTGGAAATTCAAGATGTGAATAATTCTGATATCCTTGGAGGGATCAATGATCTTGAGACTCAAAGAAATAAGAAACTATCCATAAATTCAATTGATAATGAAGAAAATTTGAATCGATCAAAAATAATAGTCGATTATGTTTTTGCATACAATGTTACGACAAAAGTCATGCAAGATAGTGAGGATATTGAACCTCAATCTGTTGTAGAATATCGACAAAGAAGTGATTGGCTAAAATAGCAAGAAGCAATTCAATCAGAATTGAATTCACTTGTCAAGCGTGAAATTTTTAGACCTATAGTTCAAACACCTGATGGTGTTAAACCTGTTAGTTATAAATGGGTCTTTGTATGAAAAAGAAATGAGAAAAATGAAATACAAAGGTACAAAGAACGTCTCTTGCTCAAGGATTTTCACAAAGGTGTGGTGTAGATTATGATGAGACATACTCACCAGTTATGGATGCAATAACATTGCGTTATCTCATTGGTTTCATGGTCCACGAGAGACTTGATATGCATATGATGGATGTGGTTACAGCCTACGTTTATGGATCACTTGATAATGAGATATACATGAAAATTTTTGAAGGATTTAAGATACCAAAAGCATATAGTTCAAAGTCTAGGGAAATGTATTCAATTAGATTGTAAAGATCATTGTATTGCTTGAGGCAGTCTGAACTCATGTGGTATAACTGTCTTAGTGAGTATTTATCTAAGGAAGGTTATATAAATGAAGCGATTTGCCCATGTGTTTTTATTAAGAAAACAACATCGGAGTTTGTTTTACTTGCTGTTTATGTTAATGACATAAATCTCTTTGAAACTCCAATAGAGCTTCAAAAGGCAATTTCTTATTTAAAGAATGAATTTGAGATGAAATAACTTAGAAAGATAAAATTATGTCTTGGTTTGCAAATTGAGAATTTGACAAATGGTATTTTTGTCCATCAATCTGCCTACACAGAAAAAGTGTTGAATTTTTTTTATATGAATGAAGCACATCCATTAAGCACTCCGATGGTTGTTCGATCACTTGATATGAATAAGGATCCATTCCAACCTCAAGAAAAGAATGAGGAAATTCTTAGACCTGAAGTACCATATCTTAGTGCAATTGGTGCACTAATGTATCTTGCTAACACTACAAGGCCCGATATATCCTTTTTGGTTAATTTGTTAGCAAGATATAGTTCTGCTCCTACTAGGAGGCATTGGAATGGGATCAAACACATATTGCGATATCTGAAAATGACTACCGATATGAGCTTATTTTATCCTTACAATTGCAGTCCCAATCTTGTTGGTTATGCTGATGCAGAGTATTTATCTGACCCACACAAAGCTCGATCTCAAACAGGCTATGTGTTCATATGTGGGGGTGTTGCCATATCTTGGAGATCTACAAAGTAGTCTATCGTGGCCACTTCATCAAATCATGTTGAGATAATAGTTATTCATGAAGCAAGCTGAGAATATGTGTGGTTGAGGTCCATGACACATCTTATTCAAGAAAAATATGGTTTGAAATGTGACAAAGCAGCCACAAATTATATATGAAGATAATGCAGCATGCATAACACAACTAAAGAGAGGATTCATAAAAGGAGATAGAACGAACCACATTTTGCCAAAAATTTTCTACACACATGAGCTCCAGAAAAATGGTGATATCAACGTGCAACAGATTCGTTCAACTGAAAATGTTGCTGATTTATTCACAAAGTCTCTACCAACTGCAACCTTCAAAAAGATTGTGGACAAGCTTGGAATGCGAAGATTCAAGTCTTTGGATTGATGTTCTCATCAGGGAGAGTTAATATGCATTGTACTGTTTTTTTTTACGAGGTTTTATCCCACTGAGTTTTTCTTGGAAGGTTTTTAATGAGGCAACAATCAATGCGTATTAGAATAATTATATATATATTTGTTCTTTCACTAGAACTTTTATTTTACATGAGCATCCAATGGGTAGTGTTGTAAACAATTTTATGAATGCCCATTATATCTTTTTCATGCCTATAAAAAGCATTGTTATTTGGATGGAAATCTACACACAAAAACTAATGAATACAAAGTTTCCTTTCTCTTTTCTCTCTACTATTTCTCCTCTTTCTTGGTTTTCTCTTGTGATACTAATTCGATTTTAGTATTTAGTTTTTACTTTATAACAGATACCAAGTAATTAATAGGAAGGAAAAGGGAGAAGTTGGCTTGGACCAAATCAAAACATACAAATAGTAATTAGAATTAGTGTTGTTATATTACATATTAATCATATAGACCTATTTATTTTTCATAACATAAGTATGACCCTAGATAGGAGGGTTTGGAGGACACACATTAGGGTAGAAGGCTAGTACATAGTGGTTTTATTCTCCCTTATTCGTAGGCGTATTAACGAACTATGATTTCTTGTACTCTGATGTATGTTATTTATGGTATTTATGTTATTATACAATAATAATATCTACTATTTTTTTGTGCTTTGATTATACTATTGTTTGGACCATTTTCGTCATCTACTTATTTACTCTAATATTCTTGTCTGACCTTTTTCTATGCTTTTATTGAGCCGAGGGTCTTTCGGAAACAGCCGTCCTACATTGGTAGGAGTCAGGTCTGCGTACACTCTACCCTCCCCAGACCCCACGATGTGGGATTTCACTGGGTTGTTGTTGTTGTATAAGTATAATTATATATGTAGTTTTATATGGCATATGATTGCATCGTACAATTATTGTTATCATGACAATAAAAATAGATTTTTAACGACGGAAAAATTGTTTTTAGATGTAGTAAAAAATAGTCAATAGCTACTGGTCCACATAGGTGTATAGTATTCTAAACACGGGTTCACCAGATTCCACAGTTTAGATCAAATTATGTATATGTAGTAAGAAATTCATTAAATATGTATAGAAATTAAATGTAAAATCAAATTACTAGCATTTGAGGTCGTCGTCCTATATAACACAAAACTCATAAAGCTCAAATTCTGAATTCACATATGCAGAAGAGAATGTACAAGGACGAACCTAGAACCAGTAAAGTTCAAATCCTCATTCTATCTTTGTAGAAGATAATATACATAAACGACTTTGACAAATTCAGAATCTGTAAAATTCAAATACTGAATTAATCTGTGTATGTAAAAGGGAATATACAAAAGCAAATTAAGAAACCATAAAATTTAAATTTTAAATTCGCTGCAAAATAGAATGGGTAAGAAACCATAAAATTTAAATTTTGAATTCGCTGCAAAATAGAATGGGTAAGAGAGATCATGAATTAGACAGAAAGAAGGAGAATATATATTTAAAAGAAAGAGTAAAGATAGGTCTCCTTTTTTTATTGTAGTAAAAGTAGAATTATCTGTGACTAACTTTAAACCCCGGCCTATTATAAAACATAACTCGTCCTAATTATCAAAAGTTACTTAGCTAGCATTATTAGGCTTTATTATATACTTCATAATACTAATATAAT
The DNA here is from genome assembly GCF_947179165.1 of Solanum dulcamara. NCBI lineage: Eukaryota > Viridiplantae > Streptophyta > Magnoliopsida > Solanales > Solanaceae > Solanum > Solanum dulcamara. The sequence continues at coordinate 69,387,096 of NC_077238.1, read as the reverse complement.
AATTGTGATGGACTTGAACTTGGACATCCACATTACCATCAAGTTAGTTCTCAGCTTTGGTATTATTGTAGTCATGGTTAAGGGTGGTAATTTTAGAATAGTAAAATAAATTTATTTAAATGGATTATTCATATTTTTTAAATGGGTAAATGTGGATTGACCTATTTCAAAAGCTCATACAAATATAGATAAAGTGGGTAAAATATGAGTATCCATATAGACTCTTAGATCATCCAAAATTTCTAATTGCACTAAATTTTTTTTTTATTTTTTTCAAAGAAGAAAATTGGGGTGGGTGTGGGAAGGGTGGGGGTGAGGGTAGGGGGGTACAGGTGGGGGTGAGTGGGAGGGGGCCAAAAAAAATATTTTTGAATTTTTTTGAATTTTTTTTAACAAAAAGGGGGGGGTGATGGGTGTAACACCCCTCAAAATTTTTCCTGAGATTCGGGCCTTCTTTGTATACGTGTGGAGCCCATCGTATTTATTTCAAAGTATGTGCTTGAGTTAAGATGAGTCCCTGAGGAATTTAAGAGCGTTGGAGGTGATGTGGGGTCATTGAGGACCCCTAGGACCGAGCTAAGTCCAAAGGATCCGTCGTGGCTAAGTTTAGGACGAGTTCATGTAAGGGTCGACTTTTAACGACCCTACCTTTGGAAGGACGTCAGTCTGGGTGGCCCATGACCTATCAAATTAAAGATCGTCGAGTCTTCTTTCCAACGCCACCAAGGACGTAAATTTTGGAGTTTGGAGTCAAAAGATATGACGATCCGAAGATGAACTAGCACGACAGGAATTCTATTTTGTCCTGGGTTGCAACTACTGGGGAAATGGTCTTGGCGCTGTAAGGGCGCGACGCGCCACTATCGCGCCAGAAACATGCCTCAGTAGTTTGGTCCCTAGCGCGACGCACCACTAAAAGTTGTGTAGGGTTTTTCAGGCCAAATTCCCAGAATTCAGAACAATGGGCTTGGCGCTGTAAGGGCGCGACGCACCATTATTGCGCCAGAAACATGCCTCAGTAGTTTGGTCCCTGGCGCGACGCGCCACTAAAAGTTGTACAGGTTTTAGGCGTGATTGGCCTTGGCGCTGTAAGGGCGCGACGCGCCACTATCGCTCCAAGGGCGTTTTAGCCTATTTTCAGAACTTTTGAGGAGGGGCAATTTGGGAACTTACCCAAATTATATATATGTAACCCTTGGTCTTTTGGGAACCCATTTGGCAGCCCCCACTCTCTCTAAAAAAAAAAGCCCTAGGAGCTTCTCTCTCTCTCTCTCTCTCTTCTTCATCTTCTCCATTTCCAACAAAAAGAGTCCAAGAGCTTCAAGATTTGAGTCCCCCATTGAAGACCCAACATCAAGGTTTCTTCAAAGTCTTCAAACAAGGTATGTAAGGCTATCCAAAACATGGTCTAAGTTCACCCATGTGCCCTATTCTTGCTTGAGGTTAGATATTCATGAAAAATAGAGTTCTTGGTATGGTATATGTCTATATGAACTTTGTCTCCTATTTATATAATGCTATATGTGTTGATGTTGTTGAGCCAAGAAGTCCTTAAATTCCTTCATGATTAGTATGAATAGATGGAGATGAATAGTTATACAGTTTTGTTGTCTCTTCTTTTATTTAGATTGTTGGTAGCCATGGGCTTGTCATTGGCACCTTTTAGACTTGAATAGAGGCTTCGTAGACTGGAGTGTGGGGAGGATTAAACTGTTATCTTGAGGAGTCTTAACTTACTATTCTTGTTGGGTTGTAAATGTTTAGCCTTCGACCCTTATAATATGAAAAGTATTTCATTAATTGAGTTCCGCTAAGAGAATGTGAATGAACGAATGAGTGACTGGACCAGGTGGTTCGCTCGGAGGTCAGAAATGGCCTTCAGGTGCCGGTTACGTCTAGGGTACCCTCTCGGGGCGTGACAAACATGGTATCAGAGCACAGAGTTCAAGTGTCCTAGGGAGTCTATGAAGCCGTGTCTAGTAGAGTCTTGCTTATGGGTGTGTTGTGCACCACACTTATAAGCAGGAGGCTATAAGACATTAGGAATTGTTTCACTTCTTTTATACTCTGAATTCATGCGATGGAGTTAAACTCCATGAAACTTCCTTTCTAATTCGTGCGTTTATACATTACAAATAATGCCTCCGAAATGTGCCGCTAGCCAGAGGAATGTTGATAATGCGGGGATGCCACAGTCAGAGGCACGCCCAGCAAGGGCTAGAGGCCGACCCGCGAGATATGCGGAGGCACCTCAAGTGCCATCTACCCCACCTGCACCCACATCAGAAGCTGAATTTCGAGGGGCAATTGCAATGCTCACTCAACTAATGGCTGCCCGAAACGGTAATCAGAGTTCGCCGACTCTCATCTCTAGTTCCCAGGAGCCATCTGCTGCCATTAGAATTAGAGACTTTCTGAGGATGAATCCACCGGCATTTACGGGTTCTAAGGTTGATGAAGATCCCCAGAACTTTATTGATGAAATGTGGAAGATTCTGAAAGCTATGCATGCTATGGAAATTGAGGGGGTCGAGTTGGTGTCTTATCAACTCAAAGATGTGGCAAACATTTGGTATAATCAATGGGAACAAGGTAGGGGTGAGGATGCTGAACCTGCTAGGTGGGATGAATTTGAGAGAGCTTTTCTTGACCACTTCTTTCCCTGAGAATTGAGGGAAGTGAAGGTGGAGGAATTTGTTAATCTGAAATAGGAAGGTATGTCGGTTAAGGAGTATGGCCTAAAGTTCATCCATCTATCCAGGTATGCTCCAGAAATGATTCCTGATGTGAGAACAAAGATGAGAAAGTTCGTCTCCGGATTAGGGAGGCATGTGAAAAAGGAGTGCAAGGCAGCATTGTTGATCTCGGATATGGATCTTTCCAGATTAATGGTGTATGCTCAACAGGTATAGGAGGAGAAAAGAAAGGACAGAGAAGAGCACCTGAGCAAAAAGGCAAGGTCATCTGGGCATGAGAATGAGCAGAGGCAAAGCAAAGGCAGCAGGTCCTTCTTCCAGAAGAGGCCTTCCAACTATGCCTCATCTACCGCCAATGCACCGATGCCGCAGAACAGGTATGATAGGCAGGGATAGAGTCGTCATAATTTTAGACCCTAGGGTTCTCAATCCTAGGTCAGTGCAAGTCAAGGTGCGAGGGAGAAGCCATCGTGCAGTAAGTGTGGTAGGCTCCACTTTGGAGAATGCCGAGCGGGAAGGGTTGGTTGTTATAAATACGGCCAAATAGGCCATTTTTAGAGGGAGTGTCCAACAGGGGGAAATAGAGTCCAGTATTCTGCCACCGCACCGTTGGCTAGAGGTAATCAGAGGGGCACTACTTCAGGCACCAGCAGAGGTACCAACCGCCTATATGCCATGGGTAGTCGCCAAGATCAGGAGAACTCTCTAAATGTCGTGACGGGTATGATTCGAGTCTCTTCTTTTGATTGTTATGTATTGATGGATCCAGGTGCCACCCTATCCTTTGTGACTCCTTATGTGGCTAGTAAATTCAATAAAATCCCTGAACGTCTTTTTGAGCCTTTTAGTGTGGCCACTCTTGTCGGTGATTCTGTCTTAGCTGAGAGAGTCTATAGAGATTGCATTGTGTTAATTCATCATACGGATACCTTGGCTGACTTGGTTGAGTTAGACATGGTTGATTTCGACGTGATCCTTGGCATGGACTGGCTTTATGTCTGTTATGCCTCTATTGATTGTAGAACTCAAATTGTCATATTCAAATTCCCGAATGAGGTTATCATAGAGTGGAAGGGTAGTATTATTGTGCCTAAGGGTAAGTTTATTTTATACCTTAGGGCCAGGAAGCTAATCTCAAAAGGGTGTATTTATCACCTTGTCCGAGTGAAAGATGACAGCATTGAGTCTCCATCTCTTGAGTCGGTTCCGATTGTCAATGAGTTTCCGGATGTCTTTCCTGAAGATCTGCCTAGAGTCCCTCCTGACAGGGAGATTGACTTCGGGATTGATGTTCTCCCTGATACCCAGCCTATCTCAATTCCTCCATATAGAATGGCTCCGGCTGAGTTGAAGGAGCAGCTGAAGGACTTGTTTGATAAGGGATTCATTAGGCCGAGTGTCTCACCATGGGGTGCTCCAGTCCTATTTGTGCGGAAGAAGGATGGGTCCCTTAGAATGTGTATCAACTAGAGGCAGTTGAATAAGGTCACCGTGAAGAACAAATACCCTCTCCCCAGAATAGATGACTTATTCGATCAACTTCAAGGTGCCACTTGTTTCTCAAAAATTGACTTGAGATCCGGCTACCACCAGTTGAAGGTGAGAGAATGCGATGTTCCGAAGACTGCTTTCCGGACTCGTTATGGCCACTTTGAATTTTTGGTCATGTCCTTTGGGTTGACTAATGCCCCCGCCGCTTTTATGGATCTCATGAACCGAGTATTCAAACCGTATCTTGATATGTTTGTGATTGTATTCATAGATGATATTCTGGTTTACTCCAAGAATGAAGAGGAGCACGCCTATCATCTTAGAGTTGTTTTACAAACTTTGAGGGACCAGGTATTGTATGCAAAGTTCTCTAAATGTGAGTTTTGGCTTGCATCAGTGGCCTTCTTAGGACACATTGTATCTGGAGATGGTATCCAGGTTGATGCTCAGAAAATTGAAGCTGTGAAGAATTGGCCTAGACCCACATCTCCAACAGAGATAAGAAGCTTTCTGGGTTTAGCCGGGTACTATCGAAGGTTTGTAGAGGGATTCTCATCCATATCAACACCATTGACTAAACTGACCCAAAAAAGGCTAAGTTCCAATGGTCAGATGCTTGTGAGGAGAGTTTCCAAAAATTGAAAACCAAGCTAACCACTGCTCCTGTTCTAACCTTGCCCGATGGAACAGAGGGTTTTGTGATTTATTGTGATGCCTCCAGAATTGGTTTGGGTTGTGTGTTGATGCAAAGGGGGAAGGTGATAGCCTATGCTTCAAGACAGCTTAAGCTTCATGAGAGGAATTACCCAACTCATGACCTTGAGCTGGCAGCTGTAGTGTTTGCGCTTAAAATCTGGCGCCACTACCTGTATGGAGTGCATATCGATGTATTCACCGATCACAAGAGCTTTCAATACGTCTTTAGCTAGAAGGAACTCAACCTGAGGCAAATGAGATGGCTTGAGCTACTCAAGGACTATGATATGAGCATCCTCTACCATCCAGGTAAAGCTAATGTTGTTGCTGATGCTCTTAGCAGGTTGTCTATGGGTAGCACTGCCCACGCGGAGGAAGGAAGGAGGGAATTGGCGAAGGAGGTACATAGATTAGCCCGATTGGGAGTTCATCTAGAGGAGAATAATGAAGGCGGAGTTGCAGTTCAGGATGGGTCTACGTCCTCACTTGTGGCAGAGGTGAAGGAGAGGCAAGACCAAGATCCCGTCCTTCTCCAATTGAAGGGAATTATTCACAAACAAAAGGTAATGGTTTTCACCAAAGGGGGAGATGGTGTATTGAGGTACCAAAATAGATTATGTGTGCCGGATGTCGATGATGTTCGAGAGAGGATTATGGCCGAAGCGCATAGTTTCAGGTACTCCATTCATCCAGACTCCACGAAAATATATCATGACTTGAAGGAAATCTATTGGTGGAGTGAGATGAAGAAGGATATTGCGGAATTTGTTTCCAAGTGCCCGAATTGCCAACAGGTGAAGGTTGAGCATCAAAGGCCATGTGGTCTAGCCCAAAACATAGAAATTCCAGAATGGAAGTGGGAGATGATCAACATGGACTTTATTACAGGCTTGCCGAAGTCCCGAAAGAAACATGATTCCATTTGGGTGATTGTGGATAGAATGACGAAATCAGCTCACTTCTTGGCGGTTAAGACTACTGACACCGTAGAAAATTATGCAAAGTTGTATATACAGGAGATCGTCAGATTGCATGGGGTCCCCTTGTCTATTTTCTCAAACAGAGGAGCTCAATTCACTTCCCAATTTTGGAAATCCTTTCAGAAGGGATTAGGTTCGAGGGTGAACTTGAGTACAGCCTTCCATCCCCAGACAGATGGCCAAGCAGAGCGCACAATTCAGATATTGGAAGATATGTTGAGGGCGTGTGTGCTTAACTTCAAGGGAAATTGGGATGATCACTTGCCTCTCATAGAGTTTGCATATAACAATAGCTATCATGCAAGCATTCAAATGGCTCTTTATGAAGCCTTGTATGAGAGGAGGTGTAGATCGCCCATTGGGTGGTTTGAAGTTGGTGAAGCTGAGTTGATTGGGCCTGACCTCGTTCACCAAGCCATGAAGAAGGTACGAATTATCCGAGATAGGCTAAAGACAGCCCAAAGTCGCCAAAAATCTTACACCGATGTGAGGAGGAGAGACTTAGAGTTTGAGGTGGATGATTGGGTGTATTTGAAAGTGTCACCCATAAAGGGAGTCATGAGGTTTGGAAAGAAGGGGAAACTTAGTCCTCGATACATTGGTCCGTACCAAATTTTGAGGCGGGTCGGGAGTGTTGCGTATGAGTTGGACTTACCCTCAGAGCTAGCTTCTATTCATCCGGTGTTCCACGTTTCAATGCTGAAAAAGTGCTTGGGCGATCCCTCGTTGGTAGTCCCTATTGACAGCGTTGGAGTTAAGGATAGCTTATCCTATGAGGAGGTCCCAATCCAAATTCTTGATCGTCAAATCCGCAAATTGAGGAACAAAGAAGTCGCCTCAGTCAAGGTCCTGTGGAGGAATCAATTTGTTGAGGAAGCCACGTGGGAAGCGGAGGAAGCCATGAAATCTAAGTATCCACATCTATTCATGCCTACCGAGGAGGTTGTCGAACGTAATGTCCCTTTTCTCGATATTGAATTTATTTGTGCATTTTGAGTCTTGATTAATAATTGATTGAGAATTTGATTGATTGAATGACTGAGTTTTGATTATGATTTGTACCCTGAGTCCATTCTTGGTTGCCCGTCATTCGAGGACGAATGATCCCAAAGGGGAGATAATGTAACACCCCTAAAAACAATTCCTGAGATTCGGGCCTTCTTTATATACGTGTGGGGCCCATCATATTTATTTCGAAGTATGTGCTTGAGTTAAGATGAGTCCCTGAGGAATTTAAGAGCGTTGGAGGTGATGTGGGGTCATTGAGGACCCCTAGGACCGAGCTAAGTCCAAAGGATCCGTCGTGGCTAAGTTTAGGACGAGTTCATGTAAGGGTCGACTTTTAACGACCCTACCTTAGGAAGGACGTCAGTCTGGGTGGACCACGACCTATCAAATTAAAGGTCGTCGAGTCTTCTTTCCAACGCCACCAAAGACGTAAATTTTGGAGTTTGGAGTCAAAAGATATGACGATCCGAAGATGAACTAGCACGACAGGAATTCCAATTTGGCCTGGGTTGCAACTACTGGGGAAATGGTCTTGGCGCTGTAAGGGAGCGACGCGCCACTATCGCGCCAGAAATATGCCTCAGTAGTTTGGTCCCTGGCGCGACGCGCCACTAAAAGTTGTGCAGGATTTTTCAGGCCAAATTCCCAGAATTCAGAACAATGGGCTTGGCGCTGTAAGGGCGCGACGTGCCACTATCGCGCCAGAAACATGCCTCAGTAGTTTGGTCCCTGGCGCGATGCGCCACTAAAAGTTGTACAGGTTTTAGGCGTGATTGGCCTTGGCGTTGTAAGGGCGCGACGCGCCACTATCGCTCCAAGGGCGTTTTAGCCTATTTTCAGAACTTTTGAGGAGGGGCAATTTGGGAACTTACCCAAATTATATATATGTAACCCTTGGTCTTTTGGGAACCCATTTGGCAGCCCCCACTCTCTCTAAAAAAAAAGCCCTAGGAGCTTCTCTCTCTCTCTTCTTCATCTTCTCCATTTCCAACAAAAAGAGTCCAAGAGCTTCAAGATTTGAGTCCCCCATTGAAGACCCAACATCAAGGTTTCTTCAAAGTCTTCAAACAAGGTATGTAAGGCTATCCAAAACATGGGCTAAGTTCACCCATGTGCCCTATTCTTGCTTGAGGTTAGATATTCATGAAAAATAGAGTTCTTGGTATGGTGTATGTCTATATGAACTTTGTCTCCTATTTATATAATGCTATATGTGTTGATGTTGTTGAGCCAAGAAGTCCTTAAATTCCTTCATGATTAGTATGAATAGATGGAGATGAATTGTTGTACAGTTTTGTTGTCTCTTCTTTTATTTAGATTGTTGGTAGCCATGGGCTTGTCATTGGCACCTTTTAGACTTGAATAGAGGCTTCGTAGACTGGAGTGTGGGGAGGATTAAACTGTTATCTTGAGGAGTCTTAACTTACTATTCTTGTTGGGTTGTAAATGTTTAGCCTTCGGCCCTTATAGTATGAAACGTATTTCATTAATTGAGTTCCGCTAAGAGAATGTGAATGAACGAATGAGTGACTGGACCAGGTGGTTCGCTCGGAGGTCAGAAATGGCCTTCGGGTGCCGGTTACGTCTAGGGTACCCTCCCGGGGCGTGACAATGGGATAGGCAGCGGGGAGGGGGGGGGAATTTAATTTTTTTATTTTTTAAAATTTTGGGTGGGGTGGGTGTAGGGGTCCGATGGAGGGGGGGTGGAGAGAGGGTCAATTTTTTTTATAGAAATTATTTTAATTTATTTTTAAAAAATGATTTTTTTTAAAAAAATAGGGGTGACGGAGATAGGGGGTGGGCAAAAAATTTGGTTGGTGGGTGGCGGTGGGGGTAACGGGGTAGAAGAAAAATTAAATTTTCGTTTTATTATTAAAAAATAATTATTTAAAAAATAATAATTTAGGGTGGGTTGGGAGTTGTAGGGATTAGAGCATTAGCAAATTTGCTTTGATTTAATGTTTTTTGGGTTTAGATAATTAAAGAGAGTTAGAATCATTTTACCCAAATCATATTTGGCCTAATCCATATTTACCCATATTTTATATGGGTGGATTGTAATCCAATTAATTTCGGCTCAATCCATCCAAATCCGATCCAATCCAACCATTTTCCACCCTAATCATGGTATGGTGCTCGTACAAAATCATACACCATTGTGTTACTGTCGATGATTTTTTGCCACTATCATCAATCAACATCCAACTTCCTGTTGTTTCGATCTCTTATGAAAACATTTAATTTGAATGCTATACGTATGTACGTAGGTTTGCGTTCAAATAATGTCCTCAAAATTCAAGCTCAAGTAAGTAAAGCATTGATTACTCCCTTCTAGCTAGCTAATTTGGAAATATTAGACCTCCTGCCTTGTAAATTAAAATCTAAAAGGTAATCATGTACATTTTTGGAGTGTCTTATTCTAAAGTTTAATACGTTTACAAGATCGTTTCTTCAGATATGGGGATTTGTTCTTTGAATCAAGAAAATTAATTCTAGATTTTAGAGAGTTGTGTCATCTATTCTGATACGGTTCATGTCACGACTAGTGCATTTGTTAGAGGGAAAAAGACATAAATTTACTTCTGAACTTGTCACGAAAAGTCATTTACATGCTTAAACTATTGTGACGATATATTACACACCTGAATTACTATTGTGACGCACATACAATCAGTCACATGATAAGAAAGTGTTTCACACTCTCACTTGTCATTTCTATGTCACTTCCACATCAATAATTATGTCAAATTTCATGAAAAAAAATCCATGTCATCCAAATGTTTCTTCTTTCATATATAACGCACCATTAAACTACCACCATTGTTTCCATAATCATCAAATTCACTTCGCTACCACCATAAATTTCACCACCCACAACCAAATTCACCACCGGAATCTTCCACAACCACTGCCATCATAAAAATTTGATAACAACAATAATAAATTTGACTAAATTCACCATTGGAATCACATCACCACTATTGAAATTCATCACACCATCATAACCATAAATTTTAGCATCCACATCAAAATCACCATCAACCCCACCGCCATAAAAGATCTATGAACATACACTTAAAAATTAGATTTTGTGCAAAATCCAGAAACTTTTACACAAAAAAAAAAGATCTGAATTTTTTTTTTCATATGCTCACAATCAACAAAAGGACAAAAATAAATTGAATAATCACTGCTCGACTTGACGAATTTGATGTGGGAGTAATAAGAATTGACCAATTTTAGATGTTTCACCGAAAATGTTTTTGAGCAATGAACCATATTAATTGAACAACCTCGCCGATCTTTGTAGTGGATTTCTATACCTCAGTCTTATTTTCTGTTTTTCTCTTGAAAATTTACTATAAAAAATTATTTTTCTCATTAGCCATAGCAAAAAAAGTGTTTTTGATAAGAAAAAAATGATGGAGAAGAAATGTTGGGTGGCGCGAAGGAGAAGGGTAGGGGTGAAAAAAATTGACTTTATTTTGACTCAAACGCGCCTTATTTATTTTGTATTTAATTTTATTTCCACGTCAGCTTTGAGGGTTGAAATAAATTTACTTTTAGGTAATTCAGGTGTGTAATAGGTCATCACAATAGTTTAAGCGTGTAACTGACTTTTCATGATAAATGTATAATAGGTCATCACAATAGTTTAAGCGTGTAACTGATTTTTCGTGATAAATTCGGGGGTGAATTTATGCCTTTTTCCTTTGTTAGAGGAACACATTATCTTTCAACGCCATTATTCTTGAGCAATTTGGAGTCAGGCCTTCGTTTCACACTATTATGAAACTAACGGTCAAATCAGATTCAATTATCAATTGACCTTGTCAAAATAGGATTGACATTCGATTCCAAAGGAACTAGAGTTGCATCTCTTTTTCATTCAAGATTTCCACGCCCCTTGAGACCCCTGAAAAATAGGCAAATTCCTTTTCTTAGGAACATCGCAACAATTGTTCGGCTATGTACTTTCCGTCTGCTTATCTCACACTCTCAAAAAGACGATTGACTCTTCCACTGCTACATGAGCCATGCATCCACTATTTTTTTATTCTTCTTTTATATAAGTGAATAAATCTTTGTAATTCAATCGATTCGATTCATCACTACACAAAAGTATCCATTTCTACCAAATTGCTGCCTATATAATATAGGAATTGAACTTTTTCTATTAAGATGTTCTTTAGTTTATATGAAATTATATTTCTCCATGCTCTCTCTCTTCTTTCTTTGTTTTGCAAGATCTATATACTCACTTGGATACTATGCCAAGACAAGTTAAAGGACTTTTCATCAACATGGATAGAGATGGCAATATATATATTTCCTTCATTCTGGAATCAAAAAGAGAAGACAAAATGCGTTATTACCATATTATGATATCTTTTTGGTTCTCTAAGCATTTTGAGAAGGTTAGGAATTAGGATATACGTACCCTTCTTCTACAAATTGTATCTTTGAATATCAATCGTAATAAAACCGTATAGGATGTGGTTTGTTCAATTTCTTTTAATCAAAAGTTTTTCTCCAACTACAAAGAATTCCTTCATCCATGCTTATCTCACACTCCCAAAAAGACGATTGACTCTTCCACTGCTACATGAGCCATGCATCCACTATTTTTTTATTCTTCTTTTATATAAGTGAATATATCTTTGTAATTCAATCGATTCGATTCATCACTACGCAAAAGTATCCATGCTATAATAGTAGCTATATATTGATTCATGTTGTATAGTTAGAATTAAGTTGATCTAGCCTCTAGAGATAATCTTAACCTAGTGTAATATTATTCATTTTAGGTCAAGTTTGTATGGTCCATGTTATTTTTATACTCGTCTCTCTGAACCATTGATATTGATACCAATTATTAAGTTAAAACAACTCAAAGATACTCTTAACATGGAGTGATATTGTTTGTTTTTGGCCTTGCTTGCATAATCTTTAATTTCTTGAAAGACCTCACACCATTGAAGGTATCCCCTATTAAAAAATCACTATTTTTCCACTGAAATTTTCCTCCGAAAATTAAAATGTTCAATTATTATTCCCACAGATATTTTGATTAAATCGGTGGAAATGAAAAAAATAAAATAATGTTTTCATATGAAAATATGAGGAACTTTTTCATTATTTCGACGAGAATCTGTTTTCCACCATGCATTTCCTCAGATTTGATTCGCTCGAAAATTATGAGTGGAAAAATCATAATATATAACACAAATTTCTCACTGATTGAAGGTAAAAAAATAATAATTATTTCTAGTATTGATCAAAATACCTTATAATTAACTTACATTTACTTTTAACTATCAATATGAGACTTTGTTTACACACCCCCAACATTTTGCTTCCTTAAAATATTGTTTTGTAACCTAGCTAAAGTGCTAAACATCTTGTTCTATATTAGTCTTTATTCCCTTTGGGTACTTCCAATCCCTTGGACTGAAAAAGAAATATTTCATGGACAAACAAATTAAACCAAAAAAAAAGAAAAGAAAAAGAAAAAAGATAAAACTATATTACCTTTGGATTAATATAATAACATCGTCAATACTTCACTTTCCTTAATTCCCTATATCTATTAAAAAAAAGTAAAAGAAATATACAAACAAAAACATGTGGATAAATTTTCCCTTATTTTCCTTGTCTAATTATCACGGTTCAAAATGGGATGAAATGTAATTGTACCGAACAAACTAATTTTATTTAGCGTTTGATCATGAAATTATTTTACCTTTTTCAAAGTTAAACTTCGAAAAACATGTTTGATCATAAAATTTCGAAATTCAATTTGAAGTTGATCAATTTCAGAATTTTCAAGAATTTGTAAAACAACAAAATGGTGTTCTCACTCCAAATTACTCACGAAATATAAAAACAACTCCAATTTATATTTACGGCGAAATATAACTCCTATTTTCAAATATAGTTTTTCACTTTAAAAATAAAAATTAGTTTTTAAAAATTTCACAACGAAACATGTGTAAACGCTTAGTGTTTACTTACTTGGTATCCATGTACCATAATTCAATAACTTAACAACGATGTTAAACATGCATGCCACTAAGAATGGAGGTTGCAACTATTTCTAAGATCTTAAATAAATAAGTAAATCACTTAAACTTAAAAAGTGCAATTTGATTATGATTTACATTATTAATTAATGGATATTTCAATTTCTTGATTACGAGGTACTGGCAAACTGGGGTATATTTTAGAGTAAAACAATGATTGGTACTTTTTTTTTTCTTTTCGAAATGACTATTTGCAATATATAATAATTACATTACAAGGTAATTAATGTATATAATCTTTTATTCCAGATAATCCATTTAATTTAATATAAGTTGGTTGTCACAATCCGACCTTAGCTCAGTTGGTAGAGCGGAGGACTGTAGTGTGTTTGCTGAAATCCTTAGGTCGCTGGTTCGAATCCGGCAGGTCGGAATTTGTTTTTCCCTTTTTAGCCTTTAGTTTGTCTTGTATCTATTTCGATGGATAATTTAAGATTGTTCCAATTAGGAATTTTCAATTTCAATTTTGAAAAAAAAAATAAATTGATGTTTTTCATTCGTTCATTAGATAGTTGAGTTAACCACATAGATTTGTCATATTCTTTAATTATAGCAAGAATACTTAATAGATTTTCTTGAATGACATACTAGTGTAAGATATGAATTACAATGAGGAATATCCTTCACTAATCCCCTAGATATTTGGGTTCTAATTTAGAGGTGGAGTCAGAATTTGAAGTTTGATCAGCCAACAAACGACAAAAGGATTTTGGGCTGGGGTTTGTTGAACAGGGATTGAGCCAACTTGTGGTCAGGAGGTTCGACCCCTTTGGTATAAAATTATAGTATTTATACATGATTAAAATGTGGAAACCCTTATTCCTGTATTTACTTTTTCAGATTTTGAACCCAATCGTGCACGCTATTCTGCAGTCACGTAGGAGGTTTTGGTTCTGTGTTGGGCACAAATCATAATGACTCTCTTGTACTGCAATCGCGCTAAAGCATGTGTAAGTTTAAGAATGAACATATTCGAGATTTTTTAGTTCATTTCACTATTGTTGAGATTTGGGAAGTCACGAAAGCTTGGATCTAAGTATGATATTCGACTAAGTGATTTCTTTGATTTTTTTTTAGTGATGGTAGTGTCAGGGTCAGCTTTTGCACACCTCAATTAATTCCACGAGATATCTATCACGCTTCTGACCGAGACAAGTTAAAACTTTAACTTTGATGAGGAAAGTTTCCCCCAGTTGCATATTAATTGGGATATACTATGTACATGAGAATAACATACGTATAGGTAAGGTGACAAGAGCTTTAATTTTAGCATCGGGTGAGATGTTAGTGTATTTAGCTTATTTTTCCATGATTCTTCATTGTTACTTAATTAGTTGAGTAAAGCATTCTCAACTAAAGAAAAGCGCTCGTCACCTTACCTATATGTATGTTATTCTCATGTACATAGTATATCACAATTAACACGCAACTGAGAGAAATTTCCTCATCAAAATTAAAAGTTTTACGGCTTAGTGAGTGTTATTACCCTTTCAGATTTTTCATGTATTTCTAATTATATGATTTATATTGTTTCTGTCATGCACTGTATATATCTTAAATGACTCTTAACTTGTGCATTTGACTAATTGAGTCTTATCTATGCATATATCAACTTCATATACTGTATTTGTGCATAAATTACTCTATGTGATTCTGGTTGATTTACTTTGTACTATCATTCCTTATTATTTGTTTAGGTTATTAACTTCACAAGTTGAAACAGTAGGTCTTTTGAAATCAACCCTCATCACAACTTAAAAAGTTCTCATTTTACCCTTTAAGAAGCTCTCTGTGATCATCTTGATATGTTTGCTTTGCCCAGAAAGGCTCCAGCTTTGTTTTACACACAGAAATGTAACTAAATGGGCTATTCAAAGGCTTCAGATGAACACAGAAGCATAAACAAGAGAGTTGGAAAGTATAATCTCATTAAACCATGAGGATATCATATAAAGTGCAGCAGCATGTGCACATCAACTTACAAAAATGTTTTGATGTTGTGAGAGACTCCGTTCCTTGTAATCTTGTTCCTCCGTAATTTTGAATACTTCACTAGTTCAAGAACTTGGAAGCATAAAAGGCAACATTCATACACATGTTAGTGATCAAAACGACGAGAAGTTGTGCAGGCTAAGACACAGAGAAAAACCGATATCCTTGAAACTCCATTCAAACCCCAAAATTCACTGACCCAAAAGATTGTACAATTCCAAGATGGGATAATGTCTCTCCAGTTGTAAAAGAAATAACTTGCTGAAGAGCAAAAGCACAAGAAAACTCCGGCAATTTACAGTTCTGGGAAATGCCATGACAGCAATCAAGATTCATGTACTACCTCCGATCCGGATGTGCTTTTCCTTGGGGAACGAAAGATGGATAACTTAGCATCCCGCCCAAAACAATCAAATCTAGGTCCATATTCTGATTCATCATCATCACTGTCAACATTACTTGCATTAGTCCTATTCTGGTTGCCTCTGCGACGTAGAAGGAAGACATTAAAGTAGTAGCTTACTAAAGACTCCCTGCTTTTGTTTGGAAAGAACTTAAAAATCTCATTCCAGAAACTCTTCTCCTCAGACAAAGGGTTCGACTTCACTATATCCTGAAATTTCCGTTCTTCTTCTCTTGACCAAGAAAGTGCAACTTCTTCACCCATAGAGTCAAATTTCCACTGACAATAGGCTGATCCCAAATCAATCTTAAGTTTCCTCCTTTTCTCAGATAGATGAAACTTGACACAGTCATAAGAACCTCGAGATTTGCAGCCACAGATATCTTGCCTTCCTTTCCCAATAGGACCTCTGTCAATTAAGGTTCTTTTTTTTCCTCGTTTGTCTAGTGGCCAGATTCCAGTGCCCAACCATTTAGAGTCACTTTCATATATCTCCTCAATCCATTCGGGAATATCTGCTTGAAACTGTGGCCCAACAGGTATTCTCTTTCTGCGCTGCTTCCACCAAAAAACAATTGCCGACTCTGCAGAAGAGTCGGTTGGTCCATCGAGCTGATCCTCTTCATTATGAGAACTTGAAGGTGACACAGAAAACTGCAGTGCATGCCTCTTTTTAAGATGATCTTTTGCAGATAAGACTCGCTGGCTGCATCTTAATCTTCCAGAACCAGAACTTTCATCATACATAGATGGATGCATCTTCTGTTTTATCTAAAAGGCAAAACAAATTCTAAATTAAGCCAATCATGGACCAATTTGTGATCTTACATAAATTTTGGATGGTCACATAAACATGATCTGCTAGATAAGCCTAAATGCTAGGATAAAAATAGAAGCTAAAGGGCAAATGATACAACGCTCTTACTGCAACTCTGTGCGATTGGGGAAGTTTTACATTCAGTAATAAAAATGCTCATAAACCAAGGGATGCTATCTCGGTTGCTAATAAAGTTATACAATTAAACGTGATCTAAGAGGCATGCAAGTGCAGATCCTATTATTCAGTATTTCATTATCAAGAACACCAATTCCAGCCACCAATTATTATTTACTATACGAGAAAGCCTTTCAACTGTACTCTCTTCAAATTCTACTAATTCAGCCACCAATTCCAACCGAATGATACAATACTATTTGGAAAATTGACTTAAATCTTCCATTTCTCTTCCCCTCAGTGCAAAACTTACAGTCCATTTCACCCTGTCAATCGGGAGAAATGATGATGATGATAATAACAATAATAATGTGTGGTATAGTGATCAATGAAGTGGGTTGAAAAATGGCGGGAGGTCGAAGATACCCTGTGAAATTAGTCAAAGTGCGTGCAAGCTAGCTCAGATCCCACAATTGTGAAAATTACAATAATAATAATTTGTCAAATTCAGAGGTATATAACAGTAGGTAGAATATGATTCCCAGTTCATTCAATAGATGCCAAAATCATTTTACTTTGGTGCTCTCTATTTAAACTCAGGCGTTTATCCAATTGGCAGGTTTCATAGTTACACCATTTAACTTTTCTTCAAATATATAGCTATCACTACCTAATTAAGTATGACCGATGAAGAAACTCATCAATCTGTACCTATATGAAAAATGGCAAGTATATCATATATACTACTCCCTCCAATCCATAATATGTGATTTTAGAGAATTCGGCACACCCATTAAGAAACCACCTGTTAGCAACATTAATTAAGAGGCTATTGGACTAAACTACCTTTTATCTCTTTTCAATATTAATTAAGAAGTGAAGACCTTTTAATTTGTTCATATATCATCATTTATTACACTAGAGTAAATTTGGAGAGAAAATTAATACCTTTTTTGGCTTTCCAGAGCACTTCATAATGTTTACAACAACTTTATCAGAAATAGAAGTGACACTCTTTTCATTTTGAATAATTCAAAAATGTCAGAAACCATTCCACTATGAACACTCTATACAATTTTCTCTCACTAATACCCATATAATACAAGTAAAATAGAATCTTATACTTTGTGGTCAGTCAAAAAAAAAACATTTTATGTTATGTAAGAGTATAATTAGCAGTTACATACCAGTCTCATGCTGACAACATAATCATAAGCTTTCAGTTGAAAATCCTTAAATTCCTCCTAATAAACTTGGGACTTGGTGTGGCTAGGGTTTCCAACTATTGATTGCGTATTTGCAAGGTCACCTTGAAGGTAAATAACCCATTTTTCATTCAATTTGCATTTCTAAGCTTGAAATGTTGCATTTCTTATCATGTTAATGTTCAAAAAAAAAGTGTTGCATTTCTTATCATGTCTTAATGGGATAAAGTAATACCACATAAAAATGGCATAAACCCAAATAAGATTAATGGCGATAATTAAAATTACAAGAGACCAAGACAAGTATGCTTCATATGTGAGTCACTAGGAGTTTTCTCTAGTCTATATTAATAGTTAAAGCTAATAATAACCCAGTTTTAGTAGCCCATCTGAATAAATATTACTTCCTATGATTCATCAAACTCCTATTTCATTTCCTGCTGGGACAATGAATAATCTTTGACATTTTCTACAAAGATCTAACAATCGGAGGTTGTATGGCGCAGAGTGTTGACCAGTCAAGAACTCTCATAGTCAAAAGATGAAAGTAGTGGCAGAGATGAGGATGTTGCAATGGGTGTGTGGGTATACCACTTGAGATAGAATTAAAAATGAGGATATCCGAGACAAGGTGAAGGTGACTTCGGAGGATAACATGCAGGAAGCGAGGTTGAGATGGTTCGAGCATATGACGAGGAGATGCATGGATGCTCCAGAGCGGAGGTGTGAGAGGTTGGTCATGGATGGACTCAAGAGAGGTAGAGGCAGACCAAAAAAATATTGGGTAGAGGTGATTAGACAGGAGATGACGCAGTTGTAACTTACCAAGGACATGACCTTAGATAGGAAGGTGTGGATGACACGAATTAGGGTAGAAAGTTAGTATGTAGGAGTGTGTCACTACTAGTAGGTAGGAGTCTTGTGCCCTTACTAGTAGTAGTAGGATTACTCTTGTAGTTTCTTGTTCTTCGATTTTTGTGACTATCTATTATTTTGTGCAGTTTGTTTATAGTAGTATTTTGTTATAGTACTGTATGTTACTATCTATTGTTTCTATTGTACTTTCATTATGTCTTTTCATAGATTGTCTTTGTCCTGAGCCGGGGGTCTATTGGAAACAACCTCTCTACATCACCTCTGAGGTAAAGGTAAGATCTGTCGTACACACTACTTACCCCCGACTCCACTGTATGGGACTACATTGGGTATGTTGTTGTTGTTGTATCTAACAATCGAATGTTGGTAGCCTCTCAAATTTTCATTATTGTATCTAACAATCGGATGTTGGTAGCCTCTCAAATTTTCATTATTATATCTAACAATCGGATGTTGGTAGCCTCTCAAATTTTCATACTTTCACCCTTCAGCAATTATGTCTAGACCATCTTTACCCAAGTTGAAGCACATATGTCCTGCGTTTTCTTCTCTTTAGCATGTCTATTTAACAACCTACCACAATTAGGAAGAGTCGAAGTTGTAACATATCTCTATGCCAAATTATTACTCCATTTGACAGAATACCATGGCTCCTATCCTTAACATTATTTTGACCTGTCATGGCTTTCCAAGAAATGTGTTATCTCATCAACTTATGAAATACACTTTGTTATAGCCTCATTAGAGGATTTCATCCTACTATAAACACAATGAAACAGCTGCCCCTATTGACCTACATATAGAACCTGCACATTGCACTCATAATGCCTCCGAATGCAACTTTAATTGTGCCTTTCTTGGTCAACTTCATAATTAACTATCAAGAAAATAATAGCAACGTAATTTGACATATTGGGTGAAGATATGGCCCTTAGATCTAACTCAACCCAAAAGAATACCAATGATATAAAATTTCAATATGTAAGGTCTGTGAGAAGTCTCATAAAAGGCAGTGTAATAAAGCATCAATACACATTCATACCTAGTTCATGAAGGAAGAATTGTGCAGGACCATACAAGGAGACCACAACTCATTCCCTCAACCAATATGGGACATTCCCTCACACACTTAGGATTCAAATGAAGTCTAAATTACAGGGACTGGCTCAATAGGTCTGGCTTAGATACCATGTGAAGCTATGGCCATTGAGCCTAACTCAATCCCAAAAGCTAGCTCATGAGGAGAGCATTGCCCAAGACTACATGAGGAGAGTACAAACTCATACCCTCAACCAATGTGGAACTTAACAAAAGTTAAAAGACCAATCTTTGATCTTCTAGAACAAATTCAAAGCATATGTGTTACAGTTGAAAGATATGGATGAAAATGTCACACAAAATCCATCAAACCACCACCACCACACACATATGTGCATCAAAATGATCAATGAGTTGAAACTGAAGTACCTGCCATATTGAGTATTGAGCACATGGATCCACATCCCTTTTCAAAAGCATTTCATCTCGCAGCAGCAAAACCTGCTTCCAAATCACTTCAGTCCCATAATCCTTCCACTTAGACCTTTCTGGCAAAGTACCAATGGCAAGATCACAAGGATTTTTCGCAACTTCACTAACCCACTTCACCAAATCCAGGTAAGATTCTCGCTTCCTCTTCCTACTAATGCAATCTTCCTCAACCACACTGGACTTCGTTAACGAGTCATCTGTTCCATGCAGAACACTAACACTTTCCCTTCCATTGACAAACTTCAAATGCTCTTCCTCACTTGTTTCATCAATATCCTTTACAGTAATCGCATTGCTGTCTAAATTACTTTGACCATCAAATTTCTCAGCACTTTCATTCAACCCATCAAAATCCCGAGCCTCATTACCATCTGTGGTATCAAAACCTTTCTTCCTCAACTTACAATTTGCATTTTCACCATCTTTAGCTTTTTCATCTGAAATTTTCATTAAAATCTCCTTCAGATCCAACTCAACATCCATAGGAACTCCATCCCCACATGAACCCAAATCACATTTTCTCACCTCACTCTTTATACTACTACTATCAATGTTCTTAAGTCTCAACATCCATTTCTCCAATGCATCCAAATACTTAACATAAACCAATTTCACAGCCAACCCATAACTCAAATCGAACCCACAATCCTTACCCACTAAACCCCATAACCCATTTTCAGAAACTCTTTGATACCCCCCATTTTTCCTCACAACCAAGTAAAGCTTGAACAAATCAACTGATTTCCCATCACCCAACATTGGAGGTAATGGCCTATAACACAAACTCCCAAAAACTTCTTTGAAGAATATAGTAAGAACTTCTATGAACAACAGCTTCGCATCATCATAATCTACTTCATTCTTCACAACATTTTTTGGGTTTTCGGGTTTTCTGAAGCTCGTTAAACTTGACCCATCAACTCTTTTCAACCACCCTGTCATTGATTACCAAATTCAAAATGAAAAAATGCACAATCAAAACAAACAAAAATGCTACCAAAAAACAGAGAATTTTTGGGAAATTCTTGTAATACCCACCTTCTTCCCTCTACAGGGAGAAGGGAGAGGGGGAAATGGAGAAAATTATTTTTTCTTTTTCTATCCAAATTTTTGAACTGAAACAGTACCTTTTATTGAAAAAGAAAAAGAAAAGAACATTTTTCAAGAATTTGTGAAGAAAAAGAGAAAAGACTTGCAACTCGTAAAATGATGACAATTAAAGGGTAAACTCTCTCTCTTAGTCGATGATATCTAAGCAACTTTTATTTTTAATGAAGATATAGATGAAACTTAGTTTTTAAATACTTACTAAGATTATACTTCCTTCCTCTCGATTTATTTGTCAAATATTTTTTAATTTAATTTTTATTTTTATTTATCATTTTTTGACAAATCAAGAAATAACAGTTTTTGCTTTCCAATTATGCCATCAATTTATTACTCCTTTCATCTTATATTAGATGTACATCTTACCAAAAATAATTATCTCATATTATTGATCACTTATTAAATTAGAATAGAATTAATTAAAAAAAAATTCATTTTACCCCAACAATTAATATGGTCCTTTAAATATGAATAATTTTCAATACTAGTTATTCATATACTGTATCTATATTTGTTTCTAACTTATTTTTATGTGCATTGATATGAACAATGGGCAAAATAATAAAGTTGATCAATCTATTAATAATTTTTTAATTATCATGTAAAATGAAAAATGTATATCTAATATGGGATAAAGAAAGTAACATTGAGTTAATGTCTTTGAAAAATATAGTGAATGAATATGTTTGGGACCAGTGGCACATCCAGAATTTTCATTAAGTGGGTTCAAAATCTGAAGAGTAGACACACAAACTAATCTAAGGAGGTTCAATATCTATTATATGTACATAAAAAAATATTTTAACTATGTATATATGATATAATTTTTGGCCGAAGGGGTTGAACCCCCTGAACTCAAAGTGGCTCCGCCCAAATTTGGGACTCTATCAATTAATATGGATAAAATGACAAATTCATTATACTAATCATTATTTTTATAATAAGTGTGTAAGGTTAAAATTTGATAAATAAATCGAGACGGAGAGAGAGTAGGAGATATAGTCAAAGTTTTGGGAAGAGAAATAATTTAATTCTATTTAAATTAAGGTACAAATAAATTAAATTTTTTTTTTATTCTTTAGGAAAAGAAATTGTGCATGACTTTTCAGAAAATTGTTGTAAGACTTTTCAAAAGCTATTACCAAGAAATATGTTTGATCAACTAGCAAGGTGTTTATTTGCAGGGCATTTTATAAAGTTGCTATCAAGTTGTCGGTTTGAGCTACTTAGTTTCAAGCTTATCAAGAAAAGTGTATAATGGACATCCACAACATAGTGTATTTATAAACTTTCTTTTGAATGTTTATTACTTTTTTTGTCCATGTTGAGTAAATAGTTGAGATTTTTTTTATAATTCAAAATACAGTAGAACCTTTGTAAATCAATATTGTCGAGATCATAAAATATTATCATTTTGTAGAGGTATTATTCAATCAAAATTAATATTAATTAATTTAAAAAGTATTTTCGAGATCAATAAAGGTTAGTTTTGATTACATCAAAATCATTATATCTTACTAACTTATGTATCATATTTATTGAATTAATATAAAAAATAAATTTATTATACCTAAAGTACAGTGTATGATGTATGATTCATTGTAAATAAAAAATTATTAAATGATTCATTGTAATGTTCATTGCTTATTTATGGTAATTAATAAAGCATTGTAATGTTTATTGTATCTTAATAATCAAATATTATTCATTGTATCTATACTAAAAATATTTAATATATGATGGTGAGAGAATAATCAATGTTGATGATGAAGTTGAAGGCGATAGAATACCTTTGAAACGCATAAAAAAATACTTATCGTGTCTAGAATTCTTCACAATCTTTTGATGTAGTTCGAGAAAACAACACCGAAAATTTTTAATACAATAAAAAAAGTTAGAAGATGAGCTTCAACTAGATTAAATTTTAACAAAAATATAAAAAAAAAAACTAAAATCATAGTTCACTAATTCATCTTAGATGTTTTTGTAATTTTTAAAAATAATAATTTATAATATTAATGGGACCATATATTTATATAGGGGTCTTTCAAAAATATATTATCTTATTATCTTGTTGAAATTGATGATTTTTTTCATTGACCCAAGTCGAAATTGAAGAAAAATATTATCTTAAAGAGTTTATTAATATATCGAGTATTAATTTAGAGAGGTTCTACTGTAAGTGAATTTTTAAAA
Source organism: Solanum dulcamara (assembly GCF_947179165.1). Lineage (NCBI taxonomy): Eukaryota > Viridiplantae > Streptophyta > Magnoliopsida > Solanales > Solanaceae > Solanum > Solanum dulcamara. Next base: position 69,363,899 of record NC_077238.1, on the reverse strand, counting down.
ATTCAAGAGGATTATTGAGACTTTTTTTTTCATATTGACCCTTTCTTTTAATAATGCTGTTAACTACTTTACATTTTTTAATTAAACGAACAATATAGGAATAATCAAGAGAATAATATTCAAAAGTAAGATTTAATTTTAATCTTTAAATATTTTTCTTAAGGTGTCACGGCCCGATTTCTCGAGCATGATGACACCTACTACAACCACCAATAGGTAAGCCTAATTCTTAGTCCGGAGCAGACGCAACGGACTATCAAGAGGAAGACAAATAATAAGAAGCCAGAGACTTAAGACAATGAGAAGAGAGGTGTATCAATAGAAGTAAATACAAGAAAACATCCTCAAGACCTGACATCAGTCAGCATTCGAGCATCTAATCAAAATAAGAGTACAAGACTGTTACACCAACAAATATAAGTAAAGACTGTCTTCGACAACAAAGTAAAGATTAGTCCATGCCCAAAGTAGATGAAAATCAGCAACTTCGGACATCAGGAGCTCATCAAATCTCCGAATACAAGTTTCTCTGCACAAAATTCAAGTCAACGGGCGATAACCCATAATATGATCTGCAAGAAGCAAAAGTGTAGTATAAGTATCAAACGAATGGTACTCAGTAGACATAATCTGCCTACGCTCTACATATAAAGCAATTATAAACAATATGTAAACGAGGTACAACACAAGTCACCACACAAGAGATATAACATTTATAGAACAAGAAATAAGAGCAAAATAATAGAATGTATGGAGTAAGGAAACCGAGTCAAAGAACGTACCTGAAAGCGCAAGTCCAACAAGAAGTACTACAGGAGTCCATTAAACAACGACAGATTGCTGACGATCACCATTAACCACATAACAACCTAAAGACTAATCCAAATCAACCTAATAGGGAGTATAAAAAACAAGTCCAGAATAAGCCACATGATTAACTAACTACACATGCAACACAAGGTAAACACAATTATAATCAAACAATAACCAACGGGACGCTTATACTCCCAAAAGGTACAACTAATAAACACAACTCCCGGCCTCCATAAAATCTGGGGTGCCAAATAACAAATAATTATAGTGGTAATAGGAGATGCGTACAAATGCAAGTTTGTAGTAACAACTCGTAGTATCATCTATAACTATCCAAAATCTTTAACCACAAGCACCCTATAAAGGGGCCGCCTACCCAGTTAGAAAGAATAAACCCGAGGGCCACCCAACCAAACAATAAACTTCTAGGGGCACCGTCTAGCTAGCAAGAGTAACCCGGGGGCATTAGCAAGACCATCCGCATGCAAGAAAGGGCATCGACACCCTGGCTAGTAAAGTAAAAACTGAGCACATCCCAAATGCCTCTAATATCTAAAAGGAGTACGTTCCTAATGCCTCGTAATCTAAAAAATAAGTAAGTCAAGTGATCCAGGTGGTACAATTCACATTAAAATCAATTTAAAATAAAAGTCGAATAAAATAATATTTCATCATGAATGATAAACATGCCAATGCATGATCTCGGATCGTACCACAAAAACTGTAAGAATGAATAAACAATGCAATGCATGCCATCACAAGCATCCAAACAAGACACTCAAAGTCAAATAAGTATAAGGCCGATCAAACCATGCTATCAAAGTACAGAGCGCTAACCTGGAATATAATTGGTCCTCATACACGGCCTCAGGCCCAATAATATAATCATAAGCTCTAATAAGATACAATAGGCCTATCACTAACAAGCGATGGGGGTCAAGAAGAGCTTTCAAATCATATCGGTGGATGGTCGTGCTTTTGATCTCGTAAAGTATGAGTGATCCGCCAGTTTGTAGTCAACAAAAATCAACCTTTTGAGAAATTAAATAAAAAAAAACTTTAAAAAAAATAGAAAAAATGTCAGTATAAAGTGGGTAATTGTTGCTTTAATAACATTAAGAATCAGATAAATAATTGCCACGCCTCGAGAGGGTACCCTAGGCGTGATCGGCACTCAGAAATCATCTCTGACCTCCGAGAGAACCACTTGATCTCATTACTTATTCGTTCATCAGCGAAAGACTTACTATGAATACTTATGTGGATCTCCATCATCAACATCAAATGAAAGAAAGAAATTTTTAGGAGAAGTAGTTTCAAAGGAGAACTACTCCAATTATATCATTAAACTCTGTCTATGAAACTTCTAACGCTATCAGATGATGCCAATGGCATGTCCATGGCTACCTTAAAAGAAACATCACACTCAACAATAATAAAAGGATAAGGAGTTCCTCCGAATACAAGAAGGACTCACCAAATAACTGGAAAGAAATAATCTTCAATGATGCGCCTGTTGAGGATCTCTAACACCTGTATCTGCATCATAAAATGATGCAGGTCGAATGACGTCAGTACATAGAATGTACGGGTATGTAAAATGGCAGGAAAGTAAGGACAAATATCAAGAAATTCCTCTCGAGAAGACTCGGCTCAGAACTCAACATCATCTCACTATTAATATGTAATGCAAATCTAAAAATAATAATAAGCAATGCTTACTCAGTTGGGAATTTCTCTAACCGACAACCATCACTTATGAGCTAGTGATGATACAACGAAGCGATGTCGTTGCCACATCCATCTAATACCTTGCCAGAGTAAAGGACATCACCATCTTGGATCAAATCATCAAAGTCCTCTTTTTGGAACTTAAGAGGCATAACCCCTATCCTACGCTGGCTACGTAGTTCTGGAGTTTGAGTCAATTAAACTCTTACCCAACTCGGTGCTCAATACTACTCCCAAAATATGTGCTCATATTAACCTCATCATCTAGTCTCATTGGACTTTAATTTAAATCATCAAACTCATCTCACTACCTCTTCATCAATCATTATACTTCAAAAACATTATTTACATCTCATCAAAACATCTTGCTCAAAACATCACTTAATCCAAATAATCAAATTCATTTAAACTCAATTCTTTTGCTATTTCAAAACTCAATAAAATACATATATAGTATTAATTCAAATCACTCTTTTTGTCAATGATTATTAAAAGCTAACATCCTTACTCAAAACATGTGTAAAAATATTTATGAACATCAAATCAATTAGGGTTCATGGAAAAGTAGTCATGAATAATAATTCCAATAATATGAGAGATAAAAATAATAATAATCTCAATGCATAAATATATTTAACTCAATAGAAGAAGAACTAATTCATTTAAAATTCAAGATTTGGATAAACCTCAACTATAACTCAATTATAATGAATTTAAATATTGGGCGCATGGATGAACTCAATCTAATGCTATAAAAGCCTTACATACCTTAAATTCGAAGCTTTACTCCGAATTGGAACACTCTTGGATCCCTAGCCTTTTCTTCTCGACGGAGCATTTTGTGTACTATCCGGAGTATAAGAATTACCAGAATAGTATTTTTATATTACTAAAACTAAAACTATATTTGAGAATGAGTAAAAAAGTGTATAGAGAGAAGATTGCTTAAGAAAGCTTGATGAATAAAATGAGAAAATAAGGTGGGTATTTATAGGTGTGGAGGAGGGACCTAATAATAAATAAAAATAATTACAAAGGATGATCTTGAAAATTCAATGGAGGATTTTGATGTCATGGATGATGCCAAATGGTTTTAGATCTTTCCATGGTAGGTGAGATGAGCTCTCTTTTAACGGAATATCTTTTTTCAAAGCTGTGTTTGAATAAGATAAATTCCCTATTAGGATTTGGTGTCTTCATAAGAATTGTAGATATAGAAGTCTAGTTTCATGTCGTCCAAGAATCAACCAATTTGGAGTATCCTACAGTGAGATATGATTTTTATTCTACAAACACTCCATTTCATTATAGCACTATATCTTGCAAAGATTAATTTATATGATCTACTTAAACTCCGAATCTTAAGATATAATTTTTATAAAAGTTGTAGCTAATGATATTGGAGTTATTCAGAAATTTGAATCACCTAATTTGGACTACTTTATAAAAAGTTATGTCCAAAATATAGAAGCAGTATTATTTTCATCGAGAATTGAAATACCACATACAACATTTCAGGGGGTGTTACAATAATATTGAAAAGAGAGAAGAAAATACGATTACATATAAAATAAATCACATAGTGAAAGGAAAATTCAAAAATGTGTCTTAATATGCACGGGACCTCTTGTACGCCAGAGATAGGCCTATATACGAGATTATGATAGATTGATCTAAGTCATTAAATTGAGACAACTCAAGTTAAAAGACAAAAGGTCAAGTTTTATTAAATATTAATAAAGAGTACAATGATGAGACAATAAAGTAAAAATACATGAAGAGTAATGTAAAGAAATTCTTAAGGCCTAAATCTTGCTCTCAATAATGCCGGTGGAGGAAGAAAAGATGATGCTCCAATATTACTAGTGTAACAACCCCTAAAATGTTGTATGTCGATATTTCAATTGTCGACGAAAATAATACAGCCTCTGTATTTTAGGCATAACTTTTCATAGGTTGGTCCAAATTAGGTGATTCAAATTTCTGGGTAATTACAACATCCTTACCTACAACTTTCATGAAGAACATAACTTCAAATTCGGAGTATAAGTAGGTCAAATAAATTAATCTTTGCAAGCTATAGTGCTGTGACGGAATTGAGTGTTGATAGAAGAAAATTCATATCTCACTATAGGTTGCTCCAAATTGGTTGATTCTTGAACGATATGAAACTAGACTTCCATATCTACAATTCTTATGAAGATACCAAATCCTAATAAGGAATTTATCTTATTCAAACGCAGCTTCGAAAACAAGTATTCAGTTAAAAAGAACTCATCTTACCTACCATGGAAACATCTAGATGCATTTGACATCATGCATGACATAAATTGTCCTCTATTTAACATCATCCATGACATCAATATATTCCATTAAATTTTCAGATTTTTCTTTATAATTATTTTATTTATTGTTAGGTCCCTCTTTTCCACCTATAAATACCCACCTTATTTCCTCATTTTATTCATCAAGCTTTCTTAAGCATTTCTTCTCTCTATATACTTCTTCTCAAATATAGTTTTAGTTTTAGTAGTATAAAAATACTACTCCGGTGATTCTTATACTCCGGATAGTACACAAAACGCTCCGGCGAGAAGAAAAGGCTAGGGATCCAAGAGTGTTCTAATTCAGAGTAAACCTTCGGATTTAAGGTATGTAAGGCTTTCATAGCATTGGATTGAGTTCGTCCATGCGCCCAATATTTAAATTTATTATAATTGAGTTATAGTTGAGTTTTATCCAAATCTTGAATTCTAGATGAATTAATTCTTCTTCTATTGAGTTTGATATATTTATGCATTAATATTATTATTATTGTTATCTCTCATATTATTGGAATTATTGTTCATGGCTACTTTTCCATAAATCCTAATTGATTTGATGTTCATGAATATTTTTACATATGTTTTGAGTAAAGATGTTGACTTTTTATTATTTTCATTGATAAAAAGAAAGTTATATGAATTAATACTATTTATGTATTTTATTGAGTTTTGAAAGAGCAAAAGAGTTGAATTTGAATGAATTTGAGAAAAATGATATTTTGAGCAAGATGTTTTGATGAGATGTAAATGATGTTTTTTTTGGAAGTATAATGATTGATGAACATGAAATGAGATGAGTTTGATGATTTAAATTAAAGTCCAATGAGACTAGATGATGAGTTTAATATGAGCACATATTTTAGGAGTAGTATTGAGCACCGAGTTGGGTAAGAGTTTAATTGACTCAAACTCCAGAACTACGTAGCCAGCGTAGGATGGAGGCTATGCCTCTTAAGTCCCAAAAAGAGGACTTTAATGAGTGGATCCAAGATGGTGATGTCCTTTACCCTGGCAAGGTATTGGATGGATGTGGCAACGACATCGATTTGTTGTATCATCGCTAGCTCATAAGTGATGGTTGTCGGTTAGAGAAACTCCCAACTGAGTAAGCATTGCTTATTACTATTATTTTTATTATTATATTTTAAACTTGCATTACATATTCATGTTGAGATGATGTTGAGTTCTGAGCTGAGTTTTATTGAGAGGAGTATCTTGATATCTGTCCTTACCTTCCTGCCATTTTACATACTCGTACATTCCACGTACTGACGTCATTCGACCTGCATCGTTTTATGATGCAGATACAGGTGTTAGAGATCCTCAACAGGCGCATCGTTGAAAATCATTTCTTTTCAGCTATTTGGTGAGTCCTTCTTGTATTCGAAGGAACTCCTTATCCTTTTATTATTGTTGAGTGTGATGTTTCTTTTGAGGTAGCCATGGACATGTCATTGACACCATCTAAGAGTATTAGAGGCTTCATAGACAGAGTTTGATGATGTAATCGGAGTAGTTCTCCTTAGAAACTACTTCTTCTAATAATTATCTATTTTTCCTTTGATTATGACAAGCCCACATTAGTATTCTTAAGTCTTCCGCTGATGAATAAATAAGAAATGAGACCAAGTGGTTCTCTCAGAAGTCAGAAATGGTTTCTAAGTGCCGGCCACGCCTAGGGTACCCTCTCGGAGCGTGACAACTAGGCCCTGATCCTTCATTTCTGCAATATATTTTTTATTTGTGCCCACATTTCAGGAGTAACTATTTTGGTTCCGAACGAGAATGTATTATCCTCAAAATCTTATTCACCTTCTGGGTTAAAGTTTATGCTATTGTGATCTTTTTGAAGTCATGCCTGATATTCTAAAATCCATCATGTTTGGTCCATCCCCTACATCTATCGTGCAAATACTACTCCATTCATGAAGAATCTCTTCTTCCCTAGGGACTCTAAAGTCAGATCCAAAGGAAAATTCTCATATTTGCTCGAAGAGGGATTACTCGTGCTAGACCAAATTGTTGGAGAATGCGTATGTCACGACCCCAAAAATCATTGTCACGATTTAAATGAAAAGAAAGAAAATGAAGAAATTATTCCAAAACCTGGTGTCATAAGTATAAAGAGCATCTAATACAAGGTTCGAATCTAAAGATACAACATAAGTCTCTGAATGATACAAAAGACTGAAAAATAAGGATAGACTAGTGACGATCCGAATTCTGGGACCTCACCACTAATCTGAGAGTACACAATCCGCTAGAGTATCAACTGCCACGTGAGGTACCCCGACTAGTATCTGCATTAAAAAGGAATACAGAAATAGGGGTGAGTATAATTCACATGTACTCAGTAGGTTTTAGTTGACTGAGTATAAGGAATTAATCAAACCTATGAAATAAACTAAGGAACATTTCCACCTGCATACAGAAAAGTCCCACTTCGGCATCGATGCCGCCAATTTATATATATAGTGGCACGAGTAAAGTAAACCCATAATAACAGCTCATAATCATAATTAATCAGATAATTTAAGCAGCACAAATATCAATGCAATGCAATGCAATATGATGATGTAATGATGTGGTGGTACGGTGGAATTAAGACTGTCACACAGCCTGTCGTATACACCTGCCGAGCTGTGCTACCAAGCAGGACCCATGGGGGTCTCGTAGACCATATACCTCAATCAAAATATCTCATCATCCTTTCCACCTCCTCGTGGTCAAGGGATCACAATGCATCCACTACCCTACCGTAAAACTGCCTCGGTCAGGGACTCAAGATACAAAGGTTTAAAGGTGTTTCATTTTCTTTCTCAAAAAGAATTTCCATATTTCTCAACTTCCCATATTTCATGATATGATGAATGGGGATGAATGCATTAAAACACATATGACATGGAAGTAATATTCAACTCAAATGTGGTACAAGGTTCAAAGTTCTCAAAACTTAACCTACACGTGATATTCACCCTTAATAGATAGTAATGGGAAGGAAATACTTAAATTAAATATTCACCCCTTTCTCAACAATATTTCAATACTCAAGCATGTTCAAAATCTCAAACTCAACCCATCAAGCGGGCATCATAAGTCAAATAATATACTCAAGTCTCTCTCTTAGGCAAATCACGAATCACATGCTCTCAAAGCAAATAAGATAACCAATAAGGCCCCCACACGGCTATGTAATACAAATAAACCCCACACTGCAATATATTAATAAATAAACCCCCACACGGGCATCACAATATGTATAACATTCTCAACTCATACTACAACTCCATCCCAAAGTCTATAACATATGAATGACTAATTGCCCCATTTCAGTCTCAAAGAAGAATAACCAAACCTACCTCAATTGTCGAAACCGCACTCAAACACCTCCACCGAATAAGCAACTCTCGAATTCAATGCCCGGACTGACAACTCACTATCAACAATAAAACATACACATCACAAGGAGTCCAATGACACCCATTGATAGGTTTCGGAACCGGGGGTAAAATTGTCCAAAAAAAATATTTATTTTTGAAAATGGTCGAATCTGGAATTTTATTTGAAAATTAGGTTCTACACATCGAGTAGGATTTGTGGCTGAAAATTCCATTAAAATCGAGTTCCAAATCATGAAAATACAATTTTCTAAAAATCACCACAATTTCATTACGAAAATGGCAAAAGACAGCAACTTTGAACAACAATTTACCATAAATGAAGCCTCTACAGCTAAAACTAATCACACCACAACGATCCTTATAAAAAACTCAGCAATTTAGCCTCAAGAATCACTGAAAACGGACCCAAAATGCTCAAGATATCAAATCTCAAAGTTCATCAAAAATCTAATCCGAAAATAGGAAGGACAGCTGCTATAACGCGAATCTTACCAAAAGAAAATCTTCTCCATCACTTTATGATTACACCACTATATTTCTATGGAAAAACTACACAATTTAGAGCTTTGAATCATTGAATTCGGATCTAAGATGACCAAGAAATCATCTTCCAAAGTTTACAAAAATCTGAATCCAAAAATGGTCGAGGCAGCATCTAAAACATTAAATCTTACCTAAAACGAAGCTTCTAATCAAGATTCCGAGCTCACCAATGGATTCCTCTCGAAAATCTCTTGAAGATAGACTCTTGAATCACTAGATTTGGATTTGAAAAGCTCAAGAAATGAGGGTTCAAAGTTGAGAGAAAATTATGAAAAAATTCTGATTCTTGAACCAGATTTTTCTGGTTTTGCAAATATTTAAAGTCTCCAACGGACCCTCGGAATTCGTTCGGAACCCGATAAAAATAAACCAGATATTCTACCCCACTAAATTCGATATTCTGGACTCAACGGCGCATTCAAAATTTTCATCCGAGTGCATTTTCCAAGAATGTTGACCAAAGTCAATCGTAGGCTAACTTTCAAAGTCAAAAGCGCCAAATGACCCCAAGCTCGTATCGATTGTCTCGATAGTCATGCCGACAATGCTACTAGCCTAATTTGTTCATTCCGAAGCTGATGGAATCATCAAAATATGAATTTGAGGTCTCCTTGACCCGAAACTCAAAAAGTCGCAACTAAACCAACTTAGGCCTTCAAAATATCAAAATGGGCTCGGGACCTCTAAAAATTCAGCCAATACTTTTTCTAGACCAAAATCCATCCCCCGAATCCAACGGAGTCGTCGGAATTCTATTTCGAGTATCGAAACTCCAAAAGTTGACCAAAGTCAAATCTTGGCCTAAAATTCCTTAAATTCCCAACTCAAGACTTAAAATCTTTGTTACAACTCCAAAACTAATTCCGTAAACTCTCTTAGACCAATTTCCACATTTCAGAGCTGCTGGAATTGACGGAATTCCGTTCCGAGACCCATAGCTCTGGTTGGCACCGAAAATCACTTTTTCACCTCTTAACTCTATAAAACTCAAGAATTTGCACAATTTACAAACCATTAAGATTTTTACACTTTCAACTACACAAACTAATCAAATAATACTCGGGGGAACTAATGATAGGGGTAAAAATGGTAATTTCACATAAATTTTTAAAAATGACTCTCAAGCTCATTACAGCGTACTGGAGCATATGGTTGTGGACCTCCCAACCTAATAAGCTTGATACAGTAAATCCCTCTACATCTTATATAGGTAGTGGAACATGAGAGTGATGGGTATTTTCATTGGATTTGGTCACTAGTGCGGGAAGTCAAAAACTCGTACCAATTGGAGATATGAACCATTTCATCTTGCCGTCATAATTGCTACGTTATTTGAAAGCATATGTCCACCATGTTTTGAAGTTGGTAAAAATACTCCATTGTGCACATTTGCAAAAGCAGGTTGCAACCTTCAAAGAATTTCATCTCCCCTCTTTTACACTTTCTTAGAGCTCGAAATATTTCCCCTAAAGGTATAGGCACCAAATTGAGGTTTGTGCCATCAACTCCTTCAAATAGTGCTCAAACCACAGAACATATGCAATTGCTAATTTTTTGTATTTTTGTGGGAATATTAAAGTTCCTAGTAAGTCCACAACAAATGCAATAGGACGTCTAACTCGCTATTGGGCAGAAGTGCAAGAGAGTTCTTTTTTGAACAACTTATGACTGTCTTGATGTCCATACCTCTCATATAAATAATCCAAAGAAACCCAATTATGTTCTAAGCATCGAAGTTGCTTGGTGTTTTTCAATTCTAAGTAGCGAAGAATTTTGTTTCCTAATTGGCTGTGTGGGATAATCTAACCTCTCCGTTGATACTTTAAATCGATGAAATAACGAATTTGAGAACCTACAACATCAATTTCAACACATGCAAACTCATCTCAATATCCAAGTCAAAGAAAAAATTGTGTTATGATTGAACAAATTCAAGAAAAGGAAAAACCCGACTCTATTTACCATCACAAATTGATCCATACTCAAAAAAGGAGATGATAATATGGCTGTGATGACAATGACAATGAGCCATCCTTAGATGAAAAGAATGAATAAAAAAGTCGAGTTGCAGTTGATAATCGCCAACTCGAGGTAAAAAATTCATACTAATTAATCTTTAGTTTTATGTGTTTATTTTTGCATTTATTATATGTATACATGTTTGTTTGACATTTTGCTGTGAAAATGATTTTTTTGTGGGTACATGGAGAGAGGAATTCAAGACTCTTTGAGGACAAAGAGGATTTTGTAATTACACTCAAGAAAGATATTTTCTTTGTTTACTTTTTGGTGCATCATGACTCCTATAAATGGCATTTGAAGCCATGATAGAATTGCCTAGCACACTGCACAGCACATAATGGGCTATTACTGGTCAGTTTAGTAAAGTTATTAGTAAAGTTAAAGAATCAGCACATATTATGGATGTTTTGGTGATTGTTTGATTGTCCTTAATCTAGCATGTATTTTATAGTTAAAGTCCCTCAAGTTACATGATAAAAGCGTCCTAGGAAAGTAGTAGTCAAGAACAAGCGTATTGTCCTTTATGGTACACTGATTCAGTAGGTGTGGTAGCCATTAAACCTATTAAATTGACCTTGTCTTTAATTTTCTTTTAATATTTTTCTATCCTATTGTTCGTTGTAATAATCTCTTGGGTAGGTATTTTAGTTGATTAAGTTAGGAGTTCTACATTTATTTATATTCTTAAAGACTATTCGATGATACTTGAAAGATCATTCTAACATGGTCATGATTTGATGAACTGAAAAAGAATATGGTGATGAGTTTTCATGCAGGTGCGACCTTAATTAATTGTAATGGTAAACGAATTTCTAGTTGTATGTAATTTTCATTCCATTATCCAGAAGGGATTGCTTAGGAAACAATATCTGTCATCTTTTATATATATAAAAGAAGAAATTTGTATCATCTTGTTGCATAAACTAAAATGTAGTTTTTATTTGTATAGATGATTCATACAGCTGACTTCAATGCAAGTTGATTGCGTTAATTGATTTACTGTCCAACTTAAAATATAGTATTTTTTAAGGAATGAGCATAGATATTTGTATTAGGGGATATTTATAGCTAACTCTAGCTAACTCTCTTATATTATAAAATTTTATCTGATTTCACTATGTATTAGGGGATATTTATCTGCATATCTTAATCTGCCTAGCGCACAACAATCAAATTGTTACTTTTGCCTCCTTTAGCTAATCGGGAGAAGGGCGTTCCTTTTCTTATTTCCTCCATCTCTTCTCTTTTTTATCTTTGTGTTTCCTTTCGATCTTTATGTTAGTAATTTCTATTTTATGGACTCACATATTAATATATTTGTACATAGATATGCTATCATTCCATGAGTCTTTTCTTATAATCATGATGGAAACTTATAAGAAAATATATCTTTCCATGAAAAGGTATCCTAAGAAAAGGTACCTTTCATGAAAAGACATTCTAAGTAAAGCTATTTTTTCAACGTGAAAAGGCACCTCAAAATCTATAAATAAACATGCTCCTAAATCAGAAGATACTTTCTTTTCTTTTTCTCTCCATCTCAAATAAAGAATACCACAAAGAATTATCTTCAAAGTTTAGAATATCAAATCCTTCAATCAAGTTGTTGCCATGGATAAAGGTTAGTGTTCTCTTTTCCTTCTTATGTATTCAAATTTCCGTCTAGTGATTTATTTGTGATCTTAGGTGAATTGTATGAAGAATTCCAACAATTCCCTCCCTCAAACTTCTCTCCCTTTGTAGAGTATCTCAATTTGTTTTTTTTCCCTCAATGCTCACTTTTTGTTGCATCTCTTGTCTTTCTTTCTCCTCCCACCCAATTTATTTTCTTTCCTTTATTCTAATCCTTGATTTCTTCATTTATGATAGAGTCAATCAAAGCCAAGGAACATGAAGAGAAGCCTAAGTGCATAGTTTTACCTTTCGTTATGCTATCCCTTTTTTTGAATTTTCATGATATGGAAAGGAGAGGTGAGTTCCACTCATTAATTTTATCGAATAATGAGTTAATGTACTATGATTATTTTAGTAAAACTTGAATAAGAATGAAGTTAAATAATTTTGTAATACATCGTTACATTGGAAAATGATAAGAGATAATCAGGAGGTTAGCATTGCAATTTGTTGCACTGACCTAGCTCAAGTTTAGGCCTTTGATTCAAGTCAGTTTGACTTTCTCCTCTCATCGTAGGTTGAGGCAAGAAATTCAAAGGATTTGTTTCAGAGTTTTGGGATTGATACCCAGCCAGTTCTTATTGGACTTATCATATTTCAGGTAATACTATGATCTTGAAATGTTATATAAAATATTTGTTAGGTATGTGTGGATTCTGAAAAAAGTGAGAAGTGGTTATCCAATTTTTAATTCAGAAAACCTATTAACTTATATGTTATTAGGCTAAATGACTAGCTCTTTTCTATAATTTAGGTTTAAAAACATTGATCAGTCTGTAGTTTATTAATTCAAGGGACTTTCATTCCAGATTATAAAGTTACTCTTTTTATAACCTTTTGAATAATGGTATTTGTTATATTTGTATTTTGATGACTTAACAAACCATGAGAGCTGGTAGAGGGACCTGGTTTCATGATTAACGCCTGTCAAGGGAAAGAAAGTGAAGTACAGTTGTAAAGCTGCAAAAACTACAGAGGTTGGTGGGTACTGCAACAGAAGTATACTTTCATGATTTGTGTGTCGACAAATCATGGCACCTGATCAGCGGACCAGGTCCCATGAACGATGTGTGTCACAAACTAAATGAGAACCAGTTGTAAAAGCTGCCACTACCTGCTGTGGTTGATAGGCAGCAGCTGAAGGAGGCAAACGTCCAGCCAATCAAAGAAGACTAATTGTTTTTTCCACAAGTCATATTCTATCCTAAGAGAACAAAACAACTTACTTCTACACATCACATTTACTAGGAAAAAGGAAAAAGGTGTGTGCTCAAAAGAAAGAACAACTTTCTGAAGGCAGCAAGAGACCTGATAGAGCTACTATTGAAGAATAGTTTTTAGGTTGTTGCTTTGTTGTAATGTTGAGTCTTGCATGCTAAATATTGTAAAATCATCTCCTATCATATAAAGAAATATTGATTACTTCTCTCTATATTGTGTCATTGGGACTTTATTGCTAAAGTTAGCTTTGAAGTAGTTAGAAAAGTCTACATTAACCTAGGGGTGGTTTTATAGTGGGCAATAGTCTTATTGCTTAGTTTTCGAGTCATTGCTAGAGTTAACCTTGATCGAAGTGTTGAAAGTCTATGTCAACTAGAGTGAGTTGGGGTAGTGGGCAATAGAGATATTGCCTAGGCTCAAAGTCTTGTAATAAAAGTATTGCAAGCCGAGGGGTGGAGATAGTTAGTGTCTAGTTATAATTGGTTGTAATAGATCACTTTGCTCTTGCATCTTTAGTGAAGAATGGTTGGCTAAATCCTGTTGGAAAGGTCGTGGTTTTTCCTCCTTTGAGCAAGAGGCCTTTCCATATAAAATCTTGTCTTGTTCATTACTTGCATTAGATCTTCATTCATTGATTATTCTATTTAGGGACCTGGTCCCTAAGTGACAGTGAACGCACACATTCTAACAATTGGTATCAAAGTGAGGCTCTCTAATCAGCTAACACCCAGAGATTTCTTTAAAAGAATAGCTGCTCAACTAAATCTAGAGGAAGGACAATCATCTATAAGACCCCCTCATTTCAATGGCCAGTTCTATAGCTTGTGGAAAACTCGCACGTATGACTTTCTTATGGCTGAAGATAGTGAATTGTAGGATATTGTTTTTGATGGCCCTTTTGTTCCCAAAATTGAATTGAAGGAAGGATAGGTTACTAAAATCATGCTCAAAACTAGGCAACAATATAGTGAAGCTGATAGGAAGAAGATTGAGAAGAGCTACAAGGCTAAAAGCTTTTTGTATTTGGTATTGTAGCTGAAAAATATAATAGAATCTCAGCATGTGAGTCAGCTAAAGAGATCTGGAATGTTTGAAGAATGCTCATGAGGAAACTGAGCAAGTTAAAGAATCCAAAGTTGATATGCTAACCACCCTGTATGAAAACTTTATCATGAAGGAAGGAGGGACCATTTGTGATATGTATACTAGATTTATTCTATAACCAATGAGCTGAGATGTTTAGGAGAACCGATTAGTTAAAGCAAGTAGGTCCAAAAGGTTCTGAGAGTTCTTCCAAAGTTATGGGAAAGTAAGGTGGATGTTATTACTAAGGCCACGGATCTGAAGATCCTTACCATGGATGTACTTATTGGAAATCTTCAAACCCATGAGTTAAATAGGCAACACGATAGTCATAAAAAGGACAATCATAAGGACAAGTCCTAAACTTTAAATTCTGGTCAAAGTGGTGATGATTATGAAGAAGAGGATATGACCTACTTGACCCGCATATTTCACAAGATTGTGAGAAAGTACGATAGATTTATAAAAAAGGGAAATACCAGTAGGTTAGAAAATGAAAATGACCTATGTCACAAGTGTGGGAATCTTGGATATTTCATCAGAGATGGTCCCTTGAACAAGCAGGAACACAAAGATTACATCAAGCCTGGATGAGACCAAAATAGAAGAAGGGACCAAGTCCCTGAGAAGTTAAGAAGAAGGGCTGCTGTTGATTATATGGTAAAGAGAGTTCTAGCTTCTTGGGGAAATTCCTCAAGTGATTCTGAAGAGTCAGAACATCTAGAGGATGTCTCCATGTTGGCTGTTAAGGATGATGAAAATGTGTTCGATAGCATATTTGCCTTTATCGCAAAATCTGAAGATGAAGATGATGAATAGGTAACACTACTTGACCTCAAAGAAAATCTTGATTGTTATTCCATTAAGAAACTAAAAAAATTGGCTGGTGTCTTGATTGACTCACTCTCTAAGTTAACTGCTGAAAAAGATTTTCTCAATAATAGCATTGATACATTTCAAGCTGAGAAAATTGCCTTAGTCACTTAAATGACTGAGTTGAAAGAAAAAATTATGCTGAATATTGAGAATAACCATCTTAGTGAAATGATGAAGAAAAACCCTCTAACTGATGTCAAGTTAAAAGGTAAGGTAAATAAAATTGAGATGGAACTTGAAGAAAATTTGAAGAACTCTGAGTTAAAGTTAGCCTTGTTACTGGAGAGAAATCTTCAACTAGAAAGGGACCTGGTTAGAGTCAAGCAGGAGTTAGACATGACTCTAAATTGGGATAACTCTTCAAAGATGTTGACTAATATAATCAATTAGGGACAAAATGATGTAAAAGGTCTTGGATGTTCCTCCTTTCAATCCACATAGCAAGTATTTGTCTGTAGTTGATAATCCGATGTGAATTCACTATGGTAGAAATGGGTATCTTAAAAGGGATTGTGAAGCATTCAGAAAAAGTGAGAAAAACTCCTCAGAATATGCTAAGCAGTAAGAAAACCTAAAAAGGGGAACTGGTCCAAGCATTAAAATGAAAAAACAAAACTTACCCTTCTGGACTAAGAAAGCGTTAATTACCCCTTTGTCTGCCTTTTGGGAGCTCAAGCTTAAATGGGTTCCCAAAGCTAAAAATTAATCTTTTTTGCAAGAAAAATCAAGAGGAAGGACTGAAAACTTCCTTTCTCTTAAGGCACTACAGGGTGGTAATGTCTCTTTCAAAAATAGCAAAAAGAGATACATTCTTGGCATTGGAAGAATTGGGAAGTCACTAAAACACTCTATTGAGGATCTGTGTTACATAAATGGACTGAAATACAGCTTGCTAAGTGTCTCACAGATCTGTAATAAAGGGAATAAGTGCAACATCGAGAAGGATTCATAAGTTAAGGAACTTCTTCAAATTCAGAGGGACAGTCTTATGGAAGGCCCAACTAATGAAGGCCTAACTCAAAAAAGTCCTGATAAAGGAAAAGATGATGCAGACAAGGAATCAGACAAGGGACCTGGTCCTTCCCAAGATGTATAGGCTAAGATCAGCTTGGATCTTAGTTTGAAGGTGCTGATTCAGATCGTGATAATGCTCACTAGTTCAACTGGATGCACTCAATCCTCTTGTGGTTAGATCCAAAAAATAGTTATTCGAACTCTTGTTAATATATTTGGCTTGAATTCAATATCATACCATTGCAGGTATACACACATGGTAAGATAGCTGAAGTAGGAAAAAGGGCAAGACAAATATGTGCAAACCGACTTCCTACTTTACGAGCGGGACCTGGTCCCTACTCAGAGGTTAGCATTCCTAACATTATTTTTAAATTATAAGTAAGAGTCGTTGAGATTGCCACGTGTCACTCATACCCTTATTGAAAAAGGCACTTGTCATATCAGACCACTCAAGCATCGCCTACCCTAGGGACTTAAAACAACGTTTAACTTAACACTTTTTCCTCTTCTCTTCTAGAACTAAAAGAATCAAACCTTATATTGTTTCTTCTCTCCATCATATTTCATCTTTTACTCTCAAAATCATGTCTCATACTCCCTCATCCTCAGAAAAGATCACCACTACTGATGACGGAACCCAATGTCCCACAAAATTGGCACCCCTCCATCCATCCTTGTTCACTCACCTCTTCTTCCAATTGATTTGAAAACCCCAACTACTGAAGTTTTTCTCTCTCATGATCAAGTGAAAACTTGTATCTATACCACTCCTCCTCCTCCATCTCAGAAAGAAAAAACTCCTATTTGTTCTCCGACCGTTATTGTCTCTCCTTCCCAAGGGTCATCTCAAAATGCCTTTACTTATTCGGAGGTTAGGTTCGTTCTTTAACCTTTTGAAATTGAACCCTACTTAGATCACACCTCAATCTCTCAACCAGATCCCATGTCATCAACCATGTCTGAGAGGTACTTCGATGGTGATTTCCCCGAAAAACATACAACATGTTTGAATATTCTGGCAGTAGAAGAAGATTGGGTTGTCAAAAGCTTAAATGATATGAGAGATAGTGGACTTAAGCCACCTTTTGCTGATGAGAAAGAAAAATCCCTAGTGCTTTCTAGGTTGTAATCACAACCTATTTTCGACCAGACCCCTGCATATGTTTTGCCTTAGGTCCTTATTTTAAATGCAGATGAGGACGAAGATAATTTGCCTCTGGTTGTGAAAACGAAAAGGGGTTCTAAGAACAACAAAGGTATTTATGTGCAAGAAAAGGATTCTATGGTCGAAGTAGATAGAGAAGATAAGTCCACGAAAGAATAGGGAAATGAGAAAGTAAAAAAGAAAAGGAAGGCAGTTGCAAAGGGAAGAAAATGGTGACTTAGTCTAAAAAATTAACCAGAGGGACTCAGAAGAAATTATTAAGCAATGTTGTGGCTGCGAATAAGTCAAAAACAGCTAAGAAGAGAGAGTAAAGGAAGACAGCAGGGATTGATGCTGAAATTATTCATGAGGAGAAAATTATCGATGTCTCCAAAGAAAAATAAAGGAGGGAAACAGATTTTAATGATATTTTGAATGCTGTCGTTCGAAGAAGAAATATGTTCTTCAATCCAAAGCTTGCAAAAAAAAATGGTACAACACCAAAGGCTAATAAGAAGGAGAAAAGGGAGAGTGCAAAGAGAAGGAGGGAAAAAACCACTATAGACCCTATTTTTGAGAAGAGACCAGGTCTAGTAACAAAGAAGAGGAAGGTTGAAAAGGAGCTGAGCAAAGTTAAACGAACTGAAGTGTTAAATACTCAAAACAATTTGAGGGGAAGAGTTTTTGAACCAGAGGTTAAAAAGAAACCAGGTATGAGAGACTGGGTTGATGCTATCGAAAATCAACGCTAGACGTATCTCTTCGAATGGCCTATCCCAATTCATCATGAACCTGAGGTACGTGAGTTCTACTATAACATTGATCTTAATGAGGATGGTAGTTTCAACACGATAGTGGGTGGGATTATGTTTCACCTATCAGAGGAGATATTGGGGAAAATTTTGAAAGTTCCTAGAAAAGGGATTGTGTCGATTGATAAAATGATGCCTACTCAATCCTTTGTTCTTGAGGCGGACAAAATTCATTATTTAAGTCATCCTGAA
Source organism: Solanum dulcamara (assembly GCF_947179165.1). Classification (NCBI taxonomy): domain Eukaryota; kingdom Viridiplantae; phylum Streptophyta; class Magnoliopsida; order Solanales; family Solanaceae; genus Solanum; species Solanum dulcamara. Next base: position 69,345,046 of record NC_077238.1, on the reverse strand, counting down.
GTTCCTAAGAAGTTATTGAAGGGATAGTATCAATTGTACTTCGAGTTCGTAAATAACATGTTGTTACCAAGGTCCCAAAAAAGGACAGTGGCCTCATCTGCGGATTTGTTCCTTGTGAAGGCCTTGAGTAAACTTAACGCCATTAACCTTTCAGCCATTATAATGGAACATGTGTTTAAGATGATGATTGTGAATGATGGCAAACATGGGCTGGGGTACGGTTACCTGCTAAACCTGGTATTTGATCATTTTGGAGTTAAGGTCGGTCAAGGGATCAAGGGAACAATTAAACAAGCCTTCTCTCAAACCACTCTTGTTGAACGTGAGTGTATTAAAGGAAAAACTGGGAACAAGGCTAAATCACAGGTCTTTGATCTTATCAAGCAACAAGAACGACTGAAGTAGGAACTTGAAGAAATGAAAGTGTCTTTTATGAGCAGGAATGTTGAGATTGCAAAGTTAAAGGCTCAGATGTTGCAGCTTCAAAGTGAGGGACCAGGTTCAGGGGAAACTTTTACATTGAAAGCTGAGAATGAGAGCTTAAAGACATAGATTACAGGCCTTCATGTAGAAGTTAAGAGCCTTACCCAACAACTGATTCAGGACCATGCTGATGGAAATACTAGAATAACCCTCCTTCTTCAGACCCTCAACCCTCCTAAACCTTCCCTATCATAATCCTCTCAAATCGTTTATTCTTTTCATTATCTTTTTGTTCAGTGGCAGCCTTGGAATCTCTTATTTGTAGTTTATTAACTACGTTTTGTAATGTTATTCTCTAATTAATGAAGTATCTGCCTTGTCTCTATAGTTCTGTACTTGTTTTATGTTATTTTACTCATGTTTTGTGTCTACCCTAAAGGCCATGGATTCTTGCCCAATCGCTTAACTTTTGCTTGGTTACTGTGATATGTTTTTATGATGCCAAAAGGGAAAGTTATGTGTTCATATTAATTATGAAGCTATGTGACAGGGGGAATTATTCGTTGGGACCTGGTCATACTGATAGGGGGAATGTATGAGGGACCTGGTTAGCAAAAACATGAACACAGGTCCGTATGGTTTGTCATCATCAAAAAGGGGGAAAATGGTAATGTTATATTTGTATTTTAATGACTTAACAAACTATGAGGCCTGGTAGAGAAGATGGGATGTGTTCAAGCTATGTCTCGATTATATGTGACTGGGGGAACTGCCCGATAGGGTGAATGTATGAGAGACTTGGTCAGAAGAACCATGAACACAGGTCCGCATGGTTTTTCATCATCAAAAAGGAGGAAAATGTTATATTTGTGTTTTGATGACTTAACAAACCATGGGAGCTGGTAGAAGGACCTGTTTCCATGATTAACGCCTGTTAAGGGTAAGAAAGTGAAGTACAACTGTAAAGCTGCAAAAGCTACTGAGGTTGGTTGACACTGCAGCAGAAGTGCACTTTCGCGATTTGTCTGCCGACAAACCATGGGACTTGATCGACAGACCTGGTCCCATGAATGATGTGTGCCACAAACCAAATGAGAACCAGTTGTAAAAGCTGCCACCACCTGCTATGGTTGGTAGGCAGCAGTTGAAGGAAGCAGATGTCCAGCCAATCAGAGAAGACTAGGTTATTTTGTCCATAAGTCATATACTATCCTAAGGAGATAAAACAACTTAGTTCTACACATTACATTTACAAGGAAAAAGGAAAAAAATGTGTGCGCTCAAAAGAAAGAATAACTTCCTCAAGGTAGCAAGGGACCTGATCGACCTACTATTGAAGAATAGCTTTTAGGTTGTTGCTTTGTTGCAATGTTGAGTCTTGCATGCTATCCTAAGGACACAAAACAACTTAGTTCTACACATTACATTTACAAGGAAAAAGGAAAAAAGTGTGTGTGCTCAAAAGAAAGAACAACTTCCTCAAGGTAGCAAGGGACCTGATCGACCTACTATTGAAGAATAGCTTTTAGGTTGTTGCTTTGTTGCAATGTTGAGTCTTGCATGCTAAATATTGTAAAATCATTTCCTATCATATAAAGGAATATTGATTACTTCTCTCTGTATTGTATCATTGTGACTTCATTGGTAGAGTTAGCTTTAAAGTGGTTAGAAAAGTCTACATTAACCTAAACGTGGTTGTGTAGTGTGCAATAGTCTTATTACTTAGTTTCCGAGTCATTGCTAGAGTTAGCCTTGATCGAAGTGTTGAAAGTCTACGTCAACTAGAGTGAGTTGTGGTAGTGGACAATAGAGATATTGCTTAGGCTCAAAGTCTTGTAATAAAAGTATTGCAAGTCGAGGGGTGGAGATGGTTAGTATCTTGTTACAATTGGTTGTAATAGATCACTTTGCTCTTGCATCTTTAGTGAAGAATGGTTGGCTAAATCCTGTTGGACAGGTCGTGGTTTTTCCTCCTTTGAGCAAGAGGCCTTTCCACGTAAAATCTTGTCTTGTTCATTACTTGCATTAGATCTTCATTCATTGATTATTCTATTTAGGACCTGGTCCCTAAGTGACAGTGAACGTACACATTCTAACAATTGGTATCCTATATGCATCTCCATTTTGGGTATCCTGTTTTTGTGATGGAGCCATTTGCATATATGATTTTAGTATACTATCTATGATCATTGATGATTCTCAGAACATTGATATGAAATTTTTTTCCAAATCTAATGAGGTGTTGAAATACCAATTTGTCCGACATCTTGCAGGAAGAGAATCTGTCAGGTATGAACACAGATCCCTGATATTCGGCTTATCATTATTCTCACCCTCCTCGAGTTGAAAGATTGGCTGCAATGAAGCTGATAAGAAGACAGATTAACAATACAATGGGCATTTCACTATTCAATATTTTGTGTTGATGCAATCCACATTATAGTGTCGAGTTAGGAAGGTTACTGGAGCTGCAAGGAGGAATGACTTTATGTTTGGTTTTATAATTTATCAAGCAACTGTTAAATTAGCTAGCTCAAAGGGAGGAGGATTGCCAAAGCCTTATAAGGAGTCCACCCATCTCATTAACCATCAATGTGGGACTTTTGTCATTCTTCAACAGCTTCAGCTCGAATTTGCTGCTAGAGTTGGTCGAGCTTTAACATCTTAATATTCAGTTGTGGCAATTCGAGTTTTCGAGATGTAGCAACCAGCTTCTAATTGATGAGTGCAGAACTGCTTTACATATTAAGGAGTAGCTCGAAACAAACAATTGTAGCTGGTGCTATGTTTTTCATCAGGATTCTATTAGTATAAAGACCAAACGTGTATCACAGCATAGCCAAACATGTCAATATATAGAGATAAGTGGTAAATTTATTTCAATGTATGATTGATCATGTAAGTCTATTTTTTGATTTTCTTCAGGAAAGTACAAAGTCTCACCCCATTTTACTTGAATCCATGAATCTCCTCTGTGTGGGAATGTTATATGCAATATGTAAGGGCGTTTATCAGTTGATTCAGTTTGATTTTGTGTATTACCGCCTTGATTTATCATTTTTGATTTGTAAACATATTAAATTGATAATCAAATCAATAAAATACTCATTATCAATTTTTGTTCTTGATCCTTGCTACTTTTGTAAATACTTCTTGGATGAGCCTAACAGTTGTCTACTTGGAAGCACTTTTGTTTTCAACCATCAAATGGTAAAGGCGCCATCCCTCCTTTTTCTCGCAATCTCAATAGCCGTACAATCAAATAGTTGTGTTCGATTTAATCGATAAGAAAATATTTTATTATTATTTTTTTGCTTATCTTGTTTTCATATATTCATATACACACTTGCCTTTATACATAAAGTCTACATGAATTACAAGTGGAATATAAGCTGATTAAAATAACTTATTTTATTTTCATTCTGGTTAAATAGCAGAATTGGATGAATAAATAGCAATTCGATATCATAACCCAATAATTCGATATAAGTTAAACCAATTTTAGCACTTCCTAATGCAATGTGCGCCAAATTGCAAATAGACTTCCAAAGCAATGCATTGATCATAACATTGACCTTGCTCACATGATCCAAGATATGGTGCAATTATAGTCCTTAAACAACTTCAACTATCTACATAGTTTATAGTGTAATTATAATCCTTAAAGTAACTCTAACCATCATCGTAATTTATGATTGAGATTCTTTTTCATTACATATTTGTACTTCAAGTCTCGTGTTAGATTTATATATGCAACACTGCGATGGTCATACACAATTAAGCTTATTGTGAACTAAGTGACGCTATTGTGATAAATACCAGGTGACAGATATGATGTAAAACAAACATTGACAAATTTTAGTCCGTATTATTTGAGATTTATGTATAGTTGGAGCTCATGGGTGATTTTACCTAAAAAAAAATAGAATACTAATTATTTATTACTCTCGATGATTATACTCCCATTTTTGTTTAGGTTCAAATCATAAAATATAAATAGGGGATTTGAAAGGTGAAATTTGGAGGTTTTTTAGACGTAACTCGATAATTAAAAAAAAAAAAAAGAGTTTTGGCCTAACAATTCAACTCAAAATCAAAGTTTGATTACATAAATGAAATCATGAGCTTATGGATGATTTTGGTCGATAATTTATGAGTTAATATTTTAAGAGATCACTCAACTTTGGAATTTATCCGACAAAATCATTAAACTTTGTTTTGTGTCAATAAAATTCCTCAATAAAATTTTATCATTAAAAAATCTTGACATGATAAAAGAAATTATTTTTATGCCATGTTCATGATTAAAATAATAAATAAAAGGCTCAAAATTACTACTTCATTATAGAATAGTATAAAATTAAGATAAAAGATAAACTTATCATATGTCGCGGTTCATTTTTATAAATTATCAATAAAATATTATCTCAAAATCGACTTAATTAACGTACGACATATATTATAATATGCTCCTTGAACTCATGAAATTATTCAAACACTGTATCTACAATTGTATGTAAATTGCAGACATCGTTCAAGGAGCATTCAGCCTTTTACCAGATCTTACTGTTTGAGTAGTTTCAGGAGCATATTATAATATATGTCAGATTTTTATTAAGTGAATTTTGAGATAACGTTTTATTGATAATTTATAAAAATAAACAGCCTTATACATAAATTTATCTTTTATCTTGATAAATCTGGTTGAATGATTTTATTGATACAAAATCTAAGTTGAATGATTTTATTGATACAAAACAAAGTTTAAGACTTTACTACGTAACTTTTCTTGTGAGCTTTATTATTAAGGTGATGAAGCCAATGTCGTTTTTTTGGTTTTCCACCCAGTGTCCGGAGCCTATGGAGCCCCAACTAAATTTGGATCGCGCATTGCAGGGCCCATTCGGGGGTGACGCTTCCAACAAGATTTTTTCCATTCCCAGAGAAAAACCTCTGATTAAGGATAAAACAGTCCCACTACTGTACCACAACATGGGTTGGTGTGATGAAGCCAATATCATGTATTCATGCTCATCAACTTTGTCATGTAAGGACAAGAAGATTAGGTCTATTTTGTAGAGATGAGCTATCCATTATTGGTTCGTGAAACTGCTTTTATTTTTTCTTTTTATCTTTTATTATCGAATTTGCGTTTTCAGACTCTTATATTCAATTATACTAATAGATAGTCCTTTAACTAGTTTGAGATTATGAGAATTGTTTCAAACTCAAGTTCTATAGATATTTTGAGATTATATGTTTGTTTGATTTGCTTTGGATCTTGAATTGGAATGATTCACTTAGTGCAGTTCTGTAGGTGCCATCACATATTTTGAATTTGGGTCTTGGCACCTTTAGTGTCTGATCAATGTCATAATGAAAATTTAAAGTTTTTTTTTTTAGTTCGTTTGATTTACATACTAATTATATGTGAATTATAGTATAATGATTATTTATTGGAGGAGTAATAATAAAGAGATGATTATTTAGTGATTAATAATAATGAGATTGTTATATATTAACCATGACTAACTTTAAAAGCGTATTTTTGTCTTTAAATAATTTAATCGCGCAATGTAAATACTCTCCTCATTTAAAAAAGAATTATCTATTTTTCTTTTTAGTCTATTTAAAAAAGAATGATTCCTTTCCTTTTTTAGCAATACTTTAATTTCTGTTTTCCACGTGATATATTTAAGACCATAATATTAAAGAACATTTTGATATATTTGATATAACTTTAATTTAAGATCACAAGATTAAAATATCTTCTTTATTTTCTTAAACTCCATATCAAGTCAAACTAATTTTTTTTTGAAACAGAGGTAAGTATTTTCATTACACATTCTATATTGTATCTAAAATAATATATTGATTCTGATATAACTTAAATATTTATCATTTAATATCGGAAGCTATATGCTGCAGAAATTTTATCCCGCCTACCCAAAAATGTATTACTAATATAAGTTTTGACGCATATATTTCCTCCATTTTAATTTATTTGTCATGTTTAAATTCATCAAGGAATTTAAAAAAGTAATGAAATTTTTAAATCTTGTAATATTGAATTAAAGATATATACTAAATTGTCCTTTAATCTTTTAGTCTTAAATATATTATGTGAGAAATTGAAATTAAAGAATTGCAAAAAAAAAGAGAGATATTTTTTTTAAATGGACTAAAAAGAAAAACACGACAAATAAATTTAAACAGAACATGATCGTGTGTTAGTTACGTATTAGATCCTGCATAAATAATATCATATCTGATAATTGTTTAAGACTACGTCTAAAATTAATACATTGTTTAATTTGTAATTTAAAAATCTGTAATACACATATAAGTTATGAAAAAATATGGGTATAAATTTATACCGGATAAAAATGAAATAAACTTATTAATGTATACCTCTATAATACCAAAATAAAAAGTAGTTAATTATTGGAAATATTTAGTTGCCACAAAAATAGTATATTGGGTATGGAAGAGCATCGTATGTAGTCAAATGTTTACACACTTGTGTGGTGAAAATTTGAAGAGGACTCATCCAGTACAACAATAAAGAGAAGGCAAAAAGGAAAGCAAAGTCAATTTCCTTCACGGGCAACAACAATGGCAGCGTTCCAGTTCAAAAGTTCCCACATGATCACGCAGGCACTCTCTAGAAAATTGAAAAGAGAATCACAATTTAGCCACCCAAAAAGGAAAAGACACCAAATGTCCATTTATTCTTGTTGTTGTTGTTGAAAAAAAACAAAAAAAGGGGGGCTTTCTTTGATTTAGAGTGTTATAGTTCAAGATTCTTTAACCCCTTTTCTTGATTTGAGTTTTTCAGATCCCTTTTGGGGTTAATTTCATTTGAGATGTCTCTTGATTCGAGTTCAGCTGATCATGGTGGGCACAGTAACATAAGAGGGGTTCCAACTCATGGGGGTCGTTATGTGCAGTATAATGTGCACGGCTCTCTCTTTGAAGTTTCAAGAAAATATGTTCCTCCTATTAGACCTATTGGTCGTGGAGCTAATGGAATGGTTTGGTAAGAAAAGAAAAAATACCATCTTTTTATATGCGTAGGTGTTAAGCTTCACAAGGCTTAAAGTTGTTGGGTTCGTGTCTTGCAGAATGCTGCAGGATAAAGCTGCCTACACATAGTAGAAGCTTAGTGTATCGGGCTGACTTTTTTTAGTTTAAACTCTGTATCTCTTTTTTCCCTCTAATAGTTATACAAATATGTGAATTTTTGTGGGTATTACAAAAATAGTGTTCTCTGAAGAGGAGCAAAGTTTGCCCCTGCATGGAGATTGGGTTGTTTATCTTGAGGTTATGCTCTTTGTGATTGTTGTCTATAGGTGTCCAAAATATTAAATTACTCCCTTTGTTTGGTTTTATATTTCAATCTTTCATTTTTAGCATCTTAAGAACTATGATATCAAAATTCGTTTAACTCTAAACTTCTCATTTTTACGACATGGACATGTTTCTCTAGTTGTAGAAATGTCATGCCAAAAATCTTTCTTTCTTTCTCAAACTCTGTCCCTATTTGAACATGATTATATAAAGTGAAACAGAAGGAGTTTCATTTAGTACAAACATGGAAGCTTTCAAAATATCGATAATCGAAGTTGGATCTAGTGAATTTGTAAGATTGTGTGGTTGATATGTGAAAAATCTGAATCAGATCATGCTCAGCCATATTTCTATCTTATGAGAGAGGGAGAAAGAGAGAGAGAGATGCTTAATGATGTTCACACTTCATCAATTGGTCATTTCCAGATATAACACTGCTATAAGTCTCTTATGATGAGTTTCCATTAAATTTTGGTCTTTTTGACACTGAAGGTATAGGGGTATGGTTGCTTCTATGTTCCTGTTCGCATGACTATTATCTGCTCAAACTCACTTTATCTTGTATACACATGTCTCACCAATGTAATGTTAGCTCTTGGAAGTTGTTCAGTATGATCACTTTACACATGATATATCGTGTGACTTTGTTGAAGCCTATGTTATTAAAGTTTTAGACTATATTCTACTTGTTATCTATATATCGATTCACCATTGAGAACATTACCCTCCCCCCCCCCCCCAAAAAAAAAAAAAAAGGAATATTGTGTTGAGCTTGAGTCGATTATTTCCAAGATCTATATTAAAAGCCTGTGTTAATTGACTTTTTCCCCTGTTGCAATTAGGATCTTATATGTTGCACTTGTCCCCTATGAAATTGTTTCTCCTCTATTTTATTACTATGTGACAGAAAAATTCATGTTAATATATTTTTTTTAATTTTTTTTTTGCTGTAGTGCTGCTGTGAACTCGGAGACACGTGAGGAAGTAGCAATTAAGAAGATTGGGAATGCATTTGATAATGTAATAGATGCCAAAAGGACATTAAGAGAGATAAAGCTTCTCAGTCACATGGATCATGAGAATGTGAGTATTTTACCTCTCCAGAAATCTGAATATTGCACCCACCCCTGCCCTTTTGACCAATTCATCTTAATTTGTCTCTGCTTGTTTATTCATTAAAAAAGTTGACATCTATCACTACTTCCCTCTTGTCCTTTTACATGTGGTTTTTCCCTTGTTTTTTGCTGGATGTAATATACATGGAAATTTGATTTGATTTTTCTCTGGAGTGGGGGCTTTGATTTTTATACTATCACTAGAGTAGGCTGAAGAAAAGGATGCAGGCTAAGAAGTGTAATGTGAATAGAAGAACTTGAGGCCTCTAAAGACACTATCTTGTTTGCTGATCTTGTTTTCAAAGGTTCTGATGCCAGTATGAATTGGTATCGCCAGCTGTATTCATACCTTGCATGTATAATATTGGGGAGAAAAGAGAAAAAGATAGAAACAAGAACGTAATGAATAATTAAAAATCATTCTGAAATGGTAGGCTAGGCGATAAAATTGAATATTACTGACGCCATCCCCTGCCTTCAGTCGGTAAAAAGAGGTGGAGAAATGAAAGGAAGGTTGGCTTAAGGAGATAATTTTAGTAAATAGTCACAAGAGATATCTGAAAGTACAAGTTTGAAGTGAATACTTCTTTCAAAATTACTGTTCTCGTTGTCAAGTTCAACCCATTTGCTATGATTAATATGATTGATTTTCAATCATAAGATTTGGCACTTGAAAAATGGAAAGAATGTGCATTTGTTGTAACTAATTGATTGTCTCTGAGTACCGTTCTTGTAATTTTGGAACGCTTAATGTTTTAAGCTCTTGTGAGATGCTGAATCCCGTTGCATTCAACTCTTTCCAAATGCAGGTAATTGCAATTAAAGATGTTATACGGCCTCCTCAAAAGAAGAATTTCAATGATGTGTACATTGTTTATGAACTGATGGACACTGATCTTCATCAGATTATTCATTCCAGCCAGCAGCTGACTGATGAGCACTGTCGAGTAAGCTACACTTCATGTCATGTACTAATTCCATAATTGTTATTCTTCTTATCTAACCAGCTAGCTGGATTTATTATTTGGAGATGTAGTTTTGATTAGAATCCAATTCATAGCAATGGATGTCGGCATTGTTGGCTTAATACACCCTTTTGGGATTTTATTTAGATTTCAAAGCAATAAACACTTGTCTGGTGTCACCAAACAGACTATTTTTTATTACGACTTCCGATCTTTCACAGATTCTTAATATTCATTTCTCTTCCAGGATGCATGTAAAGATTTAGAATAATGACGATTGGTTCAGAATCACTTGAGATTTTTGGAAGAGAATTTTCTTATGGCCTGTTTTGACCTTTGCTGAAACTCTGTATATGTTGTTGTTATTTCCTTCATTTAATTGTTTATTCTTAATATTACCTTAAATATCTCTATTCTTCTATACTGTTAGGAACAGTGTGGCAGTATTTTGTTTACCCTGAGTGATATATTCTGCATGAATTATCCTATTTCTCCAAGGCGCATTGGTCTTAAAAATTTTCCAGCCGACTGTCGTCTCCTTTGCTGAGTTATATAGTGTTCCAATAAGGGCCTCTAAATGGGTTTAAAAGGTCATGGGCTGCTTCACCCATTGTTTTAAGGTTTTCGGGTTGTATATTCATATTTAATTACCTGACAACTATGCATATTTCCACATATTGTAAATCAGATCCAAGAATTACGAATATATACAGCCAAATTTTATTGTTGTTTCATATTCCCATAATAATGTGCATTTGTTCGGAGCTTATCTTCATTTTTATACAACATTATATGATTGGTTGCCTTTTTTTTGATTTTGTAGCATTTTCTGTACCAAATATTGCGAGGACTTAAGTACATTCACTCTGCCAATATCTTGCATCGTGATTTAAAACCCAGCAATTTGCTTGTCAATGCAAAATGTGACCTAAAGATTGGAGATTTCGGGCTAGCAAGGACGACAACTGAGACAGATTTCATGATGGAATATTGCGTGACACGCTGGTACCGTGCACCAGAGTTGCTGCTAAATTGTTCAGAATATACATCGGCAATTGATATTTGGTCAGTGGGCTGCATACTCGGTGAAATATTGACAAGACAACCCCTTTTTCCTGGCAGAGATTATGTACACCAATTGAGACTTATAACTGAGGTATACTAGTAGATAGCATTTGTAGTTTTTGAATTCATGCATCATCCTAACAGATACCTTAGCTTTAGCAGGAGTATGTTGAATAATGATGGCATCTTTGAACAAGAAGAGCTCCATGTTTGATCTCTCCTTCTGATGTTGTTTGTTTGTTGAACTTTGTGCACCTTTTCTATCCACTTATTTAGGATTTCTGTGAATTTGCTTGCATTTAGAAGTTCCTTTTGGCTTTGAGTTGAGCCAGTTCAACTGACATGCTCTATTTGGCTTTTTCAATAGCTCATAGGCTCACCAGATGATGCGAGTCTTGGGTTTCTCCGGAGTAACAATGCCCGGAGATACGTTAGACAACTTCCAAGGTACCCAAGGCAACAATTTGCTGCCAGATTCCCGAATTCATCTCCCCGAGCTGTAGATTTGCTTGAAAAGATGCTCATCTTTGATCCAAGCAGGCGTATTACTGGTAAAGAATTTACGATGTAGTTTTGAGTATTAAGTCTCATTTCCACACAAAATCTTTCTAAGTTTACTAAAATGCTAGTGAAAGTTGAAAAAGAGGACTACAACAAGATTTTTTGGTTAATGACCTTTTTCTGGATTATTGCAGCTGATGAAGCTCTCTGTCATCCATACTTGGCACCTCTTCATGAAATCAACGAGGAACCTGTTTGTCCTAGGCCTTTCAGTTTGGATTTTGAGCAGCCATCTCTCACTGAAGATAATATCAAGGAGCTCATCTGGAGGGAAGCTGCAAAATTTAATCCTGATCCAACTCATTGAAAGAGCATGTGGTTATATGATGTATACAATAAGCGTTTGATGACATAACTTCTCTAAAATAGTGTATTAGATTTGTAATGTTCCCCAGTGAAGATGACTGAATAAATATGGTGGAGCTGTTTGGTTCCAGAAATTGTTAGTGGCTTAAGTCAGATACTTATTCCCTTATTGTGTTTGGTTTATTGGTATTGTATAAAGAAACATAAAGAGTAGCCTGCCATCAATTGGTTCTAAATACTGACTCCTCCTTGATGCCAGATTCTCTCTGGCTTATAGAACTGAACATTTTACCTGTTCAAGTGGTTTGACATAACATGGAAATTGTTCATGTGAGAATGGACGAGTGAACGAGTTTTGAAGTTGTATGCCTATTTATATAAAGTTGCCAGGAGTACTTGAATGGCTCATTGTTCTTACTCAATTGCATTGAAGTTGTATGCCTATTTCTAGTAAGTTGCCAAGATTACTTGAATGCCTCATTGTTCTTACTCAATTGCAGTGTTTTGCATGTTGATAAGAATCTCTGCTTGGTCCCTTTGTCACTATGTTCTCTCATTAATTTGCCTTCTTATTAATGAAGCTGCTGTAGCACCACATGAAAACCTAATAGAAAATATAGCATTTTAGTACCTGTGATGAGCTTAAATAGAGGGACATTGTCAGCTCCTTGTTACCACTTGTCCGGTAGTTGTTCCTTAACACCACTAACAGAGTTGATTCATATAATCGACCCTAACTTGTTTGAAGTTGAAGCGTAGTGGTACTAGTAGTTGTATGCATATTTTGCTGATTTATCAGGGTTACCATTGAAGATGAAAGCACTAAAATTCAGATAGTTCATTACACTTATATTGCTGATACATTTTGGATAGCTTATCAGTAATTTAATCTATAGGAACATCTTTGCATCTCTATGTTATCAATGGCCAAACTCTCTGTAGGAAAATTACACATTTCAGTCTTTTCTGGACCCTGATCAGGCAACGACTGACAAGGTGGAGGCTGCACACCACTTGTAACTCCTTCAATATCAGTACAAGTCCATGGATACTTCTTAGCCTTCTTTGCCATACCTATTGTCACATTTGAAATGCAGATTCCGGTGAACGGATCCCCAGAAATCCCCTCAAGACGAGCAGCCATCGACACATTCTCAGCCACTACATCCCTGTAATTGATCCCTTTTATCTCTGGTAATGCATTAGGATCCCAGTGAGTGTCAGCATGTTGTCCATAGTTGCCTGTCATCCAAAATACCCATTTCATGGTGTGCAATGTCATCCCTTTGACATATATATCTTTGACAAAACCACCTCGGCCAATACCAGTCTTGATCCTGACCCCTGATTCCGTGTTGATAGCCGTGATGTCCTCAGCTCTAACATCTTGAATCCCACCTGACATTTCACTTCCTAATGCTATTGCAGCACTATAAGGTGATATGCAAGTGAGGCGTCTGATGATCAATTGACTTGTTGGCATCCCATAATTTATGCCATATTCATCCCAACCACTTTTAACTGCCACACAATCATCTCCAGATACTATGTAGTTGTCTTCAATTCTCATGCTTCTGCAAGAATCTGTAAAGGTCGAAAAATCGGTCAATATACAATTACCTTTTACTATGTATAGGAAAAAAGAAGTAGAAGGAAAAGCAAACCTGGATTGATCCCATCAGTGTTTGGAGATTTTACTGGAGCTAAAATAGTGATACCTTGGACAATAATATTGCTGAAATTTTACAATTAACAAGAATCTTGATCAACTTTTTGTGTACTATAATAAATAACAAGTGAAAGAATGAAGATTTTGACTTATTAAAATGTAAAATCACCTGCTATAAACAGGATGTATATTCCAAGATGGAGAGTTGACAAGTGTTAGATTTGATATCTGAATATTATCAGAATGCATAATTTCAATCAAGTAAGGTCTTGTGTATTTTAGCTTTTTGCTGTGAAATTTCTGCCACCAAAGCTCACCCTGTCCATCTATTGTCCCATTCTCACCTAATCATTTATTTTTTTAAAAAAATCACAATTTTATGAAAATGTCTTAGAAATTGAGAAAATTTATAGCTTAGGCATATGAAATGTTAGTACTATTTATACCTGTGATGATAACATCAGTGAGGTTAGTTCCAAATAAAAGACTGATGTACCTTCCACCTGCTGCATCCCTCCCATGACCATATGATGGTAATGGGTCTATAACAGCCCACTCATTTATTTCCTGAAACCAATATAATCAATCTATTTCATTTAATACAAAATAATATACTTATCTTTTTAAAGGGAAAACGAAAAACTTCTAGTAATAAGTTTATAGAGTGAAATGGACTGGATCGGAGCCTTGGAGTGATGGTAAAGTCATTTTTGCATGACCAAGGGAACGAGTTCAAGCCGTAAAATCAACCACAAATGATTATATCAGGATAGACTGCATATATCACACCCCTTGCGATGCGAACCCTTTGTAGCACCCGAGAACACGTGATGTTTCGTTCATCAAGCAGCTCTTGATAGAGTGAAATGGATTGAAGGCCCTTTATAGATTGAAATGGATTGGAAGAGGTAGCTTTGGAGCAACAGTAAAATTGGCTCGGCCTATAGGTCACAGATTTAAGCTGTGGAATTAGCCAACGATTAGGATAGGTTGTCTACATCACCCTTCCTTGATCCTGCGTGAATATGGGATGCTTTGTGTATCGGACTGTCTTTTATAAAGAAAAATGGACTAAGAAATGTTGAGGTGAGCCTTGTGTAACTGGGTGTAACTGCTAAAGTTGTTGTCATTTGTCTAGAAATGTCACGTGTTCGAGTTGTGAAAACAACATCTTGTAAAAATTCAAAGTAATGCTGTGTACAATAGACCTTCGTGGTCCGTCTCTTTCTCGACACCCAAACATAACAGGAGCTTAGTACATGGACTGAGAAATGTGAAACTGAAGTGAAAAATGAGAGTGAGTACCTGAGAAGCAAGAAGAACAGCATCCTTATGAAGGAAAAGTGTGAAATGGCTAGTAAGATTGAAGCTACCAGTGAGCCATTGACCAGCAGGGACAATAAGCTGAGATCCACCATCTGATGCATACTGGCTCAACTGATTCACTGCTTCTTGAAATGCCTTTGTGTTTAGTGTTTTCCCATCACCAACTCCACCAAAATCTGTTATGGATGCACTGTGTGCTCTGCAACTTATTGCTGAGTACTCTAAATCATAAGAAGAAGACTCATCAAGAATTCTTGATTTTCTTCCTTCAGTTCCTCGTAGTAGACTTATAAGCACAACCCCTAATACCACTACCAGCAACCAACTTGTCTTTTCCATCTGCAGAAACATACCAACAACACATATTAAGAAAAAACTTAGAAAAAAAGGATATCTTTTAAGGCCATGTTTCTTGAGTCTTAACTCAGAATTGCTCTTTTCCCCCCTTTTTTCCCCATTAATTCAGATTTATTCGGGTTGAGAGCAACAGTAAAGTTATTTTTATAAGTCTTATAGGTTATAGATTCGAGCCAGGTAATTAGTCAGAATAAACTGTCTCTGTTGGGATGTGACCCTTCCTTAGACCCTATGTGAGATCGAGATATTTTTTTGTGATGCATAGGACCCACTAAAAAATTCTATTTAAGGATGAAAGAATCGCATTCATCCCACTAAGCTCTTTGCAAAAGCAGAACAAGAACTCAAATTTTGAAAAATGTGAAAGAACTGATAGTTAAAGAAGCATTTGGTATAAAAAGTTGGTAGAAGAAAGAAGGAACATTTGTTTTTGTTATTGTTCTATACACTGCAGTAAAGAAAGAGAAATTAAGAGTAAATAGTCTCTTACTTGAGATGAGAGTGGGATTCTTTGCATTGCTTGGTGGAAATATGGTATGGAATTAGTTTGGTGTAGTATTATATAGACAAAATTTTGTAACTGAAATGAACAATTTTAAAATGTGCTGTGTTTGGATTGAGCTAAAAGATTCTCTGAAAATGGACAATTTTTTATCCACCTTTTGATTTTGTTTTATTTGCTTTACATACATGCCTACACATAACAATTTTAAGAGGCTTAATACATAATCAAACCCTTTAAAATTGATAGAATATTTTATTTAAATACTCGAACTAAGACATGTTTTAATTGAACACCTTAAATCCTAATGAAGTATTTCAGTTACATACTTTCGGTTCAAATTTTAGAATTTTTTTAATGTGTTCTCATTCGTTTATTAGGTAGTTAAGTTAACTACATAAAATATATCGTTTCTTTTAATTATATGCATTTGCCTCAATAAGACATAAAACTATAGACATTTTCTATTTGAGGTTGATGGTTTAATAAAAAGAAGATGTTATATTTTATGCGATTAATTTAACTATCTAAGAGCTCGTTTGGTAGGAGGGATAAGAGATAACTAATTTTGGAATTAACTTTAGGATAAGTTTATCCCATGTTTGGTTGGGATATAAAATCGCAGAATAACTTATTCCGAAATTGTAGTGTTATTTTTATACTACATTTGAAGATGAAATAACAATTCTGAGATAACTATCACAAAGTTAATCGCATCAACTAAAAGTTGATTACTCAATAATCATTAGTATCATAGTCTAAACAATTCAATGATAAAGTTGAAATGCATACGCTTCATATACCAGTTTACTTCACTTCATCAATTAATATTCTTATCTTATCTTAAGTCATGTCAGCCTTCAATTGTAGAACAAGTAAAATCGTAGGGCTTTCCACATTATTAGGTGCATATACACAACATTTTTTATTTGTTTTGGAATAACTATATGGTTAAAATTTCATTAAACCGGAAAAATTAATTTTAAACTCAGTAAAACAAATGAATTATTAGAAAATTTCAAAAACTCAAAACCATAAAAATTCAAATCATAAAAGCGGTCTTATTAATAAATTCTTCATTCTTAGAATTCAGATTCATAATAAGTTTAAGATTATAAAATTTAAAGAACTAAGCATATTTAGAATTTAAAATCATAAAATTTATTTCTTAAAATTTCGTGCTCACTAAACTTAAAACACGTGTGAGTTATAAGATATAATAATCCCGAGATAAAATACAAAATCTGTGTTTAGCTGGAGATATTAGATAATCTTTAAATTATTTATCCTATTATTTATATTTTAGTAATAGAATAAATTATTTTATATACACATGTTGGTCTGTGACTAACATTTTTTGGGCGTTTTAGTTGGAAAGTAGTTATAGTGGGTTCCCATTTGTGTTTGGTTTTTAGTAAAATGGGATTGAGATTTTCCCCATTATTCACTCTCGTGACCCTTACCGCACTATTGCCGACCCACTTCACGGGCTTCCCTTTTAGGCATTCCCATATCACATCCAACTTCTTTTATTACTTCATTGGACCGTTTTAATTTACGTCATGTATTTTAAATTTTAAAATTTATATTAAAAAATTAAGTGTAATTTTTTATTTTTTTTTAGATATTTTGAATTGTTTATTATTATTATAATTTTATAGTATTTAATATTCAAATTTATAATCAAAATATAATTGTTTAATTTTCAAAATTCGAACGGTACCATATAAATTAAAATGGATGAAATATTTTTTATTTATTTATAAACACATCCAAGTTCAACCACCCAAATAGGAAGTGCTCTTATAAAAAGTAATAATTTTAAAAACTACTTTATCAGCGATGAATATGAATATGACAGGATATTGAGACTTCATCATATATATAGTTGATGCTGTTATAAATCTACTACCTTAACAATTAATTAGACGGAAAGAATAAGGAACATAAAAGAGAGTAAAAGGGAAGACAGTGTATGTAATATTTCGTTTAATGTTCTGTGTACTTAAATTGCTAAATATTTAGCAATTTATAGAGAAGAAGATGTGGGAAACTTGCCCACTTGAAGTGGGCCCCACACAATTATTTAAATAAAGATAATATTAAGAGAGAAGTGGATGGCCACTACTTGGCTGCTAACACTCCTCCTTGGGTGTCCACGTAAAACAAAATCATAATGAAAGAATAAATATCCTGAAGACTCATAGATGTTGAGCCTCGTTGAAACCTTACTAGTAAAAACCCATTGGGAAAAAAAAATCTAGCGAAGGAAAAAAAAAATACACATAACTGGTAATACGCCTTGAATGCTGCCTCATTAAAAACCTTACTAGGAAAACCCAGTGGGACAAAACCTTGGTTAAGGAAAAAAGAGTGCAGCGCGTATTTACTCCCCCTGATGAAAGCTTCATTTGATATTTTGGAGACGACGCATTCCAACCTTATGCCTTAGCTTCTCAAAAGTTGATGTTGGTAATGCCTTTGTGAATAAATCTGCAAGATTATCACTTGAACAAACTTGTTGTACATCAATTTCACCATTCTTCTGAAGATCATGTGTGAAGAATAATTTTGGTGAAATGTGTTTCGTTCTGTCTCCTTTTATGAAGCCACCTTTCAATTGAGCTATGCACGCGGCATTGTCTTCGAATATAATTGTGGGTATTTTAACATTATTTTCTAGACCACATCTTTCTTTGATGAACTGTATCATCGATCTCAACCACACACATTCTCTACTTGCTTAATGAATTGCTATTATTTCAGCATGATTTGAAGAAGTAGCAACAATGGACTGTTTTGTAGATCGCCATGATATAGCAGTCCCTCCGTATGTAAACAGATAACCTGTCTGAGATCGAGCTTTATGTGGGTCTGATAAATAACCTGCATCTGCATAACCAATAAGGTTTGCACAACCTTTGTTAGTATAAAACAAACCTATATCAATAGTACCTTTCAGGTATCGCAAAATATGTTTGATACCGTTCCAATGCCTTCGCGTTGGGGATGAACTATACCTTGCTAGCAAATTTACAGAAAATGTTATATCAGGCCTAGTTGCGTTAGCAAGGTACATAAGTGCACCAATAGCACTGAGATATGGTACTTCAGGACCAAGAATTTCTTCATCCTCTTCTGGAGGTCGAAACTGATCCTTTTCCACTTCAAGTGATCGAACAACCATTGGAGTACTTAATGGATGTGCTTTGTCCATGTAAAATCTTTTTAAGATTTTTTCAGTGTAGGCAGATTGATGGACAAAAACTCCGTCTGCTAAATGTTCAATTTGCAGACCTAGACAAAGTTTTGTCTTTCCAAGGTCTTTCATTTCAAATTCTTTCTTTAGATATTCAATTGCTTTTTGGACCTCTTTAGGGGTTCCAATGAGATTTATGTCATCAACATAAACGGCGAGTATAACAAACTCTGATTCCGTTTTCTTAATAAAAACACATGGACAAATAACATCATTAATATAGCCTTCATTTATTAAGTACTCACTTAGGCGATTATACCACATGCGCCCTGATTATTTCAGACCATATAATGATCTTTGTAATTTTATTGAGTATACTTCCCGAGATTTTTTACATGCTTCAGATAATTTTAATCCTTCTGGGATTTTCATGTAAATTTCATTATCAAGTGAACCATAAAGGTAAGCTGTAACCACATCCATTAGGTGTATTTCAAGATTTTTATGTACAGCTAAACTGATGAGATATCGAAATGTTATTCCATTCATAACCGGTGAATATGTTTCTTCATAGTTGACTCCGGGTCTTTGAGAGAATCCTTGTGCAACAAGGCGTGCCTTATATCTTACAATTTCATTTCTCTCATTTCGTTTTCTAACAAAAACCCATTTATAACCAACTGGTTTTACACCTTCAGGGGTTTGGACTACAGGTCCAAAAACCTCACGTTTAGCAAGTGAGTCTAATTCTGATTGAATTGCCTTTTGCCATTCTGGCCAATCACATCTACGTCGACAATCTTCGACGGATTTAGGTTCAAGACTTTCACTATCTTGCATGAGGTTAATTGCAACATTATATGCAAAAACATTATCCACCGTAATTTTTGATCGATCTAAATTTATCTCATCACCGGTAGAACTTATTGAAAGTTCTTCATTCACTTGAGTCTCGGGTTCACTGATTTCTTCAGGAATATCAGGATTACTCAAACCTTGACCTTCTTCAGGAAGTTCGTGTGTAGTATCATCTTTATTATTTCTTATGCTTCTTTTTCTAGGATTTTTATCCTTTGAACCCAACGGTCTACCACGCTTCTGGAGTGTTTGGGATTCAGAAGCTATGATACTTGTAGATGGTCCTTTTGGGACATCAATCCGGATAGGTACATTCACTGCAGGGATATGTGACTTAGTTATCCATTTCAAATCAGTAAATGCATCTGGCATTTGATTTGCTATTTTCTACAAGTGGATAATCTTCTGGACTTCCTGTTTACATGTGCGGGTGCGTGGATCAAAATGTGATAGTGATGAAACTTTCCACGCAATTTCTTTTTCTTTTTCGGGTTCCTTTTTCTCTCCCCCTAATGGCGGGAAAATTGTTTCATCAAACCGACAATCTGCAAATCGTGCAGTGAATAAATCTCCAGTCAACGGTTCAAGGTATCGAATTATGGAGGGTGAGTCAAACCTAACATATATGCCCAACCTTCATTGAGGGCCCATTTTTGTACGTTGTGGTGGTGCTACAGGCACGTATACTGCACAACCAAAAATTCTTAAATGGGCTATATTTGGTTCATGACCAAATACTAATTGTGACGGAGAGTATTTATTATAATGTGTCGGTCTTAGACGTACAAGTGCTGCTGCATGTAAAATAGCATGACCCCAAACAGTAATTGACAATTTTGTTTTCATTAGTAGAGGTCTTGCTATCAATTGTAGGCGCTTTATAAATGACTCTGCAAGGCCATTTTGAGTATGAACATGTGCAACAGGATGTTCAATTTTTATCCCAATTGATAAGCAATAATCATTAAATGCTTGGGATGTAAATTCTCCAGCATTATCAAGGCGAATGGCCTTAATTGGATAATCTGGGAATTGCGCTCTCAATCTTATTATTTGTGCTAACAACTTCGCAAACGCCAGGTTGCGAGATGATAACAGGCACACATGAGACCATCTAGATGATGCATCTATTAGGACCATAAAATATCTAAACAATCCACTTGGTGAATGAATAGGTCCACATATATCTCCATGTATACGCTCTAAAAATCCAGGAGATTCGATGCCAACCTTCAGGGTCGATGGCCTGGCAATTAATTTGCCTTGATAACAAGCAGCACATGAAAATTCATCATTTGTAAGAATCTTCTGGTTTTTTAACGGATGTCCAGTTGAATTTTCAAGAATTCGTCTCATCATTATTGATCCAGGATGACCTATTCGATCATGCCATAGCACAAATATATTTGGATCAGTAAACTTCTGGTTTACGATCATATTTGCTTCAATTGCACTAATTTTTGCATAATATAGGCCAGATGACAGAGTTGGTAATTTTTTTAAAATATATTTCTGGCCTGAGACACTCTTGGTTATACCAAGATATTCAATATTCATTTCATTTAATGTCTCAACATGATATCCATTTCTGCGGATATCTTTAAAACTTAACAAGTTTCTTGGGGATTTAGAAGAAAATAGTGCATCTTCTATAACAATTTTTGTCCCTTTAGGCAGAATTATAGTAGCTCTTCCGGAGCCTTCAATCATTTTGGAATTGCCAGATATCGTAGTAACATTAGCTTTTCTTCTAAGTAAATTGGAAAAATATTTCTCGTCTTTAAATATAGCATGGGTTGTTCCACTATCAATTACACAAATATCCTCGTGATTTATCATTGATCCAAATAAGATTTGAGGCATTTCCATATTTTCTTCACAAAGAAAGAAAGTAAATATTATAATTAATACATAATTTATTATATAAAATTTTATTTTATTACATGGATCTAGAAAAATACAAACATAATATTTAATACATACAACAACAAAGAGAATTGTTTAAATATTATCGGGCTTATCAACATTCATATTTACTTCTGGAAAATTAAAGAAATCAGCTACATCCAGATGCATAGGCTCAATATTGTCCTCAGAGATAAAATTTATCTCTGGATTATTTTCTGCCCTCTTTAACGATGCCTGATATAGCTGAACCAAGCGTTTTGATGACCGGCAAATCCGCGACCAGTGCCCCACACCTCCACATTTATGACATATTGTTTCTAAATTATTCTTCGGTAAAGCTTCTGGCTTTTTACCCTGCCTTTTATATTGCTGGTTATTTCTCGGTGCCAGCCGAGCATCATGATTAAAATTTCTTCTTTGACTACGACCACGACCACGACTGGGGCCATGGCCTCTTTCTCGTTGGTTAGAATTTGCTTGATTCACTTCAGGGAGTGGCAAAGAACCAACTGGCCGACTATCATGATTTTTCATTAATAGTTCATTATGTCTTTCAGCAATAAGAAGGTGAGAAAGTAATTCAGAATATTTTTTAAAGCCTTTTTCGCGATATTGCTGCTGCAGGAGCATATTCGCGGGTGGAAATGTGGAGTACATTTTTTCAAGTTTATCTTGTTCCGTAATTTCATCTCCGCATAAAGTTAACTGAGCTATAATTCTAAATAAAGCAGAATTATATTCAGTTATATTTTTAAAGTCTATCAGTCTCAGATTTAACCAGTCATAACGTGCTTGTGGAAGCATGACCAACTTCAGGTGGTCATACCTTTCTTTTAAATTTTTCCACAATTTCAAGGGATCTTTTAATGTAAGATATTGTAATTTAAGACCCTCGTCAAGATGGTGGCGGAGGAAAATCATAGCTTTTGCACGGTCTTGACTAGATGCCGTGTTATCATCTTTGATGGTGTCTGCCAGACCCATCGATTCAAGATGAATTTCGGCATCTAGTGCCCATGATGAGTAATCTTTTCCAGAGATATCCAAAGCAACAAATTCAATTTTTGAAATATTTGTCATTTTATAGAAATAAAATTAAATAAAATTCTTATCACTTTTGTTATCTTGAAAATTAGCCGGAGCCTCGTGCTGATAACGTGTTATAAATCTACTACCTTAACAATTAATTAGACGGAAAGAATAAGGAACATAAAAGAGAGCAAAAGGGAAGACAGTGTATGTAATATTTCGTTTAATGTTCTGTGTACTTAAATTGCTAAATATTTAGCAATTTATAGAGAAGAAGATGTGGGAAACTTGCCCACTTGAAGTGGGCCCCACACAATTATTTAAATAAAGATAATATTAAGTGGGAAGTGGATGGCCACTACTTGGCTGCTAACAGATGCTAATTTATTTGAGATTAAGATATATATTAACGTAAGTTTTCTCTATGAAGCCTCCTCTAGTTTTTACTACATATGGCTCCTTTTTCAATTGTATATATGAGTAGTTAGACCAACATAAGTTATGCTACAGTGGAATGACTATTCCATTCTTAACTTTTTGCCTCTGTTTTTGTCATACTTATCATTTCTAAAATCCATCAAAGACTCGGTTTACACTATGGCTTGGTCTACATTAGTGACTTGTCGGCATTGCAATTCCTATTTAGTCCAATTCTGCAACCCGTCCATAAAGTGGAACAATAAGTCATCGCTAGTGTGGTTGGGAATTTGGAGCATAAGGGTGGTGAACTCCTTCATATAATCTTGTATGCTCCCTGTCTGCTTCATCTCTTGAATTTTATGTCTTGCCTCATACAAGAAATTATTTGGGAAGAACTGCCTCTTGAACTCGGCCTTGAACTGATCCTATGTGCCAATAATGCACAAACCTCTCTCAGCATCGGCTGACTTTCGTCTCCACCATAGCAGTGTAGTCTCTGACAAGTATAACACTGCAGTGTTGATATTGGTATCATCTTCCCTTACATTTTCATGTCGGAAATAGTTTTCTCTACTTCTTGTGCATCACAAACCTCTTTGAACACTGGTGGATTAGGAGCCTCGATCTTAGCCTCCCTTTTCACGACAATATTTCTAGCGGTCTCAGTCACGCCAGCGTTGACCTGCTCTTCGAGTGTCTCTATCTTTGCCTTCATGGCATCGATAGTGCTCAACGCCTCCATGAGTCTGCACTCTAAGGTAGCGATGGTCTGCCTCATCTCTTTCTCAATCTGTGTACGCCCATCCAAGTTATTTCAGATGCTCTCGATCTCTTCAAGAGGATGTCTTTCAAGAACGCTTAGAGTGACCTCTACCTTCCCCAAGTGTTGGCTAAATATCTCGACTACATCCATTCCCACATTATCCTCCTTGACCCACTCTCTATCGAACGAGATGTCCTCGAGCAGAACTTCCACATCATCCTTGCTCACCTCAGTGGTAGAAGGTTCTTGTGATGTAAGCCCTTCATTTGGCTCAACCTCGGGCGACACCTCCTGGTTCTTATTGGCGGCATTCCTCTTTTTATTATAACTCTTCTTGTCGGTAGCATCTTGGGTGACGTTGGCATGGGTGTAAGCAGCGTTGATTTCTCCATCATTTGCTATTCCCTTAGTTGTAATCTTGCTTTGATACCACGTTGTCACGTCCTTGTATTTTACTAAGCACACGTTCGACACTTGACAACTTGTTCACGTTCTCGCACAACTTGTTTACGATTTTGCTGTGTCAAGTCAGCCTAAGACTCTAAGACTCACTAAGAGAACAGATGAGAGAACACAAGAGGATTGCTAGGAGAGACTGTATTAAAGAGAACTTTGATAATTATTTGATAGTTTTTACAAATGGATGCCCCTCTATTTATACTACTAATTCAGGGGCTAAATTGCAAATAATTATTATAGAAGTCCTTACATATTTACATTTAAATCCCTTCTCTAGAACTATTTAAATGCCTAGAATATTATAGGGACCTTGCATGCAAATCTATGAAATTGTAGGTTCTACAATGAGAAATTCCCTCATTTATTTAGAACATTCCATTAAGGACTAACTTCTTCTTATGTAAGCCTTCAACATGAGCAACTTTGTGCCATGTGGCGCTTTTATGGCGTGATGACGCGGCCATTCGTCACATAATGTCATGTTTTTGGTAGCTATTTAGTTACGTGATACAACTCGCATATCAAGTATGGTATTTGATTATTATTTTGCAATTTTACATAAATAAAACAATCTAAATTATTAGTGGATTTACATATTGTTTTATGCAAAAAAAATTTTTTAGAGAAAAAGATAAAATAACTAAATTATGCGAAACTAAGCTCTACGTAATTAATTGTTGTGTAACTCTAAACAACCACCAAACTAGCTACCCGTAATGATGTTATTAGACCCCTTTAATGGATGTAATCTGGAATCCTCATAAACTCTTTTGAAAATTATTGTACCACCAATAGAGAACAACACCAGCAGATCAAAAATGTTATTGGTTAAAAGATACTTTTAGTTTTTAGACTTTTGAGAACATACCAAAATGCTATGTTGAGTCATGAAAAATACTTCCTCTATTCTATCTTAACTGAATTTGTAAGACAATGCGCACATATTAAGAAAAATATTTAATGATATAATTTGAATTATACTTTTCATATTGTCCTTTATAAAATCATAAATATAACTTTGCAAGTAGTGTGATTTATCTCCTAGAAAATATAAAACTTCAATAAATGAAAGGACAAATATGAAAAAAATTTCAAACATCTATCTTGAAATTTGAACAATTTAATTATTTTGAACAATGAAAAATTCCTTAAAAATTCAATTAATATGGAATAAAGAGAGTATTCCAATTAGAGTGTCTCAATATATATACACTATGATTACACTTAGCATGCGTAGAAACTAGAGGACCATTAATTATTTTTGCTCTCTATGCTTGCCTATCTTATTTTCTACTTCATTCCCATTTACAACCTCACGCATTAATTGTTGCTATATATAGAAAACAATATTTTTTTGGTGATGATGGCATTTTCATTAGCCCACTGCCCATTAGTGGCCTTCAAGTGCTACTACCTCTTTTTTTTTTCAATTTCTTCGTAAATAATGCATTATGTTTATAATATGTCTTAATTATGTATAAGATACCACTGTAGACATCAAAAATTTATAGAACTCTACAAAATATGTCTAGTTTTAGATAGGATTCTTGGAGGCTATACTGTCATAAACCCTATAGCTCATGTGTATATAAAGGGTATTATATCCTCTTTAAGAGGCATCTTGAATATCTCGTAAACTCTTGGGATTTTCATAGAGAAATCAAAATATGTCAGACTCTTCTTGATAATCAATTATTTCTAGAAGATCCACAAATCCTTTCATGGAGATCAATTCCGGATCATACTAGGTCGAGAGCGACACCACTAACGGCCCTCGAATCACAAAAAAATCTTAGGAGAGAAGAATCAAGAGACAAACAAATTTGTATCCACAATGTTTATCAATGAAATTATGTTTCATCGTATTTTATTTGTGATTACAATTTATTTTTTTAATCACTTTAAAATTTGTTGCAAACAACCACTACATCAGTTACAATTTAATTTGAAAAAATAGAATTTTCAAAAAACTCTATGTAAAAAGGAAAATAGAGAACTTAGCTAGTTTATGAGCTAGTACATTCTATTTTCAAAAAATATATATAAATTTGATATTTCTAAAAAAAACTTGTCAAATCTCCATATATTCTCACAAGTGATATCATTTTTTGAAGAAATTATCATCTTCTTTTGTTACATTCTTTGCTCTATGATAATATTTAATTTTTTGATTAGTCATTTTTTAACACTCTTGTTAGTACCTGCGGAAATACAAATGATTCATGCACCATATATATATATACTGGCTTTCCTACTTCCTCCTAGTAAGGACAAGTTAAATTTGTCTTTTGCTTCACGTGCTAAACATTAACCCATAGATGTGGCCTGTAGGTATAAATTTAAACAAGAGAAACACTTCTTTTGAATGTGATGCAAATTATTAATTTTGTCACCAAATTTTTGACAGTTTTAAAATATTTCTCTATTTAATTAATTTAATTTAAATACATTCCTTTCATGTCATATAAATAAATATATTATTCACGCTCATACACGTAGAATTTTCTACCGATGTGATATATACATAAATATATCTCAGTATGACATGAGGAGGTGTTTTAAAATTCAGTTAGTCAAGTACAGGAGTGTTTTTAAGACTGTCAATTATCAGTGGATGAAACTAATAATTATCGCCAAGTTCAGGGACGAAACTAGCAACCTCCCCCAAAACTAATAATTCTCGCCATGTTCAAGAATGAAACTAACAACCTCCACTTTATTTTAATTTTTAGTACTTGTAATTTTCTTATTAGGTGAAATACAATATCCACATCGGTTGCAACTATCATACTATCCTGCTCAAAGGCTAGAAACTCACCTTCTTTCGGTCTCTCGGAGTACAGGCACATACTTCTCAAGGAACAAGGCATGAAACTGAGTCCAAGTCAATGAATGCGGAATCGATAAGCGACACTCCACATAAGCTCTCTACCACTGCTTGACTTCGCCCTGTAGCTGAAATGTCACAAACTCAACCTCATTGTCACAATCCGAATTCGGGTATGATGACACCTGTCCTTTTTCACCTGGCAAGTCAGCCTAAAACCCAATATTTACGGAGAATAAAATGGAAACAGTCTAAATAGGTAAGTAATAAATAAATGCGGAAGTCTTTCAACTTAAATACCCCCAAAAATTGGTTGTCATGTGTACAAACCGCTAAAATAACTATACAAAAATAGAAATACAAGTCTCAATATGTCTTCAACTCTCAAACAGAGTAAAACATAAAAATACAGGGAGTGCGAGAGTTTGCTGGATATAAATGACTACCTCTCTCAAACTCCCAGAAGTCTCGAATGATCAGAAAGAGACGATGATCAAAGTTCAAGCTCAGAACCTACAGAAGTGTAGAAGCAAGGGTGAGTACCAAACAACATAGTACCCAACAAGATAACTAGAAAAACCAAGTAAATCTAATAGGAATCACGAACTTTTTTTCTAACCCAACGAACCTCCAGACTACAACTTGCACAGAAATCAACCCAACCTAACAGTTCATTCTAAACAATTCAATAAGGTTCAGATCACAGCTCAATATCACAAGACATATCATACAAATATTCACAAGTCATAAATAGACATCGAACTGTCAAATACAGATATGCAAAATATGTATATACACACTCAATGATCATGCATGTGTGCAATTGCCGGCAAAGACCTCGGCATAATTAGCACTGACCAAAAATGACCCCGATCTCATAATCTCTGATCGGAAATGACCTCGATCCTACAACCTCGCTGAAAATGACATCGACAAAGTAATACCGCCAAAAATGACCTCGATAATATAATCCCACTGGAAATGACCTCGGCCATATAATTTCGCCGGAAATAACCTCGGTAATATAATTTTGTCTGAAATAACCTCGACTAGATAATTCCATCGAAAAATAACCTCGGCAATATAATTCCATCGAAAATGACCTCAACAATATAATTCCATCGGAAATGACCTCGGCCATATTATATCTCTGATCGAAAAATGACCTCGATCTCACAGTCATATACCTCTTATCACAGTGTTTCAGAACCAATGCAAACAATATGCTCACATAAGTAATGATAAATAATCAATTCAGACAAACTGCAATCACAATTAGACTATCAAGTATTTCATCAAATACATATAAATATCTAGATTACGGCATGTAATATTCAATACTCAACAGTATCACACA
Source organism: Solanum dulcamara (assembly GCF_947179165.1). NCBI lineage: Eukaryota > Viridiplantae > Streptophyta > Magnoliopsida > Solanales > Solanaceae > Solanum > Solanum dulcamara. Next base: position 69,316,587 of record NC_077238.1, on the reverse strand, counting down.
TCGTCTTTTATTAATCCTTTCATTTTATTTTAGATTAGTTCATATCACAATTAAACCTGTAACCTCATTCTCGTTACGCCCCAACATATATACAACGGGATATTCGAGAATTCTAAGAGATTCATAGAATCTTAAGAGTCCACCTGCCTTAAATCTAGATAGGATCAATCAATCCACGTGAGCCTTGCCCTTCCGATTATACTCCAAATCGCCATAATCTATTCAAATATTGTTTCAAAATCAGAAACCAAATTCAACGATACCAAAAATGCGAAACTCGGCAAAAAAAAATGGTCAAAGGCTCGAAATTCAACTTCAAACAATGGGGGTCTAAATCTAGGGATTTCTACATGAAAATGTTTCTTGGAATATTAGGAATCCATTGTCGAAAACCGTTTTGAAAATGGGGTTGAAATTAGGTCACAATTATCCTTTAAAAGAATTCTCATGTTCTTGAAGAAATCTCAAATTTAGGGTCCAAAATCCTCAATTTGAAACCAAAATCATGATAAAATGGATGGATAACGTAAAGTTTTGATCAAGAATACTTATCCAATCACCAATACAAGAACTCTTACGTCAAAATTTGCCTATTTGAACTTTCAAGGTCTGAAAATGGCGAAAAAGACTAAAATCTGAGCTTAAACCTCTCTTTGATGTCGCTTAAGCGGCTGGGGGTTCGCTTAAGCGGACCCCCAGCTTTCGCGACCACAAGGTCACTTTTGCGACCCCCGCGTCCTTGCTAAAGCAATTGCTTAACCTCTTTCACAGCCCTTTACAAAACCCTGACCTTCACTTTCGCGAAGGGGATCTCGCTTAAGCGAGTGTCGCGATCGTGACCTTGTAGCAGATATAATAAACCTACAAAAATCTCTAAGTCTCAAAGTTTTGAATTCACCCTCGATATTCGTTCGGGATCCTGTGTAGGCAAACTATATATGCAACCCTACTAAACTCGACATTTCAGACTCAACAGAACCATCAAAATTTGATTTCGAGGCCTCCTTGACCCAGAAGCCAAAAAGTCGAATTAAACCAACATTATGCCTCAAAAGACCAAAATACCCTCGGAGCTTTCGAAAAATACATATGAACTCTACCCAGGCTTAAAATCACCCTCCAAATCCAATGGAGTCATCAGAATTCTATTCCGAGCATCCGATCCTTAAATATTAATCAAAGTCAAATCTATAGCAAAAAATTCAACTATTTGTAACTCAACACCTTAAATCCACGATATGATCCCAAATATGATTCTGTCAACTCTCCTAGATCAATTTTAATCTTCCGGAACTGATGGAATCGATGGAATTCTGTTCTGAGAGTCAAAACTCTAAATGACCTCAAATATCACTTTTGAGTCATTTTAAACTTCTAAAACTCAAAGTTTACCAAAAATCTCAACTTTTCAAGAAAACTACAAAACTAACATCAGATATCAATCAAACATGACTCAGGAAAACTATTCAGAGGGGTAAAATAGTCTTTTTATAAAAAATTTCAAAAATAACTTTCAGAGTCATTACATCATCCACCACTAAAAACCAAGTTCATCCTTGAACATAAAGTAAAAGAAGAACAATACTCGTCGCTAGCAAGAGTACGGGGCGTAACCTTCAAGTTCACTTTTTGTCTTTGCTAAGTAAACCAATCCTTAGATCATATCATTCGAAACCACTACCAAACTGAACTTTCAATTAAACTGCGATGGATCTACAAGTCAGGAGAAATTCCCAAGTTACGGACTATCTATGTACCTAGTCTAAATTGAAATACTCTAAACCGTAGCATAACCATCAGGACAAATCTTCCATCACATAACCATGAGAGGATTTTGAACCAATACTTAAAAAAATCAAGGTGAACCTGAATCAACCACCATCCACTCAAAACACACGAACCATCGCAAACTCTAGCAAAATCATGTTCCCATGGCCAAATCTTCCCATAAGCTTAAGTTATACAAACCCAATTCATAGACATCGAGTACTCATCAAAGGGAATCAAATTTATCCGACTCAAAGGATGAAATGGTTAAGCAACCATCTAGTGAGAGATACCCTCGAGTACACATAACCTTAAACACCACTATTAAATTGTCAGATCAATAGTTATGATTATAAACAACTCCTCAGAGAAATAGTACTAGGCCCAACGACCCCTCAAGTTCAAAAATACATAGTCAGAACATCAATTCAACGACAAGATGTACAATAAGATTGCCAGTCGGTTCCAATATATATGGTAGCTCTTCGATAAGTTTCCATAAGCAAGGTGACACTTGTAAGATTTCTGAAGCCCTTCAACTGCCTCAAGGCAACACCAACTCTGTCATGTATGAACTAGCCAAACTACGAAGCATCTTACCCTACCAAGAAGGCATGGATTGGTACATCCGATCCACCATTAGGAATTCATCCACGGAAGTGAAAACATGCATGGGCACATACAGGATATCACTCTCCAAAACCATGTTTGAAACAAAGTAGGTGGTCACATAAGAATGTTCAGAATCGAAGTCGAATGACACAAGATATTTCTTTCATAGTGTCCATATCACACATTTTCATCCTTCTGACATCACAATCAACCAGCCTAGCCTCATAACAATCATAGACATACTCGATTTATCAACTTCCTCATATCCTTTTGGTGCTCCACTAAAGTCAACACTCTCAATACTACTAGAAAGTCACAGTCATATCGGACAATTACTTTAGCCTTAGATTGTCACTAGTAGTAGGGTATTATTAGCAACATATTATTGTCTTCCAATTTTGAACTATGGTCCGCCTTTCTCTATTTAAGCATTTCAAGACATGTACGGGTCCCACCCAATCGCTAATAATCCCAATTTTTTAATCTCATAGTACTTTCCTATTGAGATGAAATTATTGAATCACGACTGATAATAATTCCATGAAATCTTTCACTTATCCAGTTTCAACTACTATTCAACCCATCATAGACCTCATGCCAAACATAAAGATATTCTTGGTCACCCCAATAATTCTGCATACCATGGGCACATAACCTTTATTTATCACTAATTATCTATGCAATGCATTATCGTAGTCTAGGTAGTCTCATCAATAGAGTTAGCAATCCAGCTTAAAACACTCAATAACCAAATAGAACTATAAGTCCTTCTGGTGGTACATCCATAGGTCACCTACCATAATTTGAACCATCCAACAAAACTCAAAAACATAGAATTTCTCATACATCACTGTTTATCACCAACACCAATACCATGTGTTCAGAAAGTAGGTGTTGACCCATCATACATCTATGTTGAACCAGTCCATCCTGCATTGTCATATCTAAACTCAAATACAAAAATCAATACCATCCTCAACCTTGAACTAAGAATCTATACGTGTTATCTTATTTCTTCATATCTCTTAACTTGTACCCTTTGCGCAAGACTCTTGTTTCATTTTGTAACTTATTTATCATTATTGTTCCTTGGCCAAACATCCATGGCATAATACTTTTTACCTTAAATCAAATTCCTTGAATGAAACTTCATCGAATCCTTTTACAATCAAAAGTAATCAACTCTATAACTCAAACCATGCACAAATCCTTCCAAATACTCGACGATCGACACAATCAAGCATTTCTTACCTTGTCGATTCATACTTGACAAAACCATCTACCATAATTATAGACTTATAATGCAATATCTGGATTCGATTCATACCAGGTAAACCAATCTCATTCATCAATCGACATTAATCCATACCTCAAAAATTTTCTGAAATCACACACCTTGGATTATCATCAAGCAACTATCCATCGATCTTATCATGTCCCTCATTAGGAACCTAAACTGGGCCGATCATCAAACTCAACATTACCATAGAGATAACCACAACACTAGAGCCAAATGACCGTAGACTCCACTCTCGAAACATGCTCAACTCGACTAATGAACACCGGATACTATTCCCATACCCAGAGCAAGATAGCCGAAGCCATGTGTTCCTAAATTTTAACTCATCAACTCCCGGACAATAAATCCTTGTCCTTTACAATCCAAAATGAATATATTTGCTCTTGCACCATTCCAAGGATCAAATTACCTTCCATTAAATTTTTATAAGTTGAAATCCTTTCGATTTTACTCAAGCATTTTCCAACACATCATACACTCTCCATGCAACTATGCTGTATGTCAAGTAGTACCACGCCACAATCTTAGCTACCCGCAAGTCATCTTTACCATACTGTGTCTTCTTAACCAAAAACCCTTATCATATAGATGTATTCTACTCATGGAATGCCCCAAACTATTATTACTATATTCAGTACCCATGCCATCATCTCAAAGTTAGCTCTATCATCCATATAACCAAATCCAAAAGACCAACCCCATTTTAATCGCACAATCTTATTAACATTTCCTTCACACAAGTATACTCGTTGGAACTTTTCTAACCCATAGCTTATTATTTTAATATCAGTCTACTCTTTTTGTCTTATCATGAAGTCATCAGTCCCCAATTTAATAATGCCAACCCTAGTGTTGTACCTTACCAAGAAACGAGACACAATCGATACACTTGATCCACCACTATAACTTTTTTTATAAATAATGCTTAACTCAAGTGTTCATAGTAACAACCACTTGATTTCTCAATCGAGAATACAATATCAAACTCATTACCAGAGTAGGTGAAACAACTAACAACTCCTTAGATGTCTCCACTTTTATAAATCATTAGTACCACATTGTGAACATCCATTAAATCCACCACTTTATCACGTCATATCCATTGAGAAGGTCGTACTCAAATAGACCGCACGTTTATACCTATTAAATAGTTGCAAAACATCACTAAAGCATTTTTATTTCCAGATGTAAGCGATATGCACCATTCCATAAGCTAGGTAGATAGCAGTAGCAGCACAACCCATAATCCTAACCAAGAGAATACAAGTACTGTTATAGTAGCTGAATTATGACCCTTTCTGATACACACCAACACTATAAAATTGCAGTATAAATTCTGATCTCGATTGGCACAACGTCATTATAGTAATACACCACACAACCCATTTTTTTTGATGAACTTCATGGACTATAGTCTCCAAGGTCATAGTGCTTATAACACAGTCATTCCCTTAATCATACCATTCTTAATTGTTGAACCACTTCAGATATCGTATAAGCCACATAAGTACTATCCCGGCTGTTGAATAATTGACTAGAAGGGTAAAACGTTCAGAAAGTCTCTCAACCCTCGCTCATCCTTAAATACCATATCCTTAAAATATATCACTAAACCATAACTTTACTCTCCCCTTTCAAATCGCAAAGCATTCCAAATTTGATCACACATCCTTTCCGTAAATCTATCACTTCTGCCTCAATACAAGATCCAACACTAAAACCCAAGTGATGACGTCTCAATTGTATGCACGCAAGATGAAGCACGAGCTATCACTATAAGTGGGAGGATGAAATGATAAAAATTAAATCGGGCCATGAATGAATGATAGAGAATCAAGAAATGAAGGTCTTTCCTAACAGTCTTCATAGCCTCCCGAAGATAAGCATAGATGTCTCTACTGGACACATGAGACCTATGAACCTGGGGCTCTGACACTAATTTGTCACGATTCAAATTCGGGTGTGATGACACCTGTCCTTTTCTACTGGACAAGCCATCCTAAAACCCAACATTTATGGAGAATAAAGCAGAAACAATCTAAATAGGTAAGTAATAAATAAAAGCGGAAGTCTTTCAACTTAAATGCCCCCAAAGATTGGTTGTCGCGTGTACAAGCCGCTAAAATAATGATACAGAAATAGAAATACAAGTCTCAATATGTCTTCAACTCTCAAACACAGATATGCAAAATATATATATGCATACTCAATGATCATGCATGTGTGCAATTACTGGCAAAGACCTCGACATAATAAACTCTGAGTAGAAATGACCTCGATCTCGTAATCTTTGATCGGAAATAACCTCGGTCCCACAACCTCACCGGAAATGACCTCGAACATATAATCCCATCAAAAATGACCTTGGCAATTTAATCCCATTGGAAATGACCTTGGCCATATAATTCTGCTAGAAATGACCTCGGTAATATAATTCCAATAAAAATGACCTCGCTAATATAATCTCACCGAAAATGACCTCGGCAATATAATCCCACTGGAAATGACCTCGCTAATATAATCTCACCGAAAATGACCTCGGCAATATAATTCCGCTGAAAATAACCTCGACAATATAATTCTAATAGAAATGACCTTGGCCATATCATATCTTTAACCAAAAATGATCTCGATCTCACAATCATATACCTCTCATCACAGTATTTTAGAACCAAACAAACAACATGCTCACATAAGTAATGAGTAATAATCCATTCAGATAAACCGCAGTCATAATTAGACTATCAAGTATTTCATCAAATACATATAGATATCTAGATTATGGCGTGTTATATTCAATACTCAACAGTATCACACATCATCTTTTATTAACCCCGTCGATTCATTTTAGATTAGTTCATATCACAATTAAACCTATAACCTCATTCCCGTTACACCCCAATATATATATACAATGGGATATTCGAGAATTCTAAGAGATTCATAGAATCTTAAGAGTCCACCTGCCTTAAATCTAGACAGGATCAATCAATCCACGTGAGCCTTGCCCTTCCGATTATACTCCAAATCGCCATAATCTATTCAAATATTGTTTCAAAATCAGAAACCAAACCCAATGATATCAAAAATGTAAAATTCAGCGAAAAAAGGGTCAAAGGCTCGAAATTCAACTTCGAACAATGGAGGTCTAAATTCAGGGATTTCTACATCTAAACATTCTTTGGAGTATTAGGAATCTATTGTTGAAAACTATTTTTAAAATGGGGTTGAAATAAAGTCACAATCATCCTTTAAAAGAATTCTCATTTTCGTGAAGAAACCTCAAATTTGGGGTCCAAAATACTCAATTTAAAACAAAAATCATGATATAATGGATGGGTAACGTAAATTCTTGGTCAAGAACACTTACCCAATCACCAACACAAGAAATTCCAAGTTAAAATTTGCCTATTCGAGCTTCCAAGGTATGAAAATAGGGAAAAGTACTAAACCCCGACCTTAAACCTCTCTCTGATGTCGCTTAAGTGGCTAAGGGTTCACTTAAGCGGACCTCGCTTTTACGACCTCTAGGTCGCTTTCGCGATCCCCACGCCCTTGCTAAAGTGACTGCTTAGCTGCTTTTGCGACCCTTAACAAAATGTTGACCTTCGTTTTCGTGAAGGGGTCTCACTTAAGTGAGTATCACAATCTCGACCTACAACAGATATAATAAACCAGCAAAAATCTCCAAGTCTCAAAGTTTCAAATTGACCTTTGGGATTCGTTCGTTATCTTGTGTATACAAATTATATATGAAACCTTACTAAACTCGATGTTCCGGACTCAACGGAACCATCAAAATTTGATTTTGAGGCCTTCTTAACCCAGTAACCAAAAAGTCGCAACTAAATCAACATTATGCCTCAAAAGACCAAAACACCCGTTGAGCTTTCGAAAAATACACAAAAACTCTCCCTAGACCTAAAATCACCCTTTAAATCTAATGGAGTCGTCGGAATTCCTTTCCGAGCATCCGATCCTCAAATATTGACCAAAGTCAAACCTATGGCCAAAAATTCAATTATTTGCAACTCAACTCCTCAAATCCACGATATAATCCCAAATATGATTTCGTCAACTCTTCTAAACCAATTTTAATGTTTTGGAACTGATGGAATCGATGAAATTCTTTTCTAAGACTCAAAATTCTGAATAACCTCAAATACCACTTTTGAGTCATTTTAAACCTCTAAAACTCAAAGTATACCAAAAATGTCAACATTTCAAGAAAACTACTAAACCGACATCAGATATCAATCAAATATGACTCGGAAGAACTATCGGGAAGGGTAAAATTTTCCTTTTACAAAAATTTTCAAATATGACTTTCATGGTCATTACACTCATGTTGCTGCATGATGCCCAACTTGTGCAATCTTTTATAACAATCCAAGATGAACTCAAAGCATCCTCACTCTTTAATCCGTGAAACACTAGAGGATTCAACTTGAGGAACTTAGTCATGAGCATCTCATGCTCCATCTTAGTCATGACATGGCATATTAGTGGACAAGAGAACACATCAGTATCCGATGCTTCATTCATCTTAGGGACCATAGTAGAAATTGTATGTGTAATGAGAGCCTAAGTAGCTTACATAGTGGGAGTGGATTCAGTACCTGCTAGCTCATTCAAAAATGTCAATACCTGTTGAACCGCTTTAGAAGACATGAGGGGAAGACTTGCACCCCAAGCCTGTGCTTCCACCTCTAGCTCAGCATCATCTTCAATCTCTTCCTCAAATGGGTTCTATGGTAAGGGAGGGGTCGTTTGCCTTGGTGCATTCTCTACTTGAGCTCCACTTCTGGCGGGTGTGGCTCTTCCTTTGCTCCTTCCTCTACCTCGACCTCTGCCTTTGCCGCGTGCTGCTGGCTCCACCGCTGTAGCTACTGTCCTTTCCCCATTCCTTTGAGTATCAACCATCTGCAAACAAAAGAGTGAAAGAGTTAGATACAAATTTGGATTGCTAGATACCAATTGGAATCAAGTTATAGCACGAAGGAATAAAGAAGAGAATTACAGGTGTCTCCGTACCGTTCTGCAAGACTCTACAAGATTTATTTTGGTACGATGAGTTTTTTGATCCAAAATATTTTTTGGCCTACTTCTTTCATCATTGGTCCACCCATAATGACCGGAATGGATTGTTACACAACCACAATTGAAGGCACAAGTAATTTAAACAAGTTTATTATAAGATATTATCAACATGAAGTCATTTTATATTCACCCTTTTATTTCCTAAACATGTATTAGACAAGCATTTCACATGGAATAGTCAAACACACACACCTATGTTTTGTAATATAAAACTATGTTTGATAAATAATAAAAAGTATTTGTATGTATTATAATATTGGGCCTTAAATATATGTGTGTAATGATTTTCCTTACCTTATTTATGTGAAAATCTTGGAGCCCAACGCAAGCAAGGCTGACCTATCCAAGTCTATGAATATTCTGTGATATGTCATGTTTCACGATCAGTTTATAATTGGGTTACTTACTAATATGTATGGTCAACAAAAAGAAATTTTAACAAATATGGCCATATGTATACGCAATGTATAATATATAAGGGAAAATTACACGGTATAACAAATTTTTCTACTATATTACGCGGTATGGGTATAGTTTAAAATAATTATGGCTCGCAGCAAACATATTTACTTGGTATGCCAAATCTCACTGTCAGATATACAATAGAAATGTATATCAGTTACCATTATACAATTTTTCTGACAAATATACATATACAATTCGACAGATATACATATGCAATTCACCTCTCTCCTCCCTTTTTCGATCTCGCTCACCTCTCTCCTCCCTCTCTCAATCTCGCTCGCCTCTCTCCTCCGCTCTCTCAATCTTGCTTGCCAGATATATAAATACCTATGTATACCAGTTACATATATATAATTTTTTGATAGATATACATATACAATTCGACAGATATACATATACAATTCACCTCTCGCTCGCCTCTCTCCCCATCTCTCTTAATCTCTCTTGTCAGATATACAAATACATATGTATACCAGTTTTTGTATATTTCGGTATACAAATAATTTGCTACAACTTTTGTATAATTCACTACAACATTTGTATAATGGCAAAATTTATGTTTTCCATCATAAGTAACTAGGGAAACTATACCCATATGGAGTAATTATGCTTAAAAGGTTTGCCATAACTGAAAATTCCCCAATGTATAATGTATCGATATTGTATATTTGATGTATAAATAGTGTATATCATGCACATATAATGTATCAATATTATATAAATAATGTATACCATGTATATTTGAAGAAACTTTAATGGCTAATAAAATTTTTGAATTCCGACCAACTCAAAATCATCTCTAAATGGTCTAAAAGTTAAATATGAGCTCCTTTCGATATTCCAAATCTTTTAATATATAAATTATTTGAAATGATTCATGTGCATTTACGGCACGTCGAATTTTAAAATTGAGTAAGCTTCGAAGAAAATATAACAACTGAACATGAAGTCTTTCAATCCTGATCAACTAACGAGAGACGAAGAACTTCTTGTTGAAAAATCATGGTTTTGATTTTACTTAGAGGAGCAATAACTATTTTGAGTGGGTAGCATAAATATTTCCTTATGCTTGTTACTGAAGTATAAAACGGTCCATTTGTTATGGTGTTATTTATTAACACTTGTTATTCATCGGATGGAATTTAACTTGCGTGGCTTGAGATAAGTGTGTATGTACTACTACTAGTAAAAGAAATAATAACCAGCACTTTTTATGGAACTTTGTGTAATCTCTATGTTGAGAAAATAGCAATTGGAAACAGGAAACCTTTAGAATAAATAAGTTTTGATCCTAATTAATAGAAAATTGCGTTTTCTTAAGAAATTCAATTCCCTGACAATTGACAGAATACAATTTTGCAATACTGACAATTGAAATCGTAAAACCTCAACAAACAAGCAGATCACACGATACTTGCTTTTGATTTGAAACCAATGCAGAAATGAGGAGAGAATTTGCAAATTTCTGCGTGTTTGAAAATTACCGTTTCAGAAATTATTGTTAGGGAATTTTCCTGTACCGAGGGGGAAAAAGCCGCGAATTAGAAAATAAAACTTTGTGCGGAAAAAAATAATCAAAACTTAAAAAAGAAATAATGGAAATAGAAGATAAATTTGCTCCAAAAAAATTATCAATCAGTTCATTTGAGCAAATTAATATCCGAAGTAGAGTCATTGAGCGACGTCTACGGTGTGAGGGTAGACTTTCTTTTCAAATCAAAAGTCGAAGTTGAAGTCGAGTCGAGTGACGATCTTTAAAAGCTAGAGGAAATGTTTATTATGCCAAAAGTTATAGCTTATAGAAAACGCACAACTTTATAATCTCTTTACTTAACCCATCAAACAAGCGTCATGTTCGATCATGACTTCAATTAGAACCATCCAATTCTCTAGTTGGTCTTTCCATAAAGCGACAATGAGCGTGTATATATATATACACAGCTTGTATGTGATAATGTAACTCAGTGATGGATAGTTGCAACTTGCATATGGTCGACCTTAGCTAATGATTTCCACTATCAAAATTAAAGGACAAACGACGTAAGTGGGAAGGAAGAAAAGCCTAACATGAATGGGAATATTCCAAAAACAGAAAGGAGACGACATTAGAAACCACCAAGCAAATTAAAGCTGAGGTCCACGAATGAATTGATTGTTTTTTGGTGAATTTTAATAGCATACTTAATTAGCTTTCTGAATTTTTACTTTATTGATGAAGATTCAATTTTTCAATTTGTAATCTCTTTCCTCATTTGCCTTTTCTCTACCCCTAACTTCTTTTAAAAAATAACAAATAATATTTTTTTTTTTTAAAAAAATGATTGCTTCTCTTTTTATTTACTTGCTAACACAAACCACACAAGTCGTATGAAAAGGACGCAAATATATAATGAAGGTCAATTATTAGATGGCAAGATATACTTTACACGTAGTATCGGAATTATTAGAGAGTGTTATAATAGTCTCACATTAATTGTCAAATGGATCAAAATCATTTCCCCCAATTTTGGTTTAAAAATCAAACGCTTCCCCCTCCTCTCCTTCCCTCCCCAACTTTCAACAATAATCATTCATCACCCCCCCCCCCCCCCCCCCCTCTTTTCCCATGAAAATGTCTATTTTGCTCATAATTTTTTATTTTCCATCACCTATTTATACAAATAAAAATACTAGGTAATATAATAACTTTTAAATATATTTTAAAAATAATACAAGAATATTAATAAAAATAAAGGTATATCCAATAAAAAAGATTATCTATTTTTATTGTAAGTATTTTTTTGTTTTTTTTAATTTAAAAAATATCTCATTTTTGACAAATAAAAATCGTTTATCTATTCAGACATTTAAGAATAAAAAAGAATTGGAACATGCACTTATACATGCATGTAATATTAAAATAGTAATCATAAATAATAACATAAATTTTAATGACAAACTGATAAAAAAATTATTCTACTTATAATTTTAATGTGCTTAAATAAAAACCTATAAATACTTAGATTAAGAAAGATGAATAGTACACATTAGAGTTTTGATTATTATTAAGATATTCACTTTTTACTCTACTTATTTATTTCACTATAGAACGACAATAATTTCTATATTCAATTAGAATTTTTCTACTTTAATTTTTCCGAATAGAAAAAATATTTTTTTTTTTTAATAGAAAAATTGTTACCTAGAATAAAAAATAAAAATTCATGATTTTAAAGAAGTAAAAAAAAAAAGACAAAGGTTGATAATACAAAGGATAAAATAGGCATTTTAAAAAATTAATTAGGATAAAGGGGGGAAAATAATTATTGTTGAAAGTTGGAGGGGGTTGATTTTTAAACCAAAGTTCGGATGGAAAATGTTTTTGACCCATTGCCAAATTGATTGGTGATCTATTTATATTAACTTGGCAAATTCTTCTCTCAAGAACTAACTTCTGGAGTTGAATTAAACTCAGATATCATATTTTAGAGGAATTGGAGTTTTAACGTTATTTAAATATTTCATTCCAAAATGCTTTTAATATCCTTATTGTCAATCTTGTTACATAAATTGGTTCTGCGTCTAGATATTATTTGGTAAGGAGTCGGTTCACCTCACACTAAACCAAATATTTGACAGTTTGAACGCAGATAATTTTAAATTAAAGGCTTAATTAATATATTGATAATCTTTTCAATTTGTCAGACATTCAAATTATTTCTTGTTTTAATTAATCATATAAAGTGTTCCTATTAGACATGAAAAAGTTTGTGTGTTTTCTTAAAATAGTTAAGTTAACTATATAAAATGTATTATTCCTTTTAATAATACATATTAATCTCAATTGGAACAAGATGAGGTGGTAAGTTATTGAGACTAATGTGTATAATTAAAGAATATGACATATTTTAAATGTTTAACTCATCTACATAATGAACAATTAAGACTACACACAAGTTTTTTTAATATTTGAACCGGAAGTGTTTGATAGAAATATTTTATCGTGTGTCCAGATATTCAATCAAAACAAGACGTAATTCAAGTATCTAAATAAAATTTACTCATAAATTTAAAAGGCTAATAATATATTAAAAATGAGAAATTAATTTACCAAGGTTCCTTGATCCAAAAGAATATATCCAAGAGCTTCTCATCGCGACCAATAATCTTTTGAAGATTTGTCCACCACCATGTACAGACCATGAGAAAATATGAAATTAGCGATCCACGACATTTCACAGCTAAATTACAAAAATTTCATGCTATCCATTTAGCTATGATTAGCGATAAATTATATGAAAAATTAATTAGCTCGGAATTATTTAGTGATAGACTAGCTAGAAATTATCGATAAATTATGTAGTTAATGTCATATTCTCTAATAGAAATAGAAAACTTTTTCTAAAAAAGTATTTTACGAGGTCATTTGGAAGAGTGTATTAGAAGAAATAATGCATGCATTAATTCTGTGTATCAGTAGTACCTTGTTTGGTACACTTTTTCAGTCTATGTATTACAAACATTAGTTATAAACACTCTATTGTGTATTGAAGAGTGTATACTAATATATGAAAATCTATGATACTAGTAATGCAAGGGAATTTAATGCATATATTAGCATGGTTACAGACCTAGTTGTTCCTCAAAATCTTTTTTACATCTTTTTCATCATATTTATGGAAGGTATCTTTGTAAATAAATATTTTTTTAAAAACTTATGCAATGCATGTTATTTTTAATACACTAAATCAAACAATGCATAAGAAATAATCTTTGCATAAATAATACAAATACTATTGTTTAGAAAGTCAATGACCCTTGCGGGATTAAATGTAGACTATTGCTGGATTGTTAAGAGATCTTGAGACTTGTGGGTTATGAGTTATGAGTTATTGAAGTATATAAAGGGATGTGATTATACCAATAATTGTGTGTGTTTATGTTGATTATTCCTTATGAATCACTTGAGTAATGTGAATCATGAAATAAAAGGACAAATGTGAATGACTTAGTGTTGATAGATCTCATGCCATTAACCTATTTAATTACCTATGTCTATAGGTTATGGTTTAGTCTATATCATAGAGAGACCCTTAATAATGACTGAGTAATGTTGTGATGTTTATCATGCATTTAATTATCTTAGTTGGATAATTGATATGTTGTTATGATGGGTCTACAATCCCAAGAATTTAAAATCTATAATCTTGAACTTGCTCTACCCAAAAGTGATGCCTTAAATAAAGAAGGCTTGATGAAATATTGTTAATGAAGGAAAATATAGAATGAAACAAATGAAATGACTATTTATGAACAATTACATGCAACGGGCATGATTACTTGATTGTGCAAGTATGTGGACTATTCGTTATGGATTGTGCATTATGCATTGTGATTGTACTATTAGATCGGGTGTCACGTTCTAAAACATATGTTGGATCGAGTGTCACATTTCGACACATACTAACTATTGGATCGGGTGTCATGCCGATACACTTGCAGTTTGAGTATGAGTTCCATGAGAGAACCATTAGGTGGATATCATCTGTGAATTGATCTTGACTATATATGTGATGATAGAGAAACTAACTCGATTATAATTGAGCATGCCAATCTTGTGTAATAATTGATATGAAAGGACCGAAGGTCCAAGTGTTGCCATGTTGACTATTATATTTGAGATTTACATTGTGAAATGGTATAGTGCTCTAAAATGTTAAATTGATAATGTGTTCATGTATATGCCCGTTCAGATTATGTTATGGTTGCTAGACTTGTCCGCAATTTTAGCTTGAAGTCTTGGGTAAATAAGTGGTGAGCAATCGATGCATTGTTAAATAAAATTAATGACAAAATCAGATATTACTGATGTCCTGTGGGCACATGTTAAATCGGAGATTTAAAGAGAATTTGGAGCTTCTGCCTCCGGACAGGCCGCTCTAACGGGAGGAATCCTGTTGTGGCGAATCCACCAAAGTGGGATAGGTCCCGCCATAGCGGGCTAGTACGGTTATAAGGTTCGTCTTAGTCCACCTAAATGTTTCTCTCTTTTAGGTGAGATTCTAATTATTCTAGGGTCATGTGTTTGTATAAAGGCTAAAGGTAGTAGACTAGTTAGACAGAGTTAGTAGTGGTTCGTCATTCGGAGCCTCCTCTATATGATAGAAAGTCTAGGCCATGATCTGTATTAGAGTTGGCAGATGACCAACTAGGAGGGATGGGAGTTATGCTTGAACGACTTTAATGAGGTTAATGGAAATGACAAGAGTTTTTACATAAAGGTTGCCAAGTGTATTTTCTTAAGAGCATGCTTCTTCTTGTTGATTTCGCTATATTATGTGGTAGGTATCGAGTTGACCGATGATGCCTACCAATACGTGTTGTTTGTATTTATACTACTCTTGTTATGCCACTTGGCATAGTCTGGTTATAGGGTCAGTGATGTTTCATAGGTGAACACGAAGATGAGTCTCCAACAGCTTCTACTCTTTCTTTCTTATGGTGGGAGCTGTGTCTTATTTATTTATAAGTTGTACTCTTAGATGCGCTTGTACTTATTTAGACTAGTATCCTTAGAGGTGTTAAAGTGTCCTTGTATTAAATCTTAGAGTCTTAAAATTCAATTATAGTGTAATCTTGACTTTTTCAGGCTGTAATTTTGATATTTGTTAAACTTTTGCATGATATTTTTGTAAGGGTTCTCTTATCTATGTGTTAAAAAGTAGGTGCCCGCACGGTCCGATAGGTTGGATCGTGACAAGTTGATATCAGAGCCAGTTTACTAGTCTCCCAGTACAAGGGCAAGTGTGGAATAGACTCTTGGAGATTGGTGTGTTGATGTCCACATTTAATCATCAGGAAGCTATGAAGCATTTTAGGAAGTCTTTTCATTTATTCTCTCCTTTCGTGCGGTTTGTCGCTTGTGATATGATTTGAGTCCAATTGGTATCTTCGAATTTCAATTGTTATCTCAACAAAGTAAACTTGATGTCGTTGTCGCGGCTGAAGGGACACATGAAAGAGAAATTAGAATCGAGATGGTTCCAATTGATATTTGGCCTTAGAGGCTGAGTAAATGCAGGTATGATCAATTAATGATCATCAATGAGAAGAATTAAGTTAATAACTTTCACTTGCTTATGTGATGTAATTTGAAGTTGTGATTATATATATAGTGTTATTGGTACAACCGTCAGAGTGTGAAGTGTAATTACTTGAATGATATGATATGATTATACGCATATTGTTGCCTAAAATACTACCGGTGTGTGAAATGTACTTCCCTAAATTGTTGAAATTATGTGAGATATGATTGGTTAGGTTTCTGTAAACTTGTGGTCAGAAAAAGAGTCATAACTTGATTATGTGCAATAGTCTAATGATAAACCAAAAGGTGATTAATGAAAAAATTTTTGATGTGTTAAATAATATATTTATGTGAAAAAATTAACTATTAATTGTGTATGGACTTACCGATCATTAAAATGGTAAGGAAAAAGAATGATTTATGACTGTGGAGAAAATTTGATTTCAGGACATTCGGGATTGATTGAAAATCATGTGAGAAGAAAAAAAGGGGCTATTGTTGAATAATAGCGGAATTGTGGTTATGAAAAAAAATTTAAACATATCTCATAACTAGGTTTTAATAATGTGATATGAGTTCTTGACTATACTTTGCTTGATTTTGTATTGGAACTATGTTTAAGGCATTGATACAATTTCATATTTTTACTAAGGTAAGACTTGAGACTAGGAGTTCGGAATATATTGTATTTATGATCATGATTGCTTTAACTATAGGGTTGAGTTTATAGGGACTCAATGTTTAATTGTTGCCAAATTGTGTGTCTATTTGTTATAATTATTTTGACTATTTGATTGAGTTTATTCAAACTCAATATTTTAGTTGTTTCTAAAACAGTGTTTCTAGTTATCATGATATTATTGGTTTAAGGTGAGTGATGAACAGATCCCTGTAGTTTGCATTTTTGCTTAGCTAAGATAATGGAAAAAATTCTTAAGTGTGTGACTAGTCATGTTTGTTTAGTATTTTTAGAACCTATTTGGTAATGGTCATAAAGGTTATTGATTTGATATGGGTAATATTGCGGGTTGAGGTTATGGTTTGTTTCCCGTATATGATTCATGTACCTACTAAATTACTCTGATGTACACATATGTGTATATGAACAAGGAAGAATGAGATGACCTATGTGAAATGACTACTTGATGGCTATGACCTATGATGAACCTATTCTTGGTAGATATATAAATGTGACTATTCATTGTGATTTTGACTGAATTGTATGCTTGGATTGGGTATCACATTCCGATATACATTTGGATTAGATTTCACGTTATGACATAAACTTTGGATCAGGTGTCACGTTTTGACACATATTAAGTGCTTATAGGTCCCATGAGAGAATCTATATGTGAAAATTCTTGATATTGACATTAATGTGAATCTTATGATATGTTTTGATAGTGTTATTGTGATTGTGAATTGCTTGAACTTGTCGTTTTCTCATTATTGTGTGAACATGCCAAATTGTATTTTTATTCGTGGACACTATGATGAGATGGAAAGTGTACTGTCGAGGTTATTTTCGATAAGAGTGTGATGTTGAGTTCATTTCTGTTGAGAGTGTGATGTCGAGTTCATTGCCGACAAATGTGATTGATGCTCGATTATTGATTTTGAAAGAGCATCTTTACATATTTATTTGGGGTGTTTTGATTCTTCTATTTAATTACTGAGATTCTTTATGGTTACTGCTCTTTAGATGGGGATGATGTGCTCGTTATAGCATTTGTTAGGGTGTAAGTTCGTGTGAAGCTCCCCCTAGTATGAGAGTTGACAAGATTTTAGTTAGAATAGATTCCAATGAACTTTATGAATTGTATAGTGTAGAGGTATTTGGTGTCTTGAGGTGTAAAGTTTGAGAAAATTAAAGGGGTATCATGATATGTGAGGGACATAATATCCTATAGAAATTTTTAAAATGGAATTCAGGTTAGGAGAACTCCAAATATAGCATTTACGTAAAAGGGGTTAGTCTGGATGTGATTTTCCCTAAGATGCAATGGTGTCTCATCATTGGTTTCAAAAAACTCTTAGATAGGCTCATTCCCTATTTTCCGTGTTATCGTTCAGGGATGAATGAGGGGTAAATTGGTATCTGTTGTAACAACTTAGCCCGATGTTACTAAAAATATCTGTGGTAAAGATATATGAATCTCATTCATCATAAAAATAGGATCAATTCCTTGCTATGTGAGTGCATTAATTGTGAATTAAGATCGTACTATGCTCGTATCTCAAAATTGAGTTGAAAGTGTCTTTTCGATTTAGTTTTGAACTTGAGTTCAAACTAGGTTCAATTTAAAACGTCCATATCTCTCAGCCTGTAATACATTAGGTAGCCCTTGACCTATCAAATTAAAGGTCTATGAGTCTTCTTTCCAACTCCATCTAATTTGCCTCATTTGGAATTTGGAGTAAAATGTTATGCCTATTTTACTGAGCACTGCCCGTGCTGAGCTACCGGAGCGGAATTTGGGCCACTGGTGCGAGATTTAACAAGACAGAATAGAAAGAAGGCGTCATTTTATTATCTTATTCTTTTTCTATGTGCAAAAATAGATGAGGTTTACCCTAGAAACCCTCAAAAATCTATTCTAGGCTTGGAGAGAAGGGGAGAAGAGATTCATAACGCAAGAAAGGCTACAATCACGGATTCAGGCCTATCTCCATAGATTCTCCTTCAAAAAGTCAAAAATCGTGCTCTACAATTGCTTGGAGCCCAGTTAGGCTAGACTTTCTCAATTGAGTAGCTATAAATGCATTCCTATTGCGTAATATAATGTAGATTGATGGGATATTTCATGCCTAGACCTTCGAGCATGGTGTTTGGATGGCTAAATGATTGCCAATTGATGTTTAGAGTGGGAATGTATGTTGTGGATCATGATTATTATGTGACTAGTGATAAAGGTCTAATATTTGAATGTTCACCTTGGTGAAAACTGTTTAAAAAGTTAATGACCCTTGCGGGATTAAATGTAGACTATTGCTAAGTTGTTAGGAGATCTTGAGACTTGTGGGTTATGAGTTATGAGTAATTGAAGTATATAAAAGGATGTTATTATACCAATAATTTTGTGTGTTTATGCTAATTATTCCTTATGAATTACGAATTATGAAATAAAAGAACAAATGTGAATGACTTAGTGTTGATAGATGTTATGCCATTAACCTATTTGATTACCTATGTCTGTAGGTTATGGTTTATTCTATATCATAGAGAGACCCTTAATAATGACTGAGTAATGTTGTGATATTTATCATGCATTTAATTGTCTTGGTTGAATGATTGATATGTTGTTGTGATGGGTCTACAATCTCAAGAATGTGAAATCCATAATCTTGAACTTGCTCTACCCAAATGTGATGCCTTAAATAAAGAAGGCTAGATGAAATATTGTTAATGAAGGGAAATATAGAATGAAATAAATGAAATGACTATTTGTGAATAATTACATGCAATGAGCATGATTACTTGATTGTGCAAGTATGTGGACTATTCGTTATGGATTGTGCATTGTGCACTGTAATTGTGATATTAGATCAGGTATCGCGTTCTGACACATATATTAGATCGGATGTCACGTTGCAACACATATATTGGATTAGATGTCGCGTTCCAACACATATATTGGATCGGATGTCACATTCTGATACATACTAACTATTGGATCAGGTGTTACACCGATATACTAGCAGTTTGAGTATGAGTTTCATGAGAGAACCATTATGTGGCTATCATCTGTGAATTGATCTTGACTATATGTGCGATGATAGAGAAATTAACTCGATTATAATTGAGCATGTCTATCTTGTGTAATAATTGATATGAAAAGATGGAAGGTCCAAGTGTTATCATATAGACTATTATATCTGAGATTTATATTATGAAACTGTATATTTCTCTGAAATATTAAATTGATAATATGTTCACGTATATGCCCGTTCAGATGATGTTATGGTTGCTAGACTTGTCCGTAATTTTGGCTTGAGATCTTGGGTAAATAAGTGGAGAGCAATCGATGCATTGTTAGGTGAAATTAGTGACAAAGTCAGATATTGCTGATGTCCTGTGGGCACATGTTAAATGGGGAATTTGAAGAGAATTTTGAGCTTCTGCCTCCGAACAAGCTGCTCTGGCAGGAGGAATCCCATTGTGGAGAATCCACTAAAGCGGGATAGGTCCCGCCATAGCGAGCCAGTACGGTTATGAGGTTAGTCTTAGTCCACTTTAATGTTTCTCTCTTTTAGGTGAGATGTTAATTAAGTTAGGGCCATGTGTTGGTATAAAGGCTAAAGGTAGTAGACACGTTAGACAGATTTAGTGGTGTCCCGTCATTCGGAACTTCTCGATATGATAGAAAGGCTAGGCCATGATCTGCATTAGAGTTGGCAGCATATCAACTAGGAGGGATGGGAGTTAGGCTTGAACGACTTTAATGAGGTTAATGAAATGACAAGAGTTTTTGCATAAAGTTTACCAAGTGTATTTCCTTAACAACATGCTTCTTCTTGTTGATTTCGCTATATTATGTGGTGGGTATCGAATTGACCGATGATGCCTATGTCACGCCCTGAGAGGGTATTCTAGGCGTGGCCGGCACTCAGAAATCATATTTGGCCTCCGAGAGAACCACTTAATCTCATCACTCATTCGTTTATCAACGAAAGACTTAAGTGAAAATAAGAATACTTATGTGGGCTCGCCATCATCAATATCAAATGAAAGAAATAATCCTTAGAAGAAGTAGTTTTAAAGGAGAACTACTCCAATTACATCATCAAACGCTGCCTATGAAGCATCTAATGAGTGGGGTAGTTTCTCTCATGAGTCTTAAGCTGTCTGGAGGCATAGGCAACGACCTTACCTTTCTGCATCAACACACAACCCAACCCAACTCTGAAAGCATCACAATAGATTACAAAACCATTCGTTCACTCGGGTAGAGATTGTACTGGAGCTGTAGTCAATCTAGCTTTCAACTTTTGAAAGCTTTTCTCACAAGCATCAGACCATTGAAACTTAGCCTTTTTCTGAGTCAACTTAGTCAATGGTGAGGATATGGATGAGAATCTCTCAACAAACCTCCTGTAGTAACCATCCAAACCTAAGAAACTTCTTATGTCGGTTGGAGAAGTGGGTTTGGGCCAGTTCTTAACTGCCTCAATCTTTTGAGTATCAACTCAAATCCCATCACTGAATATAATATGGCCTAGGAATGCTACAAACGCAATCCAAAACTCAGACTTCAAAAATTTAGCATACAACTCCCTTTCCTTAAGAGTTTGAAGGACAATCCTAAGGTGATAGACCAAAATATCATCGATGAAGACAATCACAAATGCATCCAGGTATGGATTGAATACCGGTTCATAAGGTCCATAAAAGCTGTAGGAGAGTTTTTCAATCCAAAGGACATAACAAGAAACTCAAAATGACCATAGCGGGTTCGGAAGGCCGTCTTTGGGATGTCACATTCTCTCACTTTCAATTGATGATAGCCTGATTTGAGGTCTATCTTAGAGAAGAATGTGGCACCCTGAAGTTGGTCTAATAAATTATCTATCCTGGGGAGAGGATGTTTATTCTTTACGGTGACCTTGTTCAGTTGCCGATAATTAATGCACATTCTAAGGGACCCGTCTTTTTTTCGCATGAATAGGACAGGAGCCCCCAAGGTGAGACACTTAGCCTAATAAATCCCTTATCTAGGAGGTCTTTCAGTTGTTCTTTCAACTCTTTCAACTCAGCGAGAGCCATCCTATAAGGAGGAATGGAGATAGATTGTGTATCAGAAAGGACATCAATACCAAAGTCTATCCCTCTATCAGGAGGGATTCTGGGTAGATCCTCAGGAAAGACTTTAGGAAACTCACTCACAATGGGAACTGTCTCAAGAGATGGATCTTGATCATTAATATTTTTGACTCAGACTATATGATATATATATCCCTTAGAGATTAACTTTCTGGCCTTAAGGTAGGAAATAAATTTACCCCTAGGCACTACAGAACTCCCCTTCTATTCTAAGATAGGCTCATTTGAAACTGAAACTTGACAATTTGGGTCTTACAATTAACTGAGGCATAACAAGCATAAAGTCAGTCCATGCAAAACATCACATCAAAATCAACTATGTCCAACTCAACTAAGTCAGTCATGGTATCCCTGTGATAGATTAACACAGTACAAACTCTATAGACCCTCTCAGCTAAGATAGACTCACCAACAGGAGTAGACACGCTAAAAGGCTCAAGAAGACACTGAGAAAGGATCTCAAATTTACTAACCAAGTAAGAAGTCACAAAAGATGATGTAGCACCCGGATTAAGAATGCATACACATCAAAACAAAGGACTCAGAGCATACCAGTAACAACATCGGGTGCATTCTCTTGGTCTTGGCGACTACCCATAGCATACAAACGATTTGTTCCCACGCCTGCACTTGAAGCTACACCTCTCTGATTACCTCTATTTTGCGGAGCTATAGAAGAAAACTGAGTGTTACTACTTCTATATCCCTGTCTTTTTGAAGGACACTCATTCTGGAAGTGACCTATCTTTCCGCATCCATAGAAAACATTGATTCCCACATGTCACTTTCCCAAATAGAGCTTTCCACATCTAGCACACGATGAATTTCCTCTAGAACCTTGAGCCAAACTTAATTGGGACTGATAACCCTGAGCTCGAAAGTTCTGGTGACTCAGCAATCTCTAATTAGGTGTAAAAGAACTTGTTGAAGAAGGTGCATAATTAGAAGACTCCTTTTAAAAGGACTTGTTACCCTTCCCTTGCTTCTGCTCGTTCTCATGCCTAGCAGACTTAGCCTTCTTGCTTAAGTGTTCCTCTCAGTCCTTTTTCTTGTCATCCTCAACCTGCTGAGCATACACCATCAATCTAGAAAAATCCATGTCATAAATTATTAGCATTGCCTTATATTCTCTCTTTACATATTTGCCTAGGTTAGAGACAAACTTCCTTATCGTGGACCTCATATGAGGAATCATTTCTGGGGCATATTTGGACAACTGAATAAACTTCAAACTATACTACTTTACAATCATGCTCTTCTGCTTGAGGTTTACAAACTCTTCAACTTTTGCTTCCCGCAGCTCTTGGGGAAAGAAGTGGTCAAGGAAAGCACTTTCAAACTCACCCCAAACTGCAGGTCCAGCATCCTCGCTGCGACTCTGCTCCCACTAGTCATACCACACGTTCGCCATATCCTTGAGCTAGTAGGAAACCAACTCAACACCCCCAACCTCAGTAGTATGCTTCGCTTTCAAGATCTTCCACATCTCATCAATGAAATTTTGAGGATCCTCCTCAACCTTAGAACCTGTGAAGACTGGCGGGTTCATCCTCAAAAAATCTCTAATCCTTGTGGTGGAAGATGACTCTTGAGAGCTAGAGCTCGGAGTTGGTGAACTATGGTTACCCATCTGGGCAGCTACCAGTTGAGTGAGCATGACAATAGCTCCTCTTAATTCTACCTCCAAAGTAGGAATGGTATGAACAGTAGGTATTTAGGGTACCTCAGTAGACCTTGCAAGTCATCCCTAGTTCTCGGTAGAGGCATCTCTGACCGTAGAACCTCAGTGCTGGCAGCGTTCCTCTGACTGGTTGTACGTTTAGGAGGAATGATCTGCAATGCACGAATTAGACAGAAAGTTTTATAGAGTTAAACTCTACCGCACGAACTCGGATTATGAAAGAAGTGAAACAATTTCTAATGTCCTATAGCCTCCTGATTATAAGTGTGGTGCACGACACACCCATAATTAAGACTCTACTAGACACGGCTTCATAGACACCCTAGGACTCTTGAACTCTGTGCTCAGATACCAAGTTTTTCACATCCCGAGAGGGTACCCTAGGCATGACCGGCACTCAGAAACTATCTCTGGCCTCTGAGAGAACCACTTGGTCTCATCACTCATTCGTTCATCAACGGAAGACTTAAGTGAAAATAAGAATACTTATATGGACTCGCCATCATCAACATTAAATGAAAGAAATAATCCTTAGAAGAAGTAGTTTCAAAGAAGAACTACTCCAATTACATCATCGAACTCTGTCTATGAAGCCTATAACACTATCAAACGGTGTCAATGACATGTCCATGACTAGCTCAAAAGAAACATAATAGTTAATAATATTAAAAGAATAAAGAGTTCCTTCGAATACGGGAAGGACTCACCAAATAGCTGAAAAGTAATGATCTTCAATGATGCGCCTGTTGAGGATCTCTAACACCTGTATCTGAATCATAAAACAATGCAGGTCGAATGAATTCAGTACATAAAATGTACGAGTATGTAAAATGGCAGGAAAGTAAGGACAAATATCTAGAAACTCCTCTCAGGAAGACTCAGCTTAAAACTCAACATCAATATGTAATGCAAGTTTAATAATAGTAATAATAATAATAATAATAATAATAATAATAATAATAATAATAATAATAATAATAATAATAATAAGCAATGCTTACTCAATTGAGAGTTTCTCTAACTGACAATCATCACTTATGAGCTAGTGATGATACGATGAAGCGATGTCGTTGCCACATCCATCCAATACCTTGTCAAGGTAAAGGACATCACCATCTTGTATCTAATCATCAAAGTCCTCTTTTGGGGACTTAAGAGGTATAACCTCCATCCTACGCTGGCTACGTAGTTCTGGGGTTTGAGTCAACTAAACTCTTACCCAACTTGGTGCTCAATACTACTCCCAAAATATGTGTTCATCTTAACATCATCATCTAATCTTATTGGAAAAATATCAAACTCATTTTATTACCTCTTTATCAATCATTACACTTCAAAACATTGTTTACATTTCATCAAAACATCTTGCTCGAAATATCATTTACTCAAATTCATTTAAACTCAATTATTTTACTTTTTTAAAACTCAATAAAATACATATATAGTATTAATTCAAATCACCTTTTTTGTCAATAAATATTGAAAGTCAACATCTTTACTCAAAACACGTGTAAAAATGTTCATGAACATCAAATCAATTAGGGTTCATGGGAAAGTAGCCACGAATAATAATTCTAATAATATGAGAGATAAAAATAATTATAATTTCAATGCATAAATATATCTAACTCAATAAAAGAAGAATTAACTCATTTAGAATTCAAGAATTAGGGTAAAACTCAACTATAACTCAATTATGATGAATTTAATTATTGGGTGCATGGACGAACTCAATCTAATGCTATGAATAACCTTACATACCTGGAATTCGAAGCTTTACTCTTAATTGAAGAACTCAATGACCACTCTTGAACCATTAGCCTTTTCTCCTCGTCGGAGCATTTTGTGTACTACCCGGAGTATATAAAAATCACCAGAATAGTATTTCTACACTACTAAAAATTAAAACTATATTTGAGAATGAGTAAAGAAGTGTATAGATAGAAGAGTTGCTTGAGAAAGATTGATGAATAAAATGAGAAAATAAGGTGATTATTTATAGGTGTGGAGGAGGGACCTAACAATAAATAAAAATAATTACAAAGGATGATCTTGAAAATTCAATGGAGGATTGTGATCTCATTGATAATGTCAAATGGAGGGCTATTGATGTCATGGGTGATGTCAAATGGATCTAGATCTTTCCATGATTAGTGAGATGAACCTTCTTTTAACTGAATACCTTTTTTCGAAGTTGCGTTTGAACAAGATAACTTTCTAATTAGGATTTGGTGCTATATGAATTGTAGATCTAGAAGAATACTTTCATGTTATTCAAGAATCAACCGATTTGGAGTATCCTACTATGAGATATGATTTTTTCTACAAACACTCTATTTCGTCAAAGTACCATGGCTTGCAAAAATTAACTTATTTGACCTATGTATCCCGAAGGGGAGCCTTGGAGTAACTGATAAAGTTGCTGCCATGTGATCAGGAGGTCACGGGTTCAAGTCTTCGAAACAGCCTCTGGCAGAAATGCAAGGTAAGGCTGCGTACAATAGACCCTTGTGGTTAGGACTTTCCCCGAACCCTGCGTATAGCGAAAGCTTTAATACACCGTGCTGCCCTTTTGATCTATATATCCTCTGAATCTTAAGATATGGTCTCATAAAAGTTGTAGGTAATGCCGTTGAGGTTATTCAAAAATTTGAATAACCTAATTTAGACTATTCTATGAAAATTTATGTCACGACCCAACCCCATAGGCCGCGACTGGGGTCCGACCTGGACCCCCGTATATATATCTATCAGTTGTGGTCAAGTCAAATTATGAACACGTAATGCATATAAATTAAGTGTAGTCAAACCGGACTACAACCAACATGATACGTACATAAGAACCCTTATGGGTCATAGCATTTCATATATCTGTAGCCTCTTTCATTTGTATCATAACATGAAAGGACACGCAAGCCTACAAGGCTGCCATAACACATGTTTGTACATTATGTAGACCCAGCTGAACAAAACTTACACATACCTCCCACATATACATGTCTGCAGATCTCTAAAAATATTAATGACAACATATGGCGGGATAGGGCCCCCGCCGTACCCCTGGATAAACAAAACAATGATATACATCAGCGGCCAGTGCCAAAAGCTAGGCTTCGATACAATGGAGCCTCTTTCAGCTGAGCTGAATTGAACGGAATCCTAAGCTGACGGACTCCCAAAACCTATATCTATACCTACAGGCATGAAACGCAGTCCCCCGAAGAAAGGGGGTCAGTACGACATATGTACTGAGTATGTAAAACATAACATAATAGAACTGGAAGCATATCTGAAATATATAAGTAGGGGATAAAATATCAAATCAGAAACCTATACCTGTACCTTGTGAATCATAAAAGCATGCATGCTTAAATTATACAATATGGTCGGCCCTATCAGGGATTAGGTGAATCATATCTATAGGGCCATCATAGGCCCAGCGCCATCATCACCTTATTACAACACATCATCATATATATATACATACGTACCCGACCCTTTAGTGAGGAACTCGGTGAGTTTTTCATGTCATTACATTATCATGTCCTCGTATAGTGTACCCGACCCTTTAGTGAGGAACTCGGTAGATAATGCAATAAACTGCGCACATCTACATACCTCGGCCCGGGACTCGGTGATAGAAGGGTTACAGTATGCATGAGTAAAGTAGTGAATAACCATATGCAATTTAAAATATTATTAGAGACTTGACCGTATAAGAAGATTAAACTTTCGTCTGAGGCCCCAAATAGTACTGTAGTCATCTCGAGTGCCCTCTAAATGCCATTATGGGCTATATCAATTATAATCTCAGGGACCCTAGACATGTATTAACATAAGGCCAAATCGCTTATGGAACCAGAAACACTTGTTATCATATAGTCTTTAAGACTTGGAGCTTGTACATTTGGTACCTCTTTAACATATACAAGTTTCCAGGGAAATAGTTCAACTACTATAGGAGTTTAATATTCATAAGTAAATAGGAGATGCTTGAGAATGGAATTACCCCGAAGCTCATATCATATTTAACTTACAACTAAGACATGCCAAAAAAAGAAAGAGAATAAGCTCTATGTAGTCTGCATTTTCCTTCAGGTGGTCATTATGTACATATTACATACCCGACCCATCATGGGGATCGATGAACAACCATGGCATCATAACTTCATTTTCATGCCAAATACACCTCAGGGGAAAGGAAGGATAGTTTTCCATACACTACTCTTTAACCCATAGAAGCCTTGAAAGGCAATACTCAATTCTTGCAGGGGTTCCAACATCAAGCTGTGGATAGGAATTATGAGGCGTACTTGGAATTCTGGGAATGGAATTATCCCTACATTTCACATACAATTCTCTTAAGGCTAAGATGTGCCAAAAGGAAAGAGATTTAGCTTTACATACCTATGCCAAAACATGCCAAGAGAAAGCTTCACATACCTCTTACGAGTTACTCTTTATCACGTTTGCCTCGTCGTCCTTTGAACCTATTCAACATGGAAGAAATACGAATATAAACAACCCTTGACTTTTCAGCATATTAAGTTGCACCCAAGTATTCATAGAACTCATTTTCTCACTTGTCTTCTCAGCTAGTTCTTTAGTTAGTTAAGGCGTTACCGGAAATCGGGCAGCACTTCCCCTATAACATGCCCTATCCGAATTTCCAATTACATCCCTAAGTATTACAGACAACCAACAACAATAACCTGCAGCTCATATACACACAAAACATAGCAACATTACACTACACAAGCTCCAAACAACTTGCTGAAAATTACGATACCAAAATAGGGTTCCTAGTTTCCATTTTGCAACACTTTTAACCATACGAAATGAAGGGTTGGGTGGATGAAACCAGCAGCACCCACACTTATTTTAGGCCATGTTCCAGCCCTTCAACACACCACCACACACCTGCAGCATCACTCCACACACACAACGCCTTATTTCGACTATAATTTAACTATAAAAACTCCAATTTAGTTTGCTTCTAACGTCGAGCTTTTCTACGACATTCTTACACTTACAGCCGCATAAAAGGTGTATAATACACCCTATAACAACATCATAAACTTGAAATTGGAAGAAAAGACCTTACCTTATCCGAAATTGGCCAAAACTCGCTTCGAAAACTTTTCTAACATGGTTAAAACGTCGTGGCTGCTTGCTATCCATTTGGTGGTGATCTAAACCATAATCTTATACTATTAATACCTCCATATCATTGTGTTATACCCTAGATAATTAATTTATGAAACAAAATCGGGACTTACCTCTTTTTCTTCCCTAGGCCGTCACCTTTTCCTCTCTTAGTTTAGGGTTTTTGTTCCTTGTCTTTGCTGAAGTTTTTGGATAAGGAATGAGACTAAGAGTCATTTAACATGTAGATATATGTTTCCTTAGGGGTGACACGTGTTCAGACCCCATTGGGCCAACACATACATGCTGCCAATTAGGGGATGCCACATGGCAGTGGGGTTCACCCTCCCCCCCCCCCCAAGCAGGTGGGTCACCTACTTGACCCCAAGCAGGTGGGTCACCTGCTACCACGTGTCACCTCCCTATGCTGCCACATGTCATTCTCTCCTCCTCCTCGTGGGTTCATAATCTCGTCTTATTTTAAGAACCTATGTAATTCGTGCTACGTAAGCTTGGTATGTA
The DNA here is from genome assembly GCF_947179165.1 of Solanum dulcamara. Classification (NCBI taxonomy): domain Eukaryota; kingdom Viridiplantae; phylum Streptophyta; class Magnoliopsida; order Solanales; family Solanaceae; genus Solanum; species Solanum dulcamara. The sequence continues at coordinate 69,287,108 of NC_077238.1, read as the reverse complement.
CTCAAGTGGTTTAAGTATGTAAGACTTCTAAATTAATAGCTTACGTAGGTAAGTTGAGTCCTACGACTCATTATTTGGCCTCCAACTCCTTTCGACTTCCCATGACCCTATTTCCAACCCTTCCTACTACGGGGTATCACATTCCTCTTTCCTTAGAGTTGTTTGATGTGTGTGGATAGTAGGGGTCACATGGCCATTTTCAAGAAGGTTAGGAACATGTTTCAAGGTGCAAAAGTGCGGGGTATAACAAGTTATGCACAAAATACAAACAAAAAAAAATTGTCGAGAATTGAAACACCACATACAACATTTTAGGGGGTGTTACGGCCTACCGGTACGATTTGTTTGTAATGATACTACTCTTGCTATGTCACTTGGTATAGTCTGATTGTAGGGTCAGTGATGTTTCATAGGTGAAGACAAAGATGAGTCTCCAACAGCTTCCATTCTTCCTTTCTTATGGTGGGAGGTGTGTCTTGTTTATTTATAAATTGTACTCTTAGATGCTCTTGTACCTGTTTAGACTAGTATTCTTAGAGGTGTTAAAGTGTTTTTGTATTAAACCTTAGAGCCTTAAAATTCAATTATGGTGTAATCTTAACTTTTTCAGGCTGTTATTTTGATATTTGTTAAGCTTCCGCTTGATATTTCTGTAAGGTTTCTCTTATCTAGGTGTTAGAATAGGTGCCCACACGACCCGGTAGGTTGGGTCGTGATAATTAGTTACAATTATACACATGGATTCATAATTTAAACATTATGAATTTGAATTTAGAATTTTATTATAATTTACAGATCAGTGGATAAATGTGTTTTTAGTAACAATTATTCTGTAAGTTCTGAGTTGGAGGATTCCCTTTTTCAGTTATTTGAGAACGAAAAAAGATATTTAATGGACTAGAAATATGTAATCAAGATTTCTGCAAAAAAAAACAAAAAATGTAATCAAGTGTATAATGTAGAATATTAAGGGGTCATTTATCAAGGGGTATAAAAATAGTTTTGAAATACAATGTATTAGTAATATTATAATTGTGTCTTATTTAATATTTGATTTGATGTATCAAAAATATCATGTATTGCATAATTTTTAGAAAAATTATTTCTTTATAAAAATACCCTACCCTTTTTTAGCTTGATTTTCAATGACAACTGATTAGTTATATATATAGGTTGAAAATACTATCGAACAGCAAATTAAATAAAACAAAATTAATACCAATATTAATGTTCTAAATAAAATAATAAATAGATGAAACAAACATGAAATTTAACTGAATACCTATGCCTGTGCTTGACGTCTTCTTAAGGTTGTTTCGTACATTGTTTTGGCTAAAGGTTTGTGAAGCTTCTTATATTAGAATTTGGAGTTTTACGTTGTTTGTCGGAATAATTTTTGACTGTTATAGTGAAATGTTGTTGTTTGTAAACACATTTTAAAGTGATAGAATATAAATTATAATTACAAATAAAATATTAAAAAATATAATTTTATTGATAAAACAATATGAATACAAAATTACAAATCTTTTTGTTCTCTTGATTCTTCTTTCTAGATTTTCTCCGTGATTCGAGGATTTGGTATAATTAAAACAATATGAATACAAAATTAAATTTATTTGGTATAATTAAAATTTTCTTTGATCGAAAATTTACATTCAAAATTTAGATACTTAAATCTCAAAATTCAAATCGTGATACATAACTTGAAACGAAGAAAATACTGATCAACTACACTCAAAATTCAAATCGTAATACATAAGTTGAGATAAAGAAAGTACTAATTAACTATACTCAAAATTTAAATCGTGATACATAAATTGGGACGGAGAAAATAGTGATGAACTACTCTTAGCAAAATTGGGAAGAGAGATGGGGTGGGGGGGACCCTATTGCATGCCACGATGAATTAGCAATCAGGCAGAAAACTTGCTTGGCTCGAAATAAAGGCTCTTACAAGAAATACAACTTCAAAAGCACAATGTCTTTTTATTTCCACTCGTCACTACACACCATATATTATAATTTATATACTATACAAAATTCTGTCTCTTTCTCATCCTCTACTACTTTGCCATTATATTTTTCCCTTAGCTTCTTTTTAGTTGTTGTTTCTTCTTATAATTCCATTGCACAATGAAGGTATGATATCCTTCCTTCATCCTCTTTTCATTCCCCACCTTCTTTTCTACCTACATTCATATATCGTTTCATCGAGAAAGTATTTTTAGTTTATAAATTTTAAACCATTATTTTTTATTTATATACGAAGTTCTATTTATATATGTTAAATAGATTTTTTAATATAAATATTAAATTTGAATTAAAATTACATGTTTTCCTTTTTACTTTTGGAATACGTACCAAAATTACTGAATTTACCGAATCGGTACCTTTAACATTTCTTTCCTTGATTCTTTGGATCACTACTAGAAAAATGTGGAATTAGTTATGAAATATTTGAATTTCTAGCTAATTCATCACTAAAAAGCTCTCAGCTAGTGGCAAAGTCACTTTGAGTTCAGGGTTCATCGGCGAAAAATTATACTATTTATTTATAGTTAAAATAATTTTTTATGTATATATAATAGATGTCGAATCATCTTAGACTAGTTTGCATGTCTCCTCCTCAGATTTTGAACCCCTTAATAAAAATTTTGATTCCTCCACTTCTCTCAAGCTAACTGAATTTTCATATAATCCGTTGATAATCCATAACTAAATGGTATTAGTATGAGATTTTATTAGCTATTTTCCTCTTTTTCTATGAGCCGCTATTTGTTTTTTGCTACTTGTTATTTCTAAAAGTTGAAGCTTCTTTTATTAACTTTCATTTGTGTAGAAATTTATCCTGAAATTGGATTTGGGAGATGACAGAGAAAAAAGGAAGGCCTTGAAGATAGTGGCTTCTCTTCCAGGTAAATAATACACACAGTTTTAATTTGATTGGCTTGATTTAGAATATATGACTATCAAATTAATTAATGTTTGGTGTGAATTTAAATATATATCAATCTTCAATATTTTTGGAAAAAAAATGTAATTATTTAGAAAATATTCTTTTACTGTTCAAATAGTTATTAAGATAAAAAAAAATAAAACGAAAAATATAATTAATTTATTACAAGTTAAAATTTACTAATAATATAAAATTTTCTTTACACTATCCTACAGTAGTACTCCCTCCGTTCCTATTTATTTGTCAAATATTTCCTAATTTTTTTTTCTTTTTTATTTGTCAATTTTGACAAATTAAGAAAGGACAAATTTTTTTCTTCCTATTATACCCTCAATTTATTAACATTGAGTTAAGTCTTTGAAAAATATAGTGAGTAAATATGTTTAAAACTCTATCAATTAATAAGAGTAAAATGGTAAGCTCCATATACCAATCACTATTTTTTTAATAGATATGTGAAGTCAAAATTTAACAAGTAAAACGAAACAGAGGGAGTACTATATAGCTTATTATTAGTGCCCAATTGTTAAAGGGTTAGGAGAATCGAGTGGTAAATATTATTTGGAAACTTGATGTGGAAATTAATGAGTTCAATAAACTATGTATGCAACTAATTTGAATTAATTTCTACTAAACTTTTTAGGTCAAGGGTCTATCAGATAAGTTTAATTTTATTCGTGAGATTTCATTGATATGTTTTTATTTTGGAAAAAGAAGAAGAAAAAGATAATATTTTTATTTGTTTCAATTTGATTGTCAGACTTTCTTTTTTAGTCTATTTCAAAAAAAATGTATTTTTTTAGCATTAATTTCAGCTTTTCATAAAATATGACAAACAAATTGGCACGTACACGTCGATTCTTGAATGATGCCACGTCAAATGGGTCCTCCATAATTTCAACTTAACAAGTTGTCCTCTAAACATGAGCAACTCACTTTGTCTAATATAGCACTCCCTCATATTACTTTACCCCAGTTAATTTGACACATTTTAAAAGAAAATTTTAATTAGAAATATATTTTATTTAATTACTCTTATTAATGTTGCTATATAATTTCTTATCATTATCATTTCTTCTTTGGTGAAATGGCCTCATCGAAATAGTAACTAATTTGCAACAAATGAAATGAAAATATGACGTGGTCATCATTCTAAAAACTTTAAAGATCGAACCTACTCAAATAATAACTTATATTCTGAATTCACCTCCACTACTGATATTTTGCAGGGATTGATGAAATTACAATGAATATGAAAGGTAAGACGTTAACCATTATAGGAACAGTTGATCCGGTGACCGTAGTGAGAAAATTGCGCAAATTTTGGGCAGCAGAGATAATGTTAGTAGGACCAAAAGAGGAACTAAAGAAAGAGGAGCCTAAAAAGGAAGGAGAAGAAAAGAAAGAAGAAACAAAAAAGGAAGAAGAGAAGAAGCCAATGTTACCAATAGGCATGGTAATGCCATATAGGCCTTATTATCCTCCTCCTCCTATGCACACATATTACCAAGTTCATCATAGCATTGAAGAAAATCCTAATGCATGTGTCATTCTCTAAAAAGAAAAAATTATTACGAATCAAATCTTTATTGAAGGTCACTTTGTCACTTAGCATATTTTAATGTGCTATGGTGTTAAATTGGTTGGGACAACTCTTTGGAATCATGTATGTATACAAATATCTAATTGGTCTTGGTTTATCCTATTACTAATATATATATGAACCCAAGACTAAATTTTCAAGACTATATATAATGTAGAGGAGCTTTTGTGAATAGACATTATGATCCCTTATTTGTACCTTCAAAGTCAAGTATATTATTGTGTATAGAGAGAATTCAATAAGAATTTTTCTGCACTTTTTTTTTCTTTTTTTTACTACATGTGATTTGGAAAAAGAGCTTGTGCTTGTCATGAACCTCTTTTCTTGATGTATATATACTATGGTAATTTATTGGAATTAATCATACTTTCTTAAGATTATTAATCACTATATATATGTCTCTAGGTTGAATTGTTGAGGAGTGAAAAAGTAAAATATATCAATCATTATTGTGCTGAGATGAATAGAAATTTACTAACTAAATATGACAGGGAGAAAATGGTGTTTAATTTAGCAACTTCATACTAATGGATTATCGTATTTCCAAACAAACGATTGGTAAATATGAGAGAAAAAAGTGGAGTATAGCTTATTAACAAAAGAATTTTGTAGCTATATATTTTTACCAACTAAGTATTTACCAAGAATTCAAAACTAATTTGAGGAATCAACATAAAATTTTGGGTAGTATTTTTTCACCACATAAACAATTCCTGTTGTATATTTTATATATTATAACTAGTTCCGTGACCAAATAATACCTTGATGTGTTTTTGATGCAACAGATCACTTTGGGTGGTCTACCTTTGGAAGCTAACCTAGCCACATGCCACACAAATAATCTTCCTTTAACTTATTTGTTTGTATGTTTCTGAAATAACATATAATATTATTTTAACGAGAAATAGATCGAGGATAAAAAAAATAGAAATGCATATATGCAAATTGGATTTTGTTTATTGTTTTATTATGTTAGTCTTTGTTTTTAATAATATAAAGCATTTATGTGAAATAATAAATTTGATTTGTGAAAAATCAATGTTTGTTTGGAAAACTATAACAATTGCTTATAGTTCTTGAAATGAAAAAATCTGTGGCCAACAACTAAAACAATTGCTTCAACAACTCTATGGAGAACTAAAACAATTTTTCTAGAACAGTAACAATTATTTGAAGATAAATTTTCAAAATCTATTAAAATTTATGGTCAAACGTAAGCTATTTTTTGGCTCAAAAACTACATTTTCTTAAATTTTGGGATTTTGAGTTTTTTTGCCATTTTTTTTTTTCTTAACTTAACAAATTTTGTCAAAAGATTTAGTGCTTGCAATATCTATGGTCAAACAAGTAACAAGTAAGGATATGTCTATTTAATGCAAGTTGTTGCATGCAATGCAATTCCCCTTTTCTAATTAATTCTCCTTTTGGTTTGCAAGAAATATTTCATTTTACATTTATATGGTGAGCATTGCTTGTTAAGTTAGTGGATTTTTAATGATTTTATTAAAAAAAAAATTATCGGGCTATCGATTTGATTTTAGTTTTTTAATATTGGTTATTGGATAAATGAATAACCCATTAAGACTGTAGTAATTTACTATTTCACCTCTACATAAATATTAAATATTAATATCAGTACCTTACTATTACTATCTTTGTCTTTTAGTTTTAATTCACATTATTGTCCTAGTTCTTTTATTTATTTGTATAGTTCTTATATATATACTTACTTTCTGCATCACTCAGCATCAACACAAAATATTGGGCGGCATTTGGCGACAAAGAAAATGGATCAATCACCTTTCGAGTTCCTTATAACATCACAAAATTGTGCAAAAGAGTATAATCATCTCTTATATGTTGGAGGAAAATGGTTTCTTGTTTGTGACACAATTTTTTATTGAAATGCTAATTGTGATTTAAAAAATTAAAGAAATTTGATACTTGGATAATGGGACCTAAAAACAATTCTTTGGAGTAATGATTAGGTAGGGGAAGAGGGAAAGATAATGGGAATTTAACTCACGCTTATTATCCGAAAGACTTTCAAGGAATTTTACCCTACATAGGATTCATATCATGTTTTCAATTTAATTAGTACCTGTATTATTTGTCCATTAAACGGGCAGACTTATATAATTATTTAGGAAAATTTACTTAATTACACAAATATTTCTATCATATTTATTAATTCTTCTTATAGTTTGAAATAATTATATATTGTCTCACTAATTAATAATTCATACTAGATTTTAAGTCAGATACACCTAGATATATGTATATTTTCTATCAGATACACTATAAAATATAGATACATAAGGAAAGAGACAAGCGAGAGAGTGAGAGAGGCGAACGAGAGGAGAGAAGCGAGCGAGATTGGAGGGAGGCAAGCTAGTAAGTCAGTGTATCCCAGATACATGTGAATCACAATAGATACAAGTATCTGGAATATCAGATGCATTATGAAATACAAATACATATGGAGAGAGGCGAGCGAGAGAAACAACATATTTCAGATATACGAATCTACTCGGATACATTGTATCTGAAATAAATTACAGCTAATTTTGGCACATGTATTCAAAATACATATATTTGAGAACCAAAATCTAACACAAATAATAATTTTGAAAACTTACGTACCGCTACAGGGAATTTAATTGTGTAAACCGAAAACTGAACATTGCTATCACAAGAATTGCAAAACCTTCCCTATCCGGAAACTAATCCAATGAAAGCGCAGAAAAGCCCAGAGACTGTACTGAGCCATTCGCCGGTTTTTATTTTGACGGTTGGCTTTTATGTGTATTTGTCTTTGTTTTGAATCTGAACCACGTCTCAGTATCACCTAGGAAGAGTCCATTGATTGGAATAGAAAATTTAGGAAGAATTAGGTTCGAATAAATTTTCTGGGATCCTCTTCCTTTCGAGTCTGAATTTGTAGGACTTTCTTTGTGATGGTTCATATAGGCTTGGGTCTTTCATTCGGGCCCTATTGGGTGGGCCAATGCGTAAATGCGTATGTACGTAATTAGGCCGTACAATAATGAAATTTATGTTATTTACCCAATTATTCATTCGATCAACAAAATTAGCTTTGTTATTTGTTAAATGACATTAGTATATCCTTTTTCTAAATCAATTGGGTAGATGAGGTCATCATGGTGCTGCATGTTGTCATTGTGGATTGTTATTATTTAGATATTATTCTTTATTTAAATAATTGGTCAAAATTATACTCCAAGGTCCACATCTTAGACTATATATAGTTTCTTTTCTTTTTTTGTGTGTGTGGTTTCGATAAACCACGAAAAATATTTAGTATTCTAAAAATATAGAATAACGTAGCATGGGGTCTTTATCTTTATATTTCTTTTCTTTGTCGATCGATCTTTTCAAACTATTGCTATTCTATCAGAAAATACTTGAAAATTCACTAAATATATTATCAACAAGTAAATTGGTTGTCCACTTTATAATGGTGGATAGTCCATTTACTTTTTAAGTGGGTAAATTATCTATTAATATTTTCCTCCACTTGTATATATGGCTATAAATATAACCTTACTCATCAATGTAAATATACACAAAAGAAGAAAATTTCTACGACTCTCTCTATATTAACACTTTCTTTATATTCTCTTGCTCTTCTTTCTTTATAAAATTGTCAAGTTAGTTAGTTTATAATACGTTATCAGCACGAAGCTCTAATTTTTCAGAAAATTAACTTTTATATCAGGTATATCTACTAAAGAAATTTAATTTTTAAGTTGTCTTTGTTACTTTCAAATTAATTTTCATCATGCCAAACTTGTCAAAATTGGAATTTGTGGCACTTGATATTTCTGGCAAAAATTATTTGTCACGGGTACTTGATGCTGAAATTCACTGTCACGACCCAACCCTGTAGGTCGTGACTCGTGCCCAAATTAGGCACCCAAACGTACCCTTATCCCAAATTAGCATATTAACCCAGTAAACATAGGTAGTAATTAGAAGAGATTGTTAAATAGATCACAAAAATAGATATAGGCACGAGAGCCGTTAGGCCGTCACAAAACATACAAAACCCAAAACATATATACAAAATCTACAGTATAACTCTGTCTACAGACCTCTACAGATGATAGCATAGTCATATGACGGAACAGGGCCCCATCGTACCCCTGACCAACGTATACAAATATACAGAGAAAAAGTCAGTACCAAAAGATAAGCTCCGGACAAGGGAGCAATGTCAACGACACAGCAGATGTCCTAAGCAGGCGGGTTAGCAAAACAAACGTTTGTACCTACGGGCATGTAACGCAGCCCACGAAGAAAGGGGGTTAGTGCGAAAAATGTACCGAATATATAAAGCATGAACTGTAATAAATAAAATCGTAATCTGAATAATATGTGTAGAAAACGAACTAAATGTCTAGAATATCAAAATACTTATCATAATCCTAAATCACACATGCAAAGTCATATGCCATATCCGGCCCTATTTTGTGGGACTCGGTGAATAAAACGTGGTCGCCACCCCGTCACTGACGCCACAGCACAACATAACTCCAGAGTAGAAAATATCTCTGTAACAGATCATATCATATCAGATGGTCATATGATATCATATCATGTCATCAGACATCAGCAAATGTGTACATGGCACAACATAACTCTACAAATCCATGTACATGGTGTACCTTCCCCCTCACGTCGAGACACAGCGAACAATGCAAAGAAGTACGCTTGATAATATATCCTGGCCTAGGCTCAGTGAAAGAGTAGTTACAGTATGCACGAGTAGAGTAGTGAGAAACTAAATGCAATTTAAAATATAAAATATTTATACATACTCGATATCATAGTTTCGATAACAAATCATATATAAAAGTACTTGAATAATAATAGTAGTGCAAGTCTTTCAATGTCACGATAGTCTATGTCAAAATAGTTTTCTAAAATTGTCTCCATATTCCAAAATATATTATGGGACTTAACGGAATAATTAGTCGTATAATATTCGGAAGAATAGCAAAGAGTTTCTCTCAAATTCTACCTAACATAAGCCAAACAGAATAATAAAGAAAAATTCGAAATAGTGGGGCCCACCTCGGTCAAATGAGGTGGCATATCTAATTATGCGCGTTAAATTTTATAACGTTATTTATAAGAGTTTCAAGGTAGTCGGGTCCTATTTGTGCAAATTCTAGAAGTTTAGATAATTTTTCAAAAATATTCATAAATACTTAATTCAATTCTACTGAATAGAAAAGGGTCAATTTTAGGTGTCGATTCCAAAGGGTAAAGTCATCTCCGAGGCTCGTATCCAAACCTATTACACCTAAGACATGCCAAGAGAAAAAAAGGTAAAGCTTTACATTCCTTATTGGCCTTTTACGGTTGTCCAAATTCAATTCCCGTTTCCTCCAAAATCTACAATTGATTACATTTACCAATTACTATTCATCAAAATTTAAGAATTCCATTCTAACCAATACTTGTCTACAAAAATTTCGACAGCATCTCCCCTATATATATAACAACCCCGAGATTTCAACTCGACCACAATATCAACAACCATGCCAACAACAATACCAATACCATCAATAACCAATTTTAAATGCATCACCACATAAACTAATTTCTTTTTCAAATAGTGCAATAATTTCCAATCTAATTTTGCACTTTCAAATAAATATGAATATTTTATGTTCATAAATTACTTTAAACTCATTCAAACATAGGTGAAGAATTTTCCAAGCAAGCTACCCAATATTCATAAATTCCCTATTTCACCCAAAAGCTCCATAAATACAACAAAGCTATTATAATTCATTTTCTTCTTTCAACTTCATAATCAACAACAACAATCCACACTTTAACAACTTTATTTCCATAATATTATGAAATCATACTATAAGAACATAATTTCCTACAATCCATTTCAATACCAACTTAAATCATTCAAGCTTCATTTATATTCCAAGAATCACAACAACAATTAACAAACTATACAAACTTAATTTTTTTCCATTTCATCACCTAATCCATATTTCCAACTTCAAATAAATTCATTCAACTTTCAATTCCCACATAAAAATTTTACCATAACTACTACTAAAATACTACACAAAAATTTAATTTATCTTGACTCCACAATCTTTATATACATGAATTTATACATATATGTTAGTGTGATCATTTTAACATTTTATTAAATTGCAATTTTAGCAATTGTCCATTGATGACATTTAATGTCATCTTTATTATTCTTTCTTTAGTGTATAAAAATGTCTTTCATTATCATCTTTATTTAGTGCAAGACTAAATCATTTCATTATGTATTTTTAATCTAATTATCACTAATAAGTGGTGCACTAAATTATATTATTATGTATTTTTAATCTAATTATCACTAATAAGTGGTGCACTAAATCATAATGGTGCACTAAATCATAATGGTACACTAAATGATGATAATGATGGCATTCTATTATTTTTCATCTTTGTATGATTTTCTCTCCTATAAATAGAGAGGTCTTCTTTGTTTTGAAAGAAAGATAAGAGAAGAAAAAATTGAGACAGTTAAGTTTATATAAAAAAAGAGTTCTTATTAGTTGAAGGGAGGTGTTCTTTGTGTAGAGCTTTAAACTCAACTCTTGTCCAGAGTTTGTTGAGTTACATTTTTGTGATAAGGCTGTTGTATCCTGGAGGGGACAAGTCAAGAGGACTACTGCTGGACCAGTGAAACGATTTACTGCAGTGGGCTTGAATCTTCTTAAAGAGAGCGAGATATCCGCGCCTCAGCCAAGAAGTGAAGTTAATTTCTTCATTTTATTTTTTAATTATAATTTGTAATCTTATAATTTCAACAACAATTTTAAGGAGATTCAATATGGCTATAATTGAAAAATCCACGGATATCAAGATGGGAGATCTAAACAAGCCATTTCGGTTCAATGGTAATCATTTCAAGAGATGAAACGGTAAAGTACTTTTCTACTTAAGTCTTCTCAATGTTTCATATGTGTTAACTCAAAAAAATCTTAATAAAGTTGACATCCTCTCCATAGATAATGATGAACTTATTTCTCATCAAGAGAAAGTGGAAAAGTACAATAATGATTCCTACAAGTGTCGGTATTATATTCTTAATTGTCTATCTGATAATTTTTATGATTATTATGATAGAACTTACTCTAGTGCAAATAAAATATGAAAAGCATTGCAAAGTAAATATGATACCGAAGAAGCTGGAGCGAAAAAATATGCTGCTAGTCGATTTTTTCGTTTCCAAATGATGAATGACAAATCAGTGATAGACCAAGCTCAAGATTTTATAATGATCGTTGGAGAGCTCAGGTCCGAGGAAGTCAAAATTGGAGACAACCTTATTGTTTGTGGCATAATAGACAAACTTCCACCTTCATGGAAGGAGTTTCAAAAAACTATGCGCCACAAACAAAAGGAAACCTCTTTTAAGACTTTGATCATGAAAATACGCATGGAAGAGGAGGCAAGGGGCCAAGATGTACTTTTACAAAATGAAGAGAGCAACATCACAACGAAGGTAAATTTAGTTACTTCAAAATATGCTACTCCTGAATCTAACAAAAATACCTCTTTGAAGCCTAAGAAGAAAAAGTTTAAGAAAAATAATGGTAGACTTCCCAAGAAAAATAATGGTAAAAATAGCCAAAAACAAAATCAACAAGTTTATGATAAAGGACCGTGCTTTGTCTGTGGAAAGAGTGGGCATATTGCTCGATTTTGCAGATACCGGAAACGGGGTCCTATACCTCAGGCAAACGTTACCGAAGAACCTTTTGTGGCAATGATTACAGACATAAACATGGTTGAGAATGTTGATGGATGGTGGGCTGATTCTGGTGTAAACCGTCATGTCTGTTATGACAAAGATTGGTTTAAAAAATATACTCCTTTTGGAGAGCCCAAAACCATCATGCTCGGTGATTCTCATACTACTCAAGTGCTTGGAACGGGAGATGTCGAATTGTGTTTTACCTCTGGAAGGATATTAACTTTGAAAGATGTACTTTATACTCCTTCCATGAGAAATAACTTGATGCCTAGTTTTCTTCTTAATAAAGCAGGCTTTAAACAAATTATTGAATCTGATCAATATGTAATTGTGAAAAAAGGTATTTTTGTGGAAAGGGGTATGCTTGTGATGGGATGTTTAAACTGAATGTTGAAATGAATAAAATTTCTACTTCTGTTTACATGCTTCCTTCTACTAATTTTTGACACGCTCGTTTGTGTCATATTAATGATCGTTATGTTGGAATCATGAGTAATTTAGGATTAATCCCAGTGATTAAAAAGAATTTTGAAAAGTGTGAAGCTTGTAGTAAAGCAAAAATCACTAAAAGGCCTCATTTTAAAGTTGAAAGAAAAACTGATTTATTAGAATTAGTTCACACTGATATTTGTGAACTTGGAGGAATTTTAACTCGTGGAGGAAATAGATATTTTATCACTTTCATTGATGATTTTTCTAAGTTTACATATGTTTACTTAATGAAAAATAAAAGTGATGCTTTTGAAAATTTTAAATTTTTTCTCCATGAGGTTGAAAATCAGTTTGGAAAGAAAATAAAAAGAATTAGAAGTGATAGAGGCCGTGAATATGAGCCAAATGAGTTTAATTCTTTTGTTAGATCATTGGGAATAATTCATGAAACTACTCCTCCTTATTCTCCTTCATCTAATGGTGTAGCGAAAAGGAAAAATAGAACTTTGGTTGAATTGACTAATGCCATGCTTATTGAGTCAAATGCACCTTTGAATTTTTGGGGTGAAGCTATTTTGACTGCGTGTTATGTGTTAAATCGAGTGACTCATAAAAAGACTAAACTAACACCTTTTGAGTTGTGGAAAGGTAGGTCACAAGCCAAATTTGGGATATCTAAGAATTTGGGGTTGTCTAGCCTTTGTGAGGCTAATTGATCCCAAAGTTACAAAATTGGGTAAGAAAGTTACTACTTGTGCTTTTCTTGGTTATGCTTCAAATAGTACAGCCTATAGATTTTTTAATCTTGAAGATAATATTGTAATAGAATTAGGTGATGCTATTTTTCATGAAAATAAATTTCCTTTTGATTCTAAAAATAGTGGGGGTCAAAGAATTAAACAAAATATTTTATTACTACCTAGTTCTTCTTCTTCCATTTTAAAAAATAAAAAAATTGATGATTTTGAGTTAAGAAGAAGTAAAAGAGGTAGAGTAGAAAAAGATTTTGGGCCTGATTTTTATGTTTTTAATGTTGGAGATGACCCTTTCACTTTACAAGAACCTTTATCTTCGCATGATTCTATTTTTTGGAAAGAGGCTGTAAATGATGAAATGGAATCACTAATTTCTAATAAAACTTGGAAATTAGTTGATTTACCACCAGGTTGTAAAACAATTGGTTGCAAATGCGTCTTACGAAAAAAGTTAAAGCCAGATGGATCAATCGATAAATATAAGGTTAGACTAGTTGGTAAAGAATTTAAGCAACTAGAAGGCCTAGAGTTTTTTTATACTTTTTCTCCGGTTACAAGAATTACATCCATTAGACTTTTAATTGCTATGGCTGCAATTTTTGATTTGCATATTCATCAAATGGATGTAAAAACTATTTTTTTTAAATAGAGAACTTAATGAAGAAATTTATATGGAACAACCTGAAGGTTTTGTTGAAGCAGGCCAAGAAAGCAAAGTATGTAAACTTACTAAATTCCTATATGGCTTGAAACAGGCACCAAAGCAATGGCATGAAAAGTATGATTCTTGCATGATTGAAAATGATTTTAAAACAAATAAGTGTGATAAGTGTATATATCATAAGTCTTGGAATAATACACATGTTATTATTTGTCTATATGTTGATGATTTATTGATCTTTGGCTCGAATATGAATGTTATTAATGATACTAAGAACATTCTTAGAAGCCATTTTGATATGAAAGATCTTGGTGAGGCAAATTTTATTCTGGAATAAAAATTACTAGAACATGTGATGGAATTTTCCTTGACCAGTCACATTATGTTGAGAAAATTTTAAAAAATATAATTTTCTTGATTGCAAGCATGTTTTAACTCCTTTTGATTCAAGTGTACACTTATTTTCTGTTCAAAGTAAAAATGATGTGATAAATCAAAAGGAATATGCTAGCGTAATTGGAAGTTTGAGATATGTGACTGATTGCACTAGTCCTGATATTGCATATGCAGTAGGAGTACTTAGCAGGTTTACTAGCAAGCCAGGTAATGAACATTGGCATGCTATAACAAGAGTTATGAGATATTTAATTGGAACAAAAACTTGTGGTTTGTTCTATAAAAAATATTCTGCTGTACTTGAAGGCTTTTCTGATGCAGATTGGAACACTCTAGCAGGTGATTCTTGTTCTACCACTGGTTACATTTTTACATTAGGTGGTGGTGCTGTTTGTTGGAAATCAAAAAAAAATAAACTATAATTGCTAACTCTACCATGGAGGCTGAACTAATTGCTTTAGCTTCAGCTAGTGAGGAAGCAAATTGGTTAAGAGATTTATTATTTCAAATACCTTATTTTAAAAAACCAATTCCTCCAATTTTAATTCATTGTGATAGCACTACAGCAATTGGTAGAGTTCAAAATCGTTATTACAACGGTAAATCCAGACCTATAAGGAGGAAACACAGTAATGTAAGATCGTATTTGACAAGTGGTACCATTAATGTTGATTATGTCAAATCTTGTGAAAATCTTGCAGATCCTCTTAGTAAGGCCTTAACAAGAGAAAAGGTCTGGAGCACATCGAGGGGGATGGGATTGAAGCCTATAAATCCATGAGTCATATATGAGGAAACCCAACCTGAAGACTAGAGATCCTATAACCAGGTTCAATGGAAAAAACGAAACATATGATGACTTGTTGTGAAAAAAATGCACTATTTTTTATTCCCTCTCTATGATGTGAGTGCATTGTTTTGTGTAGTGAATTGTGGAGGTTGAGTTTAAAAAACTCTTAATGAAAATCTGTAGCCCGTATGGGTGGATTGTTAAATTTACAAGAGCACTCTCGACAGATTTCACATATGTGAGTATGGAAGTAGGCCGCTTCCTATGAGAATTAGGTTTATTCTTAAAAGCACTCATAAAACCGGGATAGCACAAGGCCGTAATGTGCTGGCCTATAAAGCTCGTGACAATACCTTGATTACTATGTGTGAGCAGTAATATTTTGTCCCTTAAGCAGTCATAGTTCAAGTCTGAGACCACTACGATTCTGGAGTAAAAGTTATTATTTCACTAAGTGGAGGTTCAATGCAGAGCACACCTTCATTATGTATAGTAATCTTCCTTCAGCTGATAAACTCTCTTATACAATATTAAAATGAGTGGGGGATTGTTAGTGTGATCATTTTAACATTTTATTAAATTACAATTTTAGCAATTGTCCATTAATGACATTTAATGTCGTCTTTATTAGTCTTTCTTTAGTGTATAAAAATGTCTTTCATTATCATCTTTATTTAGTGCAAGACTAAATCATTCCATTATGTATTTTTAATCTAATTATCACTAATAAGTGGTACACTAAATCATATTATTATGTATTTTTAATCTAATTATCACTAATAAGTGGTTCACTAAATCATAATGGTGCACTAAATCATAATGGTACACTAAATGATGATAATGATGGCATTCTATTATTTTTCATCTTTGTATGATTTTCTCTCCTATAAATAGAGAGGTCTTCTTTGTTTTGAAAGAAAGATAAGAGAAGAAAAAATTGAGACAGTTAAGTTTATATAAAAAAGAGAGTTCTTATTAGTTGAAGGGAGGTGTTCTTTGTGTAGAGCTTTAAACTCAACTCTTGTCCAGAGTTTGTTGAGTTACATTTTTGTGATAAGGCTGTTGTATCCTGAAGGGGACAAGTCAAGAGAACTACTGTTGGACCAGTGAAACGATTTACTGCAGTGGGCTTGAATCTTCTTAAAGAGAGCGAGATATCCGCGCTTCAGCCAAGAAGTGAAGTTAATTTCTTCATTTTATTTTTCAATTGTAATTTGTAATCTTATAATTTCACCAACAATATATAAAACCCACTATGCAAACTTCCACATTTCCATAAATTCTACACATCTCTACATACTACAACATAAACAACCTTCATAACATAATAAAAAGAAATTAATTCTTACTTTTTTTTTCTAACTTCTTTACTCCCAAATCAATGAAACAAGCCTCCAATCTTCCAAAATAACTCCACCATGTTATAGAGGATCCTTGAATTAGTGAAAATACTAGAAGAAAATATTTTTTTGGGATGAAATTTCAAGGGGGTAAGTTTGTTCTTCTTGGCCGAAATACTCTCCTTGTCTTCCTTAGAGTTTTTCCTCTTCTATCTTCTTCCAATTCTCTTGAATCTTCTAGAAATTGGATGATATAAAGACCCCCCATGTGAAATTACAATTTTGCCCCTCACCTTTTCTAATATTTCCAAGTTGAAATCTCAATTTTGTCCTTAACCTTTTATAGTATTTCCATATGAGAAATTTCAATTTTACCCTTAACCTTTTCTAGTATTTCCACTTTGAAATTCCAATTTTACCCTTCAACTTTTTCAATATTTCCACATCCCAATTTAGTCGTAAGAATTTTGTATCCAACAAGATCAAACATAGTCTTGCCCTTCACTTGTTACCATTATCCCCCAAATATCCTAATGTGAAAAAATAAGGGTTATAATATTCACCTTACCGCTAAGGGTCTTGGTGATGCTATAATTAAAGGAAATATAGCATCAAGTCAGGATAAAGTAAATGTTATAATTTTCCTTCGTCATCATCTAGATGAAAGCCTGAAAATGGAATACTTGACAGTGAAAGATCCACTTGAATTGTGAAAAGACTTAAAAGGGAGGTATGACCACCTCAGGGCAACGGTATTGCCAAGGGCTCGTTATGAGTGGATGCACTTACGGTTTCAAGATTTTAAAACTGTAATTGAGTATAATTCTGTTGTATTTAGAATAACTTTCCAATTAAAATTATGTGGGAAAACTATAAATGATGAGGACATATTAGAAAAAACACTAACTACTTTTCATGCCTCTAATGTAATATTACAGCAGCAATACCGTGAAAAGAGTTTTAAAAAATACTCTGAATTGATCTCATGCCTTCTGGTGGCTAAGCAACATAATGCCCTTTTAATGAAAAATTATGAAGGTTGTCCCACTGAAACTGCTCCATTATCGAGGGCAAATATGGTAAAAGCACATGGCCAGTCTGAAAGAAGATAAAATAAAAATCATGGCCACAATAATATGCGTGAACGTGGCAATGACAGAAGACGATATAATAATCATCGTGGTGGTGGTCAACATAATAGGGAGAACAATATCAGTTCTCAAAATGGCCCTTCAAGAAGTAACTGTTATCGTTGTGGCATGAAAGACCACTGGAAAAATGAATGTCGAACGTGTGAGCATTTTGTAAGACTTTTTCAAAATTCTTTCAAAAGAAAGGCAAATAGAGGTGGTGCCTCTTCTTCTAATGCTCAGATAGAGTCACACTTGGCATTCGAAAATAATGTTGAGGCAAGGCATTTGCATAATGATAATATTGAAGCAAATCTGGCTTTGAGGATTGATGATTTTAATGACCTCAATGATATTACTCATTTAAAGGTTAAAGATTTTTTAAGGATCTTAATTGATGTTTAATTTCATATTTTTCAATATATTGTCATTTTTATGTACTTTGAATTATCGTGTTTTTATGTTTATGTATTTAAAAATAATAATAATAATAATAATAATTAAAAAAAATAGGGCCACATTTTTATGATAATTGTATATTGTTTATTACATTATGCTATTTTACAATGTTGTAATTAGTTACTATTGGTGTGCTATTATTTAATCTTAATATCATATTGTTACTAAAATAATAATATTCGCTTTATTTAATGTCATTATACTAATTGTTTATTCTTGTTAATGTTTTAGACATTAATATTATATAATGATTGTATTATTTTTGCCAATAAACAAATTATCTATACATGATGAATAATATTATATTAATATTTTATAATTTTATTTATTTTATATTTGTTTTTAATACTTATGTATAATATTTATTTAAGGTTAATAAGTATATCTTACCATAAACATTTTGAATTCTAAGTTCATTAAACTAATTCACTAGTAAATTATTAATATAAAATTATGTTTATTATTAACGTGTCACACCTCAATTTGTTAATTCTTATTCTAATAATTTGGTATGTTAGGTTCATATTATCAATCATTTTTCTGTGTTACAAATTCATTACAATATAATTTCATAAACTAAATTATTGTAACATTCATCATAATTGAATCATATAATTTTTTAAATTCTAAATTACCATAATTTAACTTTTAAGAAAAAAAGGAGACTTATGTTTTTCTAGCAATATTATTACTTATTTTGTTTCTTATAATGCATTTTTATTTTATGAAGATAAATAAATTTCTCAGTCTTCAATTGAATTCAAAATGAATAATGGAGATATGTGCATTTTGGATAGTGTCACAACTCATACGATATTAAAAGAAAAGAAATATTTCTGTCATTTGATTATGAAAAAGGCCTATGTCAATATAATATCTGGTAGTACAAAATTGATTGAAGGCTCTGAAAAAACATCCTTATTACTATCTGGAGGAACGATATTGATAATTGATAATGCATTGTATTGTAGTAAATCTCAAAGAAACTTGTTAAGTTTCAAGGTTATTCGTCAAAATGACTATCATATTGAGACGACAAATGAAGGAAAGGTTGAATACCTTTATATTACTACAATAAATATGGAGAAGAAAATTGTGCACGAAAAATTACCTGCACTTTCTTCTGGGTTGTACCATACAAATATTGGTACTGTTGAATCACATGCCATTGTAAACAAAAAGTTTACTGATTCTAATGATTTTATCATTTGGCATGACCGGTTGGGCCATCCCGGTTATAATATGATACGCAAAATTATTGAAAATTCACATGGACACACTTTGAAGAATCAGAAAATTCTTCAATCTAAGGAATTCTCTTGTGTTGCTTGTTCCCAAAGAAAACTAATTATCAAACCATCAGCAACTAAGGTTGGGATTGAATCCCCTGCGTTTCTGGAACGTATACAGGGTGATATATGTGGGTCAATTCATCCTTCATGTGGACCATTTAAATATTATATGGTCTTGATAGATGCATCTACAAGATGGTCGCATGTGTGCTTATTATCAACTCGCAACATGGCTTTTGCGATATTGTTAGCTCAAATTATAAGGTTAAGAGCACAATTTTCATATTTATGCAATAAAGACAATTCGTCTTGATAATGCTGGTGAATTCACATCTCAATCATTTAATGATTATTGTATGTCGGTTGAAATAAAAGTTGAGCATCCGGTCGGTCATGTCCATACTCAAAATGATCTAGTAGAATCATTGATTAAACGCCTCCAATTGATAGCTAGACCATTGTTAATGAGGACAAAACTTCATATTTCAGTATGGGGGCATGTTATTTTGCATGCGGCAGCACTTGTGAGCATAAGGCCAATAAATTATCATGAATTTTCTCCATTACAGTTGGCGTTTGAAAGGAAGCCAAATATATCCCATCTTAGAATATTTGGGTGTGCGGTATATATCCCAATTGCTCCACCGCATCGCACAAAGATGGGTCCCCAAAGAAGGTTGGGAATATATGTTGGGTATGAATCTCCTTCTATTATAAAATATTTGGAACCTATGACTGAAGATTTATTTACGGCAAGATTCGCTGATTTTCATTTTGATAAATCAGTATACCCAACATTAGGGGGAGAACATAAGCAGTTGAAAAATGAGATAGATTGGAATTCATTGTCATTATCTCATTTAGATCCTTGAACAAATCAATGTGAGCAAGAAGTTCAAAAATGATTTATTTGCAGAATATTGCAAATCAACTGCCGGATGCATTTACTAACCTTCCATGGGTTACTAAATCGCATATCCCAGCTGCTAATGCTCAAGTTCGAGTTGATGTCCCGTTAGGACAACTTGTTCAGGCAAATGAGTCTAGGCCACGCTTAAAACGTGGAAGACCAATTGGTTCCAAAGACAAAAAACCTCGAAAAAGAAAAGGAATAAATGATCAAGATGATTATAATTTGGAGGAAAATGCTCAAGAAGAGCCCAAAGACACAACAAATGGTGATACCACCAAGGAGGTCCAAGTATCTAAAAATAATAAGAATGAAGAAATTTCAATAAGTTATGTCTCAATAGGAAAACGGTGGAACCGAAATGATATTGTGGTCGATAATATTTTTGCTTATAATGTTGCCATTGAAATAATGCAACAAGATAAGGATCTTGAACCAAAATTTGTCGATGAATGCAGACAGAGAAATGATTGGCCAAGATGGAAGAATGCAATTCAAGCAGAGTTAACTTCACTTGTGCGTAAATGAAATGAAAAGGGTGAAGTAGTAAGATATAAATCACGACTTGTAGCCCAAGGTTTTTCGCAAAGACCTGGCATTGACTATATGGAAAAATATTCCCCTGTGGTGGATACAATTACCTTCAGATATCTAATGAATTTGGCAGTTCATGAAAAGCTTGAAATGCACTTAATGGACGTGGTCACTGCCTATTTATATGGCTTATTGGACCACGATATTTTTATAAAAATTCCCGAAGGGTTCAAAGTGTCTGAAGCATACAAGGATTCTCGAGACAATTGCTCAATAAAGCTTTAGAAATTCTTATACAGGCTGAAACAATGAGGGCGAATGTGGTACAACAGTCTTAGCGAATATTTGCTAAAAGAATGATATAAAAATGATCAAATTTGCCCTTATGTCTTTATGAGAAGGTCTGGATCTGAATTTGTCATAACAGCAGTATATGTTGATGATTTGAATATTATTGGAACTCCGGAAGAACTTTCAAAGGCAGTAAAATATCTGAAAAAAGAGTTTGAAATGATAAACCTTGGAAAGACAAAATTTTGTCTTGGTCTACAAATTAAATATTTTACAAATGGATATTTGTCCATCAATCAACATATACTGAAAATATTTTAAACAGGTTTTATATGGATAAAGCACATCCATTGAGTATCCCAATGGTTGTGAGATCTCTTGATATTAATAAAGATCCATTTCGACCTCATGAAAATGATGAAGAGCTTGTTAGGGCTGAAATACCATACTTTAGTGCAATTGGTGCATTAATGTATCTTGCCAACAATTCTAGATCAGATATAGCTTTCTAAGTAAACTTGTTAGCAAGATTTAGTTCTTCTCCAACACGAAGACACTGGAATGGAATTAAGCATATATTCAGATACCTTTGAGGTACCGTTGATATGGATTGTTTTACTCAAATGATTCCACATCACAATTGATCAGTTACGCAGATGCAGGATATTTATATGATCCCCATAAAGGTCGATCGCAGACAGGCTATCTATTTACATGTGGTGGTACAGCTATATCATGACGTTCAACAAAGCAAACTATGATTGCCACTTCCTCAAATCATGCAGAAATAATAGTCATTCATGAAGTAAGTCGAGAATGTGTTTGGTTAAGATTAACAACTCAAGACATTCAAGAAACATGTGGCCTTTCTTTGACAAAAAAAATGCTCCAACAATATTATATGAAGACAATGCTGCATGTATAGCTCAGCTGAATGGAGGATACATCAAATGAGACAAAACAAAACATATTTCACCAAAATTCTTTTTCACTCATGATCTTCAAAAGAAGGGTGAAATAGATGTCCAACAAATTCGTTCAAATAACAATTTAGCAGATATGTTTACCAAGGCATTGCCAACTTCAACCTTTGAGAAAATGAGATACAAAATTGGAATGCATCGTCTTCGAGATGTTAAGTGATGTTTTCATCAGGAGGAGCAAAATTCGCGTTGTACTCTTTTTTCCTTAGCCAAGGTTTTATCCCACCGAATTTTCCTGGTAAGGTTTTTAATGAGGCAGCACTCAAGGCGTATTACAAGATGTGTGTACTCTTTTTCCTTCACTAGGCTCTTTCCCATTGGGTTTTTTCTAGTAAGGTTTTAACAATGCACAACATCTATGAATGTTCAGAATAACAATGTATATTATTTTTTGTAAAGTTTTAATGAAACACATTTCACGTAGACATCCAAGGGTGAGTGTTATCAACCAAGTAAATTGGCTGTCCACTTCACAATTGTGGATAGTCCATTTACTTTTTAAGTGGGTAAATTGCTCACTAATATTTTCCTGCACTTGTATATATGGCTATAAATATAGCCTTACACTTCAATGTAAATATACACAAAAAAAAGAAAATTTCTACTACTCTCTCTATATTAATACTTTCTTTATATTCTCTTGTTCTTCTTCATTTATAAAATTGTCAAGTTAATTAGTTTATAATAAAATAATGATTGTAAAAGATTTAAAGAAAGTTTGACATGGTTTATTAGAAGCAAGCATGCATGTACAAGCATACCGTTTTGGCGTTTCTTTTATACCAATTTTGGACAAGGAGGAGTTGCTCAGATAGTAAGCACCCCTCGACCCTCACTTCCAATCTTAAGGTTGCGAAATCAAGTCACCATTTTTTCCTGGAGTACTATTTATATGCTTAAAACATTCATAAGTTTCTACAGCTACCTGTATTTGACGACCAGTTGTTTCAAAATTGACTAAACTACCATACCAATGCATGCAATTATCAGTTAGGCAAAATATACATCCAATTACAAGTGAGGTGAAATAAATCATCAGCCTCAGAACTCCAAAAAGATTAGGAATAAATTCAATAGCTCGATGTACATTCCTGTTGAGCCTAGGGTCTTTCAGAAGCAACCTCTCTATCTCCACAAAGGTAGATAGGGTTAAAGTCTACATACATCCTTCCCTCCTCAGACCCTACTTGTAGGATTACACTTGATATGTTGTTGTTGATATAACTCCATATATATACAATACAAAGACATCAAACAAAAAGCAATTTCCATAACCGTGTAAATGGATCACTTCCAGAATGCAAAAATAGGTCTATTAAACCCAGGTTTGCGACCCGATGCACTAGATGTTATATCCTCTACCATTCTAAATCCAATCTGCATTCAGATTAAAGATTGATGTATCAGTCATACCTACCCGCATCATAAAATATTTATCTTCCAAGTTTCATAAACTTAAAGATTCTCTACGACGTACCTTGTCCAAAAGTACATCTTGAAAATCTTCTGGACGGATCCTAATCTCTTGATAATTAATTCTTGTTGTCTGCATCGCGAGGAAAACATTAACATGCTTCAAAGGAAAATTTTCACCACTTTTCGAGTACTAAGGAAACGATACCAAAATAAGGTACTGGCTGTACAAATTATTATCAAAAAGGACATATCTTAAGCTAGCGACAATATGAAAGGGAATAAATACCTCAGATACAAGACGATTACTGTAGTATGAATTCCAAGGCTGAGGCTCCAAAATAAAGACACCACCCTATTACCAAAAAACACAGTCAAAAAATGTTATTCAGTAAATTATTTCCAGAACCCATTTTCATATTTATTTTTTTCTGTTTACAAGAAGATGCTTCCCCTCTAATACGTAAAACATTTACCGGTGAAAGAAGCCTCCAGACTTTCGAAAATAAAGTTATTAGTCCCTCATCACCCCAGTTTAACTGCACCCACTTTGACACGCTTAAACTGCATCAGACGAAATTCAATTGATCATGCACACATTCATGGAATTAAAACAAAATATTCTAGCACCTAATACTACAGAAACTCACAATAGTAAAGGCGAACATACTTTATATTAATTTATTACTTCAGATTATATGACCTGTGAGATAAAGAAAAGCAGAAAACCGGGTCTAATCTTCTCTGTAAGTAACCGCCGGGGGTTAATTCAAGCACTCAGTCTTTGGAAAAGCCAAAGATTGAGGGCCCTGCACCTTTCTAGTATCATCTGTTCTACTCATATGACTTTCCTATACCACTAAAAGGGGTGAACCTTTACATTATTTTGGGTGATTTTGGAAGGGAATCACAATTTCCAAGCATATCATATCTTCGCTATCATTTCAGAAAAGGATAGCAATGAAAAAGAAGGATTTCTTCATAATCTGGAACCATACAAATAAGATAACTCAAGGAAAAGAGAACTTACCAAATAATTGTATCATAAGATGTATTTCCCCCTGGATACCAATTCTGAACAAAATTTCCCTTCTTAAAAGAGACTATGTCAAACAAATTTGCCTCTTGCACATGATGAGATTCTGTACAATCAGTGCTTGCGGGCTTCTTAGGTGACTCCGCCTCACGGTTTTCAATACCAGTTACATTCTTTGATTCAGTCGATTTGGCAACCACTGCCGGCACACCTTTAGTACTCCTCACTGTTTTCCTGAGAGTCCAATTTGCATCCTGGATTCTTGCTGGAAGAGGTGAACAAAGATAATCAAAGTCAAAAACTACATTCTAGCATCTCAAATGCTAGATCCATCACATCATGTATTACTTAAGATGACTACTTGGATAACAAAATATGAAATTATCGGCAACTATGGAAATAAGTCGAAAAAGAGATCAAGACACCAAGTTTATGCAATAAGTGACAGTATGACATAGTAATCCAACCACACATTATTAAGATGGACAAAACAATCGTTTGTGCAGATTACATGTTGCAATAAGTGACAGTAATTTATGCAGATTACATGTTGCATGAAAAATTATAGCATCATAATCAGTTCCTCATTTCTCCATGCCAGAATCAACTAATGTCAACACATATATAGACAAATGAAAAGTTCATATACTTACCGTCATCAATATCGACTCCAAGGATACTTCGGCAGTTAAACTTTTGCGCTGTAATAAAAAAAGTAACTGATAGTCTGATATTAAAAAAAGATAAAGAAAAGGGAAATGCATAATATGTATTGGTAGACAATGTTTCAGGGATTATCAACCTAAAGTCCCATAAGAGAGTAAAAGTAAGGTGAAATCCTAACTCAGAACCCCATTTAAAAACAGATATCCAAATTAATCAGCTATGCAATTAAAAATAAAAATTTGTACCGATAGCAATTGTGATCACTCCACTGTTACAACCAATGTCAAGACAATCTTTGCCTTCAAACCACTCCTTCTTCATAGCTTTTAATCTTGGATCTTCCTCCAAATCCTGACCTATCTGTGCACAAGAGATACCAAAGAGTGAGAGTCCAACTAAAAGGGAAACAAAACAAAAAGAAATTCTGTGCTGCTCCTGCTCCCACGAGTGTTCCTACATGGGAGCAGTAAGATTTTCTCGAAAACACGGGAGGCAATAGAAACCTAAATTTTGCTGGAGATAACATCCTTTCAAATAATACATCCATACAAGTCTTACAGATGTTATACCATATAATAATATGAAGGAAGTGAGCAAAAAATAGATAAGATCTTCAGTCACCCACAACCAAAAAATTTACTGTGTGAGGAAAACTTGATTCATTATGCAACAAAATTCAAAAATACTATTAATGGGATTGATAGAATACTTAAAAAGGAGATTTTGGAGTCTAAAAATCAGCTAAATCTTAGAGAACAGTACAACCCACAAAGCAAAGCATTGCAAACTT
Source organism: Solanum dulcamara (assembly GCF_947179165.1). Lineage (NCBI taxonomy): Eukaryota > Viridiplantae > Streptophyta > Magnoliopsida > Solanales > Solanaceae > Solanum > Solanum dulcamara. Next base: position 69,260,858 of record NC_077238.1, on the reverse strand, counting down.
CTCGTAAGGGTTCTAATCCCCATAGATAACATCCCATTCGCTCTGCTCCTACATACATTTTTTCGGATGCCGGTGACCGCTTATCAGATACAGGGTACCTCTACCGACCACCTAATACACATTCATTTCCTTATATTAGATGAAAAAATGATCCATTAGCACCTAAAATTAATGAGAAAAGCATACTCTATAGCCATAATAGTTTCTGTAGTTTCCAAAAACAGCAACTTCTTTCCGTTTTTTCTTCTGGGTTGTCATGCCCTCTTGTTGATTCCGTTTGTTCTGCTGATGGTGCTCCATTGAAAAAGATGAAAGGTATTGGTTGGGTTTAGGATTTTATTTTTAGGGAATTTTCTGTTTCTTTTTCAAGTTTTCACAGGGTTGATTGTGCTTGCTCCATCACCAATGGCAGACCAAAGGTTTTATGCACTCCATTTGGTTTGGGTTTAGGGTTTTTTTTGTCACAAAAAGGTATCTTATGTTGAGAATAGATTCACAATAGTCCATTGAATATGCATTTTACTACACAAAATGATCAAAATGGTCATTAATGTATGGATGATATTTTATTTTGGTCCATAATATATTGGCAGAATCTATCGATGGCTCTAAAGTTGGCACCAATTTTCACTTAGACGCCTCAACTAAGCTTTGTTCATTTTAGACATCTCAAGTAAGGTTATGATGTGTCATTTTGATATTTTGTGCTGACTTGGCACATTACGTGTGCTGCATCCATTTTAAGCGCGTGAAGATCACTTTTTTTTAAAAAATATATTCTTTTTTTATTCTTTTTTCTTGTTCTTCTTCTTCTCCATTTTTTAGATGTTTTCCTCCATTACTTTGGACCTTGATTTTGTAATCTCATTGTCATTGTCTAGATCTAGTTCTTATTTTCTTTCTATTGTTAATTAGTAATTGATTTTTTAAAAGTAAAGTAGAAAAAATTATATCTTTATAAAATAAATTTTTCAAAATAGTTTCTGTTGATAGTGTTTCTTGAGAAGACAATATAGGTGGGGAAGGAGTAGGGGTTGGGGTGGGTGGAGGTGGAGAAGACAACAACGACTGGGTGGGGTGGGTGAAGAAGACAACTAGGTGGGGATGGTTTTTTTTTTTTCAAAAATCACTTTTTATTAGAAGATGAATTTCTTCTTCTTCTTTTTTTTATTATTTGGGTAAAAAATGACATATGTCATCAAGTTAATGGCCACTTTTTTTTTCTACTCAAAAGTCATTATTTTAAAATTATTTTTGATATATATATCGCATGTCTTTATTTAATTGGTCACTTTGACACATCATCGACAAGTGTATTACACACACTTTAGATATTTGGGTGATTGTAAAAAAAGTGTCAAAACGACACATCGAAACCTTACTTGAGATGTCTAAAATGAACAAAGTTTAGTTGAAGTGTCAAAATGAAAATTGATGTCAACTTTAGGGGGTCACCCATGGGTTCCGCCTAATATATTTTACTTGATTGAAATAAAAATTTTAATGTATAATAAATGTGTTTATTTTGGTCCTTAATATATTTCAATGGATTGAAATGATACTTAAAGTATAACAAAAGATGTTTATTTTGTCTTTTACCCTAAATCTAACAGATTTTAAAAAAAAAAAGTTTTAAATTTAACTATAGACCCTACGTAGCTAACAAAATTCACTATTTTTTTGTTAGAGAAAGTAAAGACAATATTTTTAGATTTCATGGAGCTTTTCTTTAGAGTTAACGAAGAAAACAGCAATAGTGGATTCCGTTATCCACGTCGAGTCCACAGTTAAATTTACCACTTTTTTGGGATAAATCTATTTGGTTTAAAGTAAAGGACCGAAATGTATACCTTTTGTTATATATTAAGGACCATTTCAATCAAGCGAAATATATTATAGATCAAAATGCACATATTTGTTATACATTAAGAACCATTTTAGTCAAGTAAAATATATTAAAGACTAAAATAAAGCATTACTCATACATTAAGATCATTTTGGTCATTTACTCCATTTTACTATTTATAATAAGGATCGTTCGCAGGGGCGGAGCCACCCTCGGATAAGGGGTGTCAAGCGATACCCCTTCGTTGAAAAACTACATTGTATATATAGGTCAAATTTTGGTTTAATGAATATATATACAAGTGTTGACACCTCTTAACACAAGTTGAAACTTTAGTGTAGTGCTTAAGGGGTTACAAAAATTGTTTGAGATTGTGTGTTCTATCCTTGATAACAACATATAATATTTTACTTTATATTTTGACACCCCTTAGTAAAATTTTTGACACCCCTTAACTAATATCTTTCATTTGGTGTTATTAGTAATACATAGGATAGATTAAATATGTAAAGACAAAAATACTCTTCAAATCCTTGTAATCATTTTTTCTTTGATTTTATGTTTTATATTTGTAGTGTTGTACTAGTAAATTTATTTAAATAAATTAGGTTACAAATTTTATTTATTTGTGGGTTCATATTTACATACTATAAAAAAATTGTCATGTCAAATTTTTGAATTTTATTTATGTGTGGGTTCATATTCATAAAAAAAAAGTTTATCATGTCAATTTTTTTTGATAATTAATTTAGTTGAGTGATTTTGTTGATACAAAGGCCTAATTAAGTAATTTTATTGATACAAAACAAAGTTCAATGAACTTGTTCAATAAATTCTCAAAAATTGAGTGACCTTTAAGATATTAACTTCATATTAAAACAACTTGCAATGTTTTTGTGTAAATGTAGATGGTTTATTCGATTTTACTGTTGTTTACCGCCTTTTTAATTTTAAAAGTAGATGGTTTATCTTTATTAAACTAAAAGTTAACGTTTTGTAAGTGATCAATTTATTAAGAGGACTATTATTTACCCTCTAATAATTCAAGTATGAAAATAGCAAATATGACAACAAAATAATTCTTCTCCTAGTTAGTTAAAAGACCACAAAAAATAATATTTTCCGACAATTATCTACCTTGACCCAATTAAATAAAATAGATAATCTCATAATAATTCAAGAATATAATTAAAAAAATATTTTTTGTAAAATTTCAAACCAAACATAAAATTAGGTAAAAAGCAATGTATTAAACACCTGATAAAAAATAATCTCTATATTACTAATTTCTGCATTATTAATCTTTCAAAACAACACAGAATAGAGCACATAGGAGGTAGTCAACATGAGTGTTTTTAGAAAATCTAATTTGAATGAGGTCAATTTGATCATTTCATGTAATACTTGGTGCTAATTCTGTTTGTACAGAGTGCAAAATTACTTTTCATGGACACAAAATGACAAAAAAATCAAGAGCCTTTCACTCAATTGTCATGTATTATCCCATCTTTTGCAGAATGGGCCATGAGGATATGTTTGATGATAAGTGTAAATTTAAATATGCACTTAATAATTTTAATCTCTTAAGTTTATCATAATTTAACAATTTCAATATCTGGCAGAATATTTATCAAATGATATGTTAAATTTGATGGAATTATTATAAAGAATTCAAATATAAATATCAAGAAAATATCATCAAATCCTAAAATATGTTCACAAAAATAATAATACATAATAAAAAGATATAAATAAATTAGATAAATTACAACTCAAAAAGTTGAACTTAACTATAAAAATAAATTTAGAGTAACAAAAACTATTAAAATTGTCACTATAAAGAACAAGCGAGATACGACAGAGACACGATCAGAAAGAGGGTGAATTTTTAAAAACAAAAAATTATGAATATCAACGAACGGATCCGTCGATAATTTTTGTGCAAAATTGCGCAACTACTATAATTTTAAAATTAACGATCATCTGTCGATTGATTTCGCAAAAAATGCGCAAAAATTATGATTGTTCTTTATTTTATTTTTAATGAAAATCGAGGGAGCCCATCAATTTTTTTTATGAAAATCGTCGAACATTGATTTTTAAAGCACAAAACTGCAATTGAAGAGAATAAATAAAATGATAAAATAATTTGTCATTTATTTTATCTAGCCAATGGACTCCCTCGACTTTTGAGTTTCGAGAAACTATTTTCCAATATTATGAAGTTTGTCATATTTTTCTCGATTTTATCATATAACTTGCGGATGACTGTCAGTTTTATTTCTTGGTATTTAATATTGTTTTAATAATGTGTATCTATAAATGTGAGTTCTCGCCATTTTTCTTCGTAATTAATAACAACAATGTATCCAATGTGATATTTGAGAGAGTATGTGTATATATATAGACCTTACCTCTATATGAAAGGTAAAAAAATTATTTTCAATAAAAAACATGATAAAATATGTTATGATAAAATAATTTCATAATTAAAGTATAAGAAATAACAAATACTAATAACAAAATTATGAAACAAAAAACTACATGAATAATGTTTACATAAAAAATAAAAAATAAAAAACCTGTTGGGGTCCCTCTCAAACCCCACATTTGCTTTGCATTATACGTTCCCTAGGAGTTAAGAACCTGAGTAAAATATTTTTTAAAATCCCTACAAACTCAAAATATTAATACGTTGAAATTATTTTTATGCGGTGTCTAATTTATTTTATTAAAAAATAATATACATCATATAATTTCAAAAAATAAAGTTATTTATTTATAAAAATACTCTCCACAAATTAAATAAGATGGAAAAGGTTTCAATGGGTATCTTTAATTATGTTAATGCATGCATTAAATTTTTTACGTTATTAAACAAGATTAATTTAGTGTACCTGTTTTGAATGTGTGTACCGCGTCAATTAATAAATATGTATATAAAATAAATAAATTATTATGTATGTAATTCATATCATTAAGTACACAACTTTAAAAATAATGTGAATATTACTAAAGTAATATATTCGAGTTAACAAATAAATAGATAAAAAATAAAAAAAACAGGTTCAATTGGGACCTATGTTGGAGAACTGGTGTACAACTTATATATATTAATAGTACAAAAAATTAGTTATCATATATATTTTGCAGTTTACTGATCCATATTTGCAAATTAATATTATAGATTCAATAGGGACCTATGTTGGAGAACTAGTGTACAACTTCTACCCAACAATTTTAAAATTACTATAGAATAGGATGTAGGACTGTACAGGACAAATCGATAAATAGAACTAAATCGGAAAAAAAAAAACCGACTAGTGGTTTGGTTTGACTTGGTTTGGTGTTTGAAAAAAAAAACGACCATTATAGGGTTGGCTTGGTTTTAACTAAAAAAAGTCAAACCGAACCCAAACCAAGCCGATTATAGATATACTACTTTTAAATTATGTTATACATAAAAATATTTATTAAAATGTAATTTATAAATATTTTTTAAAATTTTTTCATAATTTTTGTTTTTTTCTTACATTTAGATTTGGACTTGAGAAACCCATCTAAATAATATACAAAAAAAAGCTCATCTTATAAAGTTATATTATAAAGTTAAAGCTTCAAACAGTATTCTACCTCCATCTTATATGTTGATATTTTGTACTAGAACTCTTTAAAAAGCACTGCTCTGTGCTTTTTATTAGATGTTATGAAAAACTCAAAAAAACTCGAAAAACCCAAAAAAACTCGAAAAACCCGAGAAAAATTAATATCGAAAAATTTGACTTTTATTGATTTGGTTTAATTTATAGATTTAATAACCCGACACAAATGGTTTGATTTGATTTGTAAAAAATCCGAATCAACTCAGTCAATGTACACCCCTAATAGAATGTATCAAAGAGGGCCTATGAAAAAGCCCAACAAGCAAATATCAAAATTAAAGGCTTGATTTTGACCAACTCTTCTAATCCACTAGGCACCATTTTGGATAGGGACACACTGAAAAACATCTTGACCTTCACTAACGAACATAACATCCATCTTGTTTGCGATGAAATCTATGTTGGTACGTGCCATTTTTGATGCTCCACAATTCATCAGCATCGTTTTTGACTGGTATATCGACCTAGAGTATGTCTATTGATAGCTGGGAGCAACTCGAAAAGGAGTTTCTCAATCGTTTATATAGCACTCGACGAACCGTCAGCATGATAGAGTTGACTGGCACTAAGCAAAGATCGTTGGAGAGCGTTGAGTTTAGATTGAAAAGATCGCCGTTTTGAAATATCTGCGGCGGAAATGTGCATTCAAGGAATGCATTGGGATCTTTAGTACATTCTACAAGGGATCAAACCACAAACTTTTGAAGAGCTTGCTACGCGAGCACATGACATGTAGTTGAGCATCGCATGTCATGGGAAGATATTTCCTTTTACTGATTTGACAAAAGAAAAGAAGGAGTTCAAGAAAGGTATGACCTCAAAGATTCAAACTAAAGAATCTATGGCGGTGAAGGCAACTTCTGTAAAGGTCACAACCAAGAAAAAATTGAAGGAAGAAGAATCTCCGAGGCAATACCCAAAAGAGGAGAAACGTCGTCCAACATTAAGGGAGCTGTGTTACACCCCGTACTTTTGTATCTTGGAAGGTTCTTAAGCTTCTTAAGTATCTTGAAAGGTTCTTAAGTTTTTGGAAGGATTCTTAAGTTTCTTAAAGCTTCTTAAAGCTTCTCAAGCTTCTTAGAAGTTACCATGGGAGTTGGATAGTCCATAACGCTATCAAACAACTCTAAGAAAGGGAGAATGTGACACCTCATGATAGGAAAGATTGGAAATAGTGTTGTAAGAATCCGGAAGAAGTTGGAGACCAAATAATGAGTCGTAGGACTCGACTTACTTACGTAAGCTACCAACTTGGAAATCTTACATACTTAAGCAACTTGAGTACATACCAAGCTTAGTAGCAAGGATTACATAGGTTCGTAAAGTAAGACGAGATTACAAACCCACGAGGAGGAAAAAAGAGTGAAACGTGGAAGCATGAGAGAGTGCTACGTGGAAGCAAGGGAGAGTGCCACGTGGTAGCAGCTGGAGCAAGGGGGTGGACCCCCACCTGCCATGTGATAGCCTATGGTAGGAGGAAGGGATGTGTTGGCCTAATGAGGGCTTGACATGTGTCACCACTTAGGGCTTGACATGTGTCACCACTTAGGGGTTGACACGTGTCACCCCCTAAAGTAGCCTATATATATTTGTGTGTGTGTTATGACTCATTCTTATGTACAATAAAGTCATTTATCTTCCAAGTTCAAGAGGCTTCTAGAGAAATAAAGAAGAGAAGAGAAATCTAGAACTAGAGAGAGAGTAGGTTCAGCCAAGGAGAAAAAAAAGGTAAGTCTCCGATTTTGTTCCGTGAATTAATTATCTAGGGTGGACCACGATGTTATGAAGGTGTTAGTAATGAAAATTTATGATTTGGAGCATCCCAAAACGTTATCAAACAGCCACGAAGTTTTAGGCACACTAAGGGAACTTCAGAGGCAAGTTTCGATGAGTTTGACGAGTTTCGGGCAAGGTAAGGGTTTCCCTTTCAAATTGGAGTTTATGACGATGTTATAAGGTATATTATATGTCTTAAATAAGGTTGTAGGTGTAAAAATTGCATAAATATGCTTGACGTTAGAAACAAATTAAATTAAAGTCGTCATAGCTAAATCGAAGTCGCGTAGGGTGTTGTGATTGTGGCCCGCGGTTGTAGCTGGTGTGGTTGTGTGTTGCAGGGCTGTAAAGGGTTCTAAAAAGAGTGTGGGTGCTTCTTTTTGCAGCCACACGACCCCCCGTTTAGTATGGTTAAAGGTTTTACTAAATAAGGATTAAAAACTCTATTTTGGTATCATAGCTTTGAGCTAGTTGTTGGAGTTGTATTGGGTAATGTTGAAGTGATTTATTTATATATATTCTGCTAGTTGTTGTTGTTGGTATGGTTGTTAACATTTTGGCCGAGTAAAATCTCGGGGATGTTGAAGTTATAGGGGAGATGTTGCCCGATTTTTGGTAACTTTGGAACTAGTAACAAACTAGTCGAGAGTATTGGATAAGGAAATGATTCCTATGGGTACTTGGTTGTAGAGTTGGAAATCGGAAAGAGAAAGGTCATTAATCTCAGTATTACTCTCATGTTATTAGGTCAAGGAGGTAACGAGGCGAGCTGGATTACAGTTAATCCACAAAAGGTATGTGAATCTTACCCTTTTCTTTTGGCATGTCTTAGCCTTAAGTTATATATATATGAAATTTGGGAGTCATTCCATTCATAAAGCGTTGAGTAGGAGTCAAGACCCTTGTTTACCTCTGGATGTTAGAACTCCTGCTATAAGTGGAGTCCTCACCTTTCAAGTCTTCTGTAGGATGATAAGTAGTACATATAAGGCTTGACTATTTCTCTCTTTGAAAGGGGCTTAAGGTAAGAGAAATGATGTCTGATATGAGTTTAGAGATAATTCCATTTAGAAGTTCCGGATGTAATTCGTGACTCGTAGTCACCTCTGAATACTAAGGGTCCTAAAATAGTTAGATTACTATTCCCGAGTAGGGTTGTTCACAGTTTTGGTTAAAACCAAAACCAAATCGAAAATTTAACCAAATCGAATAAAAAATCGATATTTGGTTTGGTTTGGTTTGGTTTTAAATTTAAAAAATCGATAATATTTGGTTTAGTTATGGTATAGTAAAAAATAATCGAATAAATAACCGAACCAAATCGATAATTATATACATAAAATTTATAATTATTTATATGTATAATATTAGATTTTCATAAATAATTAAAGATATTTTATACCTTTTAATTATTAATTTTCATAATTTAATTAAAGATAAAATTGATTATATTATGAATTCTCTAGTTAGTTTAGTTTAAATATGTAATTTTTTCATTTTAATGGACAAAGTTATTTGTATTTTGGAACCTCTGTTTGACTTGTTCTTTTAAATCTAAACTGCATTGCTAGTTTGGTCCACTTGATTTGCCATCAGCATGTCTTTCCCTCAATATGCAGCAAAGTTCGCCCTTGTGGGCCGTGGGGAAAAAAGAGCTTCATAAAAAATTGAAAAATATGGAAAAAGAATATTTGAATTATTCCGGGTAGTCATAAATCGAAAAACCAAACCAAACTGAACCAAACCGACAATAACCAAACCGGTGGTTATTATTTTACTTGGTTTGGTTATGGTTTTAGACATTTAAAACTGATTAAATTGGTTTGGTTATGATTTTAATCAATAACCGACCCAAACCGAACCATGAACACCCCTACTCTCGAGCCACCTATATGTTGAATAGTAAGTGGAAATATAAGCTTCTATTCTGAAAGTCTCTAAGAGGATAAATGTCTCTGATTGCATAAGTTGTATCTCTGATTGCATAAGCTATGTGTCTGATTGCATAAATTGTGTCTTTGATTGCATAAATTTTGTGGCATTATCTTGGTACACGCCTGTGGTTCCTGAGGCCCTAATTAATGAAATCCCTAATAACATCTAAAGGGTACCTCAGAGAATTACTGTCTTGGTCTTCAAGTGACGGCTCACTTGACTGTTTCATTGAGTCTCAGGAGATGACCTAGTTGCATATGGTTTCTCACTACTCTACTCGTGCATACGGTAACCCTTCTTTCATTGAGTCCCACAATTGGCCAGAAAGTTATCGTGCACAGCTTTATTACTCATTCACCGAGTTTCGGACCGGCTATGTATATGTATGTATGAAGTATACGATGATAAAACGCCGTATACAATGAAGTTAAAGCATACGATGACGTCGTATATGATGAAGATATTCACCGAGTCCCGAGCCAGATATATATATATGATATGATGAAAATGTGGATCGAGCCGTACGTTCATCGGTATTGTTTTAAATTATGGATTGGGCCAAACGTTCCTCGGTATATTTTACTATGTGATAATGGCATCAAGCCCCATAAAGGAGCCGGGTGAGATATGTTATGTACACTACTCTTTCACCGATTCTCTCACTAAAAGGTCGGATACTTACGTAGGCATGCATATGAAAATATAGAGATACACTTGTGACCCCGAGCCCTATAGTGGATCGAATGTACTATGATGATATATACGATAAGATTATGCCATATACGATGATATGATGCCGTATACGATGACCTGATAAAATAATATACATGATGAGAGGGGATGATGATATGGTGATATGGTAATATGATGAAATAGTTATTATACCGGGTTCCTTAGCGAGCTGGGCACAACGTATGATGATGTATATGACTACGTGTCCTAAGGTGTAGGTACATTAATTTGTTAATTGTTACACTCATCCCCTGCATCCTTATTTCAGTTATGGTCTCAGCTATGATGTGTTATGTTTTACATACCTAGTACATATATCGTACTGACCTTCCTTTCTTTGGGGAGGGGGGGCTGCGTTTCATGCCTGTAAGTACATGTACTTACTTTGGAGATCCGTCAGCTTAGGACTCCCACTCAGCTATGTCGGAAGTGCTTCACTATTTCGGAGCCTAGCTTTTGGTGCTGATCATATAATGTATATAGTTATTTATTCAGGGTACAACGGGAGCCCTGTCCCGCCATATGTCACTGTTAATATTCTTAGAGGTCTGTCGACATATGTAGGTAGGTTGTTTACGAGTTTGATTCAGTTGTGCCTATATGGCATATTATAAATGTTATTATGTTAAGGCAGTCTTGTCGGCCCTTGCATGGCATGGTGCAAATGAAAGAGGCTATAGGCAGACGAATTTGCTATCACCCTCTGGATTCTCATGTATAGTTCTTATAGTTGAGATTTATGTATACGAGGGTCCAAGTCGGACCCTAGTCACAGCCTATGGAATTGGGTCGTGACAAGCTAGAGGCAAAGGTTTACCCATTTCCTGACTCAGATATACCTATGGTTCTCGATGATTGCTAGCCAAGAAAGTTATTGATCTTCCTGAATCAAAGAGGCCCGAAGAAATCATCAAAGTTAGCGACCCTAGGTACTACAAGTTTCACCGCGTCATTGGCCACCAGATGAAAAAGTGCTTTGCCTTGAAGGAGAAAATCTTGATGCTGGTGAGTAAAGGTAAAATCATCATTGACATAGATGAAACAGCAGAAGCAAATCATGCTAGTGTAGTACCCAAGTCGGAGATGTGTTCCTAGTCACACGTTATTCTGAATACCATCATTTTGCAATTCGATAATTTCAATCCCGTTGAAGTCGATCGCTCATAGAGGGCTTTTAAAGGTGCACTAAAGGAGGAGGACAAGCCTAAAGACAATGTAGATGACTGTTGGACTCTAGTTTCTCACAAGAAATGAAGGCATCAAGCAGTCCTAAAGATACGACTTCCTAAGCCGAGAGTGGTGAAGAATAATGTGGATCAATCACAATCACCAAAAATTGTCCAATATCGTACTAGCAAGAAGATCAACAGTTCTTTTCCACAGAAAATTCGAAAGCCGATTACATTTCATGAATTCTTTCTTGGAAAGTTTCTTCAAGACAGCCAAATTAGTTCAGCACATGCGATTTCTAGCACTGACAAATCAAAGGAAAGTGAAGGTGGGCTTAATCTAATGATACAATAAGAATGACGTCCTAATGGAAAGGTCGCCCCATGTTTTGCTATAATTGCCTTCACTGATAATGACTTATTGTTAGATTCTAAGCCACATAATAGGTCTTTGATCATTTTGGGATCTATCCGTGAGCAATGTCTCAATCGCATATTAATAGATGACAGTTCGACAGTTAACATCATGCCAAAAACGATGCTGAAATGGTTGAGAATCACTATTGATGAGTTTTCCAAAAGTAACCTAACGATCCAATGTTTCAATTAGGGTGGGCAACAAGCCATATGAATGATTCGCGTAAAATTATCCATTGGTGACATGGAATCGAATACTTTGATTTATGTTATAGATGCCAAAACATCATATAACTTATTGCTAGGACATCCTTGGGTGCATGAAAATGCAGTGGTGCCATCTACTTTGCATTAGTGCATGAAGTACATGAAAAATGGAGAAATCATCAAAATTGATGCGGACATTAATCCTTTCACCGAGACTGAGTCATATTTTACAGATGAAAAATTCTACTTAGAATATTGTAAATCAAATGTGGAGAAACCCGCACTTGTGTATCCAATTGATGTTGATTCAAAGGAAGAGAATAAAGTTCAACAGGCCACTATCAAGGTGTCTAAGAAAGGAAATCAAGGAGTCTCCATTAAACTTTCTCCATCTGAGGGATATATACAAACAAAGATTGATGATAATCATCTTATTTTTCGTTACACTCCACATGAGTGTCGAAGAGAGGGGCAACCCCTACTAGATGAATGTACTCAATAAGTTCACCTTCTAAGGAAATAAATGAGTGATAATTTATTTCAAAATTTGAAAAAATGTATGACTGTCCTAGTTACACAAGTACCAGCCATCACTTTGAAGTCTTCTAAAGGCAATACACAAGTTGATAAGATAAAAGGGTATTTTAATCTAAAGGTTTTCGCACTACTTGAAAAATCAGGTTACGACTTCTCAAATCCTGCGAGATTAGGAAAGCTCAAAGATGAAGTGACTGGTGAAAAGATACATAGACTTACAAAGTCCCAAATGATGTTGAGAAAGCAAGGGCATTATGTCGCCACTCCAAAATTTAGGATTAGATTCAGCTTAGCAAAGCCTCTATGGATTTCATCTAAGAAGCAAATGGCTTCATCACACCTCACCTCAATAGAAAAGACAGAGAAAGTTGAGGACAAGAAAACACAGCAACGAACTTCAGTGTTTGACTACATAAAAAGATCGATACCTCGCTCTCTGTATTTGAAAGATTGGGATACAATGATAAAATTGAAGTTTTTAAGCATATAGAAGGAGAGGTCACCGCCTTAAAGACCTCCGTCTTTCATCGCTTGGGAACTACAAAGAATTCATTATCAAGAAAGATGGTGGAGCAGGAAAAGCAAGACTTTTGTGAAGGAAGTGACAACAAAGAGATCCGTAGTGCTGTTCCATCATGCATGAAGAGAAAGGCTGTTTTATCAATCACCATTGAGGGCTCATTGAAGGTGAAAAGAAGCACCATTGTTTTCACCAACTAATTTCGTAAGAGAACAAAAGAGAAACAAGAAGTAGACATCACAATGTCTTTTGAAGGAAGCCAGAAGGAAGATTCGAACTTTGTGCAGCATCATATCACGTAACAATAGAAGATAGTCCATGCCTTGATAATGTGAATGATGGTGTTCAAGAGGTTCCACCTAAACTCGAAGATGGCATACAATCAACTGTAGATGAACACAAGGAGTTGAATCTGGGCACTTTGGAAGATCCACATCCAACCTTCATTAGTGAACTACTTACACTTAAAAAGAAGGAGAATATGCCAAGCTATTGATCGAATACAAAGATGTGTTTGCTTGGTCATACACATAAATGTCATGCCTTATTCCTAAGGTAGCTATTTATTATTTAGGGATAAAAAATAGAGCATGTCCTGTAAAGCAGTCACAATGCATGTTTCGCCCTGAATTGGTAACGTAGATTGAAGCTGAAGTCAACAAGCTCATTGAGGCTGAATTTTATTTGAGAAATGAATTACCCATCATGGATCTCAAACATTGTAATGTTCAAGAAGAAGAATGGTCAGATACATGTTTATGTTGATTTTCGCGATTTAAACAAAACGTGTCCAAAGGATGACTTTTCATTGCCCATCATTGAACTCATGGTGGACGCTACAACTAGGCATGAAGCTATGTCATTTATGGATGGGTCATCTGGGTATAATTAAATTAGAATGTCTCCAAAAGATGAAGAATGCACTCCTTTCGGACTCCAAAAGGAATATATTATTATAAGGTAATATCTTTCGGTTTAAAAAATACTGGTGCCACCTACCAACGTGTGATGCAACACATTTTTGATGACACGCTTCATAATAGGATAGAATGTTACGTTGATGACTTAGTAGTATATACAGGGCATAGGCACAACCATCTTGAAGACCTTCGAATTATCTACGAATGGTTAAGGAAGTTTGACTTAAGATGAATCCACTCAAATGCTCATTTGGAGTTACTTCTGGAAAGTTTCTTGGCTTCATTATACGCCACCGTGGAATTGAAGTTGATCCTGCAAAGATTGATGCTATTCAGAAAATGCCTGCTCCAAAAAATTTGAGAGAGCTTCGCAGTTTACAAGGAAATTTGGCATTCATTCGAAGGTTCGTCTCCAACTTGGCATGACGATGCCAATTCTTTAATCATCTAATGAAGAAGGATGTCTCTTTTCACTGGGATTAATCATGTCAAAATGCTTTTGAGAGCATCAAAATGTACTTGTCGAATCCACTTGTTTTAGGGGTGCTAACACTTGAGAGGATGTTTATACTTTATATCGCATCATAAAGAGCAATCACTTGGGGCACTATTGGCTTAAGAGAATGAAGCAAAAAAGGAGCAAGCATTGTACTACCTGAGTCGGACTTTGATAGGAGCTGAGTTGAATTACTCACATGTTGAGAAATGTGCTTAGAATTGCTTTATGAGATAAAGAAACTAAGACACTATTTTGAGGCATATACCATTAAGCTAATTTCTTGAGCTGATCCTGTAAAGTTTGTAATGACTCGACCAGTTCTCTCTGAACGTCTAGCAAGATGGTCTATATGGTTCAATCAATATGACTTTACATACACACCTCAGAAGGCTGTAAAAGGGAAAGCACTCACCAACTTCCTTGCGTATCACCCTCTTCTAGCAGAATATGAGGTTTCAGATGAGTTCCAAGATGAAGATGCATTGTACATTGAGGAAGTATCAACATGGAAGATGTTTTTTGATGGGGCTGCACGTCGAGATGGTGCTGGGGAAGGAGTTGTGCTGATATCCCCAGAAAGGTTGATCTTGACATTTTCATTTACTCTTGGTAAAACATGCTCCAATAATGTCGCGGAATATCAAGCTTTGATTATTGGTCTTGAAATGGCATCGGACGTGAAGATCACACAATTGGATATTTATGATGACTCTACGTTAATCATCAATCAACTCTTGGGGAGTTATGAGGTAAAGAAAGAAGATCTTTTTCCATATCATCAATATGTTGTCTATTTGCTTGAAAGATTCGATCAAGTGTTCTTAAACCATGTTCCAAGAGAAGAAAACCGCATGGCTGATGCTTTGGCTAACTTGGCTACAAAAGTGGCATTGAGAGAGAAAGAATCAACAAAGGTGTGTGTGTGTCATCGATGGGTCATTCCTGGATGTCTTGATCTTCAAATCAATGAAAGCCACCATACGTCCATTAAAGTTATTGAACAAGAAGATTGGAGACAACCACTAATTGAATACCTCGAACATGAAAGATTGCCTGAAGATCCATGAAAAAAAGCAGAAATCAAGAGAAGGGCACCACTGTTCATTTTCTATGAAGGAATATTATTCCGTCGCTCATATGAAGGAATATTCCTACGGTGTATTGATAAAGAAGAAGCTCGACAAACAATGGAAGAAACACATTTTGGCACTTGCAAATCATACCAATCAGGGCCTAAATTGCATTTTCGTATCAAGAGGATGGGATACTACTAGCCAACAATGGTGATGGACTGTCTAGAGCATGCCAAAAGGTGTCAAGCATATCAATTCCATTCCAATTACACACACCAACCCCTTGAGCCACTTCATCCAACTGTGGCTTCATGGCCTTTCGATGCGTGGGGACTTGATATTATTGGGCCTCTTCCAAAGTCATCAAAAGGGCAGATGTACATCTTGGTAGCCATTGATTACTTCTCAAGGTAGGCTGGAGCTATTTTGTTAAAGGAGGTGAAGAAGGAGACTATTGTTGACTTCATCAAGTCAAATATAATCTTCAGGTATGGCATAGCAAGATACATAATTATTAATAATGGAACGTCTTTCGGCAAAAAGCTTATGAGGAGTTTGTGCGAGAAATTCAGTTTCAAGCAACGCAAATCTTCAATGTACAATGCACCTGCCAATGGCCTTATTGAAGCTTTTAACAAGACACTTGGTAACCTGTTGAAGAAAGTCGTTGCAAAGAATAAAAGAGAGTGACATGAGAAAATTGGTGAAGCTTTATGGGCATATCGAACAACCTTCAGAACTGCTACACAAACGACTTCATACTCTCTAGTATATGGTGTAGAAACGGTCCTTCCATTAGAGCAACAAATTCCATCACCGAGAATCGCAATCCAAGAAGGACTTACGGCCGAAAGCAACACTCAACTTCATCTAGCAGAGTTGTAAGCATTGGATAAGAGAAGATTAGAAGCACAACAAAAGTTGGAATGTTATCAAGCCTGACTAGCAAGAGCTTTGAACAAGAAAGTGCGGCCACGATAATTTCAAGATGGAGACTTGGTCTTAGCTATTCGAAGACCCATAATCCTCAACAGGCGCATGGGTGATAAGTTCACATCAAAATGGGATGGTCCATTCATCATGAAGGAAGCATATACAAATGGTGCATACAAAATTATTGATAAAGATGGTTTAAGAGTTGGTCCAATCAACGGCAAATTCCTGAAGCAATACTTCCCATGAAGGTCGCCTATACTCCTGGCCTGCATGAGTTTAAACTGTGTATGGCTCAAAAAATAAAAGGGGTCCGCTAGGTTGAAAACCTCGAAAAAGGAGGTCTAGGCAAAAGTTGGGACAAAAAAAAACTCATCTTTATGAACTACGTTATGACTTGATCCTCTTGAGGTACGTAGATAGCTTAGAATATTATTATAAGTTCAGTCATATGAGTTAAAAAACAAAAAAAAGTTGCACCCTTGGTTGATCATCACAATAGTTCTTTGAAGTGTAATAGTTAGCATATGAGTTAGATATCCCTTCTTCGAAATATGAATTTTCTACAACGGCCGCATAAAGCTGGAGAACCAAGCACGGCAGAATGGTGAACTGACTTCAAAATAAAATCTGTACTAATCCACAAGTCCTATGGTTGTGATTTTTACATATATTGTAGTTCTTGAAGTCTTATTTCCAACTAAAAATAATCTCATGATTATTACAATCCTACGCCGAGTTATGAATTTTCTACCACGGTCGCGTAAAGCTGAAGAGCCAAGCACGATAGAATGGTGAGCTGGATTCAAAATGAAATATGTACGAATCCACAAGTCCTATGGCTGTGATTTTTACATATATTGTAGTACTTGGAGTCTCTTTTCCAAGTAAATAATAATCTCATAATTCCGACAATCCTACACTGAGTTATGAATTTTCTACCACGGCCGCACAAATATGAAGAACCAAGCACGGTCAATTTATAAGCTGACTTTGAGGCAATATCTGTACTAATCCATAAGTCCTATGGCTGTGATTTTTAAATATATTGTATTTCTTGAAGTCTTATTTCCAAAGAAATATGAATCTCATGATTCCGACAATCCTACGCCGAGTTATGAATTTTTTTACTAAAGCTGCTCAAAGCTGCTAAATGGGCATATTTGATTTCGAATTCAACTTCAGAGGTTACTTATGATTCATCCAGAAGAAATTTTGAACTGATATTTTACTATAGATCATTGAGTTCAATTTAAAATGGGGGCAGATTCATCAGTTGTGTTCATTTAATAAAAAGAAAAAGAGAAGATATACTAATTTCAAAGTGAGACGATTCATATTAAAACAAAGAGATGATGTTATTGTTCCAAGAAAGAAATGCCATACATCATTATAAGAAATTTAAAAGGAAAAAAACATCCTAAGCAAGAATCTAAACTACGAAAAAGGTTTGAATTCTAGGATTTGTTGGCGCCTCATTTCAACGGCCTCTTCCAATTTGGATAACTTTTCCACTTCATCTTCAGACAATGGATGACTCTTCTCAATGGTTTGAATCTCGCCTTCAAAAGTGATAATCTTCTTTTGACTTTTAGATAACTGTTTCTTTTGTTCCTATATACGTGCAATGGTCTTCTTCTTCTTCGCAGACAGGGCTTTCAATTCTACGTCAACCTTTGCAAGAGTTGCTCAAAGATCCTTCATGCGTTCGTTCGCTTTTGTGCTTTCCTCCTTTGCATCGATAAGATGTTTTTGCACATCAAAGAGCAATTTTTGGTGGGATTCTTTGGTCATTTTCTAAGATGAAGATGATTTCATGATGTCATACTCCTCATATGTATCAAAAAGAGCTTTAATAGAACCCTCCATAATAGAAGTATTGATGGTATTAGTCTCTTTGACCTCTTCTAGAATCAAGTTAACACCATTTTTTTAACTTTAAGAAGTTATCTCGGGAATCAAAGGAGAATCTTGTCACCCACTCGCACAAGACACCCCACATCTTGGAAACATAATGTATTTTGAAAGTAGAAATCGTCTCTTGTGATTCAAAATTAGGGAAAGCAAGTGGCGACAAGCATGACGAAGGAACAAAAATATTTGAAGATTTGACTAGAGCAGTTGCAACTTTTGCTTTGTTTTCCAAAGCTTCTAGAGGGGAAGTAAAGATATATCGGGGCAGCTTGGGCTCGTAGTACCATCTTCATCAAAAATATCACTAAATATATTAGCAGATGCATCCTTGATATCCAACTTCAAAAAGAAAACATAAGAAAAAGAGGTTAACAAAGCCTAAAATAAACGCAGTGAAAAGAAAAAGGAAGAAAAGAGATTTTACTTAGCCTGCGAGTTCAGGCAATGACATAATGGAGCTAGGAGAATCGATAAAAAATGTCTCACTATCTATGGTGACAGTGTCCAGGTCAATGGGTTCGGCACCTTGATCTTTTACCTTCTTTCTTTTACCATTCCAGTGTTGATCTGGTTTCGGGTCAACTTTTGTCGAGCTGGTATCTCCATTAGCATCTACGACTTCATCCAAAAGAGTAATTGAAGTCTTGTTTTTGGAAAATACTTCGGTCAAAATCTGCCCAAAATCGTTCTCAGAGGAAATAGGAGGATTTTTTCTCTTGCAAATATTGTCCAGCACCACAGAGAGTGTGATATCTATTTTTGATGTCGATGAAAGTAGCTGAGCTCCATCCCCATTTCACACTGACTCACCTTTTGAAGTCGAAGACTTAGATGACCATCTTGCTTGTGACTTAACAAAAGAAGAAAAGGAAGACTTATTTTGATCTTGTGTTTGAAAGTGGTGAACTTTAGATGATTCTTGAGTGTCGATATGCTTCGAACATTTTAAGATAATTTTGTTCTTCCCAACAGGTTTTGTTCGACCACTTGACCATCACTTTGCATATCTACAGGTCGTTAAAGGCCTATCAGGATGTGGTGGTATGATAATTGTTGAGGAACTACCAATGCGAGTGCAGGAATCCCAAAGTTGTATCAATTCTTGTAGTGTGACGTTAAATTGTCGTTCAATGAAGCTACCAGGTAAGTCTTGATTGAACCCAAATTGACGGCTAAATCTATGAGGGTTGTAAGGCTCCGTAACAAGGTGATCATCACGTCTAATGGTGATATAACTAGAACAAAGGCTAATGAAATAATCATTCCAAGAGCTAGACAAGTCGTCGCTATCTGTGATAAGCAACTCTTTAGGCTGTAGCATGGCCAGGTGGTGAAGATGGCGAATATTCACATCTTGAAATAGTCATCGCGCATCTACAAGGTCAAAGTATTTAGCCATTCACTCTCCATCAATCTTACACATACGAGCAGCACTCTGATGACGATTGGCCTGATAGTAAGTGTCAAAATAACAACTAATCCATCCATAGACATACTGTATGAAAAAAATTATGTCGCTTGCACTTAAGTTTGATGAAGATGAGATCTCTTTCAAGCCTTTGTAGATACTAGCCAAGATGGGTATTGCTAGTCCGAACTTCTCCCTATGAGCCATGAAGCTTGAAACCTTGAAAACACTTGGATGGATGGTGTCAATTTTGTTAGTTGGAAAAGCGAACTTACAAAGCCAACAGGCGAGAAAGGCAGCTAAATTCATCTCTTCTCTAAGAGATCCCTCCACGCCTAACTCAATGAAAGGAGCGTTCTCTTCCTCAATTCGCGGTAAAAATGACATATCAATATAGCCTGAAGGATTATGACTTGATCTTGGTTTAGCTTGCTGCTTAGGCACTCGTGGTAGAGGCTCTGTATACCTGTCTGCCCCTTTGAACCAGAAACTCACCCAATCACGGACAGAATCTCACCCTCTAAAAGTCGATAAAATGCTGAAAATAAGTAGGCACAAGTTTTAGGCAAAAATAATTTTCCTTATTGATTTGCTTGTGTCAATTTTTGGGCTGAAGAAATGACTTCGTCATAGAAAGCTCCATGGACAGGAAGTCCTCCAATCATGCGCATATCCCATAATGAAATAGAGAGCTCACCAATGCCAACACACATAGTGTTAGTCGATGAATGCCAAAGTTTGCAAAAGGCCTGTAACACGTTATCATTGATATCATATATGAATAAAGTGGCAAAGATGGTGTCATATACCTTGATGTGCTCCAACACTTCCTTGTTACGGCTAAGAATATCCTCTGCCCATTTCCAATTGCGAGCCGTATATCGAAATTCACCGAAACCAGATTGAGGATAACTCCATGAGGTGAGACTTTTGTCAAAAATTTTGGGAAAAATAGCATCAACTTCCTTATCATGTGTAGACAATTGCAGAATAAAAGCAGTGGTGCTAACAGTAATATTAAAGTCTAGAACATCAATTACCTCCTTTGTCAACCATTGGGCTAGATGAGGGGATTTGGCAGATGATCCTTTATCAAGAGAGAAGGCACTAATCACTGAAGTGTGGACTGCCAAAGCGAGGATTTTAGCATGTGAGTCTTCCTTGTCGTTCGATATCTCAAGTTGAGGATGTGGAAATATGAGATCAAGGAAGTTCATCTTACTCGCAGAAAGGTGTAATTATATTCTCTTTGTTTGAAGACCTGCCGAAAGGATTAAGATGAAATGGATGAAATCACACAAAGCTGATGAAAAAGCTAAACTTCAGAAAATTAACTAGGATAATTTAGGAATAATCTGATCGTGGTTTTCATGTGAGATGTAGCCATTTGAGTCTAATTCTCAATTCCGCAACTTGCTCATGATTTGGATATTTCTAAGTCAAGATATGATGTTTTCCGCAAAGCTACACAAAACAAGAGATGATCAGCGAATTAGAACTCAGAGATTGTTTTCAAAAATATATCTGAGATAATTTGATCAATCTGATCATGGTTTCCATGTGAGATGTAGCCCTTTGACTCTACTTTCTGATACCGTAAACCGCTCGTGATTTCAATGTTCCTAAGTCAAGATATAATTTTTTTCATGAAGCTATGTAAAACAGAGATGGCCAGCGAATCAGAACTTGAAGTTTATTTTCAAAAAATATCTGAGTTAAATTAGGATCAATATGATCATGGTTTCTAGTGAAACATAGCCTTTTTAGTGTACTTTCCGATGCCACAAACCGTTCTTAATTTTGATGTTCCTAAGTCGAGATAGGATATTTTTCATGAAGCCACATAAAATAGAGATGACCAGTGAACCAGAATTTGAGGGTTGATTTCAAAAATATACTTTTGATAATTTAGGAATAATCTGATCGTGGTTTCCGTGCGGAATGTAGCTCTTTGAGTCTACTTTCCAGTGCCATAAACTGCTCATGATTTTGATATTCCTAAATCAAGATATGAAGTTTTTCGTGAGCTTGTGCGAAGTTGATACAACCAGCGTACAGTGAGCCGAAGTTCGTTTCTTGATAATTCTTGCGGTTTTGTTTCTTGATAACTCTTGGAGTGAACTTCAGTTCTTTTTCGTGAGCTTGGCAGCGACCTGATTATATTCTAGCTATGATTATAGATTCACGAATGGGGAAATCCAATTTGCTTTCAAAAAGAATTTATTTTCGCAAAGGACTTGGATTCCATGATACAATAGGAGTCAAAATCCTAGTTCTCTTTGAAGACATTAATATGCCGTGAATATGAAAAAGTGTTTAAATTGGTATCTTCCTGCCAAAAAGAAAAAGTTCAAAGGTGCAAACTCGGACTCAAAGACCTATTTCTATATGCTCTCCTCCAATCTTAAAGGAAGAGGCGATCATTAGGCTTGTTTGTCATCACTTTAAAGCAAACTTTAGGTCAAGTGTGCATGAAATGCATGAACAAGTTTTTTCAAAACATTTTGCAAGACAATATTGGATGTGCTCATCAACAGTACTTCAAGACCCGTCATCGACTTTGACAAGTCTTGAAATAGGGGGCATCTGTAGACACATAAATTTTATTGAATTTAAATCATATTAAATTTGGATTAAATTCATACTTTTGGGATTGAAATAATTAATTTGGGCTTCACAAATGCATAAGTCAATTTTATTAACTTCAAGTCCAAAGTCCATTTCATCTTGAGACCCAAGCTCATGCCACGTGTCAAGATGACTTGGCATTCCAGTCAAGTTAAAGAGTTACAAGAGGATGCCACGTGTTCAAATGATGTGGCAATCCTGGTTAAAGTCCAACAACTAATCAAAAAGCAACCTTATCATATAGTATTTTTGATAAGCTTGAAGATTTATAGGAACCAATCAGAAGAAGGCAAAAGAGTTCATCCATATTTGGAGTGCCTCCCTCCTACCACTATAAATAAGATGGTTACATAATTTTCTGGGGACATTCTCCAAGTACTGGAGAAAAGCTACAACACCAATACATAGTTCTTCGAAGGAGTGGTCAACGGAGTTCTTCTTGGAGATCGATTTGAAACGACGAAGCACTTTTTGACGTTCCCGGAGATCAAACACATCTCAAGGAAGTCTACATCCTCCTGCATTCGAGAAATATGCTACTGCCGACCCTCGAATTACGGAAACATATTAGAAGAGAAGAATCAAGAGAACAATGGAATTTTACTAACAAAGATTCATCAATAAAATTACTTTTTCTTTTATTTATTTTGATTGTAGTTAATTTTCAGCACTACGAAAATTTATTGCAAACACATATCATGAGTTAGGTCAAATTCAGTAATCTTGGTTCAAACGTTATATTCATCTTAATTCTTTTTCTTGAATATATATATATATATACTAATTTAAAATGCAATAACTTAAAATAATCAAGATTTCAAATTTATAAACTTCTAATTTTGACTCTGCTTGCACATGCTTGAAACTTTTCTACTACTTGAGTAATTGTAGTGTTAATTAACAATGATGTTCATTGTTCCAACAAAATGATCTACTTTTTTTAAAGATGTCGAGTATCACATTCCCTCACCCAATTATTCAAGATCCTTCTCTTACGAAAGAGAAAAAAATTCGACTAACCTATTAGACATGCATGTCATTCTGTGGAATATTGAATTATAGATGTGTTTCCATTTTTCTATGTTATATTCCTTAGAACTTGACATAGCATTTTTCGTATTTAAGTTTTTCATGTTTCAAAAAAAATGTATTGATGACTTCCCTTCCATTAATTATAGTGGAATTTTCTTGATGATGTAAGTGTCTATTGGGACAGATATATTTGCCAAATCTTGTACCCATCTTTTTCCTCGGTTAATTAGTAGTAAACTTTACCTAAATCACATACTGAAAAGGCAGTTTTTGGGTGTAAAACAATTAATGTTGTTGGGTTAATTATGGGAAGTAACGTAATTCAAGTTATGATTGATTGTTTCAATCAATTACCATACTAATTAAGGCAAAGAATTCTTTAAAAAAAGAAACAGATCTTGACTATGAAAGAAAACTCAAAAACAGAGCACATCAATGGATGTCTTGTTGAAGCACGAGAGCTGCCTATAATTGACCTTTTGGAGCAAACGAGAATGTTATTTGGTGCTTGGAACTGCAAAAATAGGGAAATAACAGCTTATACAAAACATATTTTGGGTAGAAAATTCGAAGATATCCTAGTATCAAACACAATGAAGTGTTCGAGAATGAAGGTACACACCAGTTATTTTTTTTAAGTAATTTTGTCTGCACAACAGAGGATCGCAGCAGTTATCTCACCACACACCAAAAAAAGGCTAGTTAACTAAATAAAAGAGATCACAGTTAAATTGGAAAAGTTATCTACTTGATACATAGTTGCTTGATACATAGCTATAGGACACATCAGTTTTGTATTTTCTGTTATCGGTATTACCTGATACATCAGTTCTAATACATCATTTCTGTATTTGATACATCATTGCTGATACATATCTGTGATAATTATTTAATGCAGATTGTTGCTTCATCAGAATATCTTTATTCTGTTTATGAGTCAGGTATAGGATACATTGTGTGTCTTGAAAGAAAAACATGCAATTGTGGCAGGTTTCAATTAGACGAGATACCATGTCCACACGCAATTGTAGTGTTGAAGAGCAAGAACATTATATACATGCACCCATACTGTTCTGATTACTACAAGTCAGAGGCATTGGGAATTACTTATGAATTTTCAATGATTCCAATGCCAGATAAGAAAGATTGTTCTATTCTAAAAGAACTTTTAGAAGAATTCGTCTTGCCACCAAGATACAAAAGGATGCCAGGAAGACCAAAGAAAGGAAGAAAAAAGTACTCTAGTGAGAAGATAAGAACGAGCACAAATTCTTGTAGTCGTTGTGGCCATGAAGGCCATAACAGAAAGACTTGTAATTTCATTCTCAAAGAGAAATAATGTTTTGTTATGCCAGGATACATTTTATTTGGATCATGTATTTACATTTACATAGTTTTTTTACATTGTGGGTTGTATTTGATACATATATCAATTAACCAGAATAGTAATTGAATATCAATAATTTATATATGGATGATTGGTAATTATGTTCATTGTAAGTTACTTGGTATTGATAGTGATTTCGAATCTGATACATATGAATAGCAGATACATAAACATTCGACGTATTAAGGTTGATACTTTAAAGGTTGTTGTATTAGTTTGTCAACTGGATTATGGTTGATACATAACATGTTGTATTGATATAGGTTGTAGATGTATCAGAAGTTGTAAAGATTGATGCATGAGATTCTGATACATAAATATAGATGTATTAGAATCATTAAATCTTGATACATTACAATCTGATACATAAACAATATGTATCAGAAGCTGTAAAGATTGATGCATGAATTATGATACATAAATGTAGATGTATCAGAATCATTAAATCTTGATACATTACAATCTGATACATTAACAATATGTATCAGAAGCTGTAAAGATTGATGTATGAAATTCTGATACATAAATGTAGATGTATCAGAATTATTAAATCTTGATACATTACAATCTGATACATAAACAATATGTATCAGAAGCTGTAAATATTGATGCATGAGATTTTGATACAAAAATGTAGATGTATCAGAATCATTAAATCTTGATATATTAACATGTGATACATGAAGTAGATGTATCGGAAGCATTCAAGTTTAATAAATCAAAATATGATACATAAATATTAGAAAAACTTAAAAGTCTGCTAAATTGTTGAATAGCCAAAAAAAATATTTACTATTGGTGCAAAAATATAATTGTACATTCTATTACTATAAAATTAAAAAAAAAACTATTCGACGTCCATCGGTTTTCCTTGACCAGGATGTATGAAATCTCTCTTAGTTTTTTTTGGATCATCGTTGTCGCTAACATAACCATCCTTGGCCTTCTAGACATTACAGACATGCACCCATACTGTGCAATTCCTCTCTGTTTTTTTGCTCGACCTCAAGAAGTAAGAGGCATTTGATGATTTGCCCTTGAAAATTGCACTGTGGCATATCTAGATAGTGACCAAGTATGGTTTGTCAAAATAATTGTATAGCTTCATCACTTATTTATGATTTGAAATCATCAATAAAATTAGTCGTATATGCAGTGCCGAATCTTAGGGAGTGTGAGGGAATCTTCTTGATGACGTACTTCATTCCCTGCATTGACATGGAAACTGATTAAATACAACTTAATTTTTATATTTAAACATGATGTATCAGAAGCATTATATCTTGATACATAAACAAGATGTATCAGGAGCATTAACATTTGATACATAAGAATCCGATAAAAAAAGATGTATAAAAAAAAAGATAAGAATCTGATACATAGAATAGATGTATCAGGAATCAGTAAAACTTTAGAAAAAGGACATTTAAAAAAATTATATAAACAGGATGTATCAGATTCTCATTAAGCTTGATACTTGAGAATCTGATATATAAATAACATGTATCAGAAGCAGTAAATCCTGATATATGAGCATTTGATACAAAAAGACAATGTATCATGAAATAGATAAGAATCTGATACATAAAGTATATGTATCAGGAATTAGTAAAACTTTATAAAAATGACATTTAAAAAAAATATAAACAGGATGTATCACATTCTCATGCAAGCTTGATACATATGAATATGATACATAAAATTCTATGTATCAGGAGTAGTAAAAAACCACATTAAAAAAAGGGCGTGTTGAAACTCCTTCAATCTTCTTGTTGGCTTCTTTGGGTGAATGTTGAACTTGAGATTTTAATTTCAATTTCTCACGGAGCTTATCCATCACTGATGGATCGTTACGATGTTTGGATCTAACCTCGTCCGGTGAATCAAGATTTTCTTGATTTTTATTTAACTGAGTGAGACCAACACTAAAAGATGGAGCAGATTCCATGTGAATCAGTGAACAATGTGAGAAAAAAAATTACAGAAGAAAACAGAGGAAATCGAAGAAGGTGAGAATGAAGTGAGACACCATTAAAGGAAAAACTTGAATATACCTTACTTGGATTCTTGAAATTGAGTAATAGATGGACTGAAATTGAAAATAAGAAACTGCCATCAATGAGGCTAAAGAATAGGCGTAAATTTAGGTAACTGATATAAGGTAAAAGTGATGTATCAGTGAAATAGGGAGAGAGTTAAAAAAATAGGGATTTTTGATATTTTTCCAACTAGTTGGGAGTATTAGTAAATATGGTAATATAATATGTGTAAATGGGTAATTCTCCCTAATTAGTACCTTAGTTAAAATGGGCTTGCCCCGTGAGATCGGTCCAATCTAACCCTTGAATTAAATAGGATTGGGCTAAATTTTGTCAGCCCATTTAGGAACGAAACTTTTTAGCTCAATTTCATTTGGTCGGCCAGCCTCATAGCCTCAATCCACGAGCCTCAAAGGCTAGCCTGTGGGTCGTGAATTTTAAAAATATTTGTTATATATATTTTAAGTAGTATTTTATTTTGCCAAATCTTCAACAACTAGGCAATTGCAGTTAGTATAACTATGAATCTTTGACCTATTTTACTCTTGTGTTTATGCCTAATTTTTCATTTTTCCTTTTTTGTCTAGTTTATGAAAAAAAATGATCATATAATGTATGTTGTTCTAATGAATCCTATGGATGTTGATTGTTGTATCTTGACTATTCTGTTGTTTTGTAAGTATTCCACTAAAGTGTATACAACTCGTGGATATGTGAATTTTTGATGTATTAGTGTTGTGTTCATCAATGTTCGATAGTCTTTTTAAGAGGCCAATGTTGTTCATCTTTTGATTGAAGGGACAATTCGTCCCAATCCGTAGCCCGCCTAGGGTTGGATTCTACTATTTTATAGGTCCTTTAGTTAAAAAGGTCAGCCCGTCCTAACCAATTTAACTCGCTAGTCCTTTAGGGTTGGGTTGGGTTCGCCAGCCCATTCTAACAGCTCTAGTTGTATCCCTTTAACTATTTATTCCTTCAATTATCTTTCAATATCTAAGACTAAATATCAATTAATATGAGTATTGTGATAAAATACCCAGATCAATCATTATTTTCTAAAGAGCGTGCAAAATCTAAATAGGACAAATAAAAGTAAATAAAGAGAGTGTATATTACACCTTTAATTAAGATACTAATTGTTTACTTGTGATCATAACTCAATTTTAAAGATTTCTCGGAATGATAAGCAATGAGAGGCCGCCTAACAGAGAAAAGTCAGGATAACGAGGCTTACTTATCAAACGGGCAATAGAAGGAATCAACAAGTGCTTGGTAAATCAATAACCCAGTGAATAATTCTATTTTCCATCATTCTTTTAGTAGAAAGAGAAAAAGAAGAAGAAGAAGAAAAGGGTACCTATTTTCCATCATTCATTTTCCATCTACATTCATTCATACAAAATTCTCAAAGGAGAAATAGCTATCTAGTATGAATGTAGATGTAGTGTACTACTTTTTCCTCCATGTCCTCTTACATTAGCAGCCATAAGAACAAAAGTACCACTAGTTTAATTTAGTGAATAAACATATGTCTCCGGAGTTTAATTAATTTGTAATAACAAATATGTTCACAATTAACTCCCCATACAATTCAGATAGAAAAAAAAAAAACTACATACCTAAGCAAACAAGATAGTATAACTAGTCAATACAATATTTAATACTCCATGTTGTTAGACTTTAGCAAGTCTTTTTCTACCAAATTCTAATTTAATATTTGTCAGCTGGGGGCAATCTCTAGTTTGGTGACCTGCTTAAGTCCCAGCCTCACCTTTTTTTTTTATTTGGCCAAATTTTCATATTATTTTTTTTAAAAAAATGAAATAATTATTTTGGAATAACAGTTTTTGTTTGAGTTAATAATTTGAAAAGTGGTCTTGTCAATATTAAACCAGTACCTTGTGTTTAGCTAAGGTTCCAAAACTAGTTCTGGATTGAATTATTTTTTTAGTTTTTAGAATGCCATTATTCTATGATGATCTGGCAAAGTATTCTTAGGTGGATGAAAGAAGGGGATGAGATACTGTATATTTTAATTGGATCGTGGAATTCGTTTAAAAGAGATAAACTTACAGAAAATTATATAGAGAAGTTGCAACTCTTGAAAACTACTGCTACGTTTTATAAGTGGAGGGAGCGTATGCAATTGTTCAGACTATTGGTAGTTAGTTTTACTCAATAGAGAGATGTATCTCTCAAATCCTTCAAAACAAACATATTTTTCTTTTTCACGTCCTTAACAAAATATTAACTAAAAAAATAATTAGATTAAATTAAATTACCTTTATTTATTTTTTCAATTTTAATTTAATACTATTTTTTCTTCCACTTTGTTTAATACTACTTTTTCTTCCACTTTTAATTTTTATGATAGAAATATTTAAAATTAATTATTTTTAATAAACATGAAAAATAAAATAGATCGGGAGAAACAATTAATATTGACCTCTGCGTAAACTTGAGCTAAAAAGACCAACATGGATTGTGGTGCAGTGGTAAGATTGTTTCATCCTTAACCAGCGATTTCAGGTTCGAGCTCTGAAAATAGAAAAAAAATCATATTGGGAGTGCTACCTCCAAATGGGCCCTGCAATGCGCAATTTAAATTTAGTTGGATCTCTATGGATTCCGAACACTGGATAGAAAATCAAAAAAAAAAACTCAAGCTAAAAAGGGTAAGAGCAAGAAATTAACTGAAATAAGAACTTTCTAGTACATTGCAATCAAAATATAAAAAATCATAAAAGGATAAGAGCAAGAAATTAACTGAAATAAGAACCTTCTAATAAATTATTATGGCAATATCTTATACGTGCTGCATTCAGCTACCTCGAAATAATTAATTCATCGTAGATGTGATAGGTAAAAATATTTTATGAATTGAGATATTTTTATTATAATTTTTTAATTTTTTATATGATTCTATTATTTTAATATAAATAATAAGAGAATATAATTTTAAAATTAGTTAATATCTTAAATTAAATATAAAATAAAATTAATTCTAAATTTTATTCCAAAAATATTATATTTATTCTATTTACCATGAATATTTTAATTCCACAAGAAAAATATAGGCCGGTGAGTGCAATTATTATTACTATAACAGTAATGAAGGTTGAATTCACGATTCTCCAATGGAATTGGAAATGCCCACACTGTGTTAGGACCGGAGTAATTAAGTTTCATGCGAAAACTCGCAAAGCAAACTTCGAAAGATCATGAGTAAAAAGATAAACGAGAAATATATTAAAAAAGAAACAAATATTTAATGTGGTTCGGTCAACCGACCTATATCCACAAGAGGAGATGAGCAATCTACTATAAATATGAGACTATAAAATATCGAGAGAAATAACCTCACACAATTCACTCAAAATACAAAGAAGTTTCCAAAAGTGTTAACGTAATACTTGTGTCTCACAAATTCTCCTCATACACAAAACTCTCAAAGCCCCTAAGGCTACATTGTGAATGCTACCATGAAAGAAGGAATGAGTCTCTATTTATAGAGTCAAAAACATTTTTCTACTAAAAAAAGGACTAGTCAAATATAAAGACTTTATATTTTTCTTTTTAAAAAATAAATAAATTATACAAAAAAAATTAAGGCAAACACCCAACACGATGGACTAAATAGTCAAAGAACAGCACAGAAAACTGGGAAAAAAACAAAATATTTATCCACAGCAAGATACAGCTGTAAAATGTTAAAGGTACTTCCTCATTTCTTGGAAATAAATTCAAATACCAAACAAAATATCACACGGCAACTTCCTTATTAGTTTCAATTTTTTACGTAATTTGGATGTCGTATTACTCACATTATGAAATGGATCTTGACCTAATTGTACGTTAAAATTAGCTTATGAGAAAGAGAATTATTTAGATTCATATGAGGAGATCAATTAATCTCATTCTATTCAATAAGAGGCCTCATTTGTCTTATTATGTCAATTTTGATCTCATCGGATCAAGTTTGATCTTCCTTCTCAAAGTCTGGGGTGAGATTCAATAGCTTATGCACACTCATGACTGGACATTTGCAGCGTAAATAATATTTTCTCCATCCCATTTTATGTGACATTCTTTTTGTAGTCTCTCTAAAAAAAGAATTGCACCTTATTATAATTAGAAACAATTTAACTTTAAAATTTTTATTTTACCATTAATTAAATATTTATAGCCACACAAATATATAAAGATTTTTTAGACCACAAGTTTTAAAAGTCTTCTTTTTTTAATATCGTGTCAAGTCAAAGGGTGCCAAATAAAATGGTACGAGAGAGTATATGATGGGGGACTAACATCAGGTAAACAATAAATTGAGATGAGTCTGATTTCGATACTATATAAAGAAGAGAGAACTATTGAAAACACTCATAAACTCGGCGCTAATTATTAGTTTCATCATCGAACTAATGACAATCTTAAAAACACTCAATTACTTGACTAACTGAACTTAAATGCACCACGATCTTGCAACATGATACACTCCTAATAAATTGTCGCCAAGTTTAGGAGTATTTTCAATATTTCGAGTTTGAGATCACTTACTATGTCATGTGGCAGATCAGAGGTGTATGTAAATTTAGTTAATCAAATAGAAGGGTGTTTATGCATGTACAATTTGTTATATTCCCCCTCTTTTTCCATAGTAAATAGAGTAGCATATCTAATTAGTTCTTTCAAAGACTCAATTTTAACATTCATAGCAGCTAGTGCAACAAGAACCACCGAAAAGTAATCACCAAAGGATCCAGGAGGAAGAAAGGAACATTCTTTATAAATAAAGTAGTGTCAATTTTTTCTTTAGAAAAGTCATGATTTATTGAATGTTGATCGATTCCTTTCCATTTGAATTCCTTTAAACAAGCTCGTATGATAGACTGCACCTCACAAACCTGCATATGAAAGATACTCAATTAAATTATCATCATTACAATAATATATTCAGTGTGGTTTCACAAATACGGTCACATTAAAATTGAAAAAATCTTAACAAAAATGATCACCTTGTTGTGGAGTCCATTTCATACCTTTTTCTCTTCAACAAAAATTGTAGGCCATTCTTTTCCCTTTTGTCAATTTTGTCAACAAAGGCTGCAGATTTTCTTTGCAATTAATTAAGCAAAGAAAGTGGCAAGATTGGTGGTAAAAAATGCGGAAGAAGAGTTCCTTCACCCCTATAAAAGAAGCTCTTCAGTTTCTCATTTTATAACACCAATTTATAGAGAGATAAAATATTTTGAGAGTTGTGAGGATTTCATAAACTATACAAAAATAATCCGTGAAGAAAAAAATAGAGTGTGGGCGATATTTTTGTAAGGTGGTAAATCAAAAGAGTATTATTCCTTTTGAGTGTGTGGTGGTCTTTTTTGAGTGTTGTACTCGATACTACCCAGTGTAAAATTTCTTACTATAATGATGTCAGTTATTTTTCTTGGCCCGTAGTTTTCCCCTTATTTAAAAGGGTTTTCACATAAAATTCTTGGTGTCATTATTTTCTCATTTTATTTCATTATTTTGACCATATATAATTTTGTGTTAATCTGCATTTTTTCAACAAACTGATATCAGAGCAAGATTTTATTTGAGTATACTCTATGGTTGCAGCATAGTTTGAACTTCCACATCAGAAAAGATTTACTTTGATTTGCTATAGTTATATTTTTGGGGGGAAAATGATGGAAGTCAATACTAGTAGAATAGTTACTTTGAATGGTGTTAATTATGTCATTTGAAAGGGAAAAAATGAAAGATCTGTTTTATGTCAAGAATTTTTATCAACCAGTCTTTACCACTATAAAACCTAAAAATAAAATAGATGAAGAGTGGAATATGTTGCACAAACAAGTGTGAATTTATTAGGCAATGGGTTGACGATAATGTGTTGAACCATATTTTTGGAGAAACACATGCTTGTACCCTATGGAAGCATCTTGAAAGCTTGTATGCTCGGAAGACTGGGAACAAAAAAAATGTTCTTAATAAAGTAGATGTTAAGTTTAAAATATCATGATGGTTCTCCGATGACAAATCACCTAAATAATTTTCAGGGAATCATGAACCAGTTATCTGCTGTGGGCATTAAATTTGATAAAAAAAATTTAAGGTTTGCTTCTACTTGGTTCCCTACCAGACTCTTGGAAAATATTTAGAACTTCATTGTCAAATTCTGCTCCGGATGGTGTGATCTCTTTGAATTCCGCCAAGAATAGCGTCTTGAACGAAGAAATGAGAAGAAAATTTCAAGGTTCTTCTTTTTCTTCATTGGATGTCCTAGTAACTAGTTCTAGGGGGAGAAATAAAAATCATCAACAAAAACAACCCAGTGAAATCCCACATCGTGGGATCTGGAGAGGGTAGAGTGTACGCAGACCTGACTCCTACCAATGTAGGACGGCTGTTTCCGAAAGACCCTCGGCTCAATAAAAGCATAGAAAAAGGTCAGACAAGAATATTAGAGTAAATAAGTAGATGACGAAAATGGTCCAAACAATAGTATAATCAAAGCACAAAAACAGTAGATATTATTATTGGATAATAACATAAATACCATAAATAACATACATCAGAGTACAAGGAATCATAGTGCGTTAATACGCCTACGAATAGGGGAGAATAAAACCACTATGTACTAGCCTTCTACCCTAATGTGTGTCCTCCACACCCTCCTATCTAGGGTCATGTCCTTGGTAAGTCGTAAATGCGCCATGTCCTGTCTGATCACCTCTCCCCAATATTTCTTCGGCCTACCCCTACCTCTTCTGAAACCATCCATGGCCAGCCTCTCACATCTCCGCACTGGTGCATCTGGGACTCTCCTCTTCACATGTCCAAACCCTCTCAGTCGCGTTTCCCGCATCTTGTCTTCCACCGAGGCCACTCCTACCTTTTCTCGAATAGCCTCATTTCTAATCTTGTCACTCCTGGTATGCCCACACATCCATCTTAACATTCTCATCTCGGCAACCTTCATCTTTTGCACGTGGTAGACCTTAACTGGCCAACACTCCGCCCCATACAACATAGTTGGTCTAACGACCACTTTGTAGAACTTGCCCTTAAGTTGTGGTGGCACCTTCTTGTCACATAACACACCGGAGGCGAGCCTCCATTTCATCCATCCTGCCCCAATACGGTGTGTAACATCCTCGTCGATCTCTCCGCTGTCTTGCATGATAGAATCAAGGTACTTAAAACTACTTCTCTTTTGGATGGATTGGTCCCCGAGCCTAACTTCCGCGCCAACCTCTTAAGGTGTCTCACTGAACTTGCACTCTAGGTACTCTGTCTTGGTCCTACTCAGCTTAAACCCCTTAGACTTCAAGGTGCGTCTCCAATCTTCCAGCTTAGCGTTAACTCCGCTACGAGTCTCATCGATGAGGACTATGTCATCCGCAAAAAGCATACACCATGGCACCTCACCTTGAATTTGTCACGTCAATCCATCCATCACCAAGGCAAATAGGAACGGGCTAAGAGCTGATCCTTGGTGCAACCCCATCATAACTGGGAAGTGTTCTGAGTCCCCTCCTATTGTCCTTACCCTGGTTTTGGCACCCTCGTACATGTCCTTGATCACCCTTATGTACGCTACAGGTACACCTTTAGCCTCCAAACATCTCCATAGTATCTCTCGTGGGACTTTATCGTAAGCCTTTTCCAAGTCGATGAACACCATATGCAAGTCTCTTTTCCTCTCCCTATATTGCTCCATTAGTCTCCTCATAAGGTGGATGACTTCTGTAGTTGAGCGTCCTGGCATAAATCCGAACTGGTTCTCTGAAATAGACACGCCTCTCCTCACCCTCATCTCTACCACTCTTTCCCACACTTTCATAGTATGGCTTAGAAGCTTAATACCTCTATAGTTGTCACAGCTCTGGCTATCCCCTTTATTTTTGTAAAGCGGGATCATGATGCTCGATCTCCATTCTACGGGCATCGTTGTCGTCATAAAGATGACATTAAATAACCTAGTTAGCCATTCCAAACCTACCGAGCCCGCACTTTTCCAAAATTCTCCAGGGATCTCGTCAGGTCCGGTCGCTCTTCCCCAGCGCATCCTACGAACAGCATCCTTAACCTCATCGACTGTAATACTCCTACAACCCCCAAAATCGTGACTCCTTCCTGTATGTTCCAAATCTCCCAACATAATTTCTCTGTCCCCTTTGTCATTCAAAAGTTTATGAAAGTATGACTGTCATCTTTGTTTGATAAGGGTCTCCTCTACCAATACTTTTCCGTCTTCGTCTTTAATGCACTTCACTTGATCCACATCGTGTGCCCTTCTCTCCCGGCCCCTGGCTAGCCTGAATAATTTTCTGTCCCCACCTTTCTCTTCCAGTTCAGCATAAAGACGTTCAAAAGCTGCCATTTTTGTCGTTGCAACCGCCGACTTCGCCTCCTTCCTCGCTATCTTATACAGTTCTCCATTCGTCCACTTCTCCACCTCATCTTTGCTCTCCATCAACTTAGCATACGCCACCTTCTTTGCTTCCACTTTCCCTTGCACTTCTCCATTCCACCACTAGTCCCCTCGATGCCGACTACGACTGCCTGTCGAGACTCCTAGCACTTCCTTTGCTACAACCCTAATATAACTAGCTGTCCTATCCCACATATCGTTCGCATCCCCACTACTATCCCAGGCCCCCATATCCTTCAATTTCTCTCCCATCTCAAGGGCACTAACCATTGTCAAACTCCCCCATCTAATCCTAGGTCGTTCTTCCCCGACCCTCCTCATCCTTGTCATCTTTATCCCTAAATCCATCACTAAGAGCTTATGTCGGGTTGTAAGGTTGTCGATCGGGATGACCTTACAATCTTTGAACAAACCCTTATCATCCTTCCTGAGGAGTAAAAAATCTATCTGAGTTTTAGCCACTGAACTACGGAAGGTTACCAAGTGGTCCTCCTTCTTTGGGAAACTTGAGTTGGCTATCACCAATCCGAAAGCTCTTGCAAAATCCAACAATGCAGTTCCTCCTCCATTTCTGTCCCCGAAACCAAAGCCCCCATGCACATCATCATACCCTCCCGAAATAGATCCGATGTGCCCATTGAAATCCCCTCCCACGATAAGCTTCTCAGTAGGTGGTATGCCTCCCACTAACTCGTCCAACTGCTCCCAAAAGCACCTCTTATCCTCCTCGCATAAGCCCACTTGCGGCGCATAAGCACTAATAACGTTCAACGTGATCCCTTCAACGACCATTTTAATCGACATCATCCTATCATTGACTCTCCTAACCTCCACCATCTGATCCCTTAAATCACTGTCTATTAAAATGCCTACCCCATTTCTATACTTTAATTTACCAGAAAACCAAAGCTTATACCCGTCTACCTCCTTAGCTTTAGAGCCGACACATTTTGTCTCCTGGACACAAGCTATATTAATCTTCCTCTTCTTTAGAATCTTAACCGGTTCTATGGATTTACCCGTTAACGTCCCAATGTTCCAAGAACCTATTCTCAATCTAGACGTTCCTTTAACCCACTTACCTTTCCTTACCCTCGTCCCCGTCCATGAGAGAGAACATGACCCTAGTCTACCATCACTATCCAAAGCCACGAAAATGCGTATGAACTAATAAATTATTCGAGGGTTTAAAATCGGCAAAATGTAACTACCAGTATATGAACAAAGGATAGAATATAAAGATATAAAAACCGAAGGTACCAACTCCGGTAGAAATGAACCTGGTTGCCGCCGGAAAATACTGCTCACGTCGGAATACTGTTCACGTCGGCTTACTTAGTTGTGTTGCAACGGTTGTTCGTCACCGGAAATACAGATTTGTACACCTGGAAAAAAAATACTTTGCCAGAAAAACTGAAGCTTCGCCGGAAAAACTTGAGATCTGGATGGATCTGTCTAGATCTGTCTCTAAGAAGCTTTACTGAACCCCAAGTAAGTTATTAGCAGCCACCTTTCAGTAAGGAGCAAAGATACCAATGGCACTAAAATCCTTGAAATAAGCAAATCTCAGAAAAATCTTGAAGAGAAACAACAAATAGAAGCCCACTTTCAATTATTACTAACAAAACATAGATCGATAACCAGATTTTCGCGTCAATATCATAAAATCTGAAAGGAAAATACAATACCTTCTGAATATAATTATATTCTTATTATATATATAACTATTGTCGCCGTTGTTACAGCAACAGATGAACAAAAACAAGGGGCGGTGAGGCACCGTATTCAGTAAAATCAGTTATAGAAAGTGCAAAATCAGAGCTCTGTTAATGAGAAACGGAAATTTCAGAGAAAAAAATAATAAGCAAATATCCGAACGCAATTTGTGTTAACAAGGCTTGGCAAAGAAATGTAATCACCTCTTACTAATAAATATGGGGAGAAATAAAAATCATGGTTATCAAAATAGAGAACATAGCAGAAGCAAATCTAGAGGCAGACTTAGGGATATTGAGTGTTATTATTATGGCACAAAAGGGCACACAAAGAGATACTGCCGAAAATTAAAGAGGGTAAACAAAGAAAAAGAGAAAACTAAAGAAGATGGCAATGAAAATTGCCTAGCCACCGTCTCCACCGAAGATCTTGTTACAGTCATTAATGTAGATCTGATAAATATTGCTTGTGATGAGTCAAGCTAGGTTGTGGGCACTAGTGTCGTATCTCATGTGACATCAAAGAAAGAATTTTTCTTTTCCTATACTCCTGGTGACTTTAGAACCTTGAGTATGGGCAATGAGACTGTATCTAGGGTAGTTGGTATTGGTACAATCTGTTTGGAAATTAGTATTGAAACTAAACTAGTTTTGAACAATGTAAAACATGCACCTGATGTTCGTCTGCACCTAATTTCTGTTAGTGTTTAGATGATGAAGGATATGTTAGTACCAATGGCAGTGGAAAATGGAAACTTATTAAGGGTTCCTTAGTTGTGGCTAGTGGTAACAAACGTCGTGGTCTATACTGGACTACAGCTTCTACTTGTGTTAATATGGTGAATGCAATTGAGAGGGACAACTCCTCAACCTTATGGCACAAGACGCTGAGCCACATTAGTGAGAAATGGCTTAATGTTCTAGCCAAGAAGAAATTATTGTCAGATTTCCAAAGTGCTAAATTAGAAATGTGTGAGCACTGCTTGGATGGAAAATAAAATAGAGTTTTCTTTAAGTCTAACCCTCCTTCAAGAAAGACAGAGTTGCTTGAGTTGGTGCACTCTGATTTATACGGTCCAACGAAGACAGGGGCTATGATTGGTGCACTCTACTTTGTCACTTTCATTGATGACTTCTCAAGAAAGCTTTGGGTCTATGTCTTGAAGACTAAAGACCATGTCTTGGGTGTCTTTTAGCAGTTTCAGGCTTCAGTTGAAAGAAAAATTGAAAAAAACTTAAATGTATTCGTACTGATAATGGTGGTGAACACAGCAAGCATTAAGGTATTAGACATCAGAAGACTCCTCCTAAGACTCCCCATCTTAATGGGCTGGATGAAAGGATGAACAAGACCTGGATGGAAAGAGTTAGATGTTTGTTTTTTGAAGCAAAGTTGTCAAACTCCTTTTGGGGTGAGGCCTTATTGACTACTGCACATGTTATTAACTTATCTCCTATTGTTGCTTTGCAAAGTGATGTTCCAAAAAAAGTTTGGTATGAAAAGGATGTTTCGTATGACCATTTGAGAATATTTAGTTGCAAAGATTTTGTACATGTGCCAAAAGATGAGAGGTCAAAATTAGATGCCAAGACAAGGCAGTGCATCTTTGTTGGATATGGCTTTTATGAATTTGGTTATAGGCTATATGATCCAATTGAGAAGAAGCTTGTGAGAAGCCGATGTATTGTCTTCATGAAAAATCAAACCATTGAAGATATTGACAAAACAGAGAAGCTAAAATCTTCAAGTTCAGATGGAGTAGTCCATCTTGAGCAATTTCCTAATACAAGTGTGGATGACGTTGGTAGGCTTGATGATCATTGTGATGTGCAGAATCAAGTCTCATATCAACATGTTGATGCTTATGATAACAATGATGTTGTTATTGATAATGCTCATTCTCATGAAGTTGTGGAAGAAGCAAATAATCCTCTTAGGAGGTCCACAAGACAATGTATTCCCTCATCTCGCTATTCACCTAATGAGTATGTGCTACACACTAACGGGGGTGAACCTAGATATTTTAAGGAGGCCATGAAAGATGAGCATAAGGATTAATGGATTGAAGTCATACAAGATGAGATAGAATCTTTGCATGAGAATCACACTTATGAGTTGGTGAAATTGCCTAAGGGCATGAGAGCTTTCAAGAACAAGTGAGTGTTCAAAGTTAAAGTTGAAGAATACAGCTTGAAGCCCACATACAAAGATAGATTGGTTGTTAAAGGATTTAGTCAAAGAAAGGGTATTGACTTTGACGAATTATTTTCTCCTGTTGTGAAAATGTCCTCCATTCGTACAGTTCTTGGTTTGACTGCTACTCTTAATTTAGAAATTGAGCAGATGGATATGAAGATGGCTTTTCTTCACGGTAACCTAGAAGAGGAGATTTATATGGAACAACCTAAGGGCTTCAAAGTAAATTGTAAAGAAAATTATGTGTGCAAACTCAAAAAGAGTCTTTACGGGCTATAGCAAGCTCCTAGACAATGGTACAAGAAGTTTGAATCTGTTATGGGGGAACAAGACTACAAGAAGACTTCTTCAGATCATTGTGTGTTTGTACAAAAATTTTCTGAAGATGATTTTATCATCCTCCTGCTATATATGGATGATTGTTGATTATGGGCAGGAATACTTCCAAGATTGACGATCTGAAAAAAGAGTCATGTAAGTTTTTTGCTATGAAAGACTTGGATCATGCCAAGCAAATTTTGGGTATGAGAATTACTCGTTTTACGGATGAAAGAAAGATTTATCTATCACAAGAGAAGTACATTGAACATGTATTGAAATACTTCAACATGAAGAATGATAAGCCTGTTAGCACACCTCTTATTAGTCATATGAAGTTGAGCAAAAAGATGTGTCTTACAGCTCGGGAGGAAAAAAGAGAGCATGGCCAAGGTCCATATTCCTCCGTCATGAAGTCTAATGTATGCAATGGTATGTACTAGACCTAATATTGCTCACGCTGTTGGTGTTATCAGGAGATTTCTCGACAATCCAGGAAAATAACATTGGGAAGTCGTGAAGTGGATACTCAAGTATCTAAGAGGAAGCTTAGACAAATGTTTGTGTTTTGGAGGATCAAATCCAATCTTGAAGGGCTATACATATGCTGATATGGCTGGTGACCTTGATAATAGAAAATCCACCACTGGATATTTGTTTACTTTTTTAGGGAGAGCTATATCAGGACAGTCGAAGTTGCAAAAGTGTGTTGCACTGTCTACAACCAAAGCTGAGTATATTGCGGTTACTGAAGCTGAAAGCAGATGATATGGCTCAAGAAATTTCTTCAAGAGCTTGGCTTGCATCAAAAGGAGTATGTCGTCTATTGTGACAGTCAAAGTGCAATACACTTAAGAAAGAACTCTATGTATCATGCAAGGACAAAATACATAGATGTGATATATCACTGGATTTGAGAAAAGATAGAAAACAAATCTAAGTAGGTTGAAAAGATCTCTACAAATGATAATCCTGCAGATATGCTGATCAAAGTGGTAATAAGGAACAAGTTCGAATTGTGCAAAGAACTTGTTGGAATGAGCTCTCTCTGAGAAGATGAAGATACCTCCTTCTAGTGTATGGGACTGGAGGAAGAGATTTGTGGGGTCCATTCCATACCTTTTTCTCTTCAACAAAAACTAGAGGCCATTCTTTTTCCTTTTGTCAATTTTATCAATAAAGGCTGCAGACTTTCTTTGCAAATTGTAAATGATTAGTCAAAGAA
Organism: Solanum dulcamara; assembly: GCF_947179165.1. Classification (NCBI taxonomy): domain Eukaryota; kingdom Viridiplantae; phylum Streptophyta; class Magnoliopsida; order Solanales; family Solanaceae; genus Solanum; species Solanum dulcamara. Next base: position 69,220,332 of record NC_077238.1, on the reverse strand, counting down.
AGTGGCAAGATTGGTGGTAGAAAATGCGGAAGAAGAGTTCCTTCACCTCTATAAAAGGAGCTCTTCAGTTTCTCATTTTATAACACCAATTCACAAAGAGAAAAATATTTAGAGAGCTATGAGGATTCCATAGACTATAGGAAAATAGTCTGTGAAGAAAAATAGAGTATGAGCGATATTTTTGTAAGGTGGTAAACCAAAAGAGTGTTATTCCTTTTGGGTGTGTGGTAGCCTTTTTTTGAGTGTTATACTCGATACTACCCAGTGTAAAATTTCTTACTATAGTGATATCAGTTGCTCCTCTTGGCCCGTGGTTTTTTCCCTTATTTAAAAGGGTTTCCACGTAAAATTCTTGGTGACATTATTTTTCTATTTTATTTCATTATTTTGACTATATATATTTTTGTGTTAGTCCGCATTTTCCCAACACTTGTCATCCTAATTCCTAATAACTATAAGTCCACCATCCATACTAGTACTGTATTGGTACTGTAGGGTGGCAAAATCAAACCCAATCCGTTCAACCCATTAAATCTGCTTAAGTTTGGGCGGATTACTAACCTGACCATTTATTAGCTAAACTTATTTCAATCCATTAAGAATTGAATTGATATACAACCCAAATTGATTCATGAGAAATTTTGTTAAAATATTTTTTAAAAGAATTTTTTTTTTAATTTGATATGTTGTATATAGCCATAATAAAGAAAAAAAAATAACTTTATTAGATACTAAAATATTTTAAAAGAATAAATACAATAATTAAATTTAGTAAAAATTGGGTTGGATTGGGTTGGGTGTTGACCCGTTTTATAATCCATTACTTGACCCGTTTTGATCTAGCCCATTTTGACCCAACCAAATTTCAATTGGTGGATTGGGTCTTAATACATTTGTAGTCTTGACCCATTATGACCCGTTCAAATTTGACTCAACCTGTCCAATTGTCACCCATGTAGTACTCCTCATTTTAATTTGCATGACATAATTAAATTAGAGATGGAGTTTAAGAAAATAAAAAAAATGAAACTTATAATATAATTAAATTTGTCTTAATATTTGAGACTGACTATATATAAATTTTTTGAATTTTATGGCTTTAAATATATTATATTATTTATGTGTCTATAAAAACTTCTCATTAAAAATAAATTAAATTAAAAATATATTATTTTTAACTATAAAATTGTATTACGTGTAATATAAAATAGAACATAAGGTATTATTTACTCTAACAAATTCTTAGATATTATTCTCAACCTTCCACCCAATATTTCCAAAAGTCGTGGAATTGGAATTTGTTTCTTAATGGGGGAATCTTCATCCCCAATATTCAAAAGAGTTTATCCAAAATATAGAAATAGTGGCTTGTTTAGTTTTTAGTACATTTCTCATTTGGAATAAGAAATTTAATGTAATTTAAAAGCTTGTAATACTAATAGATCATTATTAAATTACAATTAACCACTATACAGTGGCGGAGCTATTCTTCCACCTATGTAGGGATTCATCATAACTCAGTAATTTTAACGTATATCTTATATTTATATATTTTTAAAAATTACTTAATATATATAAATAATTTATTGAGAATCTATTAATTTTTTTAAATTTAAAGTTCTAACTCTATTTCTACCCGTATATTGAGACTAGAGCTATCAAAATGAGTTTGGTCCGTAAGTCCGGTTCAATCCAACCCTTGAATTAATTGGGGTTGGGTTAAATCTTTTCAGCCATTTAGAAACGAGACTTTTTATCTCAGCCTCATTTGGCCCGCCAGCCTCATAGGCACAACCCTCTAGCTTCAAGGGTCAGCCCGTGGATCGTGAATTTTAAAAATATTTATTATATATATATATATATATATATATATATATATATATTTAATAGTATTTTATTTTGTCAAATCTTCAGCAACGAAACAATGAAAGTTATAATAACTATGAATCTTTGACCTCTTTTACTTTTTGTATTTATGCCTAATTTTTCTTTTCTCCAAAAAATGATCATGTAATATATATTGTTCTGATGAATCCTATAAATATTGATAGTTGTATCTTGCCTATTATGTTGTTTTGTAAGTATTCCACTAAAGCGTGTGCACCTCAGGGACATGTGAATTTTTGACATATTGATATTGTGTTCATCAATGTTCGATAGTGTTTCTAAGAGGTCAATGTTGTCCATCTTTTGATTGAAGAGTCAACCTGTCTCAACCCATAGCTCGCTTAGGGCTAGATTAAGCTTGCTATTTTATACGCTTTTTAGTTAAAAAGTTCAGTCCGTCCTAACCCATTTGACTCGTTAGTCTTTTAAGATTGGATTGAACCAACCCATTTTGATAGCTCTAATTAAGACAAAGAAAAAATATATACCTAATTAAGTACAATTAGCTAAAATTGTAGAATTAACAATGAAATTGTATTTCTCTTAGCCAATAAAGGGCTGCAAAAGTCATGCATGCATACAATAATGGGAAAGCTCGACCTACATTAGTTTAGGATATTTGCCTAAACAAAGGCTAGAGCAAGCAGCCCATGATACACGTTCATAAAAATGAAAAATTAAGGCACCAATAACTAGAAATAAAGCAGAAATTAAAATAGTACAAAAAAAGGAACCATTTGTTTTCCATTCACACGTGGAGCTACTCCAAATATTAGTAGTTTTATTTCAAAACGCAAACATTTATGTTTTGCGTATTCTCTACCCTTCTTAGATTTTATTTATGGTATTATTATTTATTGAGAAAATAATACAATTAAATTTATAATGAGATTAAAGACACGCGTTTTGATTTAACTCATTAAATATGTTCTTAAATGGATTCGGTGATGTCTATAGTAAGACTTGAGAGCTAAGACTTAATAAAATATCGAAAGTTTAAAGCACAAAAATATTAATGTATTGTTCAAAATCCAATTCATTACAATTTCGTTAAAAAAATATTATTTATAGATAACAAGGTAATGCATCAACCAATAAAAAAGCTCCATTTGAGCCATAAAGTACTATACCCATTGGTCAATGAATGTATTCCATGTGGAAATACTGTTAGCAGTAGTGTCAGAGCCATAAAGTACAATGTCCATTGTCCAATGAATGGAAATACCGTTAGCAGTATCAGCTAATATTCCTTTGATGTTGGCAGGATAATGTACAATCATATATAACATATTTGTCCTTTTTTCCTTTTGCCATGTCATCTGAACACAAGTCCTTCTCTATTTTTAAATCACGAGTTTTCATTTTTTTTCCCGATGATAATTATATTGTGATCTAGGTAACAAGTCAAGATTGTGTATATCGAACAAATCTCCAAACCAACTATCCCATCAAATAGCCTTCGCGAATATCCTTTATTCATCACACACTACATGTTCACCCCTCGTCCTGCCACATGAACAAGCTATTCTTTTACTTAATACAATTATACTAGGTATATTATTATTGTTTAAGCAACTACTATTAATTTGAATGAGATAAAAAGAAAAGAAAAACGTAGATTTTGGTTAAAGACTAAAAAAATATCATCCCTCCATTTTATTGTATATGTCTTAATTCGACTAAATATAAAATTGTAACAAGTAAAGAAACTTTTTAAATGTTGACCATAAACAAATGGGTATATTATATCAAATGTCCTTCAAATCATATGGTATAAATGGTAGGTGAGATGTTGGAATTAAAGAGTTACTCTCTTTATTTCAATTTATGTGGTTTGATTCGGAATATGAGAGAGGGTCAAACTAACTAATGTGTAGAATATTAAATTTTCTTAAAATAATATATAGGAACTTCATAAAAAATAAAATTATAAGTCACTAAAGAGTCAATTTTTATTTTTTTTTAAAAAAAGAATCAAAAAGAAAGAAAAGACTAAGACACATAAATTAAAATAGAACAAGTCATATTTAGTGCTCTTTCTTGTCTTGGATTTTTATTGTTTTTGATACTATAATTCCAAAATTTATTGATTTGACTAATAAAATTAAATCAATGTCATATAAAGTCGTTCTCCATGTTTAAAATTCAAATTCGAAATCTCTTCAAAAAGAATAATGAAATTCCATCGATTCCACCGTACCAAGTTTTCTATTTGTTCCCCATGCTTTAGTAGCCAAAATTCCACACTAGATTAATTTCCAATACATTACATTAGTTGCCAACATTTTGCATTTCATTAATTCCTCTTATCTATAAATACCCCTCAACATTCCTTCATTCTCTTCCCAAAAACTAGCTAGCTAGCACTTTTGTCCATCAAATTTTCATAAAATTAGTAAAGAATATAATGGGTTTGGAGACGGTCGAGATTTCAAATTACAAGTCATCAGTAGTTTTGTCTAAGTTGGCTAGTAACAAACAACATGGCGAAAACTCGTCATATTTTGATGGGTGGAAAGCATACGAGAATGATCCTTTCCACCTCGTGAATAACCCGAATGGGGTTATTCAAATGGGTCTCGCGGAAAATCAGCTTTCAGTTGACTTGATTGAAGATTGGATTAAGAGAAACCCAAAAGCTTCAATTTGTACAAATGAAGGAATTGAATGTTTCAAGAGAATTGCCAACTTCCAAGATTATCATGGCTTGCCTGAATTCACAAATGTAAGTTTTGCTCTTTATTTTATACCTATTATTACTCTCTCCGTTTTAAAATAAATGTTATTTTACCAATAAAAAAATAATTATTTCAAAATAAATGTTATTTTTGGAATTTAAGACAAAGTTTGTAAGTTTTTTTCAATTGTATCCTTGTACTAAAGAACTACTTCTTTTAAATAGTGTTCAATTATCAAAAAAAATATTTAATAAATAGATGCTATTTAGTATAGTATACCGTTTGTTTATTATTTTTCTTAAAAAGCGTAAAATAAGCTTAAGTAACACTTATTTTGAGATAGATAACTTACTATATATATATATATGAATAGTAGGTACATTGTAGTGATGAAAGTCTCTCTGAGTTTGTACCAGAAAAAAGAAAGTTTATGAGCAATTTTATTACACCCTCCATCCTTTTTAGTTGTATGTATATTAAAAATATTTGTTTTAAAATAATTGTCAATTTAAATAATTAAGAGAGAATTAATTATATTTTTTAAAATTTGTCCTTAGCATTAATTATTCTAGAATTAAGAGGCACATAATATATAATAATTAATAAGAAATATATTAGTCAAACAACACTTCTAATTAAAAAAAAATTAAGAAATTATGTCAAATCTTATCATGACAACTAAAAAGAAACGGAGGGAGTACTGTACATTTACTTGGAATAAATGAAGTTCTTGACTTGTACCTCAAACACATATATACTCCTTCTATCTATTTCACTTTGTCTGATTCTATATTCTTATTAGTCTATTTCATAAAATAAAATAAAAATAGCACATGCTATACTCATAAATTACTAGAAATAAAGATTTTTTTCACGATAATAAAAAATTTATGTTATAAAATATGATTTTTCTTTTTATGTATTTTCCACCAAATCAGCTTATTGGGGAAAATAAATGGTAGAAAGCAAATTATCTCATTGAAATATTGAAAAACTTTCTAATTTTTTCATATTAAAATATTAGTATTGTTTTCTTATAGATTCAATCAAAATAGTCATTTAACATGTTCCAATAGAAAAATAATAATGATATTTCCTAATGTTTGTGCAGGCAATTGCAAAATTTATGGGAAAAACAAGAGGGGGTAAGGTTAAGTTTGATCCAAAACGAATAGTAATGGCTGGTGGAGCCACTGGAGCTAATGAGACTCTCCTATTTTGTTTGGCTGATCATGGAGATGCCTTTTTAGTCCCCTCACCCTATTACCCAGGGTATGTATAAATATTTTTTAATTTACTAAATTGAACTAAGTATTTTTAATCTGATTGAACAAGTAACTTGAATGGCTCACATTGGCATGTATTTAAGTCTTTCATTTGTATTAAGTGCAGATTCAATAGGGACCTAAGGTGGAGAACTGGTGTACAACTTGTGCCCATTTCATGCAAGAGTTCCAACAATTTTAAAATTACTATAGAAGGTATCAAAGAATCCTATGAAAAAGCCCAACAAGCAAATGTCAAAATCAAAGGCTTGATTTTGACTAACCCTTGTAATCCATTAGGCACCACTTTAGACAAGGGCACACTTAAAAACATCTTGACCTTCACTAACGGACATAACATCCACCTTGTTTGCGATGAAATCTACGCTGGCACGGTCTTTGATGCTCCACAATTCGTCAGCATCGCGGAAATTATCAACAACGACGATGAAATTTGTATAAATAAAGATTTGGTACATATTGTAACTAGTCTTTCTAAGGACTTGGGTTTTCCAGGATTTCGAGTGGGAATTGTGTATTCGTTCAATGATGATGTTGTTCATTGTGCTAGAAAAATGTCGAGTTTCAGTCTTGTATCGACTCAGACACAACATTTGCTAGCTTCAATGTTGTCTGACGATGAATTCGTCGAAGAATTTCTGATTGAAAGCGCGAAAAGATTAAGGAAAAGGCACGAAAAATTCACAAACGGACTTAAGGAAGTCGGAATAAAGTGCTTAGAAAGCAATGCAGGGGTTTATTGCTGGATGGATTTGCGGTTGTTGTTGAAAGAAGAAACACTTGATGCCGAGATGTCACTTTGGAAACTAATCATAAACGACGTTAAGCTCAACGTCTCAGCTGGATCTTCGTTTAATTGCCACGAGGTAGGGTGGTTTAGAATTTGTTTTGCAAATATCGATGATCAAACTGTGGAGATCGCACTCTCAAGGATTCGGATGTTTATGGATGCTAATGAAAATGGAATCGTGAAGAACAAGCAACAATCGAAGAAGAACAACAATCTGCGACTTAACTTCTCCAACGGAAAGTACGATGACAATGTAATGAGTTTGAATATGATGTCTCCGACACTTGTTCGAGCCAGGAATTAAAAGAAAATTATTCTAGTAATAAATAAAGTTAGTACATGTATATATTCTGCACGTGCCCAATTTGTGTTCGCCCATTTTTAAGATATGCATGTCCAAACATAACCTTATTTTTTATCACTCAAATTTAAGAAATTGTGAAGTTGAAGGAAAACAATTTCATCCAAAAAATAGTTACAAATGCAATACAAAACACTCTTAACTGATTCTAACAGCCCATAAAAGGCCATTATTTCCTATGGAAAATAATCTTAAACAAGCTCTAAGAATGAGAATAATCAATACAACTTGTGTGTCAAAACCCTGTTGCATACATACTGGCAAAAGAATCTCATGAATGTCAATCGACAACCTATTATAGACAAAGAAATTGAATGTCTAGGCACCCGTTTCACCCAAAAAAGGATGCATATTTTTGTTCATACACATCCAATCCATCATCAATCCTTTCACAACATTTACCAAAGAGTCGAGGCCTCGTCTTTAACATGTCTCCATGTTAGAGTGCAAAAAGTGCAATCTGGACCAGGCATCAGAAGAGAACAGTTTGTGTTGTGGTGGTCAATTGCATTAGGTAGGAGATCCAGACCTATTTTACGAATAAAATGTGGCAACACTATAAAGTCGACTACATACAGCATGGTCCGCCAAAAACCCCTTCCTGCCAATGCAAAACCATTCAGGATATAACACAAGCAAACAATACACCATGTATCACCTTCCCCAAGTAAGCAACTAGAAAAATGAAGTGCACGTTTCACTGTCTTCGAAACCACAGGGACACACTTTCAATATGTGTTGATTGAGTAACATAACTAATCAATCAAATGTAAGTACAACTAGATTGCTAAAATGAAACCCCTAAACACTGTACAAGGAATGGGTTCTCTACATCTTTGATGGATACTCTCTTTACAGGAGGAAATCTACAAGCACTGTGACTACAGGCATTCACCGACCCTTATGAAGAAGCTATCTCTTTGCAAGAATCTTTGAGACTGGGAACTACTTGATTTGGTGTGGCACATGTATCTCTTGAATGATGGCAAACTCTCACTATTGTCATGCTGCAAAAGTACAGAAATAAGCTTCCACCTTTAGCATTAGTCTTTCTAAAACAATTTCATAAAGAAATAGTTAACCACGTAGATATATAAGATTCTTCACTCTAGCTATTTTTATTGAGCCCAGGATCTATCAAAAATAGTCTTTCTACCTTCACAAGGTAGGTAGGGGTAGGGTCTGCAATTTTGCATACACACTACCCTCTCCAAACCCTAATTATGGGACTATACTAGGTATGTTGTTGTAGATATATAATATACTTCAAACACTCCTTGAATAAAAGAGTTGCATAAATACTACTACTATCACTTAAAGAGTTTCTTGCATTTGTGGTCCTTTAATTTGTAGCTTAGCATAAAATACACAAGCATTCTGGAGTGGCGGGATCGCGTTTAAATCATTTCCCAAAATCATATTTTCATATTTCTGTTTCTTTACCACTTCAGCTGAGGTGTACCACCCAGTGGCCCCAATGGAAGTACTCAGGAACAATCAAATGGCTGTGAGCTATTTAAGGAAACTTCATCCACGAGAGAAAATGATCCAAATGGACCTTAATGCAAAGGGGTAGACTTATTGTGGTCCATGTGTTCTACTTAAGACAAACGATCCTTAATACTTGCCGAAAATGGACACTTTTAATCCAAAACCCTAAAACTAATCAACCCCCAAACTTTCATGTTAAAAGTTAACAGTTTTCTCATTTCCTGTGGAAATCACTGGAAAGTGGAAAACTTCAAGAATTTCACAAGTTTCCTCAAAAATACCTAAATCCTTCATGGAATGGATAGTTCTCTGCAAATCCCACCACAGAATAACACTGCAGCTTAACTGAAAATCACCGAATTCCATACAAATTGAGATAAAATCTGCAATTGTTTTCTGGGAATCCCATTCTTTAGACAATTAGTTTACCTTGGCATGCATAGTTCTAAACTGAATCAAGCGATTAGAACTTTTTCTACTATCAAATTGTGACAAAGAAAGTGGTGAAGGTATTTCAAGAGAGACGGAGGATAAAGTTTCAAAAGGTGTTTGGCTACATCTACAAGGCCAACAATGAAGGACAGATGTGAGTAAAAAGTTGTTACTGTAAAATGTGAAGGTGGGCTGCTTACAAAGGACAGACTGTTTAGACTTGGTATATCAAATGTGAAAAGTTCTGATGGCTTGACTCTAAGGGATATATCATGAAGTAGAAAGGCAAAAACTGAAACTCCCTCTGTCTATAATTTATGTGGCACACTTTTCTTTTTAATCCGTCCCAAGAAAAATGTCACCTTTCTATAATTAGAAAGAATTTAACTTTAAAATTGCTCTTTTACCCTTAATGAAATGATTTATAGTCACACATATATCTAAGGTTTGTTTAAACCACAAATTTCAAAAGTCTTCATTTCTTTCTTAAACTTTGTGCCAAGTCAGACGGTGCCACATAAATCGGGATGGAGGGACTATTATGGTTTGCCATGAGAAGAATAGACAAGTGTATCTAATAGATGATTTTAAAATGAACAAATAAATAACAACGAATTTCAGTAATTTTCCTGGAGGATCTTCAATTATAGAATTCTTTTATTGCATGAGAAGGTTGTAGGAAAGATGTTTTTCACATCATCCTCAAGGATCAAGAAGTGTCAATAAAATGAGGATTTTTTAGAGAGTGTTGATGCTAACTAAGACTGAAGTTTAGGAAAGATCAAATGTAACAGAAAAGCAGGAGAAGTAACTAAACATGTAACATTTATAAGCAAATAAAGAAATTATGACCCACCAATGGTGCCGGATTTATGGATTGCAGAACTTTGATACGACCACCTCTACCATCAGCTCTTACCGCAATCAAATCACCAGCACTCACACCTAATCCTTGCATTCTTCAAGACAGCGATCCAGATCCCTTGTCCTTGTACCTTTTCTTACACCATTTTCCCAAGTGCCAGTAAGTCCCATCAGGACCTAACAATCCACCAGAAAAGCAGCTGTCTCCTGGGATATTCACTCAGTGTCAGAGGAAACAAGTACTTGTTAGGTGATTTCTGTTTTCCTAAAGGAACTTGAATCTCCCCCAAGGAAAGTCAAAAGCAGAGAAAAGTAAAGACTAGGAAAATAATTACTATGTAATTCTTTTAATTAAGGGTTAAATCAAGTTTAAGAGCATTCTCTGATCAGTGAATAAGATCATTTGGTAGAAGTAAATCATCATCACCCAAACAACAGACAGCACTTTAACATCAAGATGAGACAGATAGAGACCTGGTTGAGCAAGTACAACTGGTGAAGTCGTCTCTTTCCTGATGTGAAATGTGGGCTGGTGCGGTGTAATGTCTTCAAAAGGCGGAAGATCATCATCATCATCAAGAATAATCACCGGGGGCATGTTTTCAGTACTGTTCTTACTACAATTCCTTGATCCCGACATTCCATCCTTATTTCCTGATCCGTGCACTAGACTTCCACCAGTGGCCCCAAAAACTGCCTCTGGCCTTGACAAGAAACTATCATGAACAGCCTTCTTAGGGTCAAATGGTTGGTGCAAGTTTTGATATGATCCTTCATGCACATAAGTGGAAGTCTCTGAAGTGCCTCCATCTTTGTTTCTTATGGAAGAGTCTTTCTCATGATTATTTTTGTGAAGACTGCTAGCTATAATATCTTCTGCCATGTTTGGTATACTCTTATCCTTACACTTAAACTTTCTTTTTCTCCTTCGTCTAGATAAATCATCACATGAGCCAGTGATGATGCATAAATCTACTTCTGTCTCAGTAGGTGCCTTATTCTGATTCTCATATGAACATCTATCAACTTTGGGTTCTTTACTTCCCTGATAGTTTTTCTTGGAGGCTCTCGAAATTCTCAAAATTTCACTATCTTTTCCTTCAAGTGCTATCTCAAGTTCTTGGACCCTGGCCTGGAAATAGCCGCACACTGAAGCACTTTCAAAGGTCAAATTGTAATATACCATATTTCATTTAGGACATCAAAACTTACCTTCAAATTATTTTTCTTCTCTTTAGTTTTCTGCAGTTTCCTGAGAGAACGAGCCTCTCGCCTGTCTAGAGCGTTGCACTTGGTCATCAGTTCTTTGTAATTCCTGCCAGATAAATGCAATAGAGTTCGCTGTCAAACTTACAGCCAAAGTATCAAGATTGCTTCTGTGCTTGATAAAACTGGATCAAGAAAATGCTTTTGCGATTGAGAAAACGAGATGATTGTAAATGACAAACTATCCAGCTCAATGAGCTCGAAACTACCTTCACCAGGTGAAAATACCACTGGAGTGAATTAGGAAAAAGATCTGATAGAAGGAAAAGAATTTCTTTTGTAGAACCAAAGCTAACGCTTTTACAAGCATAACACTAATGTCATTCCATAGACAAGTCAACAATATTACTCCATCAACATGTAGCTACATAATAACCAACCTTTTTGCAAGAAAACAATAAATCTCATTAATCCACATAGAAAAGATTACCCAGCTATAACTATCTATAAGGCGTCAAGAAGCCCCATTTCTTTTGAAACAGAACTCCTTATGGAGCTTTATATGTAAGCATATAGCACAACGTACAAAAACTATTTTTAAATTTCTCTTTTGCGTTTAGAAGCTTCAGTACGATAACTTCAGTGTCCTTTAAGAATTAACGGTTCCTTTTCATAAAGAAGAATTAGGAAGCCTGGCTTTTAGCAGAGTTGCTCGGCTTATCAAGCTTATTTTTTTAGCGAATGGACTTCCTATCTACATGGCCTATCCCCCATATCAGATCAGAAAGTAGTCATTTGCCCGAGCTTGAGAGGAAGCTCAGTGTAATATTCCAAAATTTTAAAATTCAGATTTCCCACGGAAAACCTCCAATGATCATATCTACAACATAAAAACAAGGCCAAAAAAGTCTCTAAAGCAGAAGAGCATTAGTAGATATCAAGTTTCATGCTGAAAACTGTAACTTCCTAAATGAAAGTAAAAGCTTACATGTTACGGATGACCAATGATTTTTTCAAGACATCAATTGTCTCTTTGCTATTGACATTATCTTCTAACGAAGCACGTTTCAAGACCTCCTCTTCCTCCAAGTTAAAATCGCAGACTCTGAAGTAATAAACCATGAAGGAAAAGGGAAAACAAGAACTACTGTAAATCTAATATAAGGATGCAACTACTTGCTGCCCTCAATATGATTGACTTACAACTTGAGTGTTGCAAGCTCCTTAGCTAGGGCCATATTTCTATCTTGTAGCCTTATGCACTCCAAAGCTAATTGATCTAGCTCCTACAGCATAAATTTGCGCAGAATATAGTAACTAATAACTTACATATATAACACCAAGAAGAATTACTTACAAGCATGCATGAATAGATGCACTCGCAAAACATCAAGAGGCAAAAACATCTACCTTTGATTTAAGATGGAGCAACTGTTGAATGGCTGCTTCTTGTTTTACAGCTTCAATCTTTAGAGTCATTTCCATTTTCAACTCCTCCTTGCATGTGAACAGCTGGAGAAAAAAACATTACTACAAGAATGATAAGGCACATATCTTCCATACTTATTCAAGGAGGAAGAAGCGAAGAAAGATAGGAGAAGATAATGATTTGCATCTTCTCAAATTCCTGAAGGTTTCACACATGGGGGATTGAGCAGTTTCTTACTGTTATTAGGAGTTATGGCAGTTCTTTATGGTTACTAGAAGTTATCTGTCTTTATCCTAAGTAGTTATGAAGTAGTTATAGTTATCTAAAAAAAAAAGGGCAGCCCGGTGCACTAAAGCTCCCGCTATGCGCAAGGTCCGAGATACTTGTCTCTCTTTGTATTTTCTATTGTTCTAAGAGATACGAAATACTTGTGTCTCTCTTTGTATTTTCTATTGCTTTTATCCAGTATAAAACTTCAGTTTCTATCATTGGTATCAGAGCAGTAAGATTTGTCATGGTTAACACACGAACCAACGCTTCCCACAGCGAACCTATTATGTCTACTCCTGATCAGATCGGCCAACAATTAACCACTATAGTAGCAAAATTGGGAGCCATAGACGTTTGGCTGCTGATGTGGCTGCTTTAAAAGCACAAAACAGCCAAAATCAGCATGGAAAATCTAAAATTTTACTAGAAGAGGGTGAGGTTGATAGCACTTGGAGGCATCAAGAAGGAAAAGGATATCGAATGATCGATTCACCATTGAGAACATTAACCCCAAAAAGAGGAACATTGTGGTGTTCTAACAGCGGCATACTTATCGACGTTCGCACACAGAGATTAAATTTCCGAAGTATGAGGGAGGAGATCCTAGAGGTTGGATTTTGAAAGCAGAGAAGTATTTCCAATATTATCAAACACCTGATGATTGCAAGGTTGATGTGGCTTCAATGTCTTTGGAAGGAGATGCATTGGATCTTTTTGCTTGGATCAACAGTGAAAGAACCATTTATTACTGGGTTGAGTTGGTGAAAGTGCTACAAGAAAACTACGGATCCGCTGAGTTTCAAAATCCAGATGAACATCTATGTGGCATCCAACAGACTGGATCAGTGTTCGAGTATAGGCAGGAATTTGCAAAACGAGCAGCACATGTGCAAAATTGGCCAGAACACTGTTTGCTTGGAGTTTTCCTTACTGGGCTCAAATAAGACCTTCGTGTGGATGTGAGGATTCACAAGCCTCGATCTGTGTATAAGGCAATGAGCCTGGCCTTAGAATATAAAGGAAAACAAGGACCAAATCGGTCCATTAAGGTACCCGCTTGGCCTTCAGTAACACGACCTTCATTAATTGGAAATTCCTCTCCAGCAACTCGAGAGTCCTTTAGTTTTCAATCATCCCGTCAACCAGTTACACACCCTTTTCAACATCCATCACTTCCAAACACTCGGCCGTTGAATTCTGAACAACAAATTCGGCGAGAAAAAGGCCTATGCTATCGTTGTGGAGACAAGTCTGCCCCTGGTCATCGCTGCAAACCTAGGACATTTGCACATCTGGAGTTAATGGAAGAGGAGAACGATGTGCAAAGTGTAGAAAGTAATCAGAATGAAGACATACCCCCTATTGATTTGGGGGAAATCACTTTTCATGCAATTTTGGGCAAAGAATCTGCTTCAACTTTGAAGCTTCAAGGCACTCTTTGCGGACGTAAAGTGTTGATGTCGGTGGACAGTGGTTCGACGCATAATTTTATAGCAGAAAAAATTGTCAAGAAACTTGGGTTGGCAGTCCAATATATTCCTACGTTCGGTGTCCAGATAGGCAATGGTGAAATTATCAAATGCAATAAAGTTTGTCATGACCTTTCAGTAGCGGTTTCTAACTTGGTCATAAAGCACGATTTCTTCCCTTTTTCCCTTGGTGGTGCAGACATGGTGTTGAGTATACAATGGCTAGCATCCCTGAACACAATACAAGCCAATTGGAATGAGATGTTCCTAATCTTTCAATTGAATGGGAAAACTTATAAACTGCAAGGTGTTCCTCAAAAAACACTCACAACATCTTTCCAATCAGAACTTAAAGAACAGATGCTGACTAGAAATGCTATGCTGACAATTATGAAGGCCCAATCAAGGATGAAAGCACAAGCAGATTATAAGCACATAGACCTTTCTTCTAATGTTGGTGATGCTTTCCTTTTACATCTTCAGTCATATGACCAAAAGTCTCTGTTAGCTGCACAATTTCCTAATATTCGCCTTGAGGACAAGTCGTCTTTCCAGCAGGGGTGTACTGATAAGGCACATATCTTCCATACTTATTCAACGAGGAAGAAGCGAAGAAAGATAGGAGAAGATAATGATTTGCATCTTCTCAAATTCCTGAAGGTTTCACACATGGGGGATTGAACAATTTCTTATTGTTATTAGGAGTTATGGCAGTTCTTTATGGTTACTAGAAGTTATATGTCTTAATCCTAAGTTGTTATGAAGTAGTTATAGTTATCTATTATATAATAATAGATCCAATAATGTGTAGGGTGTTGTAATATATCTTTTATATGCAGAAGCTTGTTCTAAGAGATTCGAGATACTTGTCTCTCTTTGTATTTTCTATTGTTCTAAGAGATACGAGATACTTGTGTCTCTCTTTGTATTTTCTATTGCTTTTATCCAGTATAAAACTTCAGTTTCTGTCAGAGAACTAGTTGAGATGAAAATGTGATGACATGAAGTCTTGCGCAGATCAAGTTTGAAGCAAATATGCTCACATAAATGTCTCTAGTTTTAGTTAATGGTACTAGATACTTCTCAACTTAACGGGAGCCGTGCTTATTGCACCTAAGAACATGTCTTTTGGTTCTGAGCAAAAAAGTGGCTTTTTTCAGTCATTAGCCAAACAATAAACTGAAACCTACATCTGCAAAAGATGTTTATTCACATGTGATTTTTAGACATTAGAACTCTTCAAGGAACTCGTAAATTTTTATATCTAACAAATTTATGTCATTTCATTTGGTCAACAATGGGCAAAGAGACATGGAAACTCTCGACTTTTCACATCTAAGTGATGGATGATTTCGTGAAACAAAGTACTCAGCTGTTGGGTGCTTGAAGGAAGAGATCACCATACTTAGATTCTAAATCAAGTAGAAAATATGTTTTTGATTCTTTCTCTATGCAATAGCGTTTGATTGATTGCCCCAGCTCAAGGCTTTGTGAGGATGGAGAACTGGAAGCCCAATGATTTTCAAATGTGAAGAGAATCACGGCTACACAGAACTCAGACGCATGGTGAGTTTCTTTGCAAAATTATATTTCTCTGGCTATTGACTTTGTACTATATTTAAAAATGTAGATTGTATCTGTTACATGAAGAAAAGGTCAATGTATCTGACTAGTAGCCCTCATAACCTCTTAATAGATTATCCCTGTCCTGAAGTTCTCGGCCAAAAACATCCTTGGACTATACCCAAAACCTAGGGTACACGTACATCCTTTAACTTCCATAGTGAACACGAACTTCCTTAAGAATCAAAAATTTAGTAAGTTTCATCTTTTAACCAGAATGTTAGAAAGACTAATAGACTTGCCCATGTGCAATTTGTGACTCCAGGGCTCTCTCATATATATCCTTTTTATTTCATCAAATTGAGAAAATATTGCGAATAGAATAAGTATGATGCAATTGCATAGCATTCGACAGCTTTATATTCTTTAAATTTATAGCCAAAGAGATAGCAAGATGAACCATTTACCTCTGCGTTGACTTCTTTGAGATCTTTCTGCTGCTTTTCCAGCGTGGAAGTCAGTCGTAAAACTTTCCTCTCCAATCTTTTGACCTCATTTGTCAACTCCCGTTGATCCTCTTTATAATCACAAGGCTTCTGCGTAAGACTTGTACCATTTGGATCACCAATAGATTGGAAATAAAGCCTATTTGCATTTTCTTCTGAACAAGCCTGTTTGCAAACTGGGCAATTCTTCTTTTTTCCTTTTGCGCAGTATTCAAACCATTGCTGAAGACTTGTTTTTGCAACCACAACATATCACAAACAGAAAACAAATATATACTTATCCGATAAGGACAACAATTATCTCCATCAGATAGCCAAGCACGAATATAGAATTGTTTACAAGCCTAGCCAGCAACAACTTATAGGAGTAATGTTTTTTTTCCTCATAAGTAAACATAAAGATATGTTTGGTTTTAAAGGAAAATGTTTTACCTTAGGAAATCATTTCCCTGATAATCAGTAGTGTTTACTGGACAATAAAAGCAACTAAAATAAAGTAATTGTACAAGTTGTAGAATAGTGGTACAGGAGAAAAGTTTGGTAATATTTTTAGTATTTAAGGTTAACAACAATACATGAATGTTGATTAAAACAAATTATATAAAATTAGAGGTTATAAATTTGTTTCTAAAGAAAAGGACTGCAGCTCATAAGTGGCAGAAATAAATAATTTCTTAAAAAGAGCATTACATTTTTTTGATAACCGTGCACCTCGACTAATTACACAAGGCAACACCACCTCACGCAAGCATCAGGTACCGGGTAACTATGGAAAGAAATCACCTAAGGGTCGTTTGTTACAGGGATGGGATAGACAAAGTTATCACATGGATTAGCTTACCACATCATTGTGGTACAAACAGTGAGACAAATAATCTAAGGATTAACTAATACCCATAATCAAACGTAATAATACTACATTTTATCTCAAGATTATTATCCCTTATCACTCGTACCAAATGACCCCCTAGTATTTACTTATTTTCTATGGGATTTGAACCTAAGAACTCATGATTCTCAACCCCCTTCATAGACCAGTAGGCAGTAGCATTTCTTGTCATAACAAAACACCCAAAAAGAAATTTTCAGAGGTTAGAATATCTGTTTAATAGAATGAACGAACTCATATGCACAGGGGTAACAAATAACAATTCTGGGTTAGTAAAAAAATTGGATTTTTAATCAAAGTGAAATCCAAGCAAGCAAAAGCCAATAAAATCCTTTGATTATTTTCATAAATAAACCACTATTACTCTCAATTCGAATCAAGATTAGCTGAAATAAGAGTACCCAAATAGATTAAGAAAGGGAGAAGCTAACCATAGCTCGTGAAAAACATGACCACAAATAGTAACGGATTGAAGATCTTCGATAATAGGGTTTAGATCTTCATAGCAGATTGAGCAAATGGTTTTCCCAAAACTATTCACTCCAACCATTTCTCTGTCTCCTCCTTTTTTCTGTTTGTGGGTCATCAAGGGAAATGGAGGAAAGGAGGAGGGAAAACAAAATAGAACCAGCCGGGGCGGGAAGAAGAGGGAAAATTTCACAAATTTATTCTGCCTAAACGCATCTCCAACCTTACTAGTATCTAAGTTTACGAGATTGGAGACAACTCCAACCGAATTTTTCATTTTACTCTTTAAAAATATTATTATTATTTTTGTATTTTTTTATTTCATAATATAAATTCTGTCTTCTTTTTTCAAATAATCACTCTTCATGGTATATATTTTTACATGTTATATTACATTAAAAAATAATTACAAATAGTAAAGACCTAATTAGTGATCTTACATAATAGAAATAATATTAAAATAATTAAAAAAATGAAACAGAGAGAATGAATAATAGTTCTCTAAATTTGGAGAACACCTATGGCTATGAAGAGAGAGATTGAAAGTCCATTCTCTATTTTACTCAAAATAAAGAGTTAAATAAAAGAATGGTTGGAGATGGTCTAAGTGACAATTTCAATTGAGAAAACTATGAATAAGAAAAGCCTCTCGAGGAAATTATAATTTATCTCGAGTTGATAAACTTATTTGACAAATAAATGAAAATATATATATCAAGTTTAAGCTAAGGTAAAATTACAGTTATAAAACAAAAATACTTTAATTTATTTTTTAAGATAGTCATTGTCCACGTCATGGATTTTTAATTTCGAGTGTTATTTTCTAATGTTTGATTGACTCAAATATTTTGGAAAAATGTTTTTCAAATTAATTTATTTTTCTTAAATTTAAGAAAAATAATTTCCTTTGCAAAAACTAAGGAAAACATTTTCCAAAACTCTCCTCCAACCTCAAATTACAATATTTTTTTCTTACCCCACCCCTACCACGATCCCCCTCCCCTCAAATAAAAATTTAATTTCTTTTTAAAGAAAAAATTAAGAATTTATTTTTGAAAAATATTTCACGTTTTGAAAATTTTATTTTTTTATCCCATCCTAACCCCCTGTAATGACTTGTCCCCGTCGTTAGGAATAGGTCAATAGGAAAAGATTTCGGGCCAGAAAATTTTAGGTAATAACTTCGGAAAAATTTAGCCTAGGCCAGACTTTGACGAATTATAAGTCAGGTGAAGTCTAGGGTAATCATATGAATGATGGGAGATCAAATATCTAATTTGATTGGATAAGCTGATAGCAAAGACAATACGGAGCAGTTAAGCTTCGCGGAATCGCATTCGGGCGAGTAAAACTTCTAGAATCGATTTTGATGTGAAAGGTATATATTAATACGTTTTTGGAAGGGAGTGTGTTGTAAAATGGGGGCTTGGAGCACAAAATCCGAGCTCACTGTTCCGCATATCCCGCTAGAGCGGGATTATTTTCATCAAAGTGGGATAGTTGCGACTTAAGTCGTAGGAAAACCCCAGAAACTGTATTTTCTACAAAATCAGTTTCTAAAACTTCAAGAGGCGACCTAGGGCGAATTCCATCGATTTTCCACGAATTTACAAGCTTAATGTAAGGATTCTACTCTCTAAATTCGTGATTTGATCCCTAGAACCTAGAAAGTATGGTGGGTAATCATTTGAGAAGGGTTTGAGCTGAAAACCTATGGTGGAAAATAGCCCTAGGGTGGGGTTAGGATCATAGTTTTGGCCTAGGGTGTGAATTGTGTTATATTTCATGATAGTTAGGTCATTGTGTTGATCTTTTATATGTTTTTACTATTTTCTACATCAAGAACGAAAAGAATGAACCCGGGAAGGAAAGGCTCTTGCATTGTAAGATTGTTGAAACTTGAAATTGAGGTAGGTGATGGTCTAGTTTCCTCTTATGTGTTTCATATACTTGTTAAATTGCTTCATGATACACATGTGTGTGTATGAATAGAGAAACATGCTAGATTATGTGTGAAATGATTATTTGCTGGCCTATTTTGTGATGAATCTGCTCTTGGTGGTATAAATACTGTTAATATTGAATGTATTTGTGATTGTGGTTTGCTTGGATCGGGTGTCACATTCCGACACATGTTTGGATCGAGTGTCACATTTCGACACATATTTGAATCGGATGTCACGTTCTGACACATAATTGATTGCTTGCATGTCCCTTGAGAGGACCCTTATGTGAAGTTATAGCATGTGAAAGATATTAAGCTGTGATATTGATAAATATGGTTGAACTTGAGATTAGTTGACTTATTCTATATATGTATGTGCTTATTATGTTAAATTTACTTATCTATGATCCGCTCACTAGCTAACTGCGTGATCCTACCAGTACACCTTTGTTTTGTGTACTGATACTACTCTTGCTCTGCCATTTGTTGAGTATAGGGTATATTCAGCCTGCTACAGAAAAACCTTGGTTAGAAGATTAAGCTTGTTCGAGTCCAATGGTGAGTTGTTTGTTTCAAGCTGTCATGGACTCTTCTATGTTCTAGTCCCTTTTCAAGACTAAGATTTCAGATACTGTTTTAATATTATGACTTTTTTTGGAGGTGTTTCCCTTTTTTTATTCAGATATTTGTTAGAGTTTTGGTTCGGACGACTTTCAATTCCTAACATATTTCCGCACTTCTTGATATTTAAAAATGCTTGCTGAGTTTATGAGAACTTAGTCTTATTCTAATTTTATTCATGCTTTCAAATCTTAAAGACTATGTATATTTGTGATTATGGTTATTGGGCTACTTAGAATGATTCTCCCATGGGAGAGTTAGAGTGGGTGTCAATCACGACGGATCGGTGTGGTGACATCCCCCTCTCAAAAAAAAATTAAAACTTTATTTTTTTTGAAAAATATTTCAAAATAAAAAAATTTCATTTTTTGACCTCACCTCCGCCCCTCCCCCACCAGCCCCCCTCTCCCCTCACCCCATAAAAAAAAATTTAAAATATATTTTTGAAAAAATTTCAAATTTTGAAAATTTCTTTTTTTTTATTCCACCCCTACCCCGACACCCCACCCCACTAGTACCCCCCCCCCCCCAAAAAAATAAAAATTTGAAAGTATTTAAAATTTTAAAAATTTTATTTTTTTACTCCAGCCCACCCATCGCACACACACAAAAAAAATTAAAAATTTATTTTTAAAAAATATTTTAAGCTTTGAAAATTTTATTTTTTCACCGTACCCCTAACCCTGACCCCTTGTAAGCCCCCCCACCCAACTCCAAAAAAAAATATTTTTTAAAAAATTAAATTATTTGAAAGTTCGGTCTATAGTTGAGTGTGGTCGGATTTCGGTTCGAAAATCGACATCGAATCTAAATTTAAAAGTCGAATCTTGGGTTGAAAATCAATTTGAATCCCACATCGGGTGTCGAGGTCGGATCCCGAGTCAATTACTAGGGTTGATTTTAATGTCAGAAACTATTTTCCTAAAAAATATTTTTTACACTCCAGCCAAAAATAAAAGATATTTTTCTAAAAAATATTTTCATTCACTAACCAAACAATAAAAAATATTTTTTGAAAAATATTTGTTACTCACCAACCAAACATTAGAAAATAAGTAGAAACTATTAGTGATAGTGGATGAATGTCCCCATCCTTTTTTCGTCCACTTTCTTTTTACCTTCTTTTCCTCTTCTTTTTCCTTCTTTCCCTCAATTGGTCCCCCCTAATAATTTGCTTTTTTCCTCCTGCAGTGGCTATAAATAGCCATTGCCATTATGCATATGTAGGTGAAGAATTTTATATACACTGATATATATCTCTTTCTCTAATAATATCAAATTTCATTTATATTGCTATTTGGAAAATCAGGTTAGTTTATAACACGTTATCAGCACGAAGCTCTGCTATTTATTCAAGATAACAAAAGTGGTAAGAGTTTTATTTAAATTTATTTTCATAAAATGACAAATATTTCAAAAATTGAGTTTACTGCTCTTGATATCTCTGAAAAAAGCTACTCATTATGGGCACTTGATGCCGAAATTCATTTAGAATCAATGGGTCTGGCAGACACCATTAAAGATGACAATATGACATCCAATCAAGACCGTGCTAAAGCCATGATATTTCTCCGCCACCATCTTGACGAGGGACTAAAATTACAATATCTCACATTAAAAAATTCCCTTAAATTGTGGAAAAATTTAAAAGAAAGATATGACCACCTGAAGTTGGTCATGCTTCCACAAGCTCGTCATGATTGGCTAAATCTGAGATTAATGGATTTCAAAAATATAACTAAATATAATTCTGCTCTATTTAGAATTATAGCTTAGTTAAATTTATGCGGAGAAGAGACCACTGAGCAAGATAAACTTGAAAAGACATACTCCACATTTCCACCCGCGGATATGCTCCTGCAACAGCAATATCGCGAAAAAAAATTTAAAAAATATTCTGAATTACTTTCTCACCTTCTTATTGTTGAAAGACATAATGAACTATTAATGAAAAATCATGATAGTCGGCCAGTTGGTTCTTTGCCACTCCCTGGAGTGAATCAGGTAAATTCTAACCAACGAGAAAGAGGTCATGGCCCCAGTCGTGATCGTGGTCATAGTCAAATAAGAAATTTTAATCATGATACTCGGCTGGCATCGAGAAATGACCAGCAATATAAAAGGCAGGGTAAAAAGCCAGAAGCTTTGCTGAAGAATAATTCAGAAAGTGTATGTCATAGATGTGGAGGTGTGGGGCACTGGTCGCGGACTTGCCGATCGTCAAAACTTCTGGTTCAGCTATATCAGGCATCATTAAAAAGGGCAGAAAATAATCCAGAGACAAATTTTATCTCTGAAGATAATATTGAGCCTATGCATCTGGATGTAGCTGATTTCTTTAATTTTCTAGACGAAAATATCAATATTGACAGGATTAATAATATGTAAATATTTTTCTTTTATCTGTATTAAATATGATGTTTGTATTTTCCTAGTCAATGTAAATAAATAAAAATTTGTGTAATATACCATATGTTAATACTTATTTTATTTCTTATTAAAGAAAATATGGAAATGCCTCAAATTTTATTTGGATCAATGACCAATCACGAGGATATTTGTGTAATTGATAGTGGAACAATCCATGCTATATTTAAAGACGAGAAATATTTTTCTAACTTGCTAAGAAAAAAAGCAAATGTTACTACAATTTCTGGTAATTCAAAAATTGATAGAAGTCTCCGAAAGAGCTACTATAATTCTACTTAAGGGGACAAAAATTGTTATAGAAGATGCACTATTTTCTTCTAAATCCCTAAGAAACTTGTTAAGTTTTAAAGATATCCACAGAAATTGATATCATGTTGAGACACTAAATGAAATGAATATTGAATATCTTGGTATAACCAAGAGTGTCTCAGGCCAGAAATATATTTTGGAAAAATTACCAACTCTGTCATCTGGCCTATATTATGCAAAAATTAATGCAATTGAAGCACATATGATCGTAAACCAGAAGTTTACTGATCCAAATATATTTGTGCTATGGCATGATCGAATAGGTCATTCCAGATCAATAATGATGAGACGAATTCTTGAAAATTCAACTGGACATCCGTTAAAGAACTAGAAGATTCTTACAAATGACGAATTTTCATGTGCTGCTTGTTATCAAGGCAAATTAATTGCCAGACCATCGACCCTGAAGGTTGGCATCAAATCTCCTGGCTTTTTAGAGCGTATATATGGAGATATATGTGAACCTATTCATCCACCTAGTGTTAGCACAAATAATAAAATTGAGAACGCAATTCCCAGATTATCCAATTAAGGTCATTCGCCTTGGTAATGCTGGAGAATTTACATCCCAAACATTTAATGATTATTGCTTATCAATTGGGATAAAAATTGAACATTCTGTTGCTCATGTTCATACTCAAAATAGCATTGCAGAGTCATTTATAAAGCGCCTACAATTGATAGCAAGACCTCTACTAATGAAAACAAAATTGTCAATTACTGTTTGGGATCATGCTATCTTACATGCAGCAGCACTTGTACGTCTCAGACCGACACATTATAATAAATACTCTCCATCGCAATTAGTATTTGGTCATGAACCAAATATAGCCCATTTAAGAATTTTTGGTTGTGCGGTATACGTGCCTGTAGCACCACCACAACGTACAAAAATGGGCCCTCAACGAAGGTTGGGCATATATGTTGGGTTTGAATCACCCTCCATAATTCGACACCTTGAACCGTTGACTAGAGACTTATTCACTGCTCGATTTGCAGATTGTCAGTTTGATAAAACAATTTTCCCGCCATTAGGGGAGAGAAAAAAGAACCTGAAAAAGAAAAAAAAATTGCGTGGAAAGTTTCATCACTATCACATTTTGATCCACGTACCCGCACATGTGAACAGAAGGTCCAGAAGATCATCCACTTGCAGAAAATAGCAAATCAAATGCCAGATGCATTTACTGATTTGAAACGGATAACTAAGTCACATATACCTGCAGTGAATCTACCTATCTGGATTGATGTCCCAAAAGGACCATCTACAAGTATCATAGCTTCTGAATCCCAAACACGCCAGAAGCGTGGTAGACCGTTGGGTTCAAAGGATTAAAATCCTAGAAAAAGAAGCGTGAGAAATAATAAAGATGATACTACAAAAGAACCTCCTAAAGAAGGTCAAGATTTGAGTAATACTGATATTCCTGAAGAAATCAGTGAACCCGACACTCAAGTGAATGAAGAAATTTCAATAAATTCTTCTGGTGATGAGATAAATTTAGATCGGTCTAAAATTACGGTTGATAATGTTTTTGCATATAACGTTGCATTTAACCTCATGCAAGATAGTGAAAGTCTTGAGCCTAAATCCATCGAAGAATGTCGACGTAGATGTGTTTGGCCAGAATGGCAAAAGGCAATTCAATCCAAATTAGACTCACTTGCTAAACGTGAGGTTTTTGGACCTGTAGTCCAAACCTCTGAAGGTATAAAATCAGTTGGCTACAAATGGGTTTTTGTGCGAAAACTAAATGAGAGAAATGAAATTGTAAGATACAAGACACGCCTTGTTGCACAAGGATTCTCTCAAAGACCCGAAGTCAACTATGAAGAAACATATTCACCTGTTATGGATGGAATAACTTTTCGATATCTCATCAGTTTAGCTGTACATAAAAATCTTGAAATACATTTAATGGATGTAGTTACAGCTTACCTTTTTGGTTTACTTGATAATGACATTTACATAAAAATTTCAGAAGGATTAAAATTGCCTGAAGCATGTAAAAAGTCTCGGAAAGTATACTCAATAAAACTGCAAAGATCATTATATGGTCTGAAACAATCAGAGCGCATGTGGTATAATCGCCTAAGTGAGTACTTAATAAATGAAGGCTATATTAATGATGTTATTTGTCCATGTGTTTTTATTAAGAAAACGGAATTAGAGTTTGTTATACTCGCCGTTTATGTTGATGACATAAATCTCATTGGAACCCCTGAAGAGGTCCAAAAGGCAATTGAATATCTAAAGAAAGAATTTGAAATGAAAGACCTTGGAAAGACAAAACTTTGTCTAGGTCTACAAATTGAACATTTAGTAGATGGAGTTTTTATCCATCAATCTGCCTACATTGAGAAAATCTTAAAAAAGATTTTACATGGACAAAGCACATCCATTAAGTACTCCAATGGTTGTTCGATCACTTGAAGTGGAAAATGATCCATTTCAACCTCCAGAAGAGGGTGAAGAAATTCTTGGTCCTGAAGTACCATATCTCAGTGCTATTGGTGCACTTATGTACCTTGCTAATGCAACTAGGCCTGATATAATATTCTCTGTCAATTTGCTGGCTAGGTATAGTTCATCCCCAATGCGAAGGCATTGGAACGGTATCAAACATATTTTGCGATACCTGAAGGGTACTATTGATATAAGTTTGTTTTATACTAACAAAGGTTGCGCAAACCTTATTGGTTATGCAGATGCAGGTTATTTATCAGATCCATAGAAAGCTCGATCTCAGACAGGTTATCTGTTTACACACGGAGAGACTGTTATATCATGGCCATCTACAAAGCAGTCCATTGTTGCTACTTCTTCAAATCACGCTGAAATAATAGCAATTCACGAAGCAAGTAGAGAATGTGTGTGGTTGAGATCGATGAAACAGTTCATCAAAGAAAGATGTGGTCTGGAAATGAATGTTAAAGTACCCACAATTATATTCGAAGACAATGTTGCGTGCATAGCTCAATTGAAAGATGACTTCATAAAAGGAGACCTAACAAAACATATTTTACCAAAATTGTTCTTCACACATGACCTTTAAAAGAATGGTGATATTGATGTACAACAAGTTTGTTCAAGTGATAATCTTGTAGATTTATTCACAAAGGCATTACCAACATCAACTTTTGAGAAATTAAGATATAAAGTTGGATTGCGTCGTCTCCAAAATATCAAATGAAGTTTTCATCAGGGGGAGAAAAATACGCGCTGAACTCTTTTTCCCTTAATCAAGGTTTTGTCCCAATGGGTTTTCCTGATAAAGTTTTTAATGAGGCAGCACTCAAAGCGTATTACCAGAAGTTGTGTACTCTTTTTCCTTCACTATGTTTTTCCCATTGAGTTTTTTCCTAGTAAGGTTTTAACGAGGCACACCATCAGAATAATTATGTATATTGTAATGAGGCACATTTCACGTGGACATCCAAGGGGGAGTATTAGTGATAGTGGATGAATGTCCACATCCCTTTTTCGTCCCCTTTCTTTTTACCTTCTTTTCCTCTTCTTTTTCCTTCTTTCCCTCAATTGGTCCCCCCTAATAATTTGCTTTCTTCCTCCTGCAGTGGCTATATGTTGGTGAAGAATTTTATATACACTGATATATATCTCTTTCTCTAATAATATCAAATTTCATTTATATTGCTATTTGGAAAATCAGGTTAGTTTATAACAGAAACCAACTTATTTTTCAAGAAAACATTTTTTAGGAAAAATTTTCATTCATACCAAACACACCCTTCATTTAATAACTTTATCAAGTTTAAGCTAAGTTGAAATTATAGTAAATGTAAATTACACGACTCTGACCCACTTAACGAATAGAGAAGATCACAAGATGCTTATTTTATTCTTAAAAAATCAATGCAAAAAAGAAGGGAGAAAGTTTTCATTTTTCGGTATTTCAGTTCACAAAATCTGAGGCAAGACCTCTACAAATATAGAGAATGAAAAGATGAGATGGAGATGCAATTCATTTGCTTTTCACACTTTAAAATTCCAACAATTTTCTTTGTTGGAATCGCCCGTCAAAAGTCAGTTCACTCGCAAGCCAGTTTTGAAGATGACACTAACACTAATTAGTAGCT
This sequence comes from Solanum dulcamara, assembly GCF_947179165.1. Taxonomy (NCBI): domain Eukaryota; kingdom Viridiplantae; phylum Streptophyta; class Magnoliopsida; order Solanales; family Solanaceae; genus Solanum; species Solanum dulcamara. Next base: position 69,193,340 of record NC_077238.1, on the reverse strand, counting down.
AATGATGATTGACACAGTATGAAAAAGTCTTGAAATTCCGGAGCAAAACAATGAGAAGGGAATTTAACTAATTAATTCCTTTAGTAAAAAAAATACACCATGCAAATAAAGTAAAAAAAAAAAGTTATGTATAAACCGTTGAATTTCCTTTGACATAAGGGAGAATTCCAGTGAAGTGACAAATCAAGAATATACTTCAATCATATATTCAAATCTTGAACATGATAATTTAAGAGTAATTTTTTGAATTTCTACGAAAAAATTCTTGTTCTACCATTATTTGAAATGATTTTTTTTTTTTTTTTTTTTATATTTGCCTGTATTTGTAGAGTATAATTCATTTGTTATAATAATGCATGTAATTTTTTTTATGATTAATATCTTTATTTAGACTTTTATAAGAGTGGATCTTCATGTTGATTTGAATCTACAATTATACATAGCCATATAAGATTTGTTTTGCAACATCGAGAATTAATCAAGAATTTGCACAATTTTATGAAACAAGAACTTCAGTGGTCAGTACAAATTATAAGAATTATATATGTTAATATGGAGCAATTTAACATAAAGCAACAGTGGTCTAGTGATAAAATAGTAACTTGCCGTAGTGCAGACCCTGGTTCGATGCCCAGATGGTGCATCTGTATTTTTGTTTACCGTAGAGAATATTTCTAAACTTTTACATTATCGACCTTTTTTTTTAGTCTTACATGTAACAAATTTTCTTAAAAAAATAACAATTATATTCAAAATAGAGCACAAACCCAAAAGGCCAACACTATTTCATATATTATTTACGTTTAGTAATGAAGATTCAAAATTTATAGAAAACTTTGATTAAATTAAATGTTTAGAAATAATTAAACATCAAGTCAGGATGGCCGAGTGGTCTAAGGCGCCAGACTCAAGTTCTGGTCTTCGTAAGAGGGCGTGGGTTCAAATCCCACTTCTGACATTCTTTTATAAAATATTTTTTCCTTTCCACTAAAACTATAAATAACAATATGCTATCGATTTTGCTTTGCATTTTTAGGTTTCCAATCCATGTATTTGCTTATGATTTTAAATCCGTTTGGTTCTTGTTTTAAGGGAGTTGATATTCATATAATAATCAACTTAAAATAGTAATATTATTTTGTTAATTAGTATTTTAATTTCAGTATAAAATTCAGTATAAGTTAAAAAAAACTTATGTATTATTTTATATAGAAGTATAAGGTTGAAGCACAAGAAATTTGAGGTTGAAGAAGATCAATGTCGACACCAACAAATTATGCAGAAATGTTAATGTCACTTTCACTCATTGCCTAGGATAACCAAGTTGCTAATTATTATTTCTTGGTAAAATTGGCTTCATGTAGTAGAAACAAAACCTTTTATTCCTCTCTACAACTACTTCTTAGAAAGGCTAAAAGCTTAATTCCACTAGACAAATGACAATTCCCTCTATGAGGAGAAGATATAATAATGTAATTTCTTTGTAAGTTGAAGTCTTTCCCTCTTAGGAAGAAAGGATTTGTATAGGCTCATCCTTTCTGTATATTTTGGTGTAGGTAATGTGCGATTTCTTTTTATATTGAGTTTAGAGGTTTGGTCTGAAAGAGTCTATCTTTCATTGATGTACAATTGTCTTTGTTTTATACATAAGAGAGGACATTGACATGAAAGAAAATAAAGAAATAGTAAGGAAAATATCCATAAATAAGGAAAGCTAATAATGTACATTAAGAGGGAGATATGACTCTACACCAAATAAGAAAATAGCATTGAAGAGAAGGACATGCAGAATAGGAATATGAAATATTCCTGATACGCCCTCTCAAGATGGTGGTGTATCAGAGACACCAATCTTGGACAGAAACCGTTCAAAATCATAGCGGGATAGCGGCTTCGTTAATAAGTTAGCAAGATGATCCTTTGTTGAAATGTGAGCAACCCGAAGCTGACCACGTTGAACCATAGAACGAACAAAGTGATAATCAATTTTCAAGTGTTTCATTCGTGAATGGAATACTGGGTTTGTAGAAAGGTAAGTCACACCTAAATTATCACAATGGATCACTGGTGGTCCAGAAAGGGAAAGAGAAATCTCCTTGAAGATTCTGGATCCAACATAATTCAGCAGCCGTAGAAGCGACTGATCTATACTCAGCTTCAGTAGATGAGCGAGCTACTGTTCGCCGCTTTTTTGATCACCAGAAAATTGAATTTTTATCAAGAAAGACTATGTACGCACTAGTAGAGATATGATTATCACGATTTCCAGCCTAATCAGCAACAGAAAAAGGCATGTAAAACCAAAGGAGATTCCTTGGAAAAGTAAATCCCTTTATCCATTGTTCCAGCAAGATAACAGATCACCCGTTTAAGAGAAACCAAATGATTTGCAGTTGGTCTATATGAAAACTGAACTAGCTAATTGGTAGCAAATGTAATGTCAGGCCATGTTAGTGCCAAGTATTGGAGACATCCAACCAAACTTTGATAGTCTTTTGAATCACTCAAATGAGCATTATCCTCCATTTGCCAGATTATTAGTAGTTACAAGCGGGTTAGAAACAGATTTTTGCACCACTCATTGAAGCCCTCTCAACAATATCCTCAATGTACTTCCGTTGAGATAGATATAAGCCTTTTGGAGTGCGAATCACTTGGACACCCAAAAAATAAGCGTGTTGCCCCAAGTCTTTGATTGAAAATCGCTTACCAAGCTTAGCAATAAAGATATCAATTGCCTTCTGATTATTCCCTGTCACAATCAGATCATCTATGTAGACTACCAAGTATATGATAACATTAAGCTTAGAATAAATAAAGAGACAATGGTCAGACCCAGATACCGCAAAATCCAGAGAAAGAAGTTAGTCCCGCAATTTCGAGTACCAAGCACGTGGAGCCTGTTTGAGACCATATAAAGCCTTATGTAGTTTACATACATAATTAGGCAGAGTAGAATCAACAAAGCCTTGTTGTTATGCCATGTATACATCCTCCATCAAATGCCCATGGAGAAAGACATTATTCACATCCAATTGATGTAAGTTCCAATCTTTACTAACAACAAAAGATAAAATAACTCGAACTGTATTATGTTTATTTAGGAGAGAATGTTTCAATGTAGTCAATACGTGGACGCTGAGTAAATATTTTAGCAACTAATCGCGCCTTATATTTATTCAAGGTACCATCTGAATTTTTCTTTACCTGAAAGATCCACTTGCAACTAATTAAATTTTATGATTTAAATCTTGGAACAAGTGTCCATGTCCCCTATTATTTCAAGACATTATATTCCTCCATCATAGCGGATTTTCAGTCCAGATCTTTAAGAGCTTCGGAAATATTCTTTGGTTCAGGTTTGTGGGAAGAAGTAGGTGTATGAGGTGGAGAAGATTTGTTGGTGATTCGAGTGGAGAAGCAAAGCTTGTTGGTAGGTTTGTGAATATTTTTTTTAGAGCAGGTGATCATGGAGTGAGACGGTGGAACAGGTTGTGATTTGGCTTGTGATAATGGTGCTTTGACTACTTGCATTGAAGGAGTGCTTGAAGATTCAGTTTGCTTTTAGCTTGTGATTTGGACAGTAGCAGGTGAGAGAGTAGTAGAGACTATCGGAGGTGCATTGATGGGACTTAAGGTGGTACAACTAGGTAATGACCCATGTCTTGATGAGATTCCCATTAATTCATTTGATGAATAATCATTTCTCGGTGATGTCAAGAAGCAAGAAGAACTTCTATTTACAGAGTGAGTGGCCATCAAGGGGGCTGAGTTAGTTGAAGAAGAGGAAATAATAGGAACAATAAAATGAGGAGCCCACGTCGAAAGTGTTTCTTCTGTAGGGCTAGAAGTTGTAGAAGCCAGAGTAAAGAATGAAAACTCCTGCTCTACAAAGTTGACATGGCAGGAGATGAGTATGTTAGATGCGGAGGGATCAAAGTAATTGTAGGAACTTTGATTAGTAAAGTATCCCACAAAGACACATGGTTTCGAACGAGGCTCTAATTTATTTTGAGAATAAGGACGCAACCATGGATAGCATAGACAATCAAAAACTCGGAGCTTTCGATAATTTAGAGAACTACCAAATATGCAAAGATAATGAAGACTTATTATGAAGCAAAAGAGTTGGCATCCGATTGATAAGTTAGACAGCGGTCTGGAAAGCAAAGGATCAAAAAGATAAAGGAAGTTTGGCAACATGAAGGAGGGTAATACATGTTTTCGCAATGTGTCGATGACGATGATCACTATAGTTTTCTTTTTTTATCTTCTTTATCTGAAAATAGGTTTGATTTGTATCATTGTGTTCAGGTGTGTGAGGCGGGGTTAAGAAACGAGAGATTTCATTGGAAGTAAAGAATTATCGAAGATGAATGAACTCACCACCATTATTTGAGTAAAAGGAAACAATGGATCTATTAAAAAAAATTCAACCATGATTTTAAATTTTGGAAAAATTTGGGAAACCTCAGATTTTCTTTTCATGGCAAATAACCAAACATACTTTGTAAAGTGATCAATAAAACTGAGATAGTAATAGAAACCATCGATAGATGGGATTGGAGTAGGCCCACACACATTAGATTATATCATCTCTAATGGAGAAGAAGTTATTGAGGAAGTTGCAAATGGAGTTTTATGCATTTTATTACACTTGCATGAATTAATTTTTTTTTAAAGGAAACAAATTTGGAAGAAATATCCAAGTAACTAAAAATTTGACGCAAAATAGGAGAAGATGGATGACTAAGACGATAATGCCAAGTTGAAATCGATGAGAGATGAACAAAATATGCTGAGTGCGGTGAACTGGGAGATGACATGGATTTGATAGGACACTCATAAACTCCACCTCTAGGTTCTTGTTATATTCCGTAGTTTTGCACATTGGACTATTCATGAGCTAACAGACATAAATCCAAGGACTTTTAATTTTAAATTTTAAAATGGCACGATTCGATTGTAAATGACAAGTTATATGAATAATATATGTGAAGTTAAAGACAACTTAAGAAGGACCCTTGAGCCAAATCAAAGTGGAAGCCATCAGATATATTTTTTCTTAAAGTCACATTTTTGGGTGGGCTAACTTCGGGAGGCCATAACCCCTTTAGCATTTGGGAATTTGGAAAAACTCTCAAAATAAAAGTTGTAGAAAATTGAAATAGATTTCCAACAATAGGTCGTGGGTTAGGAGGCGACATTGGGAAAAGGAGATATGGACATTTTAAGGTGGAAGGGTTGAGCTGAACAGTGGATTCAGCACAACCCGACTCCAACTCGGGTCAGGCCCAATATCCACACTCTTTAAGGGATATTTTCAACCTCCCTCATTTTTAGACCAAGAATATCCAGAAATTTCCAGAGAGAGAGAGAGAGAGAGGAGAATCCTTGAAAGAAACATCAATTTCGACCAAAATCTAAGCCCCGAATTCCAAAACTCATGAAGAGAAAATTGTTGTACGTCGCGTTGCCTTCAATTTGAGCTAAAAATCAACCAAGAAGGAGTGTTAATGTGTTTGATGCATATTAAGGTAATATTCAAGTCTCATTTTCATTGTTAACAAGTTTATTTAGAGTTTTAACGGATTAGAATGGAGAAAATAATATTATAAACTCATTTGTCGTTTTATTGAGATTTATGGATTAAAGAGCTATTTTGGGTGGATTAAATGAATGAATTTAGCTGAGTTATGGTGTATAATAATTGTTGATATTGTTTTGATGTTGTTAATGACTTGTTGTTCTTGAATTTGGAAGAATAAGGTGCATGAAGATATTATACATATTTTGGAGCTGTTTGGTATGATATGTTGGGGACTGTTTCATGGTTGTTACTAACTGTTTTGTGGGCTGGAATGTCGGGGGATTAGCTATAGTTGTTGTTGTTGTTGTTATACTATGGATATACTAAAGTAAAGAGGTGAATACAAGCATTGTCATCCGAATGTATATTGGGCTGTTTTGGAAGTAACTTAAGGATGAATTTAATTTTATATTGATATGAAATTGTTTTTATTATTGTTGTTGATGTTTTAATTGGTGTTTGGCTGAATTGGAATTTCAAGGATTATTACGTTTGCAGAGGAAATGTTGCCCTAATTTTGTTAAGTTTCATTTGTACTTGGCTTAGTTAGTAAGTAATGTGGATATCTAATTGTGGCCTATGTCATCTTAATTTTAGACCCACGAGCTCGAGAAGTAGATGTTGGACGTTTAGATAAAGTTCAAGGTATGTAAATATATCATTTCTTTCTTTTGGCATGTCTTAGATATAAGCGATATATGATATGAGCTTGGAGTAATTCTATTCATAAATTCTGAGTATAATTCCCGATCCTTATTTATTTCCCATTGTGATTGAGCTATTGCCCTCAAGTCCTCTATATATTGGAAGTGTATAAAAGTCCCTATTTTTGCAGGCTTTATCATAATTAGCGTCCTTAACTTACAATAGCAGTTCCCACTATTTTTTGCATTACCCACACCCAGGTGATGTGTACTTGTCGCGGACCACACTGCCTCTCAGATTAAACTCAAGCTTTAATATTTTGTTACTGCATGTCCCAAGTCCGCAACGCGGACTTGTCGCAGACCATACCGTCTCTTGCTTAAATTCTTGATTTTTCTTGGGTTATTCCTCATGGCCAAGTCCGCGACGCGGACCTATCGCGGACTACACTGCCTTGGCCAATAAATTCCATACTTTAGGCATTCGAGTGTTACTTATTCTATTGAGTCTCAGACAATAATCTAATTGTATATGGTTGCTCATGATATTCTACTCATGCATACTATTATTACCTCTTTTACCGAGTCCCATAATGGGCCGAGTATGTTGTTATGCATAGTTTTACTATATTATTCACCGAGTCCCATAATGGACCGGGTATGGTAAAGTGTACACTGCTCTGTTCACCGAATCCCTTGCTAAAGGGTCGGATATGATATAAATATATACATATGACGATATAATAATATAATTGTAACACCAAGTCCCATAATGGGCCGGGTACGGTATATGATGATGATATGCATGATTTTATTTCATAAGACGCAGACACAGTGATTTATTATTTTTTATACTTGTCTCCTGAATCTTTATTTCAGATGTGATCTCCTTTATGGTATTTTATGCTTTATATACTCAGAACGTATTCTGTACCGGCCCCCTCTCTTTGGGGAGCTGCATTTCATGCCCGCAGGTACAAATACTCATTTTGGGAATTTGCCAGCTTAGGATTTCCAGTCAGCTATTTTGGAGTGCTCCATTGTATCGGAACCTAGATTTTGGTACCGATCCTTTTGATGTATATATTTATTTATTCATGGGTACGACGGGTGCCCTGTCCCGCCATATGATACTGTTGATACTTTTAGAGGTCTGTAGACATATGTGTGAATTGTGTATAAGTTTGTTCAGCTGAGTCTATATGATGTGCTATGGATATTGATATGTAATTGCAGCCTTGTCGGCCTGTGCGTCCTTTCATGATATGATAGTGATAGTGATGACTCCTTAAGAGACAAATGATAGGATGTATTATATGAAAATATCATGAACTATTGGAGTTCTTATGTAAGTTATTATATTATTCGTGGTTCATCTTAACTGTATCTGATAGGTATGTATATGGGTGTCCAGGTCGGGCCCCAGTCACGACCTATGGAGTTGGGTCGTGACAGTTCTCCCGCTACTAGAAGCACCCCCGTGCGACAATCCTTCACAATAAATGAAAAAAGTGAGAATTTAACAGAAATATTATTTTGATTGCACAATTGATAAACAAAAATCAAATTCTTTTTTATTTTTGGAACACATAGAACATTAGAGAGGCGAAGAGGACAAGCAAAAGTATTAAGAGCAGTGGAACCACTATGTGCCACACTCAAAGATTTACCATCATCACTACCATAATCAGTATGGAGTGATAGATTCTCAAGGTCACTAGTAACATGATGAGATGCACCCGAATCAACAGACCAATCAGTAGAGCTGGTAGAAGATGAAATAAAGTTGGCACGTGGTTGAGGGTTGCCTGTTGAATTTGAAGGCGCAGAAGATCCCATAGAGGGAGCAAACCATGGAAAAGCTGCTTGTAATTTTCGACATTTCTTAACAACATGCCCAGGCTTTTCACAGTATTGACATATCACTCGAGGACTTTGCCTGTTTCTTTGTCTTGAATTCATTGGCTGAATGTTATGGTTACTAGAAACATTTTGGTTATGAAAAGTGGATTGTCGATTTTTTTTTGTTGCGAGATTTGTTTGAGTTATTCTTGGCAACAAAGTTGTCAATGATTGGCATTGAAGAGGCAGTACTCTGGTGACAAAGATATGCCTCATAATCACATAATTTCTCATGAAGTTCATCAAAAATGATAGGTAAATCACGTGTGCGAAGTGAATTACAGATCCCTCGATATTCAGGCGAAAAACCATAGATCACATGAAGAGTTATATCATCCATGGTAAGAGTTGTTGGGTTTAATTGATAGGTTGAATGGGAAATTAAGGGAAAAAGAAGTGGAGAGGAAATGATATGTTCTCTCTTGCTTTATTAAATAAGCTTTGGTCCCACATAGGTGGTGGAAATGAAAAATCTCCTACTTAAAAGTAGAAGCACTCCTTCATGTTGCTAAAGGGTCAAGAAGAGGGTCTCCCCTTGCGCCGTCGTCGTCATCGCTCGCTCGGCTCGGCTTCGGCTACGGCTACGGCTACGGCTACGGATTCGAATTTGGATTTGGATTTGGATTTGGTCAATTGATATGATTTATTGATAATCTTTTTGGACCAAATTTTCTTTAAATTTTTAATTAATTAATATTATTTATTTATTTAATTAATTAAGTGGAAAAAAAAATTCCTGACCCGCGACCCGCGACCCGTTTCTTTCCCGGATTAATTTAAAATTTCCCTCCGTTTTTTCCAATGGATTTTTGAAAGGTTGCAACCTTGTCTAAAAAGTTGCAAACCTTTCCTCAACAGGCAAACCTTTTCCCAACAGGTGCCTTTTCTTAAAAGGTGTAAACAGTCTATATATATATCTGTTAATCCTCAGAATGTTCCATATGAAATTCTGAATATATACCATCTTCTTCTTCTTTCTGCACTTCCTAAAACTCGTGTGAAATACAGCCATCAAGTGGTTCAAAGTCATCAAAGGAATTTGGATTTGGATTTGGATTTGGATTTGGTCAATTGATATGATTGATTGATAATCTTTTTGGACCAAATTTTCTTTAAATTTTTAATTAATTAATATTATTTATTTATTTAATTAATTAAGTGGAAAAAAAAAGTCCTGACCCGCGACCCGTTTCTTTCTCGGATTAATTTAAAATTTCCCTCCATTTTTTCCAACGGATTTTTGAAAGGTTGCAACCTTGTCTGAAAAGTTGCAAACCTTTCCTCAACAGGCAAACCTTTTCCCAACATGTGCCTTTTCTTAAAAGGTGTAAACAGTCTATATATATATCTGTTAATCCTCAGAATGTTCCATACGAAATTCTGAATATATACCATCTTTTTCTTCTTTCTGCACTTCCTAAAACTCGTGTGAAATACAGCCATCAAGTGGTTCAAAGTCATCAAAGATTTGCAGTACCTCTACTTTGGTGAGTAAATCGTTCTATCCTGGGAGGAAAGATTCCATAACCTCGGGTACTTTGAGGGGAATAATTTCCTTAAGGATACACTGTGCAGTCAGTGGACTCGATTTTGTTCTTGCATTAAATTTCCAGATTCTGTTTTTATTATTTTCAGAAGTTTCTGTTACTGTTTAATATTTTCCAATACAGTTTACTAACAATCTTAATGAAATTATTATTATTATTGTTTTCTAACCAAACTGTATTCTGTATTTGGAGACTAAAACCTGTGTGGTTTTCTACTCCGTATGAAATAAATATTCTGATTTGAAGAGTATAAAAACTTCGTTGGAATATTAAAGTTCATACTTGTACAACGATTTGAAGAGTATAAAAACTTCGTCGTTGTTTTTTGTAAAAGGTCTGATATTCTGAAATATTAAGACAGTTTGTCTATTTTAACAGTGAAAAGAAATGGCAAGTGATACTGCTACTACTTCTGCGACTGTTGCTGCAACAAGCCGCACTTCTGTGCCACCGGCAGAAAAACCAGGAAAATTTTCTGGAGCCAACTTCAAAGGATGGCAGCAAAGGGTGTTCTTTTGGCTTACCACTCTTGGTATGCAGAAGTTCACTAACGAAGATCCTCCTGTGACCGCTGCTGATATGCCGGCCAATGAAAAATTTATGATTACTGAGGCATGGACACAGGCAGATTTTCTATGCAAGGGCTACATCCTAAGTGCTTTGGATGATGATTTGTACAATGTCTATAGTGCTGTGAAAACTTCTAAAGAATTATGGGATGCACTTGAGAAGAAGTACAAGACTGAAGACGCATGCTTGAAAAAATTTGTGGTTGCTAGGTTCCTAGACTATAAAATGATAGATAGCAGAACTGTTGGAACCCAAGTTCAAGAACTACAACTTATTTTTCATGACCTTATTGCTGAAGGTATGGTAGTTAATGAAGCATTTCAAGTGGCTGCGATGATAGAAAAATTGCCTCCTTCGTGGAGAGATTTCAAAAATTATCTAAAGCAAAAGCGTAAGGAAATGAAGTTGGAAGATCTTGTGATTCGTCTCAAGATTGAGAAAGATAACAAAATAGCAGAAAAGAAGTTGCGTGGAAATTCAACAATTATGGGAGCGAACATCGTTGAAGATGCTGCTCCAAAGAATAAGAAAAGGAAGCAACCTTTTGGAAAGAATCAGGAGCAGAACAAGAAAAAGTTCAAGGGCAATTGTTATAATTGTGGGAAAGTTGGACACAAAGCTTCAGATTGTCGTCTTCCGAAAAAGGACAAGAGAAAGGGACAAGCCAATATGGTGGAAAATAAAGAAGGTATTGATGATCTGTGTGCAATGCTTTCAGAATGCAACCTAGTAGGTAATCCCAAAGAATGGTGGCTTGATTCGGGAGCTACTTCGCATGTGTGTGCAGTCCGAGAAGCCTTCTCTACTTATTCCCCTGCAGCACCTGATGCAACGATCTATATGGGAAATTCTGCAACTGCAAAGATTGAAGGATATGGGAGAGTATTTCTGAAAATGACATCCGGCAAGGTGGTGACGCTGAACAAAGTGTATCATGTTCCAGAAATGCGAAAGAATTTGGTGTCTGCCGGCCTTCTTATCAAGAATGGATTCAAGTGTGTTCTAGTTTCAGATAAAGTAGTTGTCAGTAAGAATGAAATGTATCTAGGAAAAGGCTACCTCACTGAGGGTCTTTTCAAACTAAATGTAATGGTTGTTGATGATAATAAAGTTCAAGCTTCTTCTTACTTACTTGAGTCAAATAATTTATGGCATTCACATTTAGGACATGTCAATCATAAAACCTTGCGAAAACTGATTAATTTAAATATATTGCCTAACTTTGATTGTAATAAATCAAAATGTCAAGTATGTGTTGAATTTAAGTATGCTAAGCATCCTTATAAATCTATTGAAAGGAATTCTAGTCCCTTAGAATTGATTCACACAGACATTTGTGATATGAAATCTACACCAACTCGTGGTGGAAAGAAGTATTTTATAACTTTTATTGACGATTGCACTCGATATTGTTATGTATATTTGCTTAATAGTAAGGATGAAGCAATTGATGCATTTAAGCAATACAAGAACGAAGTAGAAAATCAATTGAATAAAAAGATAAAAATGATTAGAAGTGATAGGGGTGGAGAATACGAATCTCCTTTTGAAAAGATATGTTTAGAATATGGAATTATTCATCAAACTACTGCCCCCTACACACCTCAATCAAATGGAGTTGCGGAAAGGAAAAACCGAACATTAAAAGAAATGATGAATGCTTTATTAATAAGTTCTGGTTTACCGCAGAACTTGTGGGGGGAAGCTATCCTTACAGCTAATCGAATATTAATATTATTTATTTATTTAATTAATTAAGTGGAAAAAAAAAAGTCCTAACCCGCGACCCGCGACCCGCGACCCGCGACCCGTTTCTTTCCCGGATTAATTTAAAATTCCCTCCGTTTTTTCCAACGGATTTTTGAAAGGTTGCAACCTTGTCTAAAAAGTTGCAAACCTTTCCTCAACAGGCAAACCTTTTCCCAACAGGTGCCTTTTCTTAAAAGGTGTAAACCGTCTATATATATATCTGTTAATCCTCAGAATGTTCCATACGAAATTCTGAATATATACCATCTTCTTCTTCTTTCTATACTTCCTAAAACTCGTGTGAAATACAGCCATCAAGTGGTTCAAAGTCATCAAAGATTTGGAGTACCTCTACTTTGGTGAGTAAATCGTTCTATCCTGGGAGGAAAGATTCCATAACCTCGGGTACTTTTAGGGAAATAATTTCCTTAAGGACACACTGTGCAGTCAGTAGGCTCGATTTTGTTCTTGCATTAAATTTCCAGATTCTGTTTTTATTATTTTCAGAAGTTTCTGTTACTGTTTAATATTTTTCAATACAGTTTACTAACAAGAGTTGCTCCAGTAGAATTAATCATAGTAACCAATTACTTGATATGCTGAAGATAAGATGACATAGATTGTGTTCCTTTCATGACTTGAGCAAGAGACTCCTTTAGACCTAGGAGTCTAGCACGAGAAGGTTTCACATATGTATTATGAAAGGTGGTCCAGACATCATAGGAGGTATCCGCTGAAAGAACCAATGAAACTACCTCAGAGGATAAATATGCAACTAAGGCACTGCGGATCAATTGATCCTGTCTATTCCAAAATTCAGAAGTTACTTCATAACTTGTAAATCCATATCCTATCAATAGTGAGCGCCATTAAGTATACCTAATTTGATAGTTTGATGGTATAAGCTTGATAAGGGCTTGTGCCGATGCATTGATGGATAAAAGTTGAGACTCATGAGTAAGATTAGATGACGAAGAAAGTGAAAAAGAAGGTGTGATTCTTGTGGATGTATTTAGTGTTTGTGATGTATGTGGGGGAATAGAGTAAGTAGTCGTGACAGTGAGTTGCTAGGGAGGAAACACTAAATTTGGGTAGGCGTGGGATGTTTCTAATGGTGAATGATGAAGGAATTATTGATTGGTAATGGTGGAGTAGAGGAAACAATTGATTCAGTTGTAATGGGAAGTGAAGCAGTGGCGGAGGTGTTTTCTACCATGAGAATTTTTTTTTGCTCAACCCCCCCCAAAAATTACTGTAGTGTGGCTATGGCTCTTGATACCATGAAAGAGTTATGTGTAAGTCTATCTTTCATTAATGTACAATTGTCTTTGGTTTATACATAAGAAAGGACATTGACGTGAAAGGAAATAAAGAGCTAGTAAGGAAAATATCCACAAGTAAGGAAAGCTAATAGTGTACATTAAAAGGGAGATATGACTCTACGCCAAATAAGGGAATAACATTGAAGAGAAGGATCTGCAGAATAGGAATATGGAATATTCCTAATATGGTCATGTCCGTCTTTAAATACAACTTTTTATTGGAATAGACGTGGTTGGGATCGACCCTAATCCCAACACTAAAGGCTCACAACCCTTGACCAATTTAAGAAGCGAGAACTGTTTCATATGTTTTTTCAGGTTTATTTTTCTCTATTTCTATTTATAATTATGTTATATTATAAATTTCTAAGAGTGTAAGTGTTATAACTCAATTTATTAAGTCGGGGTTGATTTAAAAAAAAATTGTGTTAGATATATTAAACTTATGAAAAACACTTCTTGAGTAATTGTAGTGGTGAACTTATGTTTTCAAATCTAAAGAATTGTATTTGCTTGACATGTATTTGGTGAACTTAAGAGTTTGAAACATGAATAGACTCAACAAATTGTCTTAGATATTATCCTGAGTGTTTATTTATTTCCTTACATATTTATTATCGTGTATATATTTCTAGAAAATTATCTTACTTTCTTTCATGTTTTGGTTTAAGTGATTATCATGGTAATTCAATTTTTATTTTTTATTTTTTTGGTGTTTATGGAGAAGAAAATAGAGGATTCGTGCTAAAATTTCTGAGTGACATTTATGGTGGGATGAAAGATATATTCATGCTTTATGATTTGCTCATTATTAGAGGAAATACTTCACATTAATGAAGAAGATGTCACGATATGAACCAGGGTGTGATGACACTTGTCCATTCCCACTGAAACAAGTCAACCTAAACCCAATAAACTACAGAAAGTAATGCGGAAGTAGTTTAAATAGACAAATTTATATATATAAAAGCGAAAGTCTTAATCAACAACAATACCCCAAAGACTGATTGTCACATTTATAAGCCTCTAATACAACTGAAATGAAACTAAGTATAAGTATCAATGTCTTTGTTTCTCAAATAGAATAAAGCATAATAAAAATGGACAAGGGATATCTCCGGCATCAAACAACTACCTCTCAGCCTTAGATTAAGGAAAGAAAACTAAATCACTGTCCGGGCTCAGAACCTACACAAGTGTATCTAGCAATGAGTGAGTATCAAACAACACCTTACTGAGCAAACCAACCAACAAAACAAGTAAATCTAATAGAAACTAGAACTACTTTCATCCTAACCGAACCTCCTCAACTACAACCTGCACAGAAATCAGCCTAATCTATACTACACAGTTCATATAGCATATAGATCAACAATAACTCATCAGCATCACCGAATAAGTCATATCAGTATCAAATATATGAATCACAAAGACACAAAAGGGCATATACACAACTTCACGATGACAGATAAGATGCAGTTAAATGTAATGTAATGCCACGTAAACTGATGTATGTTTGTCCTAATGATATTCATCTGTTGTATAACAGATCGGAACCCATGGGGGCAACACAAAGACCATATATCCGCTGAAATCATTTTTCATCAACATCATCATCAATCTCCGAAACTATTTCACATCGACATCGCTAGAACCATTTCCCATCGACATTAGTATCAATCGCCGAAACCATTACCAATGACATAGTCATCAATCGGGTCTCATCACAGTATTTTAGAATCAATACAAATAAGAATGCTCATATAAATAATGAAAGAATGATAGTGTCCATAATCACAATGCAATTCACGTCACATTATCAATAGGATATCAACATCAACAATTACATTATTCACATCATTATAGATCATCAAGTCTCAATTTTATTACCCATTTTTATGACAATTATTAATCAATCGGCGAACAAGTATTTCCAAGTCAATTCCCATAATCAACAATGAGCAAAAGACAATTTTATCAAGTTCACAATCACATTTAGGCTACAATAGCATTTCATAAAGGTCACGTCAAGTTCAAGTCAAGAGGTTCACATTTCCGATCACAATCAAAGCACACTAAGTATTTTATTAACCCAATCTTTCATTAAGCACAATTTTCATGATTATCACCCCCAAAGCGTGTTTTCATTACTCTCCAGCACACATATGAAAGTAAGTTCAAGTAATCTATAAGATTTATAGGATTTTAGAAGTTTATTTGCCTTAATCGATACTCGATCAATCACTAACTCTAGCCTTCCCTTTTCGAAGAGAGTCTGAAACACCACAATCTATTCAAATAGTAATTACAATCAAATTACGAAACTAACGACATCAAAATCATGAAATTTGGTTTAAAGGGTCAAAATGACTCAAAAATCCGATTCCAAAAATGGGGTTTAAATCTAAATTTTTTTTGAATGAAAATGATCTTCAAAGCATTTGCAACTCATTAGCGAAAACCATTTCAAAAACTGAGTTAAAAAAAATCCGTAATCACCATTTTAAGAAATTTAAAATTCTTGAAGAAATTCCCAAAATTTGGGGTCCAAAATCCTTAATTCGAAATTAAAATCATAATATAAACGATGAATAATGTAGATTTTAGGTTAAGAACACATACCCAATCAAATATCCTTGAAAAATCACTTTCCAAATCGCCTAACTGAGCTCCCAAGGTCCAAAAATGGAGAAATGGACCAAAATACCGGCCAAAACCCCTCAAGTGTCATGATCGCGACCCTAAGCTCTCTGTCACAACCCCCGCAAAAGTGATTCCTGGTCGCAAAAGCGACCCCAAAAAATAGGCAGCCTTCGCGAAAATGAAAGGGTCAACGTGAAAGCGGCTCCCTACCAGGATCGCGAGGTTTTCACCAAAACAAATCATTTCCAATATTTTCCAATTTTCAAACTTCCAAATAGGCTCCCGAGATTCATTTGGAATCCCGTGCATACAAACCTTATATGCTACCATACTAAATTCAATGTTCTAGATTCAATGTATTATTCGTAATTTGAATTTGAGGTCTCTTTGACCCGAAATTTGATAAGTCACCAAAAAACTAACTTTAAGCCTCAAAAAGACCAAAACACCTTCAGAGCTTTCGAAAAATATACAGGAACTCTCCCTAAGTCTAAAATCATCCCCTAAATCCAATAGAATTATCGAAATCCCATTCCGAATATCCACACTGCAAATATTGACCAAAGTAAACTCTAAACTCAAAAATTCAATAATTTCCAACTTAGTATCTCAAATCCACGATACAACTCCAAATTTGATTCCGCCAACTCTTTTAGACCAAATTCATATTTCAGAGCTGATAAATCGATAGAATTCTATTTCGAGAATTAGAACTCCGAATGGCACCGAATACCACTATTTGACAACTTAAGCCTTCAAAATTCCAATCTTTCCAAAAACCTTAACTTTTCAAAGAATTTCACGAAACCAACTTCGAATATCAATCAAACATGACTCGAGTCAACTACCGGGATGGGTAAAATGACCATTTTGCAAAAATTATCAAAAATGACCTTTAGGGTCATTATATCATCCATCACTAAAACCATGTTAATATTCAAATATAAAGTAAAAGAAAGTACTTGAAACCTCAAAAAACATGGGATATCGGGCACGCATGTCATCTTTCGACTGCCAAGTTGCCTCTCCGACTGAACGGTGCCTCTGCTATACCTTTACTTAAACAATTTTCTTGGTCCTAAGCTTACGGACATGGCTTATCCAGAATGGCTATGTGTTTCTCCTCAAATGTCAAATCTAGACCCAACTCTATCGAATCAAGGTAGATCACATAGGACTCGTCCGAAACATAATTCCAAAGCATGGAAACATGGAAAACAGGATGTACTGCTGCTGATAAGCTAGGTGGCAAGGACAATCTATACGCCACATCTCCCACTTACTCCAAAATCTCAAAAGAGTCAATGAACCGAGGGCGAAACTTGCCTTTTTCTCGAACCGTATCACGCCCTTCATGGGTGACACTTGAGCCAAACATGATCATTCTCTATGAACTCTAATGATTGAAATTTCATGTCTGCATTGCTCTTTTTCCTACTCTGGGCTGTCAAGAATCTAACCTGGTCATACGAACCTACTCTATGACATCTCTTAGCAATTTCATGTCTAAAGAGTCCATCTTAGTTGAATCAAACCAACTAATGGGAGATCGATACTATCTATCATACAACACCTCGAATGGGGATATTTGAAAGTGATATTGATAAATTTTATTGTAGGAAAACTCCGCTAAAAGCAAATGCTGATCTCACCTAGCACCAAAATCAATAACACAGGTTCGGAGCATATCCTCCAATACCTCAATCGTTCGCTCAGATTATCCATCGATATATGGGTGAAAAGTTGTACTTATATCAAGCCTAGTACACAAACCATGTTATAAGGACCTCCAAAAGTGCAAAGTAATCAACGAACCCCGATAAAAAATAATAGATATATGTACCTCATGAAGCCGAACAATTTGACTGACGTATAACTGGGCTAGATTCTCCGCCATATACTTCACTCGAACTGAAATGAAATATGCAGACTTGACTAGTCTGTCAACAACCACCCAAATGAAATCATAACCATCCACGGTGGTAGGCAAAGCCACAATAAAATCTATGGTGATCCACTCCTACTTTCTAGTAGGAATGGACATCCTCTGAGTCACCTTCAGGCTGTTGGTGCTCACACTTGACTTGGTGGCAGGTCAAACACTTTGACACAAACTCTGTGATATCCTTCTTTATCCCATACCATCAGTAGTGCTGACTAAGGTCTTGATACATCTTCGTCGCACCAAGGTAAATAAAATATCTAGAATAATGAGCCTCCTCTAGAATCAATATGATCAAGTCACCCACCTTGGGCATGCAAATCCTATCCTCGATCCTTAAAATATCATCTGAATCAAGTCTAGCCTCTTTTGCTTCATTGGTCAACACCTTGTCTCGAATGAGACATAACTTCTCATCATCAAACTGTTGCTCACGAATCTGCTCAACTAAAGAAGAGAGACCCTCAATAAAACCAATAAAACCTCCACTCTCCTTAAAAACCCGCAATGTATGAAGCTGTTGGCTAACCCCTGAACATCCCTAGCCAAGGGGCCCTTGTCAACACTAATTATGGCGAGACTCCCCATTCTAATAGTCTTCCTAATAAAAGCATCGGCCACCACATTGGTCTTCCCCGGATGATATAAGATAGTCATGTCATTGTCCTTGAGTAACTCAAGCCATTTGCGTTGTCTTAAGCAGATTCCTCTGACTGAAGATGCACTGAAGACTCCGGTGATTGGTAGATACCTCCCAATGCACACCATATAGGTAATAATGCCATAGCTTCCAAACAAACACCAATGTCGCTAACTCCAAATATTGAGTAGGGTAGTCGCTAACTTCAAATCATGAGTAGGGTAGTTCTTCTCATGAACCTTCAATTGTCTAGAAGCATAGTTCTTCTCATAAGCCTTCAACTGGCTAGAAGCATGAAGTGTTTGATGAAATGGTTAAAATAGGTTTTAAAGATGAATTGGAAGAACAAACAAGATATCTTAGTGAAGAAATGATGCATGTTTTTGATGATATTGCGATAAAAAGGGTACAAAGGAGGACTCTAGGAAGACTGTTTCATGTGTTCATGCAAACGATTTCACTTGTCTTGGATAAAATATGTTATTATTTTCTTGGAGAAATTTTTATGCAGAATATTTCACTAAAAACTCCATATGCCTATAATACTTAATATAATATCAGAAGATATGGCTTCATCAGATTGGCGGAAATGATATACAACAGTTACAATCATTGGTGTCATTTCAAAAAGATGTGCAAAGGTATATTCCTAAATTTATCACTTGGATATATTCTCTTTTTGAGTCTTTTTACCTAAGATTGTTGTTGTTCTCAGACCATGAGAGATAATCTTGCGGAAGTAATGAAGGTGTTCACGCAATCAATGAACGATTCCTCTCCTAATGTTTTTTTTTTGCTGCTATTAAAACAGTAAAAGCTATGAGTGTCGAGCTACCTCCACATATGCGAGATAAACATGCTAACTTACTTATTACTTGGCTACTTTTGACACTTTCATATGGCAACAAACCCGTCAAACAGGTGACCAAGAATGATAGACTTTTCATTTCTTTCCTTGTCTTAAAATTCATATTTCTATTAGTTACATAACTATATAAATATAGCAATGCACTTGTACACATTCAATGTATCACAATATTTCTCTGAATCAATGTAATGCTCATCTCATTTCTCTAGCTTTCTCTAGTGTTCTCTCTAGAATTCTGCAGTAGCTAGACTCCTGTAATGGAGTTATCATGGTATCAGAGAAGCAATCTAAGAGAGTTTTAGTTGCTGTAAGCATCTAGTAGGTGTCCAAATTTATCACCTGCAGAAGGTGAATCAAAAGAGGAATCGCAAGTTCAAGCCAACTACAAAGGGCTGTTAATAGAGGTCTAACCGAAGATGGTGCAACTAACACCACAACAATTCCTGTCATCTACCACAATCATTCTCTCTTTCCGGGACATACAGAAACACCAAGTGGTTCTCTCATCACCTTACAACTAACAAGGTCTGAGAACTATGCTCTTTGGAGCAGGTCCTTTACAATTGGTCATGCAGGTCGTAACAAATTAGGATTTGTAGATGGAAGGTTTCCTAAGTTTCTATTTGAGCTTGCATTGCATAATCAATGGGAAAAGCGTAATGCTATAGTATTGAGCTGGATTATGAATGCTGTAAGGCCTGGTCTACTCAGCTCTATAGTGTATGCATCAGATGCACGAAAGGTTTGGCTAGATTTGAGGGAAAGGTTTGATATAGTTAATGGATCCAGAATTTTTTTAACTACATAGAGAGATTCATACTCTAACTCAGGGTACAATATTAGTTGCTGATTATCACTCAAAATTAAGATATATCTGGAATGAGTATGATGCTATCATGCCTTGTCCTAGTTGTCCCTATCCTGAATCAAGGAAGTTTGGTGAGCATTATGACTATCAAAGATTGTTACAATTTCTGATGAGATTAAATGAGTCATATGTCCCTCCTAGAAGTCAAATTCTCATGATGAGTCCCATTCCCACACTGAACAAAGTCTATGCTCTATTGATTGATCAAGAGAGTTAGATAAATATGGCTACATCTAGTTTAGGAGTAATCGAAGGTACTGCAATATATGCTAGGAAAAATGTTCACTACAATAATAGTGCAAGAACTTCTGGTGCTAGTACCTCCAGAGGTTCTGTTGCTTCTTCAGGCAATAATTCTAATGGAGGATATAGTGGGAACACTGGTACATCTAGAAGAAATTACAAATCTAGAAAGAACCTACTTGTATGTGAGCATTGTGGCTGCACAAGACACTCCAAGAACTAATGCTACAAAATTGTTGTCTATCCTGTAGATTTTCAGTCTAAGAGAAAACCTATGTATGCCAATCAAGTTGAGGTTAATCAGGAGACTAGAAACACTACCAATCACAACAATGAAGTCACAACTGCTAGGTCACCTACTGGTGCTTTCTTTATCAGGACCAATACAATCAAATACTTCAACTGCTGTCTAAATCTAATGGTGAGCATGCTGAGGAACCTGTTGTAAATGTAGCAACTGTCAATAATACATGTAGCTTTCCTAGCGCTCTTACTTGTACACATAAAGATAGTAAATTGATAGTAGATTCTGGAGCCACTCATCATATAACCTCTGACCTGAAAGTGTTAGATCAGGCTAGGAAAGCTCCTACTCATACAGATAGTAAAGTGCATCTTCAGAATCTTAAAGTTGTGGCACTCTCACATGTTAGCAGCACATGTATTCTTGCAAATCAATCCATATCTAATGTGTTGTTCATACCTGACTTCAAGTTTAATTTGTTGTTTGTGTCAAAGATCACCAAAGAGTTATAATGTATGGTTGCTTTCTTTCCTGACTTTTGTGTTTTTCAAGACCTCTCCACTGGTCAGGTGAAGGGGATTGGTAAAGAAGAACTTGGAATCTACATACCACAAGAGGGACCAAAGGACACTCCAAAGTAGCCAGTCATGAGTAGTAAAAGTCATGTTGAGTCTGTCAAGTTTGTTCATTCTGTTACAAAGTCTGAGTCTAGTGATGTTTGGCACAAAAGATTAGGTCATGCTCCCATTGATATAATAAACAAGCATGCTAGTCTTAGCTCTTTGAGTAGTAAGGATCAATCTCATTGCACCGTGTGTCCTCTAGCTAGATATACAAAGTTACCCTGCACATCTAGTACTCATGTATCTAAAGCTGTGTTTGAACTGTTACACTGTGATTTTTGGGGACCTTATAGAGTTCTAACTCATGATAAGAAGAGGTTCTTTGTAACAATTGTGGATGATTTTAGTAGATATACCTGGATATTTTTGATTGTATCTAAGGCTGACACCATAGTAGTACTCAAATATTTTCTGAAACAAGTGCAGAATTTATTTTCTACTAATGTTAAAACTCTGAGAACTGACAATGGTTGTGAGTTCTTTAAAACTAATGTTTAAACTCTCCTTAGTGACTTGGGGATTACACATTAGAGCACTTGTGTATATATACCCCAGTAGAATGGGATTGCTGAAAGAAAGTACAGAACTATTTTGGCCATGGCTAGATCTTTGAGATTTCAGGCATCCATACCACTCAGATACTGGGGTGAATGTGTGCTAACTGATGTGTACATATTAAATAGACTTCCATCTAGAATACTTGCTTACAAATCTCCTTTTGAGAAGTTATATCTGCATCCTCTATCCTTAGCACATCTCAGAGTGTTTGGATGCCTATGCTATGCTGCCTTTCCCAAGATTACTGATAAATTCTCATCTAGGGCTATTCTTGCAGTGTTCATGGGCTCCCTCTCCACTCAAAAAGGCTACATTCTATATGATGTTTATGCTCTCACTTTTTTTGTCAATAAACATGTGGTGTTTTAGGAGGAGCTCTTTCCTTCTAAACAAATGCATACTTCCTCCAATCCAATCTTTCCCGTTCTTGATATGATCTCTTCATGTGCTCCTTCTCCCATTTCTTCCTTTACTTCTTAGTTATCTCTTCCTACTGCATCTTCTACTGTTCCATCTTCCTCCACGAATTTTTCTTCATATGTTCCTAAAGTTTCTACCACACCTCATATATCTCTATCTGAACCTATTCATATATCTCAACCTGCACCTCTAGCTCCTGTCCCTTCTACTTCAATTGAACCATCTAGGAAATCCACCAGGTCTAGTAAACCTCATTTTTGGTTACAGGATTTTGTCACTCAGCCTCCCAAGACTACCTGTACCTATCCCTTAACTAATAAAGTCTCTTACTCTTATATATCTCCCAAATATAAGCAAATTTTGAAGGCTTATTTAGCCCTGTGTGAACCTACTTCGTTTAAGAAAGCTGCTGCTGACCCTGCTTGGGTTAAAGCCATGGAGTTGAAAATGGCTGCAATAGAAAGTAATAACACATCGACCATTGTTGATTTGCCACCAAGTAAGAAGGCTATTGGTTGTAGGTGGATATATAAAATCAAGTTTCTAGCTTCTTGTGAGGTAGAAAGATTCAAAGCAAGACTAGTTGCCAAAGGTTTCAGTCTAAAGGAAGGTCTAGACTATGGTGAAGCTTTCAGATGTTCACAATGCGTTTCTTAATGGAGACTTATTTGAAGAGGTATATATGGAAATTCCTAGTGGGTTTGCTAGACAGGGGGAGTAGCACAATGTCTGTGAACTGAACAAGTCATTGTATGGACTGAAACAAGCACCAAGGCAGTGGAATATAAAATTAACTGAGGCACTAATATAGATGGGGTTTAAACAAAGTCATTATGACTACTCTTTGTTCACAAAACAGGTTGCTGGTGACACTGTGGTGGTACTAGTATATGTGGATGATCTGCTGGTCACAGGAAGTAATTGTAATGACCCTGAAGGTCATATTTGGAATTTTTATAAAATGACCATTTTACCCCTCCCTTTAGATGCCCCTAGTCATTTCTGATTGTTACTAGGTGTTGATTTTTAGAAAATCCTATGAAAAGTTAAGTCATTGGAAATTTTTGAATTTCATAAGCTTTAAGTATTAAAAAATGGTATTTGGGGTCAATTGGAGCTACGGGTCTCGGAACAGAATTCCGTCGATTCTAGCAGCTCCAAAATGTTGATATTGGCTTAGGATACTTTACGAAATATATTTTGGAGTTATAAGGAAGATTTGAGGCCTTGAGTTGAGAATTTGGAGGAACTTTAAGCCAAGATTTGACTTTGGTCAACTTTTGAAGTTTCGATGCTCGGAATGGAATTCCAATGACTCCGTTGGATTCAAGAGATGGTTTTTGGTCTAGAAGAGGTGTTGGTTGAATTTTTAGAGGTCCCGAGTCCGTTTTGGTATTTTGAAGGCCTAAATTGGTTTAGTTGTTACTTTTCGAGTTTTGGGTCAACGAGATTTTGAATTCAAATTCTGATGGTTCCATCAGCTCCAAAATGAACAAATTAGGCTAATAGCACTGTTAGAATGACTATCGAGGCAATCGATATGAATTTGGGGCCATTTGGCGCTTTTGACTTTGAAAGTTAGTCTATGGTTGACTTTGGTCAACATTCTTAGAAAGCGCGCTCGAATGAAAATTGTGACAGTGCGGTTAGTTTTGGAATATCGATTTTGTTCTAGAACGACCCTTCGTTCGCTTTTTGAGGCTTCCAGTCTAATCTCGAGGCTCATTGTAGAATGTGGTTTAAAAGGGCTCTTGGGTGTAGGACCCACTTTTTATTAAAATGATCTTGTATGGGAATTATGAATGCGCCATTGAGTCCGGAATGTTGAATTTAGTGGGATAGCATATCTGTTTTATTTTTATCGAATTCCAAACGAATCCCAAGCACCCCGTCGGTGATTTTGGATTTTTCCAAAATCTGTAAAAAAAAAACTGCAGCAGCTTTATTTTTGTTTGAGTTTTTCTCTAACTTTAAAACGCCATAACTTGAGCATTAAGGCTCCAAATTGGGTGATTCAAAAAGCAAACTTGTGCGATTTTTTGTGGAAAATGTATTGGAGAGATTGAAAATTGATATGGAGTATTTGATTTAGGTAAAAATTGTGATTTTATTTGCAGATGTGTCCATTTTCGAATTAAATTTTTGAAGAACTTTGAGTAATTATTTCTTGACCTACATAAACCCGATTTTAGTGATTCAAGGGTCTAAATTCAAGAGAATTTCGTGAGGAATATCTGGTGATCTCAGAAATGCGAGGGGAAGCTTCGTTTAAGGTTAAAATACATTTTTAGTTACTGATTTAGTCATTTTTTGAATGAAATTTTGGAAGAGTGTATCTTGGTCAATATAACTCCATTTTGAGTGATTCTTGAGGCTAGATTGTGGGTTTATTCACAAGAATCGTCATAGTATAATTTGTTTGGGTTGAAAGAGTCTCTTTTTTTAGAATTTGCTGATTTTGATGCTACCATTTTTGGTCATTTAGTCAGAATTTATGAGTTTTGGTTGCATGCTCATCCCACATAGTTTTCCACCCCGAATTATGTTATAAATCTTATTTGTGATCTCGGGGTGATGTTTGAAACCTATTTTAAGGGTCAAATCCGAAATTCTATATGCGGATCCCACACTTCCCATTTTAGACCCAAAATTGGCCCCTCTCCAAAAATTATAAAATTAGTGTTTAAACAACCGTATTGACATCGTGGTTCTATTTTTGACAGTGTGGCAGCATTCTGAGGTAGTTCGGAAGATAAAAGCTCCGGTAGAGTGATTTGGAGCCCGCATGTTTAGCCTACATGTAGGCTACGGTTTTACCTTTCTTTAGATTGAGATGGAATGTGTGAAAACATGTTTAAATTGTTAGAATTTGGGTTGGGTAGTTTGATTGTATATTTTAGGTGTTAGAAATTATGTTTTAGGCTTGTTATCGAATTTTTTCGAATATTTAGAAGCATGTGTATCTTGTAGTTATTTGTTAGTATTATAAGTAGAGTTGAATGAGTATGTTGTTGATACTGTGGGGTATGTTGGCCTTAGTATATGATGTAAACTTACTTTAGATGTCCCAGCGTCGCCCCAGTGGACTTAGATCTTTGTAGAATGGTGTAGTAGGCTAGTGCCTGATAGTTGGCCTTAGTTAGGCGTTACCCTTGCTCTTAAAAATATCCTCATCCATAAATCAATATAATCGTGGCTTTCGTGATGCGCTGACAACACTAGATTTTGTGATCATTGACTTTGGCTCCGGTTCCAATTTTGGCGGTATACCGGTTGACTCATTTGGGAAAAGATTTTTGGTACTGTTATATTCTAGTTGGGAAGTAGAATGATTGAAATCATAGGATAAATTATCTGTGAGCATCCAGGTACCAAGTTCCGGCCTCTGTTCTAAATTATCGGGGAGCATCCGGGTACCCAATCTCGGCCTCGATCACACTTATGTATTATGGCAAGCATCTGGGTACCCAGTCCTGGCCTTGGCCACTTTGAACATTCGGGTGAGCATCTGGGTCCCAGTCCCAGCCTCGACCCCTAAGTCACCCCTAGATTGATTGACTCTGGGAGATTTTGGGTTTGAAAATGATATAGTACTTCAGTTCCTAACATCGCAGATTCTTGGTTCTTAGCCTTGGTAGTTGTAGCTATTCTGTGTACTCGACGGGCTTATGGGAGGTTCGTCCGAGTTTTTATTTAACTTGCGCACGAGTGTCTCGGCTTGGCTTGTGGGGGCCCAATTGGGTATAGTTAGCTGTAGTTCTCATAAGTAGTACTCTTTCCCCCTTTTGATGCTTATGTTGACTCCTATTTAGGCTATTCCTCTTTTTCATATTGTTTTTACCTTTTTTGCTCAGTCGGCCTATGATGCCTACTGGGTACCTGTTGTCTTGTTACTCATACTACACTCTGTATCTACTTTCGTGATGCATGATTGAGCATCAGCTACCGCCGTGGATAGATCAAGCCTGTTGTAGTCAGCTTCGGAGACTAGGGTGAGTACTTGACATTTTTGGATCATTCTTGTCTCCTTCAGTATGGATGCCCGTCTTTTGCCTTTTGAGACTAACCAGTTGTTATATATACTTTCGATCGACTTTTGGGACTTGTACTTGTCTTTTGTTTTATAGCAGCTTTGTACTTGTGACTTCTAGGTTTTGGAAGGGATCTTTAGTTGTTTATATCATGTTTTGGTGTACTTTCGCTTATTCTTTATGCTTATCTTTATAATTTGTTACTCTTGTTTAGTTTCTGTCCTCAAACCCATTACTTGAAATTCCGGATTGACGGGTTGGCTTATCTACTGGTGGGTTATAGTAGGTGCCATCATGACCTAAGGAATTAGGTCGTGACAGTAATCATGAACTTTTGTGTAGAACTAGACAGGAGATTCAGAAGATGTTTAAGATGAAGGATCTTGGGGAGCTAAAATTCTTCCTAGGAATTGAGTTCTCAAGGTCCAGTCAAGGTATACTAATGACACAAAGAAAATATGCACTGGAACTAGTCTCAGAATCAGGGCTATGAGGAGCCAAACCTGCATGTACACCACTGGAGATGAATCAGAAACTTACATCTGTGCAATATGATGAACATGTCAAGCATGAAGGGTCACAAGGTGATAGTCTGCTCTTATATCCTACAAAGTATCAAAGACTAGTAGGAAGACTTCTCTACCTCACAATGACCAGACCTGAGTTGGCCTTTGCTGCACAAGTCTTAAGCCAATTCATGCACTCTCCTAAACAATCTCATATGGAAGCTGCATTAAGGGTAGTAAGGTACATCAAGTAGGCTCTTGGTTTAGGTTTATTGATGCTAGCAGAACCTACCACATATCTCAGTGCCTATTGTGACTCAGATTGGGGAGCATATTTGTAAACAAGAATATTTGTCACAGGGTACCTAGTGAAGTTTTGTAACACCCCTAAAAAATGCCCACAAAATACCTTAAGAATGTCTTAGAAATAGGCCGCTCATGTAACACATTATCCTTAATCTTTTTGGAAAATCCGAGTTCGAAATATCGATTATGGGGTCAAAACCTGTGGGAAAATAGTCTCGGTGGATTTTTAGGACCCGTAGATCGGAAGAAAGATTTTTGAAGAATCCACAAACAGTGTGGTCTACGACAGGACCGCGTCGTGGACCTGGGAAGGTCTTTTAGCCAAATTGAGTTTTTTTAAGGGACGTTTTAGACTTTTCCCAAATTATTAGTTAATGAACCTAGACATTTTTGGGACCTAATTCAACTCTATAAATTAACCTAAACCTCTAATGTTATTCATTCTTCTATAATTCATCTATCAAATATTTCTCTCTCTAAAAAAGGCTCTCAAGGGTTTTCATTGAAGACTTCAAGCAAATGCACTCAATTTCTCCCTCAAAATTCTCAAGTTCTTCCAAATTAATTGATGTTCTCACTCAAGTTATGTGGGTATTGATTCATGGATCCTTTCATCCATGAAGCCCAATCAATTTCTCAAGGTTCTCTATCAAATTAAAATATAGTATTTTATGGGTTTTGTGATCTTTATTTCAATTGCATGAATTTTGATTTAAAGTATGATAATGAGTCTATTTTGATATAAATTGATGATTATTGAATTAAATTGAAGAGTTTTTTCATGAATTCTCCTATTTTGATTTCTAGGGTTAATGATGTAAATTATGAGTATTTTGATTTATATTTCTAAAGGATATTATCTATATAAATTATGTATGGGCTGATATAAAGTTTATGATTATGCATATCTTCAAGTTAATTTCATGATTTTCAAGTCAATTGATCATGTATTCATGTCATACCCTAATTTTAAGTTCAAGCTATGGTCATGAATTTTCAAAGTATGAATTATGACTATGTATTTTCATTATGATCATGAATTATAAGTATGTGTCAAATTATGGAATTTCATGCAGGTTATGAAGTAAGGTGACTTAGGGCCCTATGTGGTAACCTAAGGCCTAACGATATGAATTATGCAAAAATGATTGTAATGATGAAAGGACAATTCTCACATTACAAGTATGTTATGAAAATGAGCTACTCTATGATTTCAAGCCTATGATCACGACTATGATATATGATATTATGATTTTATGTTATGTATGTATTCCGTGGGATTTGACTTAGCACCGAATGTGGACTTGAGGTGGGGGCTCGAAGCAAAGGGTCCTTATATAAAGTCTTTTGTCTCATAACTACGTGCCACCGTAGAATTGCCTTTTGGCCTAGCTAGTGGATCCATAAATAGAACATGTTCATGATTAAGAGTCTACCTTGGCAAAGTAGCCTCCTCCTTCTCGATGTGGGTATCATCGGATTCCATGTTATAGCTCGCATGGTCTTATTGTCGGTTATGGTTCCTATCCCACATATGTATGATCTCTTAAGCATGTTATGACTTGAATTTATCTTTATTTTTATGCTTTGGTCAATTATAATTTTCTCATGACTTTACGTATTCCAACTTATCATGTGTTTTACTTGACCTTTGCGTTCCATGATTTACGTTGCATGTCAAGCCCTCATATTTAGTAAATTCCAACGTACTAATGCATACTTTTGCCTATATTATCTCATAATGTAGGGGTTGATGTTAAAGATCCTTATCGTCCACGTAGCTAGTAGGCGTTCCTATCCGAAGGTGTTGTGGTGAGCCCTTATTGACCGGGGACTAGTTTCAAGTTGGTTATTGATTTTTTTCTTTTCAAAAGACTTTTGTTTACGTTGTATATTGAGGGTGAGCTAGGGACATGTCTTAGCCCCCGCCCATACTCATGTTTAGAGGCATCTAGTTGGACGTATGTTTGAGTCTATGTTGTAATATGACATTCTCAAATTTCTATTCATGGTTTTGGACTCTCTTATGGTATTTCCGCTTTTATATTTTACCTTATGTATGCTTATGATATGTACAAGAGACTTGGTTGAAGCCCTTTGGGATTTCGATTGCCGTGTTACGACTAGGCCCTAGGTTGGGTCATGACAAGTTTAGAGGAGGATTAGTCTCTTGGAGGTCCAAGAAATAAGAAATAATATCAAGAAGCTTAGTTGAAGTAGAGTTCAGGAGCATGGCTACATGTGCAACAGAGATCACTTGGTTGATAGGTCTATTCAAAAAACTAGGAGTCAATATAAAGCTTCCCGTGAACATGATATGTGACAGCAAGGCAGCAATCCAAATTGCCTCCAATCCTATCTTTCATGAAAGGACAAAGCATATAGACATTGATTGTCACTTTATTAGAGAAAGGATCATACAAGGCATGCTAAAAACTGAACATATCAGTACTAAATATCAACTAGCTGACTTACTAACCAAGAGTCTGGGAAAAGTTCAACACAACCTATTACTAAGCAAATTTGGGATGAAGAATATCTTTCAACCATAAGGTTGAGGAGGAGTGTTGAAGTATAAGAGCAGAACAATCAGCAAGCTTATGGTGTGATTAGTTTGTTAAGAACCTGAGTTAGTTAGCTATGTGATGAGCTATCAGTGAGTTAGTTAAGTTAGCTAGTTATTCAGTTAGTTACAAAGCTGTATAAATATAGCAATACACTTGTCCACATTCAATGTATCACAATATTTCTCTGAATCAATGTAACCTTGTCTCCTTTATTTAGCTTTCTCTAGTGTTCTCTCTAGAATTCTGCAGTAGCTAGACTCCTGTAATGGAGTTATCAAAAGTGTTTTTGCTTTTGTCTAACATTAGAGTGAACATGATGAGGTGAAAGCCGAGTCCTTAAACACTCTAACATCGTTTGCAAGATCATCAAAGGTCCATCTTGATTGAAACTCTTGACTCAGTGTTTCATTCATGCTAGTTTATTTCCTTAGAAATTTGGATTTGATGGTGGTGCCTGACAAAATTATGATTTTGGATAGGATCTCTTCTTTAATGGATATGATTTGATCATCACTTCCCTAAAAAAACATCTAGCTGGTGCGACAAGTAAATCGCTGAGAGACAATTCTGTTGAGTGCATTTGAACAGTTGGAATGGCTGTTGCAAAGGATATATTCAATAAAGATGCTACAGAGGTGATGTGTCATTGCTATTTATTTTACATTATTTCAGCTTAATAATGCAGTAACTGATTATAATTTTTTCATGTATGTAAGGTCATAGCCCTTCTCTTGTATGTGAGATGGTATTTAGGGGAGGATGGTCGCAGTTTGAAATTTAACCTTCTACGAGTATGTATGATCCAAACTATTTATATTCTTGTACTTAAATGCTCCCAATATAATAGGTGCTCTACTATCTGTGTTGAAGGCATGGGAGCAGCTCCTTATATGTCTCAGATCCCATTTTCATCCATACGTGAAAAATCTTATGCCTGATCTGCTCCGCTGTGCTAGACTTGGTTGGAATAGGTATGTACAAACTTCAAAAGTGCTTCATGACTAATTTGTACACTTTTCAGCTGAAAATTGTACATTTATGCTAAATAAGTGATAGAAAATTGGGGGTGCAATAGTTTGTACATATTCTTAAGTGGGCAACAAGAATAGGTAATCAAGTTTAGAAATATAACATTGACCAGACAAGTTGTTGTGCTAAGCATGAATAAGCTATAAGTTGTTTCTGACATACTGTTATCACGGGTGAAATTTCATGATAGAGATATCAAAAAAATAGCCTTTTCAGGTACTTGATAAAGCCTTTCCCTAACCTTTGATTTTATCAATTCTTATTCCTTCTGTCATGTACTTTTGATACCTAACTTTTGTTCAAGTCATGCAGAAGCTATTGCTTGCAGCAAAACTTTCTATTGAGAACAAACAAGCTCATGGCCCTATAAATTCCTATCAGCATAAACTAGTGCTCCTATTTGTACCGTCTCTGTTGGAAGCACTGGATGAGGTACCTCCAATTTATATACTTTTCTTTTTCATTCCATTTGTTTCTTTTCAGTAACGAAAGTTGAGTTACCTTTTATATGCAGAAAACTGAAGGTGAAGTTTGTGCAAAGATAGTGAAATCATTAACCAAATGCATCGAGGTTGGTCATGTCCTCAAATTTCAATAATGTAATTATCAAATGAAAATTCTATTTCTTCTTGTCATGTTTTGGCTATTGGAACTTAACTGACACTTTCGAGCAATCCACTAAATTCTCTCTACAGATTGCTCGATGATTTCTTAGCAAAAAACAAGATTCAGCGGACAGCTAATGCGATAGACCAGGTTCTCAAAGCAACATCAAGAAAACATTTTTCAGAAGAGGAAGATGTGACTGATCTAGAAAAAAAATCATTGAAAGGGCCCATAGGCACCATGACCTCCAAATACTTTTGATCGATTTTCTGTAGGTCTATTAACCCTTTTTTGGTACATATTGTGTACTACATCTGCATATTGATAGAGATATATGAGGAAAGCTCCAAGACTTTGGTCGACTAAATTTTAGAATGTATAAGAGCTATGAATTAGTCGGTGTTTTTTCCCAACAAGTAGCATCAGAGCCGTAGAATAATTTTTTTGAAATTTTAGTATGCTCTGTGGTTGTAACTTTGTCTAATCTTCCACATCAGAAAAAATTTCTAAATTAGAATTATTGTTTTCAAGCAGAAGTTTCGTCCTAGTGGAATAACAAGTTGAGTTTGATTCGGGTGGAGTTTGCTATTCTGGTGGAGCTGATTTGGGGTACTTGTATATTTGGTAATAGTGGGAATAAGTAGAATCTAAAGAGGTTCTGGCTAAAGAAAGACTTGGTAGTTAAGTGTATCCGTTGTGATCCACCTCTCTTTCCTGAAACTAATTTAGTGGGTACTTTTCATTGTTATTTTCTATTTATTAGTACTAATAAGCAAGATGGGGATAAAATTTGAGATTGAGAATTTGATGGGAGAATTAATTTTGGCTTGTGGCAAGTGCAAGTCAAGGATGTGTTAATCCAATCTGAATTACACAAGGCGTTGAAAGGGAGACCAACTAGAGGAAAAGATGATAAGGGGTCAGAAAAATCTGAAAGCAGCGGAGACTTGAAAGAATTCAAAATTAGTGATGAAGAATGGAAAGAGCTGGACATAAAAGTGGCAAGTCAGATTTGCTTGTGTTTAGCTAAAAATGTTTTTGCTAATGTGATTGAATTGTCAACAACAAAGGAGTTGTGAGAGAAACTTGAAGAATTGTACCAAACCAAAAATATTTCAAATATGCTATATTTAAAGGAACAATTTCACAAATTGCAAATGGACGAAGGTACAACTATTTCTGATCATCTGAGTGTCTTGAATGAGATTGTTTCTGAATTGGAATCTATTAGAATGAAAAATTGATGATGAAAACAAGGCACTTCGACTCATTTAGTCTCTTCCATCTTCCTATAAGCACATGCAACCCATTTTAATGTATTGGAAGGAAATTGTGATTTTCTTGAAAGTGACGAGTAAATTAATTTCTGAGGAAAAAAGATTGAAGAATGGAGATGAAAAATCTCAAAAAAATTCAGCTCTTGTTGTTAAAGAAAAATGGAAGAAAAATAAAAGCTCCAAGAAGAAAGTTGTTTGCTGGGATCGTGGTCAACTAGGACATGTTAAGAGTAAATTTCCAAATAATGGGGCTAGTTCGGCTGGAAGCTCCAAAGGAACTGCTATCAATGTTGTCTCCCTAGAAGAGGGTGAAGATATTCTTTTGTAAGAAAGATAAAAATCCTCATGGCATGAATGCTACCTTTAGAATTGTCATGAAAGAGGATGTTTAATTGGTACCTGGTCCACAAGTTTGCACATGGGCATTGGTTGATAGGTGATGCAAGGTGTGTGGTGGAAAGGATGTCGACGACTAATGAAATCTCAAGAAATCAACAAGAGGGTTGCACCATAAGTTATTAGCAAATTTTTCGACATGAGCCAAAATTGAAATTCTTGAAATTGTGAGGTGATTTCAAGTGAAAATTCTTGGATTGGTTTTTCAATCTGAGTGGATGTACTCTTTATGGTGTGGATATGATAATTCTTGATATTAGAATTATGATTGTCGGTGACAGACAATGTGAAGGTTATAGTTGCACATGGTTGGCCGAGTTTAGAATCAGGTGAAGAACTGATTCTGTTATGTGTAGTTGGGCAACTGCAAAAACCAACGAGTTATATTTTTCTTCTTTTACAAAGGTGGAGATTTGTTGTATTTTTTGAATAAAGAAGAAAAATGTCAAACTTGTGGGCATTTGGTTGGTGGAAGTCAAGAAAGAAGGCTAATTGTTTTCACACATTTTGTCAAATATGGTGGCATAAATGTGTTCATAAGCACCAACCATGCCTCTAAATTGCCTATAAATAGGCATCTCCACCATAAACACAATATCACCAAAAATTCAATTCTTTGTATATTAGAGGAGAGGTTTAGAGATAATTCTCTTGAAGATCTCCTTAAGAATAGTATTTTAGGAATTGGGGTGCGTAAGAGAAATATTGTGTATTATATGGTTGTAACAATTTTTCATATGGTAAATATTTTTCTGGGTTGTTATTCTCTTTAAATCTTGTGTTGTTATTCTCTTTAAATTTCTCTGTTATTAATATCTGTTTGAAGGTGGTTCGAAAGGGACGAAAATTAGTCGGTGGTTTTTTCCAACACTATGATGGTAAGATTTCTTCATCAATAAACATACGTTTTTCTTTTATTTCATAACATGATATGATCTTCATGCAGAAAAATGATGCGACAGCAAAAGAGAAGGAAATTGCACTTTTTACTTTCAATGAAATCTCTCTGAAATGTAAAGAAGCTGCTAATAGAGCAACGGAAGATCTTTTTCATTGAACTCATTAGCATGTTGATATCTTGTATACTGTACACTATTAATTTTCATTCAGGACTAGTAGTTTATGACTTCTCACTGAATTACATTTGTCAGGTTCTAAGAGACACCAATAATCTGGCAATAGAGTAACGGATGAAGGAATTCAAGAATCTTCTACTATCATAATGTTACTTCCCTCATTCTTCCTTGAGGTTTAAGTGTACCTACATCAGGTTATGGAAATATCTACCAATCCTAGCTACTATTTGTATAGTTTCGAAACAGCTAAAATTACTTTCCTGTTGAGAACTTGTAAGGATGTTTACATTTCGATGTGAAATGTCTTGATAGATGTAAAGCTTGTGACTCTTGTGTTGAAGCTGTGTTCTTCAGTTACCGATGAAACTAGAAACAATGAACCAAATATGTGGAAACAGATTTCTTTGATAATAAGTGGAAGTGATATAGTTCCTATTAGTTAATAGAATCACCACTATAAATTTTGAAGAAAAAAGTAGAATTAATACAACCATATTCTACTTCTTGATCATCATGCAAGACACACCACTCAATTTGTCATGACCCTGACGCACCATGATTGACATCCATACTAATCCTTCGGAGGAGAACCACTATTACAGCCCAAACTAATAACAATCGCAAGAGAATAAGCAAATTAAGGTACTAAACAGATTAAATATAAGAAAAAGGGCGTTGAGTCCCCATAAACTCAGCCAGTTCAATTAAACATACGGAAATACTCCTAGAATGTGAAAGTTGATGTACCAAAATTCTAATGAAACCACAAGTCTAAGGAAGGGGATGCAATCCCCAAAAGTCATAAAATAAAACAAGTGTTTGAGAGTCTAGTCCTGAGTGAAGGACTAAGATAAAGAAGAACACATGGTAGCCCGACAGAAACTGACTCACCCTTGAACTCTGATCAACTAACGGTCTTCTATGCGAGGTCTCTCAACAGCCGCCTGAAGATGTCCCGTACTCAACAAAGACAGAGCAAATGCAGTATCAGTACACAAAGACAACGATGTACTGGTAGGATCACGCGGCCAGCCAGTAAGTGAGACATGAATAAGTAATTATAGCACAATAAACACATATATATAGGACGTCTTACCACTCATTATTTCATAAACAATACTTAAACATACTTACCGAATAACAGTTCCAATTATCATGATATTTCAATAAAGGATCCTCTCATAGAACCTACAAACATTTATTAGTGTGTCGGAACGTGACACCCGGTCTAAAATTGTGTCGAAACATAACACCTGATCCAGTTATGTGTCGGAACGTGGCACCCGTTCCAAAGAGCACATGGTTAATGTAATTACTGCTAGCACTTCCAGCGCCCCCACATGCATGCCATTGTTTCTTGCAGCTTATCTTGTTACTTTCTGATACCATAGAAAAGATCAAGCTTATCAAAGAAGAGGTACTTTTTGTTTAAATTAAGAAGTCATCAACCACTGGTCAGATAATTGTAGGGTTTGAGGAGGAGACAGAGTATTTATTGTCTTGGATGACTTGTGTGATATTGCAACAAGGCGTTTTCCTCAAATTCAGAAAATAAGTAGAATTATTTTAATAAGTCAGAAAAAGGAAGTGGCTTTGCAAGGGAAACACCACTTATCTTCGATTGCTCACACTAGAAGAAAGTTGAAAGCTATTAGCAAAAAAGGATATTCGGAGAAGAATGTCGCCCTGATGAACTATTAATTGTTAGAGAACAAATTGTCCAAAAGTGTGACGGACTTCCTTTGGTACTTGATCTGCTTGGTGGTGTCATTTGCAAGGATGAAGGAAAGGTCGTTCAATTGAGGTCCATATTTTTTTTAAAAATAATTAAAAAAGAGAGCACTATAATAATACCAAGTACAGGAAGGGGAAGGGGAACACATACACACAGACTAAATTGGGAACTTCAAGACCTTTCAAGAACGATACTACAAGATGTTTTGGAAAAACTGTGATCAAACAGCTCGAGTTATCAAAAGACATACAAAGCTGTACAAAAATCTCTAATTTTTTTTAAAAAGAGAAGTTGGATTTATCAATTCTTTTTTCATTCTAACAATTAATAGGGGATATGATATATATCGTCAACAAGGCCAGATGATTTTGAATAGCGTTTTAAGTTATATACATTGATGGTGTAAATGAACTCTTTTTGAAAGCTACAATATAAGGCTTGACATGGAGAGTTGCGAGTTGTTCTAGATCAACATATCCTGATACTTTATGCCGTCAATACTGTCAGCTCGGTAAAATAGCTAGCCTGTGCAACACCCTTGTCATTTTTGTTACAAATGGTGTAATCTTCAGATGCTTATTTTAAATACTAACAACAGTGACGGCAAGTTATTTGGGAACTACATTGTTCTCATATTAAACACACACAAATACACCTGATCACCTCACTCACAGACTAGAATTCAATCGGCACACACAGAATCAGCTAAATTCACACAGGAGACTCTTCATTTATTCACAGCATCAGTCACAGGCACACAAAATCACTTGACAGACACAACAATTCCCTGTGCAACAACTTTGGGTGCGCACAAATAAGCACTTAAACTTTATAAAGTTGAATAAATAGACACACGTCCTATGTGGCATTTCGCGTTGCAATTTACATCCTACGTGGTGTCCTACATGTAATATGTCATATAGGACTCATGTGTCTACTTGTTCAACTTTATACAAAGTTAAGTGACTTGTGCATACCCAAAGTTGAAGAACATTAATGTGAAATGAGGCCAAGTTAAAGGGCATGTATTATGGCACTTATATATATAACCTAAGTTGTGACTTATCTGTGATGTATTTTTTACCCAATGACCAATATTACATGTATCAACATCCATTATGTGTGCATGATTTTGCTCAGAAGTGGCATTTAATTTGATCAACACCTAAATCCCGCCTTTTTACGTTTAATTTTTCCCTCGCATCACTTTGATTTTCCAATATCGCTAGTACCTTTTAAAGTAACTTCAATGGTATCATCAGTGTGTTTGTTATTTAGAATTCTTTTTGAGATGACATAATACATAAATATCTCTTATAACTTGACTTCAGCTCACATTTATGCCCTCCAACTTTGGGTGTGATCAAGTAGACGCTTAAATTTGTATAAATTAAGCAAGTAAAAATATGCATTCTACATGGTATAATACATGTAGGAGTCCACGTAGGACACAAGTTACCATGTAGGGCACATATGTCTACTTATTCAATTTTATACAAGTTAAAGTGCATACATATGCACATTCAAAGTTAGAGGCATAAATATTAGTTGAGGTCAAGTTAAAAGGCATGTTAATGTATTATGTCTTCCTAGATCAAAGGACAACTAACTTCATCATGACCTTGATGCTTACAATAATTGCAATACAAAGGCAAATTATCATATACATTCTTCTAGAAAACCTCGATTAACTTACCAGATTTTCCATCCACAAACTGTAGCCTTATACGATTTGGAAGCTTATCCATTAGATCAAGTATAACCTTAACCCTAGTTGTGCTAGGACTTTTTAAAATGGAATAAAGAGGAAAGTTTGACAAACAAATTGAAATAGAGGGAGTATTAATTAGAGGTGTAAAATCATGTTCGAAGGTTTTATTGAGCTGGAGCTGTTGAGATTTTTTACTTAACCTTATTAGGAGAAAATGTACGTGTAAATGAAAAATTAAACTATGTTATTTTGCATAGATCCTTTTAATTCATAGTATAGAATTAATATTATATAAAAAAAAATTGTAGTTCAATGCACAAAGCATTCCGTGTTAGCGAGGCCCGGAGAAGGACCACACTCCAAGGGATGTGACGTAAATAGCCTACCCTAGCGCAAGCATTAATGACTATTTTATGGCTCGAACCAGTGACCTACATGTCACACATAGATAATATTACATTTTTTCAAGACTCTCCTTCCAAAGTAACATTATATATGTAAATCTAGTAACAGATTCACATGATATGAAAAATACTAAATAAACTTAACAATACCTATGACAGATAGAATCATAATATGAAAGTATTAAATAATATGACAATACACGTGAAAAATAGATTCATAATATGGAAATATTAAATAATGTGACAATACACATGACAAATAAACTTGTGCACCTATGATAAATCACCTTGGTGGTCCTCTCAAAGTTGCTCAGACTTATTCAGTCAAAACATCTTCTTATTTTCTTCTTTAATTATTTGATTTTCTAATGGAAAAGAGGACTAGTGAGGATAAGCAAAAGATTGAAATGGAGTTGAATCAAAGGATAAGCAAAAGATTGAATCAAAGGAAGAGCCCCTGCTACTTTATTTTCTTTCAAAGGAAAAAAACCTTGTTCAAAAATATGGATGAGCACTTCAACTCAGATCGGAGCAGATGTCCTTTTCACCAAATAGAAAATCAAATTTCTATGGCTCCATAAATATAGAAAAAATAATTGATAAATTTCTTGAATTGAAGTCAAACGATCGTCAACATGATCATGTTGATGTGAGCAAATCAAATGTTTGTGAGGCATTTGATGATGTGTCTCTTGTTGTTGGTAAATCAAGCACTAAATGGCTTACGATATGAGTAGACTACTTAAATGTCAATTCTATTCTAATTTTCATTCTCAGTTGCAATGTTCAGTCAGCATGCCTCATCTTTATGACCTTGGTGTTTGCAAACCATTTTACTTGACATAAAATTTTAAAAAGAATGGAACACTTTGGAAATGTGTGGTCTAAATCACCCTTTGACT
The DNA here is from genome assembly GCF_947179165.1 of Solanum dulcamara. Taxonomy (NCBI): domain Eukaryota; kingdom Viridiplantae; phylum Streptophyta; class Magnoliopsida; order Solanales; family Solanaceae; genus Solanum; species Solanum dulcamara. The sequence goes on along the minus strand of NC_077238.1, from coordinate 69,154,421 downwards.
GTTTGTGTGGTCATAAATAATTTTATTAAGGGCCCGTTTGGTTATTTGAGAAATCATATAAGATAAAGTTGAAGTTTTCTTTGGACATGTAATTTAAATTTTTAAGTTGTATTTTTTCTCATAAACATAAAATCCCTTAAATTGTGAAAACTATTAAAACTATCCTAATTCTTTATACAATCTTACCAAATAAGCAAAAAATTTATAACAAAAATACAATATTAGTTCAATCAAAAAGTAAACTTGAACATGAGTTCAGAGTTATAGTATACTATTCTTTAATTTGAGACGTTTGTTAGCCAATATCATTAGTAAATATATCATCATGTTCATATTCCTTAAATATTTCATCATTCCTTTGGTATTCTCGCTAAAATTATATTTTAAAATGGTGATTATTTTTATTTTTTTTTACAAAATTTAAACTTGTGGATCAATATTTATATGTGAAAAATGTGAAATCATGCTTCTTGGAAAATTTGAAATGTTCAAATGTTGATTTTATCTCGTGATTTGAAATCAAATCACGAGATGAAATCGCGTGCATATCCAAACACCAACTAATTAAGGGTAAAAATGAATTTTAAAGTTCAATTGTTTTTAATTATAGAAAAAGGTGACATTATTTTCTAAGATGAATTAAGAAAAAGTGTATCACATAAATTGAGACAAAAGAAATAATACGATATGATGGTTAATAATCATAAGTAACTTTTTGATACACTACCTTCAATTCACCAGAATTTTGATCCTTGATAACCAACATTACACGATTCGGTAAAGTAGCAAGCAAATCAACGTAATGTACCTTAAAAAAAACCCTTATGTTATATGCTTATCCCACAAGTGTGTGAGATGGTAAAATTTGCCATCTCAACTATGAATGCTTATTTTCCCGGACCCTGCGCATAGAGGGAAATTAAGTGCACCGGGCTGCTCTTTTTTTAACTATGAATGCTTATTTAGTTAATTTAATTTTGCAGTTAGAACTATGGGACAAGTGCCACTGCCACATATCCAAATATGTACTAAAAAAAAGGATTTTCCATTAAATGATATTTCATGTATTATTTATGTTCACTAATCCATTTTAATTTGAGATTATATTAAAGTTGAAATCTTTTGGTCTGCTGAAAATTTCACTACTTAGATATATATTAATAATTAATAGAAGGATGTTAGTACAACTTTCTAAACTTTAATATTAGCAAAAGAATGTTTCAAAAATCTTATCCAAAGATTTTTTTAAGTTTTTATAAGCAAAAGTTGATCAAAGGTGAATTTAATTAAGTTGAAATAATGATGATCTCAAATGTATAATTTATATAACTAATTTAATGTTAATCAGAAAATTAGTAGCAATCAAGTCAGGATGGCCGAGTGGTCTAAGGCGCCAGACTCAAGTTCTGGTCTTCGTAAGAGGGCGTGGGTTCAAATCCCACTTCTGACAATTATTTTTAAATATTTTTCCTTTTTCCTAACTCATCATATTGAAGCCACACAGTTTTTGTGGAATATGGTACATGTGAATTTGGACAACTTTTTTCAAAAAAAATTAAATTTACGTATTTAAAAATTACATATAAAGTTATAAGTTACGATAATTGACAATTCAAAATATTTAAAAAGTATTTTAAAAAAATATGATAAAATTAAATATCCTTTAATTGTCTTGTTAATAAATCAGGATTCCAATTTATAGAGGTTGGATATAATATAGTCCCAATGGTAGGTGTGTATGAATAAAGAGTTACTTATAAGATGTTAGATACTTTTAGTGCTATGAATTCTTTTGAGGAAAATTGTGTGGATTTTGTCTAAAATGAATAATATCACATTATGTTAAGATTATTTTAATTTGAGTTGTTTTAACCTAATAATCGGTATCATAACTATTAATAGTTTGGTGAAACGAATGACTCGACTTAGTGCCTTTACACATCTACGTTCGATTTGATTCCTTTATGCATACTCTAAAGACATATATAAAAAAGGTATGTCGGGGAGCTTTGATGGAGATAAATACTCCATTGATGTGAGTAACACACAATTAATCTCTACATTAGCTCATAAATATAGTAGTGGATCATAAGAAACTTAGTTTAAGGGGGAGGTTAACTTGTTAAGTATGTGTGAATAAAGTTCCATATTAATGGTTGAAAAGAAGAAAAAAATTGCTTACAAGATGTTAGGACTCTTAGTGGTGTGAGGCCTTTTCAGATTTGCTAAAATTATTCGAGGCTATTTTATCCTAAACTTTTCTTCAAGAGGCATATCCCGTAAGATGTTCAAAAAGAGATGAAAACATCAAATATTGTTCTTTTTCCAAATCGAAGTAATCAAGAGGTGATTTTCCTTAAGATCAACTCAAAATATTGAAGTGATGCTGACATTCTTAGCGATCAAATACATCGTGAGGAGATTCAAATCATTCTACATTTATGAAATATGCTACTAACAATCATAAAATCATCAAAAAAATTCAGAGAGAAGAATCAAATGATAAATTGAATTGTGCTCACAAATATTCATCATTAAACTTTCATCTTGTTCATATTTTATTTGTGGTTGGAGTTTATTTTACGTACTTCAAAAATTTTGTAAACAAATAATTTTGTAAACAAATTGGCAGTGAAACCAAATTTGTCTTTCATCTCTCACAAATTAAGTTTGCAAAATCTGGAGCTGCAAGTTAAAACTACACAGATGGAAGCCCTATTTTTATGGATTCTTCAAGTCTCATCTTTGAGTTTCGTCAAGCCTATACTTCAACAAGCCTTGAAGTAGGGGCATCTGTAGATATCAAAAATTTACTGCGTTTGAAATAAGCCTCTGCAAGACGGCCTCAATTCATGTTCTTCAAACTCTAAGGTCAGTTAGGATTTTTATAGGTTAGTTTATCCAAAATTTTAACTTACGCCTATAAAAGTGGGCACATCCATTGAAGAGACATTCTGAATATCCCATATCTTAGGCATTCACAAAGAGATCAACACATCAAATATATTTTCTTTTACAAATGTTAAGTGATCAAGAGATAGTTTTCCTCAAGATCAACTTGAAATATTGAAGTGTTATCCGATATTCTTGGCAATCAAATACAACACAAGGAGATTCAAATAATCCTACATTCAAGAACTACAATACTAACCATCCGTGAATTACGATTCGGAGAAAAATTAAGAGAGAAAAATGAAAGGAATATACAAATATATACGCACAATCTTGATAAATAAAATTATATCTTTTTATTTATTTTGTGATTGCAGTTTATTTTCTATACTTGAAAAAAATTGTTGCAAACATGGCACACCCAAATAGTGGTACCAAATCTACCCTTCATCTATGTATAAACATCAAAATTTTCTACTCAATTTGAAATAGGCCTCTGCAAGATGAGCTCAATCCATGTTCTTTAAACCTTAAGGTTCGTTAGTATTGTTGGAGGTTACTTTACCCTAAATTCTATTATAGTTCACACATATAAAAGGGGTCACATACTCCCTTAAATAGACATCTCAAATAACTCATAAATTCAAAGTTATTCACAAAAAAAATTAAGACATCAAATATTGTCTTTCTCAAAGTCAAAGTGCTCAATAAGCGATCTTTCTCAAGATTAACTGGAAATATTGAAGTGCTACACAATATTCTTGGGGATCAATTACATCACAAGGAGGTTGTTTACATCATCCTACGTTCGAATATATATATATATATATATATATATATATATATATATATATATATATATATATATATATATATATATATATATATATATATATGAGAAAAGAATTAAATAAATACACAAAATTATACTCACAATTTTAATAAATAAAATTACCTCCTTCTATTTATTTTGTGATTATAGTTTATTTTCTGTACTCCAGAAAATTTATTGCAAACACACAAATTTCCCCAAGTATGGAAATTAATTCAAGATTTGGAAATAGTGACCATTCCTGTGAAAAGATGTGTGAACCTTCCCATGGTCCATCTAAACGAAATTTCCTAGTTTTTCAAATTAAATACTCCCAATCAAACAAACATAAATAAGGGTCTCCATTCAATTCGTACAACTTGTATTGGGAAAGTTATTTATTTGTTTGCTCACTAAGAGTAATTACACTCGCTAATTAAATATAAAAAATAATAATAATAGTTATGTATAATTATATATATTTTTCAGCTATTATTTTAGTGGACAAAAATACTGATAAATTAAGGAAAAATGACACGAATTAACAAATATATACTAGTTAATTAATATACATAGCTATAGTTTAAATTAATTTCCACTCGCGATAAATCTTTTCCAGTAATTAATATACATACCTATAGTTATTCAGAATTTGTATAATTAAGCTCCCAATTGTATAAATTCAGAATTTCCTAATTGAATAAATCCAGATTTTGTATATGCTTATCCTACCATCAGATCATGTATATAATCATAATATATACACATTTGATTTGTATAAGTTCTGATTTTTTTTTTAAAATGTATAAATATAAAATTTGTATATACTTACTCTGTTTGTATATTGTCAGCGAATTATACAAACGGATTTGTATATTCGCAGTGAATTATACAAACGGGTCTGTGAATTATATAAACAACTGCTATAGCTATAATTACGGAATGTAATTACCTAAACTGTAGATAATTTGGCCTATTAAAATTTTTATAATAGCTATTTGTCAAATTTTCACTTAAATTAATATGTGATTAATAGTTGGGCCTACAATCCCCTTTCCTCCTCTTTTCCTTCACTTTTCGTTTTCTTCCCAACAGACATTGCAACTCTTAATTAAAATTATTACAAACAATTTTCCTTGGCTTTTAAGCAGCTTAAATGGTTTATTCTAACTTATAATTATTACAAACATTAGAAAGTTTTGGTTGAGGTGTTATTTTTCTACTATAAACGGACTTTCTTCTTCTTTTTCAAAAAGAAACTTTGATAGAAACAAATGTTTTAGGAAAATGAATCCCGATCATAATGTTCTTGGATTTAAGTTATATACAATAATGAAGATGACACATGAATAAAGTAAACATATAATTGAGAGAAATTATGACTTAGACATTAATAAGGATAAAATAGTCATCTACTCAACTAACTAATATTTCTCAAGAAACTTTTAAATTTTTTAAAAAAGCCAATAATTTGAGATAGAAAAAGTAGAATACTATAATTCGTGAACCAAATCATTATATGTATAGATCAAATTGTCAGATACAAATATAGGTATAATATTATTCTTATTCTTCTTTCTTTTTAATCGTGATAGACAAAAAGGTCTCCAATTAATTCCTATTTGGATAGTGAATTGCAATTTTGCGAGACGTGAAAGTTAAGTGAATTGCAATTAATTCCTGTTGTAGTCTGTATTGGAGCTCCGACTAAATGTGAATTGCACATTTCAGAATCTATTATAGAATTTTCTCCATATTCAGAGTTCGGAATCTGAGACTTTTGATTAATAGTGAAACAGTTCCATCACATATTACGTTAAGGCTACTTTATCACAACCCCACCCCCACTCCTCAAATCCCAATGTTACATGAACTACTTTTTTTTTATTTTTTTAAAAATAAAAAAATACCGTTTTAGATGTTCCTCTATCCGTACTTCTCTCTCTAATCACAAATCCATTTCCCATATCAAAACAAACTCAATAAAGCCTTTTAAAAGGATATAATAATACATATATTAATGTTCACAATCCCTTTTCTTTTCTATATATATATATATTTCATTCATAAAACCAAAAAAATAAAATAAAAAATCAAACATCCCTGAAGTAGTTACAAACATCTTTAGGGTTGTTCTGATCAGCCCCCCTAAAAAAAAAACCAACCCTTTTTTCCTATGTTACATTATTGTATAATCATATTATTAAAGGGGTTGGTTTTTTGTTCTTGATTGTTAGATCTTTTTAATTAATTAATAATTTTTTTGTTTAATTTATTCATCATGAGTGATGATAAGAAGTACATTACGGCTGAGGAATTGAAGAAACATAATAAACAAGATGATTTGTGGATTGCAATTCAAGGCAAATGTTACAATGTTACAGATTGGGTGAAAGAACATCCAGGTGGTGATATTCCGATTCGTAGTTTGGCTGGACAAGAAGCAACTGATGCATTCATTGCTTTTCATCCAGGTCCCGATAGTTTAATTGAACCTATTGCTTTGAATTTAAATTTATTTATACATATGCAAAAAAGTTAATAAATAATGATTTATTTTGAATTTGCTGACTCTATATAGGTTCTGCTTGGAAATATCTTGACAAGTTTTTTACCGGATATTATCTTAAAGATTACGAGGTTTCAGAGGTGTCTAAGGATTACAGGAAACTCTGTACTGAATTTTCGAAAGCAGGGCTGTTCGAGAAAAAGGGTCATGGGGTGATTTATTCCTTATGTTTTGTGACATTGTTGATGTCATTGAGTTTCTGTGGTGTTTTGTGTAGTAACAATTTCTTGATTCATATGCTTTCTGGTGGACTATTGGGATTTTCTTGGATGCAAATATCTTATTTGGGTCATGATTCGGGTCATTACTTGATAATGACGACTCGTGGATTCAACAAATTGGCACAGATTCTTACAGGAAATTGTCTTACTGGGATCAGCATTGCTTGGTGGAAATGGACACATAACGCTCATCATGTCGCGTGTAATAGCCTTGATCATGATCCTGATCTACAGCACTTGCCAGTTTTCGCTGTCTCTACCAAGTTTTTCAAATCATTGAACTCTAGTTTTTATGGAAGAGAGCTAACATTTGATTCCGTAGCCAAATTCTTTGTAAGTTACCAACATTTTACGTATTACCCTATAATGTGTGTGGCTAGGGTGAACTTATTTATCCAGACATTCTTGTTATTGTTCTCGACGAGGAAAGTACCAGACAGAGCTTTAAACATATTGGGAATTCTTGTTTTCTGGACTTGGTTTCCTCTTCTTGTTAGCACATTGCCTAATTGGACAGAAAGGGTGTTATTTGTGCTTATAAGTTTCTGTGTTACATCACTCCAACATATACAATTCACTCTTAACCATTTCGCGGCTGATGTCTACGTTGGACAGCCAGAGGGGAACGATTGGTTCGAGAAACAAACAAGTGGTACTATTGATATCGCGTGTTTTTCGTGGATGGATTGGTTCTATGGAGGATTGCAATTCCAACTTGAACATCATTTGTTCCCAAGGTTGCCTAGATGCCATCTGAGAAAAGTGTCTCCAATTGTACAAGATTTGTGCAAAAAACATAATTTGCCATATAGGAGTTTGTCATTTTATGAGGCTAATGTTTGGACATTAAGGACTTTAAAGACAGCAGCAATGCACGCCAGGGGTCTTCTTTGGGAAGCTGTTAATACTCATGGTTAATATTTGGACTTGGAGAATTTTTCTTACTAATAAGTACTAAGTAGTATGTTTTTAAGTAATGTGTGTATTATATTTTAATCTATGTTGTTGGGTCTATTTTTGCTGTGTTGATATGGGATTTTGTTTTAAGCAACCTCCTTGGATCTGCTTCAGCATATATTTATGCAAGAAAAAAATATTGATTTGGTTCTTTCGTTTTTATTATTTGGACATAGTTTTTTTTATTGGTTTCTCTCTCATTCAGTGTTTGTATTCGTATTTGAGCTCCAATTAAAGGGGGAAGCGCTTCCTTAGACCTTAACAAGATTTTTTTCATGCCCATGAAAAAAAAGATTATATGGAGGAAATCGAATTATCACCAACAAAATGAAAGTTCGTGCTTTTCATTATGCATTTGGTGGCTCCTATAAGGCTATAAACAAGAGATAAACTGGCCTACTGGGCATAAGTCGAGAATGTCCTCTATGTAATGTTCCACAGGAAAGTATTAATCATTTATTCATTTGATAAAACTAATACGATATAGAGAAGATTAATTTATGGCTTTCATGCAAGTTAACACGTACAAATCAAAAATAAATTAAATAGACTGCCATATGGTTTACATTATTACAATGGCGAAGTTTTACAAGAAGACATTAAACATTCTCTCCCTAAAAAAGAGCAAAAAATTGACCACTGAAGCTAACTCCGCCAGAGGACCACCCCCTTGTAAATCACTGGACCCACCAGACCCACTAGATATTCAAACACCAATGGAAGAGGACAACCATAGGAAACACTCTTTCAAGGAGATCCTCCTAAATAAACCATCAGATTCAAACAAATCTTACAGTAAAGTACAAAAAAATGAGGAAACTCCAGATGAAAGTGGAATGGAAGAAGAAGAGTCCCTAGACAATTCTATTCCATTAACAACAAAAGAAAAACTAAGAATCTATCAACCATGGAGATTCTTGATTATTGTCAAACTGATGGGTAGGAAAACACCCCACTAATACCTCAAAAACAAATTGATCGACTTGGAACGAGACATAAATGACGGCCAAATCCTTCAACACGGTAGCATTAAATATAAGAGAAGCTAATTTTCAAATTTTTCATTCATTTAATGAATAAGGGTCCACCTCGACCCCCGTCCCTAAGGCTACTTCCATCTCCAAAGGAAGAAATGCTACTTCCTCCATGGAAGCCACCGATGTAGAAAATAATCACCACACCTTCACAGGTGAAATGACCCAAACCATCATTTCAATTAACTCCTCTTCCAAACCTACTTTTTTTAGTAATGAGGAAGGAACTCCCCCCACCAGAACCAACCCTGAAGATCACAAAAGCAAAAATGAACACCCCCTTCCCTCATCCTCTGGTTTTTATGTCAACGCCACCACCGACAAACCATATCCAGGAGTCTTGGTTGGAACTAGCACTCTAAGGGAGGTCAATAACGCTGACAATTTTGGTGGGACATTAATCTATCACGATCCGACTAGGACCTAGTTGTAACACGACGATTAGAATTCTGAAGAACTCCAACCAAGCCTCTTAGCATATCATTCATGAGCATATAAGGAAATTAAACAATAAGCTAAATTGAGATACGAAAGACAAAATTTCATATAGAACATAAGTCTCAAAATGGGAAAGCAACAACATAGACTCATCCTATCTAACATGCCTCTAATACTAGATAGGGACATGAGACAATCTTCCAGCTCACCCAATAGACAACATAGAGTAATGAAGTATAACTGTCCGATGAGAAATAAATGTCATGTCTTTGAACTGTGAGGACTCACCAATAAGAAGCAAATAGTAGACTCTAGCCACGAGCGGAAGGAGAATGAGTGATTATCGATCCCTACATTATGATATAATGTAGGCAAAAATTATGCGTTAGCACATGAAATGCACTAAGTAAGTGAGATTATACATGAACAATAAACATAGGACATAATCAATATGAATCATGAGATGCAAGACCAATATATTTAGAAATATGAGTAAAAATCATGAAAATGTTAAAACACTTATCTCATTGGCCAATGCATCAAAAGAATACCATAATCATCATAAGAACTCATACCTTAATTGAAACTGTATGGGATAGGACCTTTAACTAATATATAAAACTATGCGAGCTAATACATGGAATCTAATGACTCCTGCATCCAGACAAGAGAGGCTACCTTGCCAAGACATACTCCATAAGTAACTCTTTAACTGCGCTATGTGGATCTAATAGCTTTGCCATATTGACATATGTAAAACGACGCTTGCCATATTGGCATATGTAAACCGATGCGGGCAACGTAGTTTGAGACGAAAGGTAGCTACTAGAATTTTCTTGAATAACTAACTGCGTTATCAGACTGAAACCTACCTAAAAGTCCTCTCGATGCTTAGTCAATATCCCAACGGAACTCATAAAACATGATCATAGATATCATAGGGAAAGATAGTAACTACCTATCAATCTATCTTTACAAACATCATAAAATATCTTATCTAGCATCATCATCGCAAAATCATAGGATTGGCTCATCTATCATATAACTCATGCAATGTGGGTGTAGGCTTTCTACCATTACATATCTTTGATCATAAACATCTTTAGGGACTTAACTTGCCCTATCTTTAACTTTGCTTGAGACATTATATAATCATCATTCATGAACTTCTTTGTATAAAACATCTTTAATTCATAGCATAAAGCTTTCATAAAAATACAATCTGAAAATCATGATCATATTTCATAAATCATAGTTGAAACTAACATATAGCATGGGTCATTGAAATTCAAATTAAAATCATGCAATATGATGTGAATTATGCATAATTAGATTAATAACATTGAAGAATATCAAAATTGAGAAGATCCAATGCAAATCATGGAATGAGGGCTTTTTGATTGAAGAATTCACAAAGAAACTAGGGAGAAAACTTTGGGATTCCATGTGTGGAAGGTACCCATGGATAAAGTCCCACATACCTTAACCTTGATTAGTACTGGATTGTAGAGATTGAAAGCTTGACCTTGAAGAACCCTTTTGAATTTGCTTAAGAGAGAAGAAAATCTTGAGAGAAGAATTGGGAGAAAAGACTTTGGGGTTTTAGGAGTTATGGAGAGAATGAGAGAGTTAGAATGCTTTAGGGTAGTTAATAGGCATGAACTTAGAGCCCGTTTGGATGGGCTTTAAGTTGGTCAAAACCAACTTAAAGCCCCTTTTTAGCTCTTGGACGTGTTTGCCTAATGCTGACTTTAAGCCATAAAGTTCTTAAAGTCAGTCAAAAATGAAAAGTTAGGATTCCTAACTTTTTTTCTAAGTGCTTAAAGTCATTTTCTTTGACCATAGAAATTACTTTTATATCCCTTATATTTTAACTAAATTCCCAAACTAACCTTTTTATTCTTTTAACCCTAAAATTCACATCATTTTTCTCATTTAAGCACTTTTATCCAAACACTCAACTGCTTATTTATAAAAATAACTTCCAGCACTTCAAAGTTCTAAAAACACTTCATACATAAAAGTTATTTTTTTAAGCCCATCCAAACGGGCTCTTAGTCCCAAAAATCATCTATATTCATTAATGACATATAGGGAAAATACTAGAATAACTCTCATTAAAATTGAATTCAGGACCCAAAACGGGCCATCACCACGGACCGTGAAGGGTACCACGATCCATGGTCCCCTCCATAGGGAGGGACTTGAACTTTTTCTGAAAAAAGCTTGGGAAGGATGCCCACCATGAGACCCACCATGGCCCGTCATAGGAACCACGACCCTTGGTGGTCCTCTGTGGTGGTTTTCTTGAACTTCAAATTTTGGAGTTTGCATGAAAGTTTCAAAAGTTCCTTCACGGTCCGTGGAGGCTAGTACGATCTGTGAAGGTGGGTCGTAGAAGTGACCTTGATAGGAGACGTGCAGGGGTGTCCACCACGTAAGATACCACTTAGCTGGGAAGGGACCACATTAGTCATTCATAGCCCGTGGTCCTCTTCACGGCCTATATTGGGTCCCGTGAAGACCACCTAGTACCCAAAAGTTGAGATTTTTTGGAATTGCATCTTTTGTTCCTCATTTTTTGACTTTTCAACTTTTGGGGTGTTACAATATCTCCCCCTTGAAAAAATTCATCCTCGAATGAGACTCAAGCTAGCATGAATAGAATAGGAAAGGAACATAACAACCCAACATAAATGCAAAAATATCTCGATAATGCATAAAATATAAAATCTTTAATCTCAAGCACAAACATAACTTTAAAACTCATTTTATGAACATGAATGGATATGAACCCATGAGAACAACTGAAATACATGATTTGGGCTGATCATGAAGGAACTAAATACCTCAACTAGGAACGGAAGGAAAGAGATGAGGATATCGGGACATCATATCAACTTCGACAGCCTATGTAGCACCCTCAACCTCTTGGTTCCTCCATAAAACTTTAACTGAAGTTATTTCTTTATTTCTCGACTTTCTAACTTGCCGGTCCAAGATCTCAACCGAAACCTATTCATAAGAAAGATTCTTCTTAAGCTCAATGCTGTCCAATGGCACAATAGAGTTAAGATCACCAACAAACTTCCTCAATAATGACACATGAAGTACCGGATGCACCAATGACATATCTGAAGGCAAATCCAACTCATAAGCCAACTTACCAATTTGCCTCAAAATCTGATATGGGCCAACATAGTGGGGACTTAGCTTTCCTTTCTTACCAAAACATATCACACCCTTCATGGGTAAAATTTTCAAGTAAACCCAATCATTAACCTCAAATTCAAGTTTCCTTCTTCTTACATCCGAATAGGACTTTTATAGGCTTTGAGCCATTTTCAATCTCTATTTAATGAGTCTAACTTTATCCATAGCCTTAAATACAACTCTAGTCCTATCAAAGCAACTTCACCTACTTCGAACCAACTTGTCACGCCCCGAGAAGGTACCCTAGATGTGACCGGCACTTGAAAGCCATTTCTGACCTTCAAGCGAACCACCTAACTCAATCATTCCATTATTCAGTCATATACGCTCAAAGGAAGGCTCAATTATAACATGTTATTTACAATATGGGGGCCGAAGGCCAAATATGTTTAACTCAATAAGATAAGTAAAATAGGACTTCTCAACAATAGCAGTCCAACCTTCCCACACTCTAGTCTATGAAGCCTCTATCAAAGTCTAAAAGGTGCCAATGACAAGTCCATGGCTACTAACAATCCAAAATAAAGGAAGCGACAACAAAACTATACAAGAAAGCTCAACATCCTCCGGAAAACTAGGAGGACTCACCAACTGGCTGAGAGTGTATGTGGATCTTCAACGGAGCGCCGGTTGATAATCTCTAGTACCTGTCTCTGCATCATGAAATGATGCAGGCCAGAGGGCGTCAGTACATGGAATGTACGAGTATGTAAAATGGCTGAATGAAACAACATCAAGAAGATATCAATATCAACTTAGGACCTCAGCTCATATATACATGACAACTCACTCAAGTGTCCTAAGTCTAACAAGAATAGTTTAGACGGGACTAACTCATAAGCCACTCAACTTAACTGACTCAGAGTACTATTAAGGCCTAAATGAGAGTTTTTCTTATCCGACAACCATCACCTATGAGCCGGTGATAGTACAACAATCAAACGTTGTTGCCACGTCCGTCCATACCTTGCCAGGGCATGAACTCCTCCCTAATCATGGATACCATTGATTAGTCAAGTCCTATCATTTCAGGACAAATAAATAGGAAACATCCGACTTTAACGGTTCGATCCCATGGGAAGTCTCTGACTTTAGCGGTTCTATCCCTACCTACATTGGCGGCTTAGTTCCTGGGGTTTGAGTATGGACTATACTCTCGCCCGCCTCGATGCTCGAAACTCCTCCTATGAATCTATGCTTATAAGACTCCCTCCAATCATCTCAAACAAGCCCTCACGGCTAGTTTCATATGGGACATTTCCAACTCATCAACTCCATTCTCATTTCAACTCAATTAAGTCATAATGGCAAGTTCCATTTAGGACCTCATCCACTCGTAAATTCTATCCTCCCATTTGACTTAATCAAGCCTTATTTAGGTAAGCATTTATGATATCTCCTCAAGACTCATACTTACATGAAGGTCTTAGGAATATTCTTAGCTCGACAACATCAACACATGTAGTATCAAGTAAATAGGGAACAAAACTCATTCAACCATAAACCATACCAAGGAACTCCATTTTTATGGACATCTAACCTCAAAGCAAGAGTAGGGCACATGGGTGGACTCAACTCATGTTTTGGATAATCTTACATACCTTAGTGAAGACTTGAAGAAAACCTTGTGGTTGGTTCTTCAATGGAGAACTCAAACCTTGAAGCTCTTGAAACTCTTCTTATTGGAGGAGGATTTTGGAGAGGAAGAAGAAGAGAGAGAGAGAGAGAGGTTTTTAGGGCTTTTAGAGAGAGAATGAGGCTGTAAAATGTGTTTCCAAAAGACCAAGGGTAATACATATATAATTTGGGTAAGTTCCCAAATTGCCCCTCCTCAAAAGTTCTAAAAATAGGCCAAAAATGCACCAGGCACGATAGTGGCGCATCGCGCCATTACAGCGCCAGGCTGATTACGCCTAAAACCTGCACACCTCGCAGTGGCGCGCCACGCCAAGGACCAAACTACAGAGGCATGTTTCTGGCACGATAGTGGTGCATCGCGCCCTTACAGCGCCAAGACTAATATTTTCTAGGTTTTGGAAATTGGCTTGAAAAACCCTGCATACCTTTTAGTGGTGCGCCGCGCTAGAGCCCAAACTATTGAGGCATGTATCTGGAGCGAAAATGGCGCATCACGCCACTGCGGCGCCAAGCCCAGATTTCCAGTAGTTGAACCCCAGGCCTGAAATTCCTGCTGTGCTAGTTCATCTTAGGATCGTCATATCTTTCGACTCTGAACTCCAAAAATTACATTCTTGGTGGCATGGGAAAGAAGACTCGACGACCATTAATTTAATAAGTCGTGGGCCACCCAGATCGTCATATATCAAAAGATAGGGTCGTTGGAAGTCAACCCCTCATGCAAACTCCTCCTCAAACTTAGCCACGTGAACCTTTTTGGTCTTAGCTCGATCCTAGGAGTCCTCTGTGACCCCACATCACCTCCAACACTCTTCAATTACTCGGGGACTCATCTCAACTCAAGCACATACTTCTAAATAATTGGGTTCGACCCAGCACGATACAACAAGGGTCCGAATCCTAGGGAAGAAATTTTTTGAGGGGTGTTACACAACTGATAGAGGATCTATACCGCATAGCGTAAAAAGCTTCAAATGGAGCCATCTAAATGCTAGAGTGATATTTTTTATTATAAACAAACTTTATTAATGGAAAAAATGATCATCCAAATTTCCTTTAAAATCAATGACGCATGCTCTCAGCATATTCATTAACGTCTGAATGGTGCACTCGGCCTGACCATCCATTTATGGGTGATAGTACTAAGCTTCACTTGGGTACCAAGACCCTTTTGGAAAGATCTCTAAAATTGAGATGTAAACTGAGTACCATGAAACTTCACCAAGTCTCGAATATACAATCTAACATAGTCCTTGGCTGAATATGAGTCTTAACTGGAAGAAAATGAGCTGACTTAGTCATTCGGTCAATAATTACCCAAATGAAATTTTGTTGCTTATGAGTACGAGGCAAATCTATAACGAAGTCCATATTCAAGGATTTCCACTTCCAAGTAAGAATCTCAATGTCTTGAGCCAAACCTCCAGTTTTTGATGCTTAACTTTCACTTGTTGACAATTTGGACACTTAGCCAAAAATTCTGCAATCGCAGGAGATTCGGTATTATTCAAACTGTCAAAATAAGGGATATCGTTGACTGGTACAAGAATAGAATTCCTTGCTCGTTTAACCTCTGTATTCATCTTGTTCCTTATTTACCTGGGTGCACTTTGTACCTTTCAGTCGAGCAACTTCGCCCTTATTATTTAGGGATTCGACTGGGACACTCATTCACTGAGAACTCCATGATAGGAGAGAAATTGTCTGATTAAGAAAGAAGGGTTCCGCATCTCGCTAATACAATACAGGGATAACCCTGACGGCTTCAAAGCTTACCTTATTTAGAAAAGGTTCCAAACCTCCATAGCAAGCTCACTCTTGATGAAGTGGCTTCGTCCCGAACCAAGGAGGCATTCTGGCGGACGCATGCGTGTAGGAAGGCCGTCCGGAGGACAGAACAAAATCTTGAATTCCTGGGTTTCCTTTGCCAATAGACCAATCAATCGCTCAGGTAGGTCTTCTTTTTCCCAAGCACTGAAATCAAACACCCTTGACACGTATTCTCCGCTGATAAAGATCAACCCCTCCCCATATTTCTCAAGGTAATTTTTTCTCAGTTTGGCTGACCCTCTTCTTCCCATTCGGGTTGGGTTGACCCAGAAGTACAGTAAGAAGGAATGGAACCACTGGAGAGTAAGCTCAGCTCTGCGAAGGCCTTTCGGAGATTGACCTTTCTTTCTCTTCTTCCCGGTCTGATCGGTCGAGGTCTCAATCATCCACAGCTCCGGGATTAATGTGCTCTTTTTTATGCTGGAGTCATAGCTTATCTAAAGAGTAAGGATTGAAGCCCCCTTAGCTCTGCTAGGCACTGGACTTTTTTTCTTCTTTATTGCCCGGGTACGTCAGTCATGCCCCGCCGAAAAAAGCGTCGAAGGGGTCGGATCACCCTGGTACTTTTCCTTGGGTGCAGGTCTTACACATGGTGTTAGCTTACAGCAGGTATTTCAAAGGTGGTGGAAACACCCTGCAAATGTATATCTGACTTCCACTTCTCCCAGGGCCCAGTTTGTCCTTCTTTCCGCAAGAACCCTAACCCTTCATTCTATTCCATACAGCCTTGGTCGACCAGGCGTTGGCGGGGGAAACTGACCCGAGCTCCATTTCTTAAGATCTTCCGCGCCTCAAAAAAGTATAGTACTCGATTCCATTACATGCATCGGGGGCAATCGAAAAAGCCAGCGCATCCAGGGCCCCGGCGCCCAGCTCAGCGCAAGAATGATTGGAGGCTTCAGCAAATGATTCAGGTTCGAACCCACGATTCCCAGTAGTAAGTCATCGGCATATCGCGCGTAACAAATCCTTATTAAGTAATAGGCACGTTACATCATAGCAGCACGACCAAATGGAGGAAAAACCGAGGAAAATAAAGAACGTCAAGTAGAAAGGAACAAGGTCTTACGGCGTGTGGGAGCGATCCTGGTCAGGGAAGGCTAAGACGCAAATGATTCAGGTTCAGGCGTACGGGGACAGTTGAAGAAGTGCCTCAACGCGCCGCAGCCACTACTTTGACTCCTTTTATGCAAATGTACCAAGCTTTTCTTAGAAAGGAACAGAACAAAGAGGAGTGCTCCACTCCGAAAGAGAAGGAACGGAAAGAGCAGGCGGTCGAAGAAGGCCACAGGTGGAAGAAACCGATGCCTTGATCATTCAATTGACTCCTTGCTGCCAGATGAGTTGACCAATTCCTCTACCCCGCTTCTTCCCCTTCTCTTTCGAAATCTAGGTATGGGTAATTTGAGGGGCTTCTTTATTTTCATTGAAGCACCTGGGGAGACCGGAGAGCTGTTGGCGGGGCAGAAGCTCAGCTTTCTACTCTGCCGCAAAAGGGGGCCGCTTTCTTCCCCCCCGAACAGTGACAGCCTAGTCTGATTCCCCCTTCCGAAAGTGCTACAGCTCCGAATCCACCTCGGGGTATGGCAGGATCAATGGTGCTCTATCGGAAACAAGATTCAGTACAAGGGGGGCGGAGCGCTAAGAAAGAGAAAGCGTTATCACTATACGAAATGAAGCAGCGGCTAGCACGCTAGCTTACGGGCCAGGCCTCTCTCTGACCTGATAACAAGTATCGCCTCCTCGCCCAGCTCTATCAGCTTCCCCTCATCGCTAGCCAGTCGGGATGCTATCTCTCTTCTCCTTCGTCACTCAACCATATTTCTCTTCATGTCATTCCACCAATACACTTTCCTCAAATCTCGATACATTTTTGTAGAATCGAGATAAATAGAATATCGCAAACTATGAGCTTTGGATAATATCATATCTTTCAAGCCATCTATATTCGTAACATACAATCGACCTTGATATCTCAAAACACTATCTCCCTCTTGGGAGAAGGCCTCAATGGCTTTTTTGGCAATCGCTTTCTTCAACTTAACCAAAACAGGATCACTATCTTGTCTTGCCTTTACATCTACCACAAGAGATGATTTAGAACCATTTTGCACAACAACACCACCATCCTCAAAATTAACGAATCGAACACCCAAACTGGTTAATCTATGCACATCCCTAACTAGCTCTTTTTTCTCGTCCTCAATATGAGAAATACTGTTCATAAACAATGTAATAAGAGCATCAATAACCATATTTGCCTTTCCTGGATGGTATAACATACTCATGTCATAATTCTTCAACAGCTCAAGCCATTTTCTTTGTCGAAGGTTCAAATCCTTTTGGGTGAACAAATATTGCAAACTCTTGTGATTGGTGAAAACATCCACATGGGCACCATAGAGATAATGTCTCCACAACTTTAATGAAAATACCACCACCGCCAACTGCAAGTCATGAGTCGGATAATTCTTCTCATGTGCCTTGAGTTGCCTTGAAGCATAAGCTGTCATCTTACCATTTTGCATTATCATACAACCAAGACCAGCTCATAAAGTATCACAATACACAACGAACCCATCGGAACCTTCCAGTAAAGTCAACACTGGACCGGAGGTAAGCCTATCCTTCAACTCTTGAAAGCTTTCCTCACATGCCTCAAACCATTGGTTTTTTACCTTCTTTTGATTCAAGGTAGTCAAGGATGATTTAATGGAAGAGAAACCTTCCACAAACCTTCTATAATAACCGTCTAAGCCCAAGAAACTCCAAATATCAGAAGGATTCAATGGTCTAGGCCAATTCTTGACTGCATCGGTTTTCTGTGGATCAACCATAATTTATTCTTCGAAAATAATGTGACCAAGGAAAGCAATTGACCTTAACCAAATTCATATTTACTAAACTTTGAATACAATTGACGGTCCTCAATAATTTACAACACAATCCTCAAATGATCGGCATGCTCTTTCTCATTTCAGAAATAGATCAAAATATCATCAATGAAGAAAATCACAAACATATCCAAGTATTTCTTAAACACCCTATTCATCAAATTCATAAAATCTACATGGACATTCGTTAGTTCAAAACACATAATCAAAAATTCAAAGTGACCATACCGAGTTCTATATGTTGCCTTCGAAATGTCACATTTCCTAATCGGAGTTGATGATAACCCGATCGAAGATCAATCTTTGAAAAATTGCTTTCTCCTTGAAGTTGATCAATTAAGTCATCAATTCTTGGAATGAGATACTTATTCTTAATTGTGGCCTTGTCCAACTACCAATAATCAATACACATTCGAAGAGAACCATCTTTCTTTCTGACAAAGAGAACTGGAGTACCCTATGGGAAGATACTCAGTCTAATAAAACCCTTGTCTAACAAGTCCTTCAACTAATACTTTAGCTCTTTCAATTCTACTGGAGCCATTCGATAAGGAGGAATAGAAATAGGCTGAGTATCAGGGAAGAGATCGATATCGAAGTCTAATTAGCTGAATAGATACAAGTACTCATATCGATCTCTTCCCTTTTGGGAGAGAAAACCCCTGCTACTGCGCCATCACCAACATGGCCAGAATCTGCTCGAATTTGGAGGCGCAGTTCGTGCATGTGTGCTGCGGCTGTTCTTGTAGATTGTGCCTCTTCATTGTGCGCACTGATATCAATTTTTTCTTGTGAAATTTGGACTGTATGTTGTCCTTTTGATGAGGATTCATTTCCTCCAATTCCTTTTAGTTGAATCAATCCACGACTTTGAAGATAGTTGATTTTTTGAAATTTTTTTAGCTCCTCAGCAGTGACACAAGTATTGATCGCTTCATTGTTTTACTGATTAGAGGAGCTATACTTGGAATTAGAAGCTGTAATAACTTGCGTTGGATTCGTATTGACGGGATCTTCGATCCCATCTTTGGATTGAAATTTTCCGACGTCCGGTGGTGGATCCACCGGCATTTTTGTTTTATGACTAAAATGCCCTTCCTTGAGAGCTCTTGCTAGATAGAAGTTTTAGAGAGAGAAAGCGATCAATCGTTCATGGGGTTATGAGTACTTGTATCAGGGAACTCCTCCAAAGTGCAACAACAACTACAACAACAATACCTACAGCAAATTTAGCTGAGATGCAACAAGTGCAGCCTTGCTTTTTCACACCTCAGACCTACAACATACAACAACTCTCAACAACAACTTCCAACAACAACAGCTTCAGAAATATAATCCAAACTACAGGGTTGATCTGCATCTTGGCATCTATTGGGCCAACATGTGGAATGGCCTATGGTTATTTCTCTGAGCAGAGTATAAGAACAACAACAATTGGAGCGGTTTCTTCCAACAATCCATGGAGTCACAACCTGAAACAGAGGCTACAACATATGGTTTCATACTTGTCTTTTGGTGCAACTGAATGTATTTGGAGCAACAATAGTCCAACAGCAGCAACAACTAAACACCCACAAGTGTTTGTTACTTTGGTTACTTGTCTATGCAGACCCACAGAACTTCAAAAGAAGGGAGACAGCAACTTGGCATGCAGAAAGCTCATCAACACTCCATCCATGCCAATTACCATGCTGCAACAACATGCATCAGCAACCACAACATCAAGCTACACAATCTACCAACAACAACAGCTTCAGAAAGCCTTTTGGTGTAGCTGGATGGTTAGCTCAACAACAACTATTGGGCCTTCTCAATTGTTTAAGTCGTGCAGGTTGTATGCAGATCTTCAAATGCCTGATGCAATCAACAAAAATCCAGACCAGCAACACAACACCCAATACTTGGAGCCGCACTCAACGGCTATAAAAAATGAAGCTAGTTTTCAATTTTGGTCACCGTTGTGTGTCTTCTGGTTTAGTTGTACTGACCTTGAGCCTTGTGTTGGAGTTGTGAGGCTGATTCTGGATTTAGGGAAAATCGATCCTCCCTCAGTTATGTTTTCTCTTCTTAGTCGCATTGTACCGAGAGGAGTCCTCTCATAGATTTAGCGCTTTTCTAGTACATAGATAGCACCTTTGTACCAGGGATAAGTATGCCGACCTTAAAGCCGGCTTCTCATCCATCTTATTTTTGGAGGTAAGGCTTTTCATGTCCCCCTCCTTGTACTTGTTCTTTCGTTCTGCTTTATATAATGAGGAAAATTTTGATTAAAAAAAAAAAAAAAATCCAACCGAACCTCCTTAACTACAACCTGCATAAACTAGCTCAACTCTACACTGTGCACAATAATAATAATAATACAGTCCATGAATACTCATCAGTAGTCTCATCAAGTGAACCATATCAAGTTAAGTTCAATATATACAGAGCAATAAGTGGTAAACACGAATTCACAAATATCAAAAAAATGCGATGCAATGTAATGAAATGATACAAGTCCATTCTATTGGTACACATCCGCTGAATCACAGTCCGAAACCTGTGGGGGACATTCCTGTCCATGTAATCTACCATGGAGCATGTGTCCCTTTCCCTCAATATACACATCCTGCCACAAAGCTTATGGCCCAACCCCTTTGTTTTATAATTTCTGCCGTGAAGCGTGTGACCTGACCCCTTTATTTCATATCATTTTCCAGTCTTAGCACAATATATCATAACCAATGCAATCAATTAAGGTTCATATAATTCACAATAATGTTATGATATCAATAATAATTTTCACATCTTATATCAATATAGTCACTTCACATGTCCAAAATAAGTCAATAATCTCATCACATCGATCACACCAATACACGTCATTAGATTGCCATCTTATACCCCTCATCTCCATTTTTAAGATCACTCATACATTCAATAATCCATTCCAATTCTCATACTCCTCAATGCACATAACAAGAAAATACTAGCATCTACCAACTTAAACTGAGGTTTAGAAGTTTATTTGCCTCAAATAATCAAGCAATCACTTCGGGACTTGAGCCTTCCCCTTTCATTGGGCCTCCAAATTAATATAATCTAGTAAAATAAATAATCACAATTAGATTTTGAAACAAACAACACCCATATTACCATATGTCTAGCCTAGTGCCAAATCTATAATCAAGTTCCTAATGTTGATGTCAAATAACTTGTCAACTCTCATATTTTCCAAATTTTAAGCCTAGGGTTAGGTTCTAATATCCCCAGTATCATAAATTTAAATAAATTCATAAAACATAATACACCGAACATTTAATTCTCTATCTCAATATATCAAAACTTAATTTATAATTTGATAATAAAATAATAATAACCAAAATAGAATACACTGGTTATGAAAACTAGTGGTAGTAAGTGCCAATTTCCCTTACTTTTAATTATGACATGCACTACCCACTTGTCTCAATCATTTGACATTAATTGTCAATGATTGCAGACTTTGTCTACCTTCCACAGACAGGATGTTGCGGTAGCAACATCTAACCTAATTTTTTGTCAACATTATGCCAAAACTATTCACTCTAACCATTTAGTAATAGTAGATAGCCATACACTTTTACACTAATATATATATATATATATATATATATATGAATTAATAAACAAAAGAGGAATAATCAGGTGGACTTTTACCTAAAGAATATCAGGTCTTTGTTTCGTAGTCGCCGCACGGTAAGTCTTCTCTTCTTTCATTTCTTTTCTACTTAATTCATTGTTAAAAATGACAAACTTCCACTAACCTATTTTAATATATAGGCTAAGTCATAATGCTATTTAAATAAATTAATAATTTATCCCATCAATTTAATTATTTATCCAAAATTACCCCTCAACTAATTAACAGTAGTTGCCGAATAGTCCAAAATTTCCAATTTAAATTTACAGAAAGGGTCTTTTATGAAAGAGGGAGGACTCACTCTCAAAATGACCTAACGGGTCATTATACTAGATGATAAATGCAACTTTTGGAAATTATTTTTCGAGCTTTAAGGCATGAGATGAATTGGCTCTTAAGCACGGAATTACAACCTTTTCATTTTAGGATTGACTCATTTGGAAACTGAAACTTAACAACACGGGTTCTACAACATATAGAGGCATATCATGCATGGAGCCAATCCATACCAAGAATAACATCAAAATCGGTCATATCAAGCTCTACAAGATCAATGGAGGTGACTTTATGAAAAACTAAAACATGACAATTTCTATAAACTCTTTTAGCCACAACTAAATCACCGACAAGAGTATAGACCGAAAATGGCTCTAGCAAGGTCTTGGGACTAACAATGAATCTCATAGCTAGATAAAGAGTAACAAATGATAGAGTAGCACCCGGATCGAACAATGCATAAACATCAAAGCCAAAGACTTATAATATACCAGTCACAATATCGGGGGAATCCTCTAACTCCTGACGAGTCTGAAAGGCATAAAATTTATTTTGGCATTGACCACCTCCCAAAGTAGTAGCACGCTGATTCAGATGACCGGTAACCTGAGTCTAACCTTGGGGCCTAGCATCACCCCTACAATTCCTAGCATGATGACCGAGCTTTCCATACTTGAAACAAACATCCAAACTTGCTAAGCATTCTCTTCTATGATTTTTCCACACTTCTTACATGGAAGGACAACTTGACCACCCGAAGCTCTACTTTGTGCCTTAGGATTTTGCACCTTGTCCTTATCAAATTTTGGAGCCGGAGTGTTTGAAGAACCTTGGCCTTGAAACTTTTGGCCTTGTCGAAAATGACCATTTCCACCACCGGACTTATTGTGAGAAAACCCACCTTCATACCAAGCTTTCTTGGACTCCCTTGCATTTCTCTCCTTCGATTTGCTCGGCAAAGGTCATGAGCCTGAAGATCTCCATCTTTTTGATAGGCATAGTGGTTCGTCACTCTTTCATAACCAAATTCGACACTCTCGAAATAAACTTACCTATTCAGGCACGAGAGATGGCTATTAAGGATGGAGCATACTTGGACAATTTTATGAACTTGAGGGCATACTTCCTCACACACATGTTCTCTTGCTTAAGATTTATGAACTCCAACACATTTGCCTTCCTTAACTCAAGAGGGAAGAAGTGGTCAAGAAACACAACTTTGAACTCTTCCCAACCTATGGGACCATCTTCAATCCAATCGGTTATACATTGGTTGTACCAAACTTGAGTAACATGCTTAAGTTGGTAGGCCTCTAATTCTGCCTTTTCCTCCATAGATACTCCCATAATACTAACAATGTTGTACAATTCATCAATGAAGTCTTGGGGATCCCAATCAAACTTGGACCCATGAAACTCGAGAGGGTTCATCCTCGTGAAATCTCTAACCCTCGAAGCCAGAGTAGTCACAACTTGAGGAGCATCTACCCCTCAATTCAATTGAGTAGTTACTGCTTGGACTAGCATATGGAAAGTGGCTCGAAACTCCGCATTATCACTTGGTCATCCAAATGAGCATTTGGAACTTGTGGTTCCTCTTCCACAATATTCCTTCGGATGGGAGCTCTTCATGGAGGCATGATTCTGTAATCGTATAGTGAAAGTGTTAAACGAGGAAACCTTAGAGTTCAACTCTATAGCACAATAATATTATGAAAGAAGTGAAGTGTTTCCTAAGATATCTTATTGCCTCTTATTTATAGATATGACGGCTTCACACCGATAAACAATATTCTACTCGATGCGGCATGTTAAACTCCCTAAGATACTTGAACCTTGTACTCTGATATCAAGTTTATCACGACTCGACCTAGGGCCTAATTGTAACACGTCGATTACAATCTCGAAGAACTCCAACCAAGCCTCTTAGCATATCGTTCATGAGCATACATAAGGAAATTAAACAATAAGATAAATCAAGATACGGAAGCCAAAATCTCATATAGAACATAAGTCTCAAAATAGGAAAGCGACAACATAGACTCATCTTATCTAACATGCCTCTAATACTAGATGGGGGCATGGGACAATCTCCTAGATCACCCAATAGACATCATAGAGTAATAAAGTATAACTGTCTAGTGAGAAATAAATGTCATGTATTCGAACTGTGAAGACTCACCAATAAGAAGCTAATAGTAGACTCTAGCCACGAGCTGGAGGAGGCTAAGCGTGATCGTTGATCCCTACATTATGATATAATATAGGCAGAAAGTATGCATTATTACATGGAATGCACTAAGTATGTGGGAATATGCATGAACAAAAAACATAGACTATAATCATTATGAATCATGAGATGCAAGACCAATATCTTTAAAACATGAGTAAAAATCATGAAAACGTTAAATCACTTATCTCATTAGTCAATGCATTAAAAGAATGTCATAATCGAGAAGACCCAATGCAAATCATGGAATTATGGCTTTTTATTTGAAAAATTCACAAAGAAATTGGGGAGAAAACTTTGGGATTCCATGGGTGAAAGGTACCCAAGGATGAAGTCCCACATACCTTAACCTTGATTAGCCCTAGATTGTAGAGATCTAAAGCTTGACCTTGAGGAACCCTTTTGAATTTGCTTGAGAGAGAAGAAAACCTTGAGAGAAGACTTGGGAGAAAAGACTTTGGGGTTTTGAGAGTTATGGAGAGAATGAGAGAGTTATAATGCTTTAGGCTAGTTAATAGGTATGAACTTAGTCCAAAAAACTATTCATATTCATTAATGATATATAGGGAAAAGACTAGAATAACCATTATTAAAACTGAATTCGGGACCCATAACGGGCCATCACCACACACCACGAAGGTCCACAGTACGTGGTCCCCTTCGTGGTGAGGGACTTGAACTTTTTTTGAAAAAAGCTTGGGAAAGATGCCCACCATGAGACCCACCATAGCCCGTCATGGCACTACGATCTGTGGTGGTTGCCTTGAACTTCAAATTTTGGAGTTTGTAGGAAAGTTTTAGAAGTTCCTCCTTGGAGACCTTCACGCTTCGTGGAGGATAGTACAGTTTGTGGTCTTTTGTCAAGATACCACTTAGCTGGGTAGGGACCAAAGTAGCCTTTCACGACGCATATTATATCTTGTGAAGACCACCTAGTGCCCAAAAGGTGAGTTTTTCTGGAATTTCATCTTTTATTCCTTGTTTTTCGACTTTTCAACTTTCGGGGTCTTGCACAACCAATTTCCATAGTAATGTCGGACACAAGGTTTCTCACCCAAATAATGGAAGAAGGCTGGAACTTGGCACTCAATGCTTTTGGTCAATAATTCTGGACCCAGGCCTTTCCACATACCCAGCTATTTGGCAACTCCAACTCAATGTCAACCATGGAACGCAATGTTGCCATGGAAATGGTTCAATATTAAATTCCTTTATTCCCTCAATAGAGCTCCAATCCAGATCTCCTGAACCCAACATTTATCCACATGAACCAGCTAGGCTGGAAAGAACCATGGATACAACCAAGCATTGTAGAAACCCTAGGAAGCACAGTATTGTCAGCTCTAAAAACACTAAGGAAATCCAGCAAGGAGATGGAAGAATTGCTCTGGGCCGTAAAGGATCAAAAAGTAGAAGTTTGGTTGATAAAACAATATTGCCTAAAAGAGTTCACGAAGTCCTACAACGAAGCTATTTTAGCTCATTGTCCCCTAGATATGAGAAATATGACTTTGAACTTGACAAATTATATGGAACAAGTCCTATCTGCAGTAGCCCTAAGACCCATAGACTTTCTGAGGAACCTACCCCAAATGGCAAAGGGGAAGGAACCCCTAAACCCCCACCACAAATGTCAAGCCAAATGATGAAATTCATCATATGGAATGCAAAATGAGCAAATAATCCCAAATTTTGGAGGCAATGCAGGGCACTTGTTGCTATGCATAAGCCTAGAATGCTTGTCCTTCTTGAGACTAAGATGAAAGATCATGGGAGAATTGCTATTGACCTGGGTTATGGTGCCCATATCCATTCTGTCTCAGATAGATTAGCAGGGGGCATTGTCATCATGTGAAAGGAGTAAATGCTTAAAGTGTACAACATGACTATTACATCTCAAGGCATCCATATGATGGTTAAGGTACTGCCTTCCCAAAAACCTTAGCTTCTTTATGATAAGAATGATTTTACTAGTTGATCCTCTCTTTGGGATAGCCTTATCAGAATATCCCAGAACTACAGTGGTCCTTGGCTCATTAGAGGTGACTTTAATGAAGTCCTCCAAGAAAAGGACAAATTTGGGGAGGGGAGAGCATTAGCAATAAAAGAGCCAACTTGCTTTGCCAATGCTTTAATCCTCAAGCATTTCGACTAGAGTGTTGTACTATAAACATTGCCATAGAAAAACTCCCCAATCCTAGAAATGTCTCCAGAACTTGGCAATGCATCAAGAAAGGATGAGCGTTCTGCACTAAAAAGACTAAATGGATTGTTAAGAAAGGAAATTGTGTTAATTTCTTTAAAGCCAGATGGATCCACGGTCCTCTGAATGTGCAGGACCACAATAGGAAAATCTCCTCCCTTGTATATAATGGTTGGTGGAACCTGAGAGACCTTTCTTTTAATCTCCTTGATGATCTTATAAGAAAGATAACTGACAGTTTCCTCCCCACCACCACCAATATGGAGGAGAACTTAATCTGGGACCTCACTAGAGATGGTACTTTCACCACCAAAAGTGCTCACAAGCTTATTGATTATCATGACCATAATCATACTAACCACACAAATCTGTCATGGATTGGAAGATCCCAGCTCCAAATAAGATCAAAACCTTCATGTAGTTATTCTCCCATAACAGACTCCTTACAAGCCAGTACCTTCACTCCACTGGATTAAATGTTGATCCAATTTGTCACTTTTGCGGGAGACCAGGAAAACGTCAATCACATCTTCTTTTATTGCATAAGAGCCATTATATTTTGGGAAAGTTAGCTAATTTGAGCTCCACAGTGTCCAACATAAATTCTTCTATGTTGAATGCTTCAAACTGGCACACAACCTAGGCTCAAATCAAGCAGAAACCTTTCAATACATGGATACCTTGGGAACTATCATCCCTTTCAGTTTCTGGGGAATTTGGACAAGTAGAAATGTCAACCTAATTGACAAAAAATGTAACCATATCAATGCTGACAACATTATAGCTCTTGCTATCGAATTCCATTTCCTTTCATGAAAGTTGAAAAGGACCAAAACCTCCAAAAATCCTTATCCAAATTAATTGGACCTCCCCTACCCTCATGATAACACCTTCAAACTCAATACTGATGGGGTAGTGCCAAAGCAGCATGGGGTGGGAGGTTTAGGAGGAGTGATCAGAAATCATCATAAGGAGTGGGTTATTGGCTTCATTAAATTCTGCGCACACACTAGCGTTGTGCAAGCTGAGCTCTTAGCCATCTTATATGGACTAATATTGACCTGGAGCAAGTACCTAAAGCCAATTGAGATCAACTCAAACTCCTACCAAGCAATTTCAATGATTATTAATTATCATCTATGTTTTAACAATATTATCTCTGAATGTAGGTACTTGATGAAGGAGTTGGGGGTCACGACTATTAATCAGGTATTCAGGGAGTAGAACAGAGTGCGGGCATGCTAGCAAAAGAAGGTGCCAAACGTCCTTTTTTGGAAGAAACAAGTGTACTGGAAGTTCCCCCGATGTGTGCTATGGAGGTTTTTGAAGCAGACACTCTTGAAACCCCTTATGCTAGGAAAATTAAGCCTTGTAATATTGACTCTATAGGCCAACAAATGACCCCTAATCTTGTACCGGGTCTACCCGGAAATTAAGTTATTATAACCTCTCCTGTTTCTACCAAAAAAAAGTGTTACTAGACAATAGCCTATAGAGTGGTCTAATTTTATTTTCTTAAATAATTTTTTTTAGTTGCTATAATTTTAGGATTATAATTTCTTAATTGAGTTTGTTGTTACCAACAAAATCTGTCCAGTTCTTATGTAGAAATTGGATTTTTTTAAAAAGAAATAAAATAGAAAAACATAAAAATTAAAAAAGAAAAAAAGGATGCCACGTGGAGGACGTTGTGCCACTTAAAAAGTGAACCTAATCTCTTCACCACATATTTCGGGTGGGCTGTTACATCATAGAGTTGTAACTACTGGATATAGAGCGTTGCGGCAGCACGGCCGAACATATGTTATTTCTTTTATTTTAATTTATGTGATATAAATATAATTTTGAATCAATTTTTTGTAGATATTTTAAATATTTAAGCTATCAATTATTGTAATTTATATATTTTTTACGTAACTTTTACATAATATATGTAACTCCTTTTGTATCAATTTATATGGCGCATATGGATTTCGAAAGTCAATCAGTTTGTTTATATATTTATTTTATATATTTTAAGTTATTAATTATAATGATTAATAATACTGTTTTATGTAATTTTGCAAAATATATACTAACTTCTTTGTCCTAATTTAGGTATTACAAGTGAAATTTTGAGAATCAATTATTGTGATTTGTAGTATTTTTAAGATAACATTTACTTAAAGAGCAGCCTGGTGCACTTAAGCTCCCGCTATGCGCAGAGTCCGAGGAAGGGCTCGACCACAAGGGTCTGTTGTACGCAGCCTTACCTTGCATTTCTGCCAGAGGCTGTTTCCAGGGCTTGAACCCGTGACCTCGTGGTCACATGGCAGCAACTTTACCAGTTACTTCAAGGCTCCCCTTCTAAGATAACATTTACTTAATAAACAAAATTCTGTTATTCAAATTTTATGTGGAATAAATAAAATTTCCAAAGTCAATTAATTTTCTTGATATTTTAAGTTATTATTATTATTATGATTTATAATATTTTCTATAAAATTTTAAATATATAAAAAATTATAAAAATAAAACAAACAAAGAAAAATTGAGAATTTCCAAAAGACAATATTTTCGTAACATATGTTAATTTCTTTATCCCAATTTATATAGAATAAATGAACTTTTGAAAGTCAATTAAATTTTTTGATATTTTAAGTTGTTATTTGTTTTATTATTATTATTATTATTATTTATAATATTTTTTATGAAAGTTTTAATATATAATAAATTAGGAAAATAAAATGGAGAATTTTCAAAACAATTAGCACATGATAAACTTTTTAAAAAGGCCCCAAAAAAGGAGATGATGGGCCAACAAATTTCACAATTTCAGCATGGCTGAAAAATCACATGATGGGTTTAATGTCTCTTTTTTTAAAGGTACATTTATAAAGCATTGAGGCACAATTTCCTAAAAGAGGGAATGAGAGTTGTTTTGGTCAGTGTAACATTACAAACAAGTAAAAGAAGTTTCCTTAATTAGTACAAAGGAGCACTTGTATACTTTCCTCTACTTCACACATGCCCTTCAACCCTCTCACCATTTTTTGTTATATTATACTCCATTCGTTTCAAATAGAATGATTTTTTTAAATAATATTTTAATTTTAGTTTTCAATATAACATGTTTAAGATCACATGATTAAAGGGTATTTTGATACATTTAATATAACTTTAATGTCTGATAAAGTCTTTTTTATTTTTTTAAACTCCATGTCAAGTTAGACTAGATTTTTTTTAAACGAACAGAGTGCTAATATGATTTCAACCAGCAACCTCCACCTTTAAACCTATAAATATAGAATAATTCATATTTCACATATGTCACATCGAGGAGTAACACGGTCCACCATCTTATCCACGACTAAGTCTATACAGGTTCAGAGTACCGTATAACTAACATGCCTCAACTCAAGGGTTCCTTTATAAGTCTTTTTTCCCTGGCTCATTTACAACTAATCTCACTATTACACAAAAATACATATATCATCGAGTCCTCTCATGAGACCATCCACACACACACATACTTGACCCTCTCGGGGGACTCAATCCAGAGAATCTACTATTGTTGACGGCGTTAGGGGGGCCATTCCAGGATTTTCTCT
Source organism: Solanum dulcamara (assembly GCF_947179165.1). Taxonomy (NCBI): domain Eukaryota; kingdom Viridiplantae; phylum Streptophyta; class Magnoliopsida; order Solanales; family Solanaceae; genus Solanum; species Solanum dulcamara. Next base: position 69,123,964 of record NC_077238.1, on the reverse strand, counting down.
AATAGCCATTTGTTGAGGCATGGGAGACAATAGTTGTGGACCTACTGGAGGAAACATTTGTGCAAACAATAGTGGAGATGGATCCCTTGGCCCTCCATAGTTGGTCCTACCAGTTACCATTGATTCAACAATAGATTGAGAGGCATTCGATATAGAACCCTCTCCATCAACAATTTTCCTCATTAATTCACGAATCTCTTTGAGGTTTTTCTTGATCACGCGACTCAGGTCATTCTGATCGTAAGGGTGCATGTCAGTAGAATTTTTTTTCCCACTTAACACCTCATAAATCTCATTTGCCATTTTCTTGACTCTATTTTCCTTTCTTATTTTTTGTAGTTTTTCCTCCAACTTCTCGATCCTTTGTTGGGGAACTCTTCTATTGTCACCATATTTTTGGATTTCTCCAACGTCGGCAACTCCTTAAACTTTATAAAAGTGGTGCGTGTCGTGTCATTATTTGGAAATACGTATGGTTCATTTCTATAAGGACCATGGACAACAACAACCACTTCAACATCACAAAGTGTTTTGAGCTCTTCACACTTTTTGAAGAGACCTTTTTGTGTTTTCTCGTATGAGACTTTTCTTTTACTCCCATCTTCAATCAAAGTGAAGTTAACTTTGTTTCTTAGCAAGATTAAAGGGCAGGAGAAATGTGTTTGTTTGGATATGTGGTATCCAATAGCTTTGTTGTTGTAGTAGTTGTTGTGATTTTCTTGCCTAGGATTAACTCCTATTTATATAAAAATATTTGCATTCTCTAATTTTTCGAATAGTTTGAATTTGACAGATTTTTCTTTATAGGAAGAACTATTTTGGAAAAATACTAACTGAGGGGACCTTAGACATACATCTAGATAAAATCAACTTGAAATATATGTATTTTATGGTTCCAGTCTTATGTTGACCAACTTATTAGGAAAAATATTAATGCTGTTTAATCTTTGTAGTCTCCACAAAATATGGTCATAATTTACCCATTTCCTTCATCAAGTTTTTTTTGTTTTGAAAAGTATATTTTAATTGAAGGATGAACAAAAGTAAATATTGAAAGAAGGTCATTTTAAATATTGGCTAGGAATTTTGAAATATCAATTTTGACAATATTTGAATATGAGCAAAAATAATTAATTTTTTTAAAACACAAATACTTTTTAAGTATCAAATGGCGATTTATGTATGATTGTAGATGTTACAATGTCTGTAGAAGCACATTATTATTTTTATTAATTTTGGATAAACCATATTTAGTAAAATATTTATGTTGCTTTCAAATATATTTGAAACTCAATCTTGCTTAAATGTTTTTGTTAATGTCTATTACTCACCAACCTGTCACTTGATTCACATCATAATATTTCTAAATTAGTTTTAAGACAAATCAATCTGAAATATTTTCACACATCAAAATGATGTGTTTACAATAGTGTAAAATTTAAAAGAAAATTTTGGTTCATTTAAAGAAAAATACTCAAGATGAAGGGAGATTAGTTTCAAATGTCTTACAATTTTTTTTTCAAATGAAGATGTAAATTTATTACACATATGAATTTTTTTCTTTTTATGGTAAATAATAAAACTTTTAATAATATTAGGATTGATATATAAGTTTCTTTGATCCTTTCTAGCTAATGTCAATCTGTTTAAACCAGAGAGGAATAAAGAACGACAAATTTATTAAGTTTATGTCATGTTTAGTTTGACCTGTTTAAATGTAATGACCTATCCTGTTGTTATTAAAAATACCAGCGATAAAATGCTTGAGTTTAAAAATTTGTCTATCTAGTAGAGTTAGGCTGGGATCCACCTCACCTTGGAAAAAAAGTATTTCACTTACGCAGAAAAATCGGGAAGGATCATTTTTTTGACTAGTGAGACTATGTGGACATTCTCATTTTGGTATAGCTTTTGGACAAGCGGGGGAAAAGGAAATATACCTTTTAACCTGCGAGGCCCTCTCAGTGATCATAGCAAAAATCAACTTGCCGATGTATATGAGAAAACCCGCAATGATGTCGGCTATTATGATTATTTTTGTCATCCTAATTAGTGTCTGATTCTGGGACGTCCGAATCCTATTTTTTACATACCCGAGCTAATCTTTGACCTCTATACTAAAACTATACTTCTTGATGGGCGCTCCGAGTGAGATCCAAACTGGCGTGGTACAAGTTGATGTAAGATGTTCCATAAGCGAAGGTGATGTGCCTCCAAATTCTCTTCCCCTATTCTCCTTCCAACTCTCTATCATATGGGCTAATTGCTAAATAAATTACATTAATTTCTGTAGGGTTTAACTCAATGACCCTGTGACGACCTGAGACTATCCCCCTAGTTGTGAAATGGTGCTTAGATCTAAAAGTGACCCCAAGCTAACCTTATGGCCTTGCATGACTCTAAGATATCCAAAACAACAATTGAAGATAATTAAATGAGGAAGATCAACTGGAATAGTTCTATTAAACAAAGTTGAAATAGAAAACATATTTGATTTAAAGATATGTTGAATCCAACTGACTGTCTAAAGGCCTCTACTAATATGAGTTTCTAGGAGCCTCTAGCTAGCTCCGGACGCTAAGAGCTCACTAAATCTCCGAATCCAAGTTTCTCTATATAAAATACAAATCAACAATGATAACCCTTACTATGATATGCAGGGTACAAAATTCATAGGTCGACTGAGCTCCACAAATAATAAACAACATAAATATAAGGTAAGTACAGAACAAGTAACTACACAAGGGCTATAATAAGAAAGAAGAAGTAGGATACAAGGAGAAAGGATGTTGAGTCAAAGAACGTACCTGAAGACCCAATCCTAGTAAGTTATAAATGACTTGGTGTTGCTAGCTCTAAATGTCGAAAAGATCAAAAAATGGAGGAAATGACTTGGAGTGGTCATTAAAATATATTGCATTGTTAAACACCGAAACTCAAATTTTGATTTAATAAAGGTGTAGACTCTATTTTTTTTAGAACTCCCTTATTGTTGTCTCTAATCTTGAAATTTCACAAGCAATATTACAATAAAGGTGTATACTCCTAAAATTAAAAAAATAAAATGTTGACCTTCTCCTTGCAACCCTAGAGAGATTTTGAAAGAAATAGTTCCTTATAGAAGCTAATTAAATGTTATATTTAATGAAAATAGATTAATAAATCAATTAAAAATACACAGAAAATGCATTTTCTTATATTTATCATAATTATCAACATTATTTTTTCAGATTATGACTACTTAAGGATATTAATTACTGCTTGTTCGTACGTATATATTATCATGTATAAACATGATGAGAATCAACAAAGTTTCTTGGAAAAACGTTTTTGGTTTTCTTTATCAATAATTCCATCAAGGTGGTGTAGAAAGTATAAAAAATTGGAGAGAAGAGTTTATTTGATCAGATCAATTAATTTTGTGGCAATTACATTTTTATTAGTTGTAACGCCTTGAAAATTTTCATGTCAAGATCCGAATCATTCTTCATAGCCGTATAGGCTTGAACCCGACGACTACTAATTTTGATATATGAATTGGGATCAATTACTAAGTATTTGAAGTGTATTATATGTGTTTAGGGGTCATAAGGGACCTCTAACACCAAGCCAAGTCCAAAGAACTTCCACCGGCTAAGTTTTCGTATGAGTCCAAAATAAGGTCAACTTCAAACGACCATATCTCTTAGAATATAATGAATTGGGTGTACCATGACCTATACAATTAAAGGTCTTTGAGTATTGTTTCCAAAGCCACCAAGTGTTCCTAATTCTGAGTTCGGAGTCAAAAGTTATGACCATTTTATGACAAACTATCTCTGTAGAAATTTCAGGCAAACTAGCCTCAGTAGTTTGGGTGCCGGCGCATCGCACCAGCAGTTTTTTTTGCCTATTTTCCAGATTTTAGTGTTATTTTAGTCATGTCTTGTGTTGTACCCAAAGTGAGGTCGTTTTGGGGACTGAATTGATCCTATCTAAGGATCCTAAACCTTCTAAACCTCTTATTTCTCACAATTAGACTCAATATACTAAACTCCTCTCCTCTCAAACTCTCCCAAGAGATTCAAGACAAGGTTAGGGTTTCTAATTCAAGACATTCAAGTCTCAATTCTTCCTCAAGTTCTCATAGAGATTTTATTTCCCCAAGGTATGTGGTTTTCATCCATGGCTCCTTCCACCCATGGAGCCCAAAAGTTTTCTCAATCTAGTTATTCCATTTTAAAATATGAAATCTTATGTTATCTTACATAATGGTTCCAAATGCATAGATTATGGTATATTTAAGTTTATTTACTCCTATTGATAAATACGTGTATTGACTCTTAATTTCAAGTGATGAGAAATTTTAGGGATTTTCATACTACAATTTCAAATGTATAGATTCTTGAATATTTAAAGTTTGTTTGTCTATGTTGACCTATGGTGATCCTTATTTACATGAAATAGATGATTTATCAAGGTCCCTCTATGAAGGCTTGAAAGTAGTTTTAGAGTATATTGGTGGGTTGTTTTAAGATATTTTAAATGATAAATTCTTTCACTCTCATACATGCTAGCATTGATTTAAATGACTTGAAAGTTGATTTATTGAACCCACCTAGTTTCTTATGATAAAGCAACATTGAAATGAATGTTTGACAATGTCTAAAAATGAGTTTAAAGGTGCTCTTTGCAAATAAGTTTTGTAAACGATGAGTTTATAATATTCAAGTAAGTTAATGATAGGGTGAGTTAAGGCGCTAAAGATATTTTTATGGATAAAGATATGTGATGAAGGAATGTCTACACTCACATCACATGAGACAAAGTTAAGGAGCTATTCTATGATTTTGTTGTTATGAAGAATGGACGGGTAGTAGATATGTCCCCTCCCACACGATGATTGACTTTATGTTTTATGGTTTGTCTATTCTGTTGAGAGTTTACCTAACATCGAGTTGGAATAGAGGCGAATACCCATGTCCCAGAACTACGTGCCACCATAGGTATAAAGGAGATAGAGGCGAATACCCAATCTCTAAGAGGCGAGTACCCGAAATATCAAGGCTTAGTGGTGAGTACCCGAGTCTAAGAACTAGAGGTGAGTACCCAGTTTATACAATAGCTTAGTGGATCCACTTAGGCATGACAGAGTCTACCTTGGCAAGTAGCCTTCCCCTTTCCTCCGATGTATGGGTAAACATTGGGACTCCTCACATGGTTTATGTCGGTTAATGGTCGCTCTCACAAAGGTACAAGGTCCCTCTTCCAATGTTTAAGATGTATCATATGATGTCTACTATGTCTATCACAAAATAAAGTATATGGTTTCTTATAATGACTCATGACTACCTCTAAAATATTTAAGTTTCTTTTATGAATCATGATGGTTTCTATATTTTATTGACTAAGCTTCATAACTCCAAATGGTATTTCGAATGAATACAAGGTTCTAGTATGGTCCATTATTTCACCTTATTGTATAATGATATATTGCATTGCATACTCACATACTTAGTACATTCAAAGTACTAACGCATACTTTTGCCTACATGATATCACCATGTAGGGACCGACGTCTCTCCCTGACCTCCTCCACGCTGCTAGCTTGGGTCGATTGAAGGTTACTTGTGGTGAGTTCCCATGTTCCGAGAACAACCTTCTTTATATTCTAAGCTCATGTTTTGTAAAACATTAAAACTTTTATGAAGACATTTCTTGATACTATTTTGAGGGTGAGATGGGGACATGTCTTAGCCCCCGCCAAGTATTAGTAGAGGTATGTTGGGTCATGAATGGAAAATATTTTAAATCGCTAAGGTCTATTGTTCCATGATATTCCCCTTAGTCCCAATTCTCTTTTTATTTATTTACTTTCCGCTTGTTATTGTATGCCATTACCAATGAAATGCTTAGCGAATGCTAAGAGGCTTGGATGAGGTACCTCCGGGTGTCTCATTCGCCGTGTCACGTCTAGGCCCTAGGCTCGGGTCGTGACATTAGTCTTAAGTCAAAACTCCTAAAATATTAATATATTTTACACGTAAGAAATCTAAAAATAAAACATAAATTTTTTTTGAAAATTCATTTATTCTGTTGAAATCGTAAAAGAGTTATGTCAACAATTTACTCTCTTTAAAGTTACATTGAGGTACAAATTGAAAGACTCATCTTTTAAGGCCATGCAAAAGTTTGATGCAATGAAATTTTTGTGATGCCCTTAGATGTTTTGGGCCATCACTATGTACATTATAATATATCAACAATTTTATAAGCTTCTCCGACATGCTTCGATAACCTTAGGGTATTTGTAAATCTATGTTTTAATATTAAATTTTAAGTATAAGTAATTTCGTTGTTCAAATTTTATTTAGTAATATGTTATCATCCCCCCACCTTAATTTTTGGTTTCTTAATCTGAATATTTGTGTCTTCCAATGTAGACGTAAACATAAAATTCTATTTCTAATGCAAGGGATAAATTGATTTTATCCAATAAACTTCAAACATGGGACGAATTTCTCGACTTCATAAAAGGAGAAAAAATTTAGATAAATAAAAAGAAAAATATAAACATGATGATAAATTATTAATTTTAAGTTTTTGGAGTGCAAACATCACTTCTATACGTTAAAACGGAACATACAAAAGCCAAGAAAGTAATAAATATTGCATTATTACCATATTTTAAGAAAATATGTTAATCTTAAATAAGTCTTCTTGATAATATTTTTTGATTCTTTGGTTCAATTTTAAATTTAGATGCATTACTAGTTTACACTAGAAAGTTTCAAAGTAAAATTTATCCAATATGTAAATTGGTTTGTTAGATTTTGAAGTGTAAGAGATCATTTTTGAAAATCATATTTAAATTGGTTTTGTTAGATTTAGAAGTGTAAGAGATCAGTTTTGAAAATCATACTAACAACAATAATATTTCAATAACAATAGTAGTAAGAGCAAAAATAAATATTTCAGTATGTAGTAAACATTAAAATAATTGTCCATAGATTTAATAAGTGAATGAAACAACAAAGTTTGAAACAAATAATAAAACACGACAGAAGGATACTCAAATGAGGACAAAGGAAAAGTGATACAGATTGTTCTATGACACAATCTAGAAATGAAAAATATTAAAAGAAATAAACAATTCAATGGACAATATGGACATAGAAACAATACTAATTGACAAGAAACACATTGGTCCTTAGAAGTTATGGTGGGTTTGGATCTTGTACATTAACATTTTTTTAAAAATAGGTCATCCAGTAAAGTCATTACGTCATCATTCAGTAACCCAGATAATGTAGGACTAGGTGATAAGGCATCAGAATTATTCGGATTGTTATTCATTGACGTTGATACATCAATTAAAGGGATATCCTCTGTAGGGTTATTCATTGACGTTTTTACACCAATTGGAGGGATATCTATTGAAGGTTCCATTTGTTGGGTCGTTGGAGGAAACACTGGAGAATACAATGGAGGAGCCATCATTGGTTATTGTTGACGGCGTTAGGGGGGCCATTCCATGATTTTATCTAATAGCCATTTGTTGAGGCATTGGAGACAATAGTTGTGGACCTACTGGAGGAAACATTTGTGCAAACAATAGTGGAGATGGATCCCTTGGCCCTCAATAGTTGGTCCTACCAGTTACCATTGATTCAACAATGGATTGAGAGGCATTCGATATAGAACCCTCTCCATCAACAATTTTCCTCATTAATTCACGAATCTTTTTGAGGTTTTTCTTGATCACGCGACTCAGGTCATTCTGATCGTAAGGGTGAATGTAAGCTGAAACTTTTTTTCCACTTAACACCTCATACATCTCATTTGTCATTTTCTTAAATCTATTTTCCTTTCTTATTTTTTGTAGTTGTTCCCCCAACTTCTCGATACTTTGCTCGGTGAACTCTTCTATTGTCACCATATTTTTGGATTTCTCCAATGTCGACAACTCCTTAAACTTTATAAAAGTGGTGCGTGCAGCGTCATTATTTGGAAATATGTATGGTTCATTTCGATAAGGACCATAGACAACAGCAGCCACTTCAACATCACAAAGTATTTTGAGCTCTTCACACTTTTTGAAGAGACGTTTTTGTCTTTTCTGGTATGAGACTATTCTTTTACTCTCATCTTCAATCAACGTGAAGTTAACTTTGTTTCTTGGCATGATTAAAGGGCAGGAGAAATGTGTTTGTTTGGATATGTGGTATCCAATAGCTTTGTTGTTGTAGTAGTTGTTGTGCTTTTCTTGCCTAGGATTAACTCCTATTTATATAAAAATATTTGCATTCTCTAAATTTTCGAATAGTTTGAATTTGACAGATTTTTCTTTATAGGAAGAACTATTTTGGAAAAACACTAACTGAGGAGATCTTAGACATACATCTAGATAAAATCAACTTGAAATATATGTATTTTATGGTTCTAGTCTTATGTTGACCAACTTATTAGAAAAAATATTAATGATGTTTAATCTATGTAGTCTCCACAAAATATGGTCATAATTTACCCATTTCCTTCATCAAGTTTTTTTTTTGAAAAGTATATTTTTATTGAAGGATGAGCAAAAGTAAATATTGAAACAAGGTCATTTTAAATATTGGCTAGGAATTTTAAAATATCAATTTTAACAATATTTGAATATGAGCAAAAATAATCAATTTTTTTAAAACACAAATACTTTTTAAGTATCAAACGGCGATTTATGTATGATTGTAGATGTTACAATGTCTGTAGAAGCACATTATTATTTTTATTAATTTTAGATGAACCATATTTAGTAAAATATATATGTTGCTTTCAAATATATTTGAATTTCAAATATATTTGAAACTCAATCTTGGTTAAATAATTTTGTTAATGTCTGATACTCTACAACCTGTCACTCGATTCACATTATAATATTTCTCAATTAGTTTTGAGACAAATCAATCTGAAGTATTTTCACACATCAAAATGATGTGTTTACAATAGTGTGAAAATTAAAAGAATTTTTTTGTTCATTTTATGAAAAATACTCAAGATGAAGGGAGATTAGTTTCAAATGTCTTACAATACTTTTTTCAAATGAAGATGTAAATTTATTACTCACATGATTTTTTTTCTTTTTATGGTAAATAAGAAAACTTTTAATAATATTAGGATTGATGTATAAGTTTCTTTGATCCTTTCTAGCTAATGTCAATCTGTTTAAACCAAGAGGAAGAAAGAACGACAAATTTATTAAGTTTATGTCATGATTAGTTTAATCCGTTTAAATGTAATGACCTTTCCTGTCATTATTAAAAATACCAGCGATAAAATGCTTAAGCTTAAAAATTTGTCTATCTAGTAGAGTTAGGTTGGGATCCGCCCCATCTTGGAAAAAAAATATTTCTCTTATGCAGGAAAATCGGGAAGGATCATTTTTTTTACCAGTGAGACTATGTGGACATTCTCATTTTTGTATAGCTTTTGGACAAGCGGGGGAATGAAAATTTATCTTTTAACCTGTGAGGCCCTCTTAGTGTTCATAGCAAAAATCAACTTGCCTATGTATATGAGAAAACCCGCAATGATGCCGGCGGTTATGATCATTTTTGACATCCCAATTAGTGTCTGATTCTGGACGCCCGAATCCTATTTTTGACATACCCGAGCTAATCTTTGACGTCTATACTACAACTATACTTCTTGATGGGTGCTCCGAGTGAGATCCAGACTAGCGTGGTACTAGTTGATGTAAGATGTTCCATAAGCGAAGGTGATGCACCTCCAAATTTTCTTCCCCTATTCTCCTTCCAACTCTCTAAAATATGGGCTAATTTCCAAATAAATTGCATTAATTTCTCTAGGGTTTAACACAATGACCCTATGACGATCTAAGACTATCCCCTAGTTGCATAATGGTGCTTAGATCTAAAAGTGACCCCAAACTAACCTTATGGCCTTGCATGACTCTAAGATATCCAAAACAACAATTGAAGATTATTAAATGAGGAAGATCAACTGGAATTGGTCTATTAAACAAAATTGAAATAGAAAACATATTGATTTAAAGATATGTTGAATCAAGCTAACTGTCTAAAGGCCTCTACTAATATGATTTTCTAGGACAAGTCTCTAGCTAGATCCTGATGCTAAGAGCTCACTAAATCTCCGAATCCAAGTTACTCTGCATGAAATACAAATAAAAAATGATAACCCTTACTATGATCTGCAGGGTGCAAAAGTCATAGGTCAACTGAGCTCCACAAATAATAAACAACGTAAATATAAGGTAAATACAACACAAGTAACTACCAAGAGCTATAATAAGAAAGAAGAAGAAGTAAGAGTGAAGAAGTAGGATACAAGGAGAAAAGATGTTGAGTCAAGGAACGTACATGAAGACCCAATCCCAGTAAGTCATAAATGACTTGGTGTAGCTAGCTCTAAACGCCGAAAAGATAAAAAAATAGAGGAAATGACCTGGAGGGGTCATTAAAATATATTTCATTGTTAAACACCGAAACTCAAATTTTGATTTAATAAAGGTGTAGACTATAATTTGTTTTAGAACTCCCTTATCGTAGTCTCTAATCTTGAAATTTCACTAGCTATATTACAAGAAAGGTGTATACTCCTAAAATTAAAAAAAAATGTTGACCTTCTCCTTGCAACCCTAGGAAGATTTTGAAAGAAATAGTTCCTTATAGAAGTTAATGAAATGTTATATTTAATGAAAATAGATTAATAAATAAACTAAAAATAAACTGAAAATGCATTTTCTTCTATTGATCATAATTATCAACATTATTTTTTCAGATTAGACTACTTAAGGTTATTAATTACTGCTTGTTAGTATGTATATATTATCATGTATAAAAATGATGATAATCAACTAAGATTCTTGGAAAAACGTTTTTTGTTTTGTTTATCAATAATTCCATCAAGGTGGTGTAGAAAGTATAAAAAATTGGAGAGAAGAATTTATTTAATCAGATCAATTAATTTTGTGGCAAATACATTTTTATTAGTCTTAAGTCAAAACTCCTAAAATATTAATATATTTGACACGTAAGAAATCTAAAAATAAAACATAAGAAAATTTTGAAAATTCATTTATTCTGTTGAAATCGTAAAAGAGTTATGTCAATAATTTCCTCTCTTTAAAGTTACATTGAGGTACAAATTCAAAGACTCATCTTTTAAGGCCATGCAAAAGTTTGATGCAATGAAATTTTTGTGAAGCCCTTAGATGTTTTGGTCCATCACTATGTACATTATTATATATCAACAATTTTATAAGCTTCTCCGACATACTTCGATAACCTTAGAGTATTTGTAAATCTATGTTTTAATATTAAATTTTAAGTATTATTAATTTCGTAGTTCAAATTTTACTTATTAATATGTTATCATCTCCCCCACCTTAATTTTTGGTTTCTTAATCTGAATATTTGTGTCTTCCAATGTAGAAGTAAACATAAAATTCTATTTCTAATGTAAGGGATAAATTGATTTTGTCCAATAAACTTCAAACATGGGTTGAATTTCTCGACTTCATAAAGGGAGAAAAAATTTAGATAAATAAAAAGAAAAATGTAAACATGATGATAAATTATTAATTTTAAGTTTTTGGAGTGCAAACATAACTTCTATACAAGTACGTTTAAACAGAACAGTTGAAGTTTTTAACAACAAAAGCCAAAAAAGTAATAAATATTGCATTATTACCATATTTTTAAAAAATTTGTTAATATTAAATAAGTCTTCTTGATAATATTTTTTTATTCTTTGATTCAATTTTAATTTTAGATGCATTACTAGTTTACACTAGAAAGTTTCAAAATAAAAATTTACCCAATATGTAAATTGGTTAGTTAGACTTTGAAGTGTAAGAGATCGTTTTTGAAAATCATACTAACAACAACAATAATTCAATAACAACAGTAGTAAGAGCAAAAATAAATATTTCTGTATGTAGTAAACATTAAAATAATTGTCCATAAATATAATAAGGGAATGAAACAACAAAGTTTGAAACAAATAATAAACCACGACAGAAGGATACTCAAATGAGGACAAAGGAAAAGTGATACAGATTATTCTATGACACAATCTAGAAAAGAAAAATATTAAAAGACATAAACAATTCAATGGACAACATGGACATAAAAAACAATACTAATTACAAGAAACACATTGGTCCTTAGAAGTTATGGTGGGATTTGGATCTTGTACATTAACATTTTAAAAAAAATGGGTCATCCAATAAAGTCATTACGTCATCATTCTAATTCAGTAACCCAGATAATAAAGGATTAGGTGATAAGGCATCAGAGTTATTCGGATTGTTATTCATTGACGTCGATACATCAATTGAAGGGATATCCTCTGTAGGGTTATTCATTGACGTTGCTACACCAATTGGAGGGATATCTATTGAAGGTTCCAGTTTTTATGTCGTTGGAGGAAACACTGGAGAATACATTGGAGGAGCCATCATTGGTGAAGGCATCAGAGAATCAACTATTGTTGACGGCGTTAGAGGGGCCATTCCAGGATTTTCTTTAATAGCCATTTGTTGAGGCATTGGAGACAATAATTGTGGACCTACTGGAGGAAACATTTGTGCAAACAATAGTGGAGATGGATCCCTTGGCCCTCTAGAGTTGGTCCTTCCAGTTACCATTGATTCAACAATGGGTTGAGAGGCATTCGATGTAGAACCCTCTCTATCAACATTTTTCCTCATTAATTCACGAACCACTTTGAGGTTTTTCTTGATCACGCGACTCAGGTCATTCTGATCGTAAGGGTGCATGTCAGTTGAAACTTTTTTTCCACTTAACACCTCATACATCTCATTTGTCATTTTCTTGAATCTATTTTCCTTTCTTATTTTTTGTAGTTTTTTCTCCAACTTCTCGATCCTTTGTTCGGTGAACTCTTCTATTGTCACCATATTTTTGGATTTTTTCAATGTCGGCAACTCCTTAAACTTTATAAAAGTGGTGCGTGCAGCGTCATTATTTGGAAATATGTATGGTTCATTTCGATAAGGACCATAGACAACAACAGCCACTTCAACATCACAAAGTGTTTTGAGCTCTTCACACTTTTTGAAGAGACCTTTTTGTCTTTTCTGGTATGAGACTTTTCTTTTACTTTCATCTTCAATCAAGTTGAAGTTAACTTTGTTTCTTGGCATAATTAAAGGGCAGGAGAAATGTGTTTGTTTGGATATGTGGTATCCAATAGCTTTGTTGTTGTAGTAGTTGTTGTGCTTTTCTTGCCTAGGATTAACTACTATTTATATAAAAATATTTGCATTCTCTAAATTTTCGAATAGTTTGAATTTGACAGATTTTTCTTTAAAGGAAGAACTATTTTGGAAAAACACTAACTGAGGAGATCTTAGACATACATCTAGATAAAATCAACTTGAAATATATGTATTTTATGGTTCCAGTCTTATGTTGACCAACTTATTAGGAAAAATATTAATGATGTTTAATCTATGTAGTCTCCACAAAATATGGTCATAATTTACCCATTTCCTTCATCAAGTTTTTTTTTGAAAAGGATATTTTAATTGAAGGATGAACAAAAGTAAATATTGAAACAAGGTCATTTTAAACATTGGCTAGGAATTTTGAAATATCAATTTTGACAATATTTGAAAATGAGCAAAAATAATCATTTTTTAAAAAACACAAATACTTTTTAAGTATCAAACGGCGATTTATGTATGTTCGTAGATGTTACAATGTCTGTAGAAGCACATTATTATTTTTATTAATTTTGGATAAACCATATTTAGTAAAATATTTATGTTGCTTTTAAATATATTTGAAACTCAATCTTGCTTAAATATTTTTGTTAATGTCTGATACTCACCAACCTGTCACTCGATTCACATTATAATATTTCTCAATTAGTTTTGAGACAAATCAATCTGAAATATTTTCACACATCAAAATGATGTGTTTACAATAGTGTGAAAATTAAAAGAATTTTTTTGTTCATTTTATGAAAAATACTCAATATGAAGGGAGATTAGTTTCAAATCTCTTACAATAGTTTTTTCAAAAGAAGATGTAAATTTATTACTCACATGAATTTTTTTCTTTTTATGGTAAATAATAAAACTTTTAATAATATTAGGATTGAAAGAACAATAATTTTATTAAGTTTATGTCATGATTAGTTTAATCCGTTTAAATGTAATGACCTATCCTGTCGTTATTAAATAAACCAGCGATAAAATGCTTGAACTTAAAAAATTGTCTATCTAGTTAAGTGAGGCTGGGATCCGCCCCACCTTGGAAAAAAATATTTCTCTTACCAGTGAGACTATGCGGACATTCTTATTTTTGTATAGCTTTGGACAAGCGGGGGAAAGAAAATATACCTTTTAACCTACGAGGTGTCACGCCCCGGGAGGGTACCCTAGACGTAACCGGCACTCAGAAACCATTTCTGGCTCCCAAGCGAACCACATAGCCTGATCACACATCCGTTCATTCATTCATTCAGCGGAAAGTTTAAAAATAAAGAATAATTTAGCGGGCAACTCAAATCACCCATCCAACTCAAAGAATAAAGGCCATGGGCCGACTAATCAACTAAAATATTGTCATTTAAAAATAGTTTGACAAGAATAACTCAAGGATAGAAATACTCAATTGACTCATCACTATCTAGTATATGAAACCTCTATCACCACTATCTAATTGGTGCCAATGACATGTTCATGGCTACCTCAAATAAAAATAAAAAGGCTAACTCGATGCAAGAATACACAAACGGTGTCCTCCAAATGTAGGGGAGGACTCACCAATACGCTAAGTGCAAATAGATCTCCAATGATGCTCCTATTGACGATCTCATAAACCTGTCTCTGCATCATGAAATGATGCAAGCCAAATAGCGTCAGTACGTGGAATGTACTGGTATGTAAAATGGCAGAATGAAACATACCTCGAGGAAGAATAACATCGGTCCACATATCTCAAATCAAAAAGATAAGAGGGACTCAAATAAAGCGTCGTAAATCTAAAGTAAGAATACATTTTTAGACAAAGACCAATCACACATCATACAATCCATTCCATCACACCTCACCTAATCCGATCATCTAAAATCAACTCAACAATCAACTCAAAGAACTCAACTCAGTAAATATGCAAATTAAATTATGCAATGTTTTACAATTCAACTCAAGGGACTCAACTCAATAAATATGTAACAACTCACTCAAGTGTCCTAAGTCTAACAAGAAATAGTTTAGACAGGACCAACTCGTAAACCACTCAAATCAGCTGACTCAGAGCACTATCAAGACCTAAATGGGAGTTTTTCTTATCCGACAACCATCACTTATGAGCCAGTGACAGTACAACAAAACGACGTTGTTGCCGCGCCCGTTCATACTTTGCCAGGGTATGAATGAATCAAACACTCATGGATCCAATCCAACCAAGTCCTATAATATCAGGACAAATCTCTCGGGGAAGCATCCGACTTTAACGGTTCAATCCCCCATATGTTTGGCAACATAGGTATTGGGTTCGAGTATGGACTATACTCTTGCCCAATTCGGTGCTCGATACTCCTCCCATGACTCCATGCTCATAAAACTCCTCCAATCATCTCAAACAAGCCCTCACGGCTAGTTTCATGTGGAACATTGCCACCTCATCAACTCTGTTCTCATTTCAACTCAATCAAGCCTCATTGGACCTTCTTTCAAATCGACTCATATCAAATCATCAAACTCTTCTCTTTAAAAATTTATACAATCTCAACTCAATGAATGCAGAAAATATTATGTACATTAAAATATAATTTCAACTCCTCAACTCAAACTCAAAATAGATACTTTAATATAAAAATACTCAACTCATTTAAAGGCTCCTCATACTCAACTCATACTTAAACTCCTTTCTAAATCAAAGATGAAACTAATAATTCTTTAGACTCAAAATAGTGTATAAATAGTTTATGCAAAAAGGTTCACAAATAATTTATTTAAAGCTCCTTCTCAAAAGATCATTTATTTTCGAAATATTCCTAAGACTCCAATCAACTCAAATTATGCACATCATATACCAACAAAAATCACATTAGACTCCAATCCACTTCATCACACAACATCCTCATCAACATAACCTCTTCACTTACATCATCGCCAAATATCATCATTCACATCATCATCAAACATCATCATCATATATCATCATTCACATCATCATCAAACATTCACTCCGAAATCTTTATTTTAGTCCTATGTTCATTTTATAGAAGAAAAGGGACATTCTTAACTATCCAATTCATTCTTTTCATTTCAATCAATACATATATACACACAACTATCCATCTCAACCTCAAGACATTTATGACAAGAAATTTCATCTTGGGTTCATGTGAATAAAACATGAACCCATACTCTCAATAAAACTCAACTCAAGAATATCGTCAATACTTATAAATTTATATACAAAGATATATTTGTAGTTAATAATATGAAAACTAACTATTTAGTAACTCAAGTCATTAAAATCATCCATCAACCATTTGTATCTAAAAACATTCCATAGTTTAGGGAAAACTTTCAAGAAACCTTTCTAGAAGGTGCAACCCCTTCACAACTCCTATCCAACACATCTATGGGCATATGGAAGAACTCAATCCATATTTTAGGTTATCCTTACATACCTTGTTTGAAGACTTTGATGAAACCTTGATGTTGGGTCTTCAATGGAGGACTCAAATCTTGAAGCTCTTGGAACTCTTCTTGTTGGAAAGGATTTGAAGAAGAAGAAGAGAGAGAGAGAATCTTCTAGGGCTTTTTAGAGAGAGAGTGGGGGCTGAAAAATGATCCTAAAATGGTCTATGGTGATACATATATAATTTGGGAAAATTCCCAAATTTACCTTCTTAAAGGTTCTGAAAAATAGGCAAAAATGCACCTGGCGCGATAGTGGCGCATCGCGCCCTTGCAGCGCCAGGATGATTACGCCTAAAAATCTGCGCACCTCGTAGTGGCGCGCCGCGTCAGAGACCAAACTACTGAGGCATGTTTCTAGCGCGATAGTGGCGCATCGCGCCCTTACAACGCCAAGGCCAAAATTTCTGGGTTCTGGAAAATTGGCCTGAAAAACCCTGCACAACTTTTAGTGGCGCATCGTGCCAGGGGTCAAACTACTAAGGCATGTTCCTGGCGCGATAGTGGCGCATCGCACCACTACGGCGCCAAGCCCAGATTTCCAGTAGTTGAACCCCAGGCCTGAAAATCTCTGTTGTGTCTGTTCATCTTAGGATCGCCACATCTTTTGACTCCGAACTCCAAAATTTATATTTTTGGTGGCGTGGGAAAGAAGACTCGATGACCATTAATTTAATAAGTCATGGTCCACCCAGATCGTCATATATCAAAAGATAGGGTCGTTGGAAGTCAACCCCTCATGCAAACTCCTCCTCAAACTTAGCCACGATGAACCTTTTTGGTCTTAGCTCGATCCTAGGGGTCCTCTGTGACCCCACATCACCTCCAACGCTCTTTAATTACTTAGGAACTCATCCTAACTCATGTCAAAAATTTCAAGTCCTCCGGTCTGAGTCTACACTCACGTGAAGAAATGTTCGAATCTTAGCGAAAAACTTCTGGGGTGTCACACGAGGCCCTCTTAGTGATCATAGCAAAAATTAACTTGCTGATGTATATGAGAAAACCCATAATGATGCCGGTGATTATGATCATTTTTGACATCCCAAATAGTGTCAGATTCTGGGATGCCCGAATTCTATTTTTTACATACCCGAACTAATCTTTGACCTCTATACTAAAACTATACTTCTTGATAGGCACTCCGAGTGAGATTCAGACTGGTGTGGTACTAGTTTATGTAAGATATTATATAATCGAAGGTGATGTGCCCCTAAATTCTCTTCCCCTATTCTTCTTCCAAATCTCTATCATATGATCTAATTGCCAAATAAATTGCATTAATTTCTCTAGGGTTTAACACAATGACCCTGTGATGACCTAAGACTATTCCCTAGTTGCGAAATGGTGCTTCGATCTAAAAGTGACCCCAAGCTAACCTTATGGCCTTGCATGACTCTACGATATCCTAAACAACAATTGAAGATAAGTAAATGAGGAAGATCAACTGGAATAGGTCTATTAAACAAAATTGAAATAGAAAACATATTTGATTTAAAGATATGTTGAATCAAACTGACTGTCTAAAGGACTCTACTAATATGAGTTTCTAGGACAAGCCTCTAGCTAGCTCCGGACGCTAAGAGCTCACTAAATCTCCAAATCCAAGTTTCTTTGTATGAAATACAAATAAACAATGATAACCCTTACTATGATCTGCAGGGTGCAAAAGTCATAGGTCAATTGAGTTCCACAAATAATAAACAACATAAATTGTAATGAACCATTAGATAATTTTGAGAATGAGTCCTCCTCCTTTCATAGAAGACCCTATTCGTAAATTTACATTGAAAATTTTGGACTTTTTCGTAAGTTCGGTTAATTAGTTGAGGGATAATTTTAGAGAATTAATTTAGTTAGTGGGCTAAAGTGTTAATTTATTTGACTAGATTCGTTGATTTGGAGGCTTAATAAAAAGGGAAGGCTCAAGTCCTAGAGTGATGGCTTGATTAATTAAGGCAAGTAAATTTCTAAACCTCAGTTTAAGCTTGTAGATGCTTGTATTTCCGTGTTATGTGTACTAGGGAGTAATGAGAGTTAGACTGGGTTATTGACTGTATGATTGGCCTTAAAAATAGAGATGGAGGCTATAAAATTGTATCACCCCTCAAAAAAATTTTCCTAAGATTCGGACCCTTCTTGTATACGGGTAGGGTCGAACTCGAGTATTGTGAAGTATATGCATGAGTTAAGATGAGTCCCGAGAAATTAAGCAGTGTTACAGGTGATGTGTGGTTACAAAGGACCCCTAGGACCAAGCGAAGTCCAAACGATTCATCGTGACTAAGTTTTAGGATGAGTTCGTATAAGGGGTCAACTTCTAACAACCTTACCTTTTGAAAGATGACAATCTGGATGGCCCACGACCTATTAAATTAAAGGTCGTCGAGTCTTCTTTCCAACGCCACCAATAATGTAATTTTTGGAGTTCGGAGTCAAAAGATATGACGATCCTAAGACGAACTAGCTCGACAGGAATTTTAGGCCTGGGTTGCCACTGCTGGGAATATGGCCTTGGCACTGCAAGGGCGCGATGTGCCACTATCGCACCAGGAACAAGCCTTAGTAGTTTGGTCCTTGGCGCGGCGCGCCACTACGAGGTGTGCAGGGTTTTCAAGCTTATTTTCTAGAACCCAGAAAGTATGGCCTTGGCGTTGTAAGGGCGCGATGCGCCACTATCGCGCCAAGAATAAGCCTTTGTAGTTTGGTCCTTGGCACGGTGCGCCACTAATGGGTGTGCAGGTTTTAGGCCTAATCGACCTGGCGCTGTAATGGCGCGACGCACCACTATCGCGCCAGGAGCATTTTCAGCCTATTTTTCAGAATTTTAGAGAAAGGACAATTTGGGAATTTTCCCAAATTATATATGTATCAGCCTAAACACATTTTGGGACCATTTTCAATCCCTCACTCTCTCTCTAAAAAGCCCTAGAAGCCCCTCTCTTCTTCTCCAAATCCTTCTTCAATAAGATTTGCCTCCAAGAGCTTCAAGACTCCAAGTTTCCATTGAAGACCCAACAATAAGGTTTCTTCAAGAATCTATTCTAAGGTATGTAAGGCTACTCAAAGCATGGTTTGAGTCCACCTATGTGTCCTACTCTTCTTTGAGTTTAGATGTCCATGAGAATAGAGTTTCTTGATATGGTTTATGTTTGAATGAGTCTTGTCTCTATTAATTTGATTCTTATTGTGTAGAAGTTGTTGAGCTAAGAATTTCTAAAACCTTTATGTTATCATGAGTTGATGGAGATGGTTTGTTACTATGCTCGGTTGATTTCCTTAACCATGTGATTACGTTAAATGTGTCAATTTCCTTAAATGTGTTGTTCCTCTTGAGTTGTTGGTTTGAAATTCTTAGAGTTGTGTTGAGTCCTAAGGAGGTGATAAATGAGGAAAGGAATGGTTTGTTATGTTTGTGAGATGTTATAAATGCATATCTAATTTAGACTTGAATAAGATGATTTGAGGATAGAGTTGACGAGTTGGCAAGGTTCTAAACGAGACTTGCCATTGTGACTTAAATGAGTTAAATTGAGGACAGAGTTGATGAGTTGGCAAGGTCCTAAATGAAACTAGCCATGAGGGCCTGTTTGAGATGATTGGAGGGAGTATTATAAGCATGGAGTCATGTGAAGAGTATCGAGCACCAAAGTTGGTGAGAGTATAGTCCATACTCGAACCCCAGAAACTATGCAGCCAACATAAGAAGGGATAGAACCGTTAAAGTCAGATGCTTCTCGTGGGATCGAACCGTTAAAGTTGGGATTTTCCCATTTTATTGTCCTGAAATGATAGGACTTGACTAATCGATGGAATCCATGATTAGGGAGGCGTTCATGCCCTGGCAAGGTATGGACGGACGTGGCAACAACGTCTGATTGTTGTACTATCACAGGCTCATAAGTGATGATTGTCGGATAAGAGAAATTCCTATTTAGGTCTTGATAGTGCTCCAAGTCAGTTGAGTTGAGTGGCATGTGAATTGGTACCGTCTAAACCATTTCTTATTAGACTTAGGACACTTGAGTGAGTTGTTACTTATTTATGAGTTGAGATTTTTGAGTTGGTTGATCCTTTCTTGATGTTGTTTTATTCGGCCATTTTACATACTCGTACATTCCATGTACTGATGCCATTTGGCCTGCATCATTTCATGATGCATAGACAGGTACCAGAGATCATCAACCGGCGCACCGTTGAAGATCTACACACTTCCAGCTACTTGGTGAGTCCTCCTAGTTTCCGGAGGATGTTGAGCTCCCTATATAGTTTTGCGTTGTTTCCTTTATTTTAATTGTTGGTAGCCATGAGCTTGTCATTGTCACCTCCTAGACTTTGATAGAGGCTTCATCGACTAGAGTGTGGGGAGGTTGGACTATTGTTTTGAGGAGTCTTATCATATTTGCTTTGTTGAGTTGATAGTATTTGGTCTTCGACCTTCATAATGTGAATAGTGTGTTTATGATTAAATCCTCCATTGAGTGAATGTGATTGAATCATAGTGTGACTGAATCAGGTGTTTTGCTTGAAGGCTAGAAATGGATTTTGAGTGTCGATCACGTCTAGGGTACCCTCACGGGGTGTGACAAATATGGTATCAAAGCCCAGAGTTCAAGAGTCCTAGGGAGTCTATGAAGCCGTGTCTAGTAGAGTCTTGCTTATGGGTGTGTTGTGCACCACACTTATAATCAGGAGGCTATAAGACATTAAGAATCGTTTCACTTCTTTCATACTCTTAATTCGTGCGATAGAGTTAAACTCTACAAAACTCTTTTCTAATCTATGCGTTTATACGTTATAGATAATGCCTCATAAACATGCTGCTAGCAAGAGGAATGCTGATAATGCAGAGATGCCACAGTCAGAGGTACGCCCATCGAGGGCTAAAGGCCGACCAGCGAAGTATGCGGAGGCACCTCAAATGCCTGCTACTCCATCTGTAACCACTTCGGAAGTAGACTTTAGAAGAGAGATTGCCATGCTCACTCAATTAGTGGCTTCCTGGAACGGTAACCAGAGTTCGCCGACTCTTAGCTCTAGTTCCCAAGAGCTTTCTGCTATCACTAGAATTAGAGACTTTTTGAGAATGAATCCGCCGACATTCACGGGTTCTAAGGTTGATGAAGATCCCTAAAATTTTATTGATGAGATGTGGAAAATTCTAAAAGCTATGCATGCTACGGAAATTGAGGGGGTTGAGTTGGTGTCTTACCAGCTCAAGGATGTGGCAAACATTTGGTATAACCAATGGGAATAAGGTAGAGGTGAGGATGATGAACCTGCTATATGGGATGAATTCAAGGGAGCCTTTCTTGACCACTTCTTTCCCCGAGAATTGAGGGAAGCAAAGGTGGAGAAGTTTGTGAATCTGAAACAAGAAGGTATGACTGTTAAGGAGTACGGCCTGAAGTTCATCCAACTATCAAGGTATGCTCCAGAGATGATCCCAGATATGAGGTCGAAGATGAGGAAATTTGTCTCCGGTTTGGGAAGACATGTGAAGAAGGAGTGCAAAGCGGCATTATTGATCTTTGATATGAATATTTCAAGATTAATGGTGTACGCTCAACAGGTGGAGGATGAGAAGAGAAAAGCCAGAGAGGAGCATCTGAGTAAAAAGGCAAGATCAGCTGGGCAGGAGAATGAACAGAGGCAAAACAAGGGCAACAGGTCTTTCTTCCAGAAGAGGCCTTCCAACTATGCCTCATCTACCTCCAGTACACCTATGTCACAGAATAGGTATGATCGACAGGGATAGAGTCACCAGAATTTTAGACCCCAGGGTTCTCAATCCCAAGCTAATGTGAGTCAAGGTTCGAGAGGGAAACCACCATGCGGCAAGTGTGGTAGGCTCCACTTGGGGGAGTGCAGAGCGGGAAGGGTTGGTTGTTATAAATGCGGCCAAATGGATCATTTTCAGAGGGAGTGTCCAACAAGGGGAAACAAAGCCCAATATTCTACCACCGCACCACCGGCTAGGGTGATCAGAGGGGCACTACTCCAGGCACGAGGGGAGGTACAAACCATTTATATGCCATGGGTAGTCCCCAAGATCAAGAGAACTCTCCAAACATCGTGACGGGTACGATTCGAGTTTCTTCTCTTGACTGTTATGTTTTGATGGATCTGGGTGTCATACTATCTTTTGTGACTCCTTACGTGGTAAGTAAGTTTAATAAAATTCCCGAATATCTCCTTGAGACTTTCAGTGTAGCTACTCCTGTCGGTGATTCTGTCTTAGCTGAGAGAGTCTATAGAGATTGCACCATGTTAATTCATCACAGGGATACCTTGGCTGACTTAGTCGAGTTAGACATGGTTGATTTTGATGTGATCCTTGGCATGGACTGGTTTTATGTCTGTTATGCTTCTATTGATTATAGGACTCAGATTGTTAAGTTCAAATTCCCGAACGAGGCTATCATAGAGTGGAAGGGGAGTCCTGTCGTGCCTAAAGGTAACTTTATTTCCTACCTTAGGGCCAGGAAGCTAATCTCAAAAGGGTGTATTTATCACCTTATCCGAGTGAAAGATGACAGTATTGAGTCTCCATCCCGTGAGTCGGTTCTGATTGTCAATTGAGGCAGTGAGAAATTGGCCCAGACCCACATCCCCGACAGAGATAAGAAGCTTCTTGGGTTTGTCCGGCTATTATCAAAGGTTTTTAAAGGGATTCTCATCCATATCATCACCATTGACTAAGCTGACCCAAAGAAGGCTAAGTTCCAATGGTCCGATGCTTGTGAGGAGAGATTCCAGAAATTGAAGACCAAGCTAACCACTGCTCTTGTCTTGAATTTACCCGATGGAACAGAGGGCTTTGTGATCTATTGTGATGCATCTAGAGTTGGTTTGGGCTGTGTGTTGATGCAGAGGGGGAAGATAATAGCCTATGCTTCAAGACAACTTAAGATTCATGAGAGGAATTACCCAACTCATGACCTTGAGCTGGCAGCAGTGGTATTTGCGCTTAAAATTTGGTGCCACTACTTGTATAGAGTGCATGTTGATGTAATCACCAATCACAAGAGCTTACAATATGTCTTCAGCCAGAAGAAACTCAACCTGAGGCAAATGAGGTGGCTCGAACTACTCAAGAACTATGATATGAGCATCCTCTACCACCCAGGTAAAGCTAGTGTTGTTGCTGATGCTCTTAGCAGGTTTTCTATGGGTAGCACTACCCATGTAGAGGAGGGAAAGAGAGAATTGGCAAAGGAGGTGCATAGATTAGCCCAATTGGGAGTTCCTCCGAAAGAAAACAATGAAGGCAGAGTTACTGTTTAGGATGGGTCTACATCCTCACTTGTGGCAGAGGTAAAGCAGAAACAAGACCAAGATCCCATCCTTCTCTAATTGAAGGGAGTTGTTGACAAACAAGAGGTAATGGTTTTTACCAAAGGGGGAGATGGCGTATTGAGGTACTAGAATAGATTGTGTGTACCTGATGTCGATGATGTTCGAGAGAGAATTATGGCCGAAGCGCATAGTTCTAGATACTCTATTCATCCGAACTCTACAAAAATGTCCCATGACTTGAGGGAAATCTATTGGTGGAGTGGGATGAAGAGAGATATTGTGGAATTTGTCTCCAAGTGCTCGAATTGCCAACAAGTGAAAGTTGAGCATCAACGACCATGTGGATTGGCTCAAAGTATAGAAATTCCGGAATGGAAGTGGGAGATGATCAATATGGACTTTATTACGGGTTTGCCGAGGTTCCGAAAACAACATGATTCGATTTGGGTGATTATGGATAGAATGACGAAATTAGCTCACTTCTTGGAAGTTAAGACTACTGACACCACAGAAGATTATGCAAGGTTATACATTCAAGAGATCGTCAGATTGCATGGGGTTCCCTTGTCTATCATCTCAGACAGAGGAGCTCAATTCACTTCCCAATTTTGGAAATCCTTTCAGAAGGGATTAGGTTCGAAGATGAACTTGAGTACGACCTTTCATCCCCAGACAGATGGCCAAGCAGAGCGCACTATCCAGACATTGGAAGATATGTTGAGGGCATGTGTGCTTGACTTCAAAGGAAATTGAGACGATCACTTACCTCTCATAGAGTTTGCATATAATAATAGCTATCATGCAAGCATTCAAATGGCTCCTTATGAAGCTTTGTATGGGAGGAGGTGTAGATCACCAATTGGATGGTTTGAAGTTGGTGAAGTTGAGTTGATTAGGCCCGATTTTGTTCACCAAGCCATGGAGAAGGTGAGAGTTATTCAAGATAGGCTAAAGACAGCCCAAAGCCGCCAAAAATCTTACACCGATGTGAGGAGGAGAGACAGAGTTCGGGGTGGGTGATTGGGTATACTTGAAAGTGTCACCCATGAAGGGCGTCATAAGGTTCAGAAGGAAGGGGAAGCTCAGTCCTTGATATATCGGTCCTTACCTGTAACGACCAATTAGGTCGTTTTGAGAACTAGAACTTTTTATTTTATAAAAGACTCATTCCGTAAATTTTTAATAGGTATTTGGACCATTCGATAACTATGATTATTTAGTTGAGAGTAAATTTAAATAACTAATTTAATTAGGGGGCTAAGTTGATAATTTATTTAACAATCTATACCAATTATTAAAGGAAAAGGATAGGGTTTATTACTTTTGATACATAATTATATTTCAATTAGAAAAGTAAAGAGAAGAGGAAGGTGCGACGCAAATAAGAAAACAAACGCAGAAGCTAGGGAAAAAAAATACGGAGGAAGAAAGAAAAGAAAGGGGAAAAGAAAAAGAAAGGAGAAGAGAAAATAAGAATTTTTATTCCAAAGCGTCAAGGTAATTATTTTCATCCTTTCCACTAAATTTTTATGTGATTATGAACATATTTTTAGGGTATATTAGTGGAGAAATAATGTTGAAATAAGAAAATATGACCCTAGAGTTCTTCACATAAAATCTTGATTTGGGGGTCGAATAACGATCCGTTTTAGCTGAAATTTGACATGTGAGTTTATTTTATTATAAGCGAACATAATCGAAAAGAAAATTTCAGATTTGACTTCAATGACTCGGGATGACTTTTTGACCCAATTTTTGATTCGAAAATAAATATAGCAATATGGGTGTCATTGAGTTCGTATTCTTATGAAGATTATGTATTTGAACAGATTTTGATCGTTCGGAAGCGTTACAAAAGGCTCAAGTTTTAAAGTGATTATTTAATTTAATTGAGGTTTAACCCTAGTTTTAAAATTCAGAAAATATGGGAGTTTACATGTTAAGTGGCATCAAGATTAGGAACGTGACTATAGAATTAAGTGAGTTATTGGGTCTAGGTTAAACATATATATAATATTGGTGTTTACGGATTAGTTTACTTATAAATATTATATATTTGATAGATTGAAATTGGTCTGAGGCATTGAAGAAAGGAAAGACATTGGTGGATTAGCTTGCTTTACTTCGGTTCTTCGGTTGAGGTAGGTTATGGTTTTTATTCTATATCATAGATAGACTCTTAATAGTGATTGATAATCATTGAATAATGTGTGAAGTTTACTACGCATTTAATTGTTGTGGTTTGGATGGTTGATATGTTGTTGTGATTGGTCTGAAATCCCGAGGCCATGAAATCCATAATCTTGAACTTGTCCTATCAAAAATGGAGCCTTGAATAAAGAAGGCTTGATGAAATATTGTTAATGAAGTGGAATGTAATCATAAAGAATGATAAATTAATTATATTTGGATCGGGTGTCACGTTTCGACACGGTATATTTAGATCGGGTGTCATGTTTCGACACGGTATATTTGGATTGGGTGTCACATTCCGACATGGTATATTTGGATCAGGTGTCACGCTCCGACACGGTATATTTGGATCGGGTGTCACGTTCCTGCATGGTAATATTAAAGGAAAATAAATTAAAATGACTTAATACTACCCAATCTCCAATAACTCATTTTTCAAAAGAGTGTGATATGGAGGCTTGAGTCCTCATGTGTGATCTTAATATTGTTGATTGGTTATGAAATTGTTCATTGTGTTGTCACTTGATCTTGATCTTGTTGGTTGCCACCTGTTAAGTGCTACGGTTGATTTCCCGCTATTACTTATTGCATATTGATTCCTATTTTGAGTCGGCCGATGATACCTACTCAGTACATGTTATTCTGTACTAACCCCTACTTGTATCTTTTCTTGTTTTATTTTGTGGGGTGCAGCGAGTGTTCCACCAACTTCGACTCGACCTCAGCTCTAGTCAGTCTCCAGTTCATAAGATTTCAGGGTGAGCTATCCTTCTAGCTGATGATAGATTCTCTTAGTCATGACATGATGTCCTTAGTGTTCGGACACAAACTATGTCACTTATTTTATTTTAGTGTTTAACATTCTAGACTTAGTATTTTAGAATTATATGTCCTTCGTGTGATGACTTTCAGATTTTGGGGAAAACATATTTATTTGAGCTTCCACGTTATTGTTATTAGTTGGGGTTTGTATCATTGGTTCTCCCACCTAGTCGGTTAAGTGTGGGTGCCACTCATGGCCCATTTTGGGTCGTGACATTACCAGATTTCGAGGCGGATTGGAAGTGTTGCCTATGAGTTGGAATTACCCTCAGAGCTAGCCTCTATTCATACGGTATTTCACGTATCGATGTTGAAGAAATTCTTAGGCGATCCCTCGTTGGTAGTCCCTATTGATAGTATTGGAGTTAAGGATAGCTTATCCTATGAAGAGGTCTCGGTCCAGATTCTTGATCACCAAATCCACAAATTGAGAAACAAAAAGATTGCCTCAGTCAAAGTCTTGTGGAGAAATCAATTCAATTTGTTGAGGAAGCCACATGGGAAGCGGAGAAAGATATGAAATCTAAATATCCCCATCTATTCATGCCTACCGATGAAAATATTGTAGGTAATATCCATTTCCTTGACTTGAATTTGTTTACGCATTATGAGTTTGATTGGTAATTTGTTTGAGAATTTGATTGGTTGAATGACTGAATTCTGATTGTGACTTGTACCCTGAGTCTATTCTTGGTCACTCATCATTCGAGGACGAATGATCCCAAGAGAGAGATAATGTAACACCCCTCAAAAAAAATTTCTTAAGATTCAGACCCTTCTTGTATACGGGTAGGGTCGAACTCGAGTATTGTGAAGTATATGCATGAGTGAAGATGAGTCCCTAAGAAATTAAGTAGTGTTAGAGGTTATGTGGGGTTACAAAGGAACCCTAGGACCAAGCTAAGTCCAAAAGATTCGTTGTGACTAAAGTTTAGGATGAGTTCGTATAAGGGGTCGACTTCTAATAACCCTACCTTTTAAAAGACGACAATATGGATGTCTCATGACCTATTAAATTAAAGGTCGTCGAGTCTTCTTTCTAATGCCACCAAGAATGTAATTTTTAGAGTTCGGAGTCAAAAGATATGACGATCCTAAGATGAACTAGCTCGACAGAAATTTTAGGCCTGGGTTGCTACTGCTGGGAATATGGCCTTGGCGCTACAAGGGCACGATGCGCCACTATTTTTTTAGGAACAAGCCTCAGTAGTTTGGTCCTTGGCGTGGCGCGCCACTACGAGGTGTGCAGGGTTTTCAAGCCTATTTTCCAGAATCCAGAAAGTATGGCCTTGGCGTTGTAAGGGCGCGACGCGCCACTATCGCTCCAAAAATAAGCCTCAGTAGTTTGGTCCTTGGCGCGGCACGCCACTAACGGGTGTGCAGGTTTTAGGCCTAATCGACCTGGCACTGCAATGGCGCAACGCGCTACTATTCTGCCAGGAGCATTTTCAGCCTATTTTTCAGAATTTTTAAGAAAGGACAATTTGGGAATTTTCCCAAATTATATATGTATCAGCCTTAGCACGTTTTGGGACCATTTTCAATCCCTCTCTCTCTCTTTAAAAAGCCCTAGAAGCTCTTCTTTTCTTCTCCAAATCCTTCTTTAATAAGATTTGCCTCCAAGAGCTTCAAGACTCCAAGTTTCCATTGAAGACCCAACAACAAGGTTTCTTCAAAAATCTATTCTAAGGTATGTAAGGCTACTCAAAGCATGGGTTGAGTCCACCCATGTGCCCTACTCTTCTTTGAGTTTAGATGTCCATGAGAATGGAGTCTCTTGATATGGTTTATGTTTGAATGAGTCTTGTCTCTATTAATTTGATTCTTATTGTGTAGAAGTTGTTGAGCTAAGAATTTCTAAAACCTTTATGTTAGCATGAGTTGATGGAGATGGTTTGTTACTATGCTCGGTTGATTTTCTTAACCATGTGATTACGTTGAATGTGTCAATTTCCTTAAATGTGTTATTCCTCTTGAGTTATTGGTTTGAATTTTTTAGAGTTGTGTTGAGTCCTAAGGAGGTGATAAATGAGGAGAGGAATGGTTTTTTATATTTGTGAGATGTTATAAATGCATATCTAATTTAGACTTGAATGAGTTGATTTGAGGATAGAGTTGACGAGTTGGCAAGGTTCTAAATGAGACTTGCAATTGTGACTTGAATGAGTTAAATTGAGGATAGAGTTGATGAGTTGGCAAGGTCCTAAATGAAACTAGCCGTGAGGGCTTGTTTGAGATAATTGGAGGGAGTCTTATGAGCATAGAGTCATGGGAGGAGTATCGAGCACCGAATCGGGTGAGAGTATAGTCCATACTCGAACCCCAGAAACTATGCCGCCAACATAGGTAGGGATGGAACCATTAAAGTCGGACCATTGAAGATCTACACACTTCCAGCTACTTGGTGAGTCCTCCTAGTTTCCGAAGGATGTTGAGCTCCCTGTATAGTTTTGTGTTGTTTCCTTTATTTTGATTGTTGGTAGCCATGGGCTTGTCATTGGCACCTCCTAGACTTTGATAGAGGCTTTATCGACTAGAGTGTGGGGAGGTTGGACTGTTGCTTTGAGAAGTCTTATCATATTTGCTTTGTTTAGTTGATAGTGTT
The DNA here is from genome assembly GCF_947179165.1 of Solanum dulcamara. Classification (NCBI taxonomy): domain Eukaryota; kingdom Viridiplantae; phylum Streptophyta; class Magnoliopsida; order Solanales; family Solanaceae; genus Solanum; species Solanum dulcamara. The sequence goes on along the minus strand of NC_077238.1, from coordinate 69,094,355 downwards.
TGGCCTTCCACCCCCATAATATGAATAGTGTATTTATGATTGAATCCTCCATTGAGTGAATGTGATTGAATGATAGTGTGACTGAATCAGGTGGTTCGCTTGAAGGCCAGAAATGGCTTTCGAGTGTTGGTCACGTCTAGGGTACCCTCCTGGAGCGTGACAAAAATGGTGATCTAATGACATGTATTGGTGGAATTGATATATTGTGATTATGGATTTATTTTGGACATGTGAAATGACTATGTTGATGTGAGATAGGAAAAATTATTATTGTTGTCATGTTATTATCGTGAATTATATGAACATGAATTGATTGCATTGGTTCTGACATATTGTGTTAAGACTGAAAATAATATAAAACAAAAGGGTTCGGGCACACGCTCCGTGGCAGGTATTATGAAATAAAGGGGCCGGACCACACGCTCTGTGACAGGTATTATAAAACAAAGGGATCAGGCCACATGCTTTGTGGCAGGATATATATATTGAGGGGATGGGCCACACACTCCGTGGCAGGTTACATGAACAGAAATGTCCCCCATGGGTTTTGGACTGTAATTCAGTGGATGTGTACCGATAGGACAGGCATGCATCATCTCATTGCATTGATCATATTTTATTGATATTTGTGAACTCGTGTTTACCCCTTTATTGCTCTGTATATGCTGAACTTGACTTGATAAGATTCATTGATGAGACTATTGATGAGTATTCGTGGACTGTATTACTATTATTATTGTACAAGTGTAGAGTTGGGCTGGTTTTATACAGGTTGTAGTTAAGGAGGTTCGATTGGGAGGACAGGAGTACTTGTATCTATTGAGCTTTGTTTAGTTTTAATTATCCACTTGCTGAGTACCGTATTTTTTGGTACTCACCCCTTTTTTCTACACTTGTGTAAGTGTTGAGCCCGGACCTGCTTGATCTCCTACTGTTTCCTACCAATTCCGAGGCTATCATCTCGAGTGTTGAGGTAGCTGTTACATCCATCTAGCAGACACCTCTTACTCTTTTATTATGTTTTTAGTCCTATTCTAGAGACAAAGACTTTGTGACTTTATTTTCTTTCGTACTTCGATAATGTATTAGTGACTTGTACACATGACAACCAATCTGGGGGAATTTGATTTTATTTTATGTATTTTTAATTAAGTTAAATTTTAATTTATTTTATTTTCTTCCGCATCTACTTTCTGTTGGGTATTAGGCTGACTTGTCTTGGTGGGTTAAGATAAGTGCCATCACACCCGGATTTGGATTGTGACATAAATATAAGGTAAGTACAACACAAGTAACTACACAAGAGCTATAATAAGAAAGAAGAAGCAGTAAAAGTGAAGAAGTAGGATACAAGGAAAAAAGATGTTGAGTCAAAGAACGTACCTGAAGACCCAGTCCCAATAAGTCATAAATGACTTGGTGTTGCTAGCTCTAAATGCTGAAAAGATCAAAAAATGGAGGAAATGACCTGGAGGGATCATTAAAATATATTGCATTGTTAAGCATCAAAACTCAAATTTTAATTTAATAAAGGTGTAGACTATATTTTGTTTTAGAACTCCCTTATTGTAGTCTCTAATCTTGAAATTTCACTAGCAATATTACAAGAAAGGTGTATACTCCTAAAATTAAAAAAATAAAATTTTGACCTTCTCCTTGCAACCCTAGAGAGATTTTGAAAGAAATAGTACGTTATAAAAGCTAATTAAATGTTATATTTAATGAAAATAGATTAATAAATAAACTAAAAATAAACAGAAAATGCATTTTCTTCTATTGATCATAATTATCAACATAATTTTTTTCAGATTAGACTACTTAAGGATATTAATTACTGCTTGTTAGTATGTATATATTATCATGTATAAAAATAATGATAATCAACTAAGTTTCTTGGAAAAAAGTTTTTTGTTTTCTTTATCAATAATTCCATCAAGGTGGTGTAGAAAGTATAAAAAATTGGAGAGAAGAATTTATTTGATCAGAGCAATTAATTTTGTGGAAATTACATTTTTATTAGTCTTAAGTCAAAACTCCTAAAATATTAATATATTTTACACATAAGAAATCTAAAAATAAAACATAAGAAAATTTTGAAAATTCATTTATTCTGTTGAAATCGTTATGTCAACAATTTCCTCTTTTTAAAGTTACATTGAGGTACAAATTGAAAGACTCATCTTTTAAGGCCATGCAAAAGTTTGATGCAATGAAATTTTTGTGATGCCCTTAGATGTTTTGGGCCATCACTATGTACATTATAATATATCAATAATTTTATAAGCTTCTCCAACATGCTTCGATAACGTTAGGGTATTTGTAAATCTATGTTTTAATATTAAATTATAAGTATTATTAATTTCGTAGTTCAAATTTTACTTAGTAATATGTTATCATCTCCCCCACCTTAATTTTTGGTTTCTTAATCTGAATATTTGTGTCTTCCAATGTAGAAGTAAACATAAAATTCTATTTCTAATGCAAGGGATAAATTGATTTTGTCCAATAAACTTCAAACATGGGACGAATTTCTCAACTTCATAAAGAGAGAAAAAAAATTAGATAAATAAAAATAAAAATATAAACATGATGAAGAACTTAAATTTAATTAATTCATTTTTATCTTATTATTAATTTTAACTTTTTGGAGTGCAAACATCACTTCTATACAAGTACGTTACAACAGAACAGTTGAAGTTTTTAACATACAAAAGCCAAGAAAGTAATAAATATTGCATTATTAACATATTTTAAAATATGTTAATATTAAATAAATCTTCTTGATAATATTTTTTGATTCTTTGATTCAATTTTATTTTTAGATGCATTTCTAGTTTACACTAGAAAGTTTCAAAATAAAATTTTACCCAATATGTAAATTGGTTTGTTAGATTTTGAAGTGTAAGATATCATTTTTGAAAATCATACTAACAACAACTATATTTCAATACCAATAGTAGTAAGAGCAAAATTAAATATTTCAGTATGTAGTAAACATTAAAATAATTGTCCATAGATTTAATAAATGAATGAAACAACAAAGTTTGAAATAAATAATAAAACAGGAAAGTAGGATACTCAAATGAGGACAAAGGAAAAGTGATACAGATTGTTCTATGACACAATCTAGAAATGAATAATATTCAAATACATAAACAATTCAATGGACAACATGAACATAGAAAACAATACTAATTGACATGAAACACATTGGTCCTTAGAAGTTATGGTGTGATTTGGATCTTGTAGATTAACATTTTTAAAAAAATGGGTCATCCAGTAAAGTCATTACGTCATCATTCCAATTCAGTAACCCAGATAATGTAGGACTACGTGATAAGCCACCGGAGTTATTCGAATTGTTATTCATTGACGTTGATACATCAATTGAAGGGATATCCTCTGTAGGGTTATTCATTGACGTTGCTACACCAATTGGAGGGATATCTGTCGAAGGTTCCATTTGTTGTGTCAATGGAGGAAACACTGGAGAATACATTGGAGGAGCCATCATTGGTGAAGGCATCGGAGAATCAACTATTGTTGACGGTGTTAGAGGGGCCATTCTAGGATTTTCTCTAATAGCCATTTGTTGAGGCATTGGAAACAATAATTGTGGACCCATTGGAGGAAACATTTGTGCAAACAATAGAGGAGAAGGATCCCTTGGCCCTCCAGAGTTGGTCCTACCAATTACAATTGATTCAACATTGGGTTGGTAGGCATTCTATGTAGACCCCTCTCCATCAACATTTTTCCTCATTAATTCACGAATCTCTTTGAGGTTTTTCTTGATCACGCGACTCAAGTCATTCTGATCATAAGGATGCATGTCAGCAGAAACGTTTTTTCCACTTAACACCTCATGCATCTCATTTGTCATTTTCTTGACTCTATTTTCCTTTCTTATTTTTTGTTGTTGTTCCCCCAACTTCTCGATCCTTTGCTCGGTGAACTCTTCTATTGTCACCATATTTTTGGATTTATCCAACGTCGGCAACTCCTTAAACTTAATAAAAGTGGTGCATGCAGCGTCATTATTTGGAAAAATGTATGGTTCATTTCTATAAGGACCATAGACAACAACAGCCACTTCAACATCACAAAGTGTTTTGAGCTCTTCACACTCTTTGAAGAGATCTTTTTGTCTTTTCTGGTATGAGACTTTTCTTTTACTCTCATCTTCAATCAAAGTGAAGTTAACTTTGTTTCTTGGCATGATTAAAGAGCAGGAGAAATGTGTTTGTTTGGATATGTGGTATCCAATAGCTTTGTTGTTGTAGTAGTTGTTGTGCTTTTCTTGCCTAGGATTAACCCCTATTTATATAAAAATATTTGCAATCTCTAAATTTTCGAATAGTTTGAATTTGACAGATTTTTCTTGATTGGAAGAACTATTTTGGAAAAACACTAACTGAGGGGATCTTAGACATACATCTAGATAAAATCAACTTGAAATATATGTATTTTATGATTTTAGTCTTATGTTGACCAACTTATTAGGAAAAATATTAATGATGTTTAATCTATGTAGTCTTCACAAAATATGGTCATAATTATCCCATTTCCTTCATCAAGTTTTTTTTTTGAAAAGGATATTTTAATTGAAGGATGAACAAAAGTAAATATTGAAACAAGGTCATTTTAAATATTGGCTAGGAATTTTAAAATATCAATTTTGACAATGCAAAAATAATTAATTTTTTAAAAACACAAATACTTTTTAAGTATCAAACGGCGATTTATGTATGATTGTAGATGTTACAATGTCTGTAGAAGCACATTATTATTTTTATTAATTTTGGATAAACCATATTTAGTAAAATATTTATGTTGCTTTCAAATATATTTGAAACTCAATCTTGCTTAAATATTTTTGCTAATGTCTGATACTCACCAACCTGTCACTCGATTCACATTATAATGTTTCTAAATTAGTTTTGAGACAAATCAATCAGAAATATTTTCACACATCAAAATGATGTGTTTACAATAGTGTGAAAATTATAAGAAAATTTTTGTTCATTTTAAGAAAAATACTCAAGATGAAGGGTGATTAATTTCAAATGTCTTTCAATTTTTTTTTCAAATGAAGATGTAAATTTATTACTCACATGAATTTTTTTATTTTTATGGTAAATAAGAAAACTTTTAATAATATTAAGATTGATATATAAGTTTCTATGATCCTTTCTTGCTAATGTCAATCTGTTTAAACCAGAGAGGAAGAAAGAAAGACAAATTTATTAAGTTTATGTCATGATTAGTTTAACCCATTTAAATATAATGACCTATTCTGTCGTTATTAAAAATACCAGCGATAAAATGCTTGAGCTTAAAAATTTGTCTATCTAGTAGAGTTAGGCTGGGATCCACCTCACTTTGGAAAAAAAATATTTCACTTACGCAGAAAAATTGGGAAGGATCATTTTTTTACCAGTGAGACTATGTGGACATTCTCATTTTGGTATAGCTTTTGGACAAGCGGGGGAAAAGGGAATATACATTTTAACCTGCGAGGCCCTCTTAGTGATCATAGAAAAAATCAACTTGCCGATGTATATGAGAAAACCCGCAATGATGCCGGCTATTATGATCATTTTTGACATCCTAATTAGTGTCTGATTCTGGGACGTCCGAATCCTATTTTTTACATACCCGAGCTAATCTTTGACCTCTATACTAAAACTATACTTCTTGATGGGCGCTCCGAGTGAGATCCAGACTGGCGTGGTACTAGTTGATGTAAGATATTCCATAAGCAAAGGTGATGTGCCTCCAAATTCTCTTCCCCTATTCTCCTTCCAACTCTCTATTATATAGGCTAATTGCCAAATAAATTGCAATAATTTCTCTAGGGTTTAACATAATGCTCCTGTGATGACCTGAGACTATCCCCTAGTTGCGAAATAGTGCTTAGATCTAAAAGTGACCCCAAGCTAACCTTATGGCCGTGCATGACTCTAAGATATCCAAAACAACAATTGAAGATAATTAAATGAGAAAGATCAACTGGAATAGGTCTATTAAACAACATTGAAATAGAAAACATATTTGATTTAAAGATATGTTGAATCAAACTGACTGTCTAAAGGCCTCTACTAATATGAGTTTCTAGGACAAGCCTCTAGCTAGCTCCGGACGCTAAGAGCTCACTAAATCTCTGAATCCAAGTTTCCCTATATGAAATACAAATCAACAATGATAACGGTTACTATCATCTGAAGGGTGCAAAAGTCATAGGTGGACTGAGTTCCACAAATAATAAACAACGTAAATATAAGGTAAGTACAACACAAGTAACTACACAAGAGCTATAATAAGAAAGAAGAAGCAGTAAGAGTGAAGAAGTAGGATACAAGGAAAAAAGATGTTGAGTCAAAGAACGTACCTGAAGACCCAGTCCCAATAAGTCATAAATGACTTGGTGTTGCTAGCTCTAAATGCTGAAAAGATCAAAAAATGGAGGAAATGACCTGGAGGGATCATTAAAATATATTGCATTGTTAAGCATCAAAACTCAAATTTTAATTTAATAAAGGTGTAGACTATATTTTGTTTTAGAACTCCCTTATTGTAGTCTCTAATCTTGAAATTTCACTAGCAATATTACAAGAAAGGTGTATACTCCTAAAATTAAAAAAATAAAATTTTGACCTTCTCCTTGCAACCCTAGAGAGATTTTGAAAGAAATAGTACGTTATAAAAGCTAATTAAATGTTATATTTAATGAAAATAGATTAATAAATAAACTAAAAATAAACAGAAAATGCATTTTCTTCTATTGATCATAATTATCAACATAATTTTTTTCAGATTAGACTACTTAAGGATATTAATTACTGCTTGTTAGTATGTATATATTATCATGTATAAAAATAATGATAATCAACTAAGTTTCTTGGAAAAAAGTTTTTTGTTTTCTTTATCAATAATTCCATCAAGGTGGTGTAGAAAGTATAAAAAATTGGAGAGAAGAATTTATTTGATCAGAGCAATTAATTTTGTGGAAATTACATTTTTATTAGTCTTAAGTCAAAACTCTTAAAATATTAATATATTTTACACATAAGAAATCTAAAAATAAAACATAAGAAAATTTTGAAAATTCATTTATTCTGTTGAAATCGTTATGTCAACAATTTCCTCTTTTTAAAGTTACATTGAGGTACAAATTGAAAGACTCATCTTTTAAGGCCATGCAAAAGTTTGATGCAATGAAATTTTTGTGATGCCCTTAGATGTTTTGGGCCATCACTATGTACATTATAATATATCAATAATTTTATAAGCTTCTCCAACATGCTTCGATAACGTTAGGGTATTTGTAAATCTATGTTTTAATATTAAATTATAAGTATTATTAATTTCGTAGTTCAAATTTTACTTAGTAATATGTTATCATCTCCCCCACCTTAATTTTTGGTTTCTTAATCTGAATATTTGTGTCTTCCAATGTAGAAGTAAACATAAAATTCTATTTCTAATGCAAGGGATAAATTGATTTTGTCCAATAAACTTCAAACATGGGACGAATTTCTCAACTTCATAAAGAGAGAAAAAAAATTAGATAAATAAAAATAAAAATATAAACATGATGAAGAACTTAAATTTAATTAATTCATTTTTATCTTATTATTAATTTTAACTTTTTGGAGTGCAAACATCACTTCTATACAAGTACGTTACAACAGAACAGTTGAAGTTTTTAACATACAAAAGCCAAGAAAGTAATAAATATTGCATTATTAACATATTTTAAAATATGTTAATATTAAATAAATCTTCTTGATAATATTTTTTGATTCTTTGATTCAATTTTATTTTTAGATGCATTTCTAGTTTACACTAGAAAGTTTCAAAATAAAATTTTACCCAATATGTAAATTGGTTTGTTAGATTTTGAAGTGTAAGATATCATTTTTGAAAATCATACTAACAACAACTATATTTCAATACCAATAGTAGTAAGAGCAAAATTAAATATTTCAGTATGTAGTAAACATTAAAATAATTGTCCATAGATTTAATAAATGAATGAAACAACAAAGTTTGAAATAAATAATAAAACAGAAAAGAAGGATACTCAAATGAGGACAAAGGAAAAGTGATACAGATTGTTCTATGACACAATCTAGAAATGAAAAATATTCAAATACATAAACAATTCAATGGACAACATGAACATAGAAAACAATACTAATTGACATGAAACACATTGGTCCTTAGAAGTTATGGTGTGATTTGGATCTTGTAGATTAACATTTTTAAAAAAATGGGTCATCCAGTAAAGTCATTACGTCATCATTCCAATTCAGTAACCCAGATAATGTAGGACTACTTGATAAGCCACCGGAGTTATTCGAATTGTTATTCATTGACGTTGATACATCAATTGAAGGGATATCCTCTGTAGGGTTATTCATTGACGTTGCTACACCAATTGGAGGGATATCTGTTGAAGGTTCCATTTGTTGTGTCAATGGAGGAAACACTGGAGAATACATTGGAGGAGCCATCATTGGTGAAGGCATCGGAGAATCCACTATCGTTGACGGTGTTAGAGGGGCCATGTAACACCCTCCAAAAATTTTCCCTAAGATTCGGACCTTTCTTGTATGCATGTAGGGTCGAACTCGATTATTGTAAAGTGTATGCATGAGTTAGGATAAGTTCCCATGTAATTGAAGAGTGTTAGAGGGGATGTGGGGTCATAATGGATCCCTAGAACCAAGCTAAGCCCAAAGAATTCGTCTTGGCTAAGTTTTAGAATGAGTTCGTTTAAGGGGTCGAATTCTAACGACCATATCTTTTGAAATAGGACGATCTGGGTGGCCCATGACCTATTAAATTAAAGGTCTTTGAGATTTCTTTCCATCGCTGCTAAGATTGTAATTTTTGGAATTCGGAGTCAAAAGTTATAACTCTCCTAAGACGGACGGGTACTGTAGGAATTTCAAGCATCGGTGACCATTGGAGATGTGCAAGGTTTTTAAGCCTATTTCCAGAACCCAGAAAATATGGGCTTGGCGCTGTAAGGGCGCGACGCACCACTATCACACCACAAAATAGCCTCAGTAGTTTGGTCCCTGGCGCGACGCGCCACTATTGGGTTGCAGGGTTTTTAAGCCTATTCGACTTGGCGCTGCAGTGGCGCGATGTGCCACTATCGCGCCAAGAGTATTTTTGGCCTATTTTCTAGATTTTTGGAGAAAGGGCAATTTGGGAATTTTCCGAAATTATATATATGTATCTGCCTTGGGACATTTTTGGGACCATTTTCAGTCCCTCTCTCTCTCTAAAAGCCCTAACATTTCCCTCTCTTCTTCTTCTTCTCCAAATCCTTCTCCAACAAAGAGTGCCTTCAAGAGTTTAAGATTTCAAGTTTCCCATTGAAGACCCAACAACAAGGTTTCTTCAAAATCTACTCTAAGGTATGTAAGGCTACTCAAAGCATGGGTTGAGTTCACCCATGTGCCCTATACTTTCCTTGAGGTTAAATGTTCATAAGAATGGAGTTTCTTGATAGGCTTATGTCCAAATGAGTCTTGTCATCTATTAATTTGATTCTTATTATGTTGATGTTGTTGAGCTAAGAAATTTCTAAAATCTTCATGTTAGCATGAGCCGATGGAGATGAATTATTCACATACTTATTGATTTTCTTAACCATGTGATTATGTTAGATATGTCAATTTTTCCTAAATGTGTTGTTCATCTTGAATTGTTGATTTAGAACCTTGGAGTTGTGATGAGTCCTAAGGATGTGATAAATGAGAAGAGGAATGGTTGAATATATTGGTAGATTGTTATAAATGCTTATCTAAGGTACACTTGATTGAGTTGAATTGAGGTAGAGTGATGAGTTGGCAAGGTTCTAAATGAGACTAGCCATGATGACTTGTCTGAATTGATTGGATGGAGTTTTATGAGCATGGAGTCATGAGAGGAGTATTGAGCACCGAATTGAGTAAGAGTATTATCCATACTCAAACCCAATAACTACGCCACCAACGTAGGGAGGGATGGAACCATTAAAGTCGAATGCTTCCCATGGGATCGAACCGTTAAAGTCAGGTGTTTTCCATTTTATTGTCCTGAAATGACAGGACTTGACTGATCGATGTAATCCATGATTGGTGACTCATTGATACCCTGGCAAGGTATGAACGAATGTGGCAACAACATCGGCTTGTTGTACTATCATTGGCTCATAAGTGATGGTTGTCAGATAAGAGAAACTCCCATGTAGGTCTTGATAGTACTCTGAGTCGGATTGAGTTGAATGGTATGTGATTGGTCCCGTCTAAACCATATTCTTGTTTAGACTTACGATGCTGGATTGAGTTGTTATTTCTCTTGAGTTAAGATTCCGAGTTGATTTGATTTTTCCTTGATGCTTATTTTATTCGGCCATTTTACATACTCGTACATTCCATGTACTGACGCCATTTGGCCTGCATCATTTCATGATGCAGAGACAGGTACTAGAGATCATCAACTGGCGCACCATTGAAGATCTACCCACCCTCAGCTAGTTAGTGAGTCCTCCTAGTCTCTGGAGGATGCCAAGATTATCCGTATATCATTGTTTTGTCTCTTTTATTTTGATTATTATATCCATGGGCTTGTCATCAGCACCTACTAGATTGTTGATAGAGGCTTCATAGAATAGAGTGTGGAAATGCTGGATTATTCGTTTGAGTAGTTCTATTAAAGTTGTTGTCAATTTAATAGTTGTTGGCCTTTGGTCCTATATTATGGATAGTATTCCTATGATTGAGTCTTCCGCTGGTAGAATGTGAATGAATGGAAGTGTGACTGGACCAGGTGGTTCGCTTGGAGGCCAGAAATAGCTTTCGAGTGCCGACTATGCCAAGGGTACCCTCCCGGGGCATGACAAACATGGTATCAGAGCATAGAGTTCAAGAGTCCTAGGGAGTCTATGATGCCGTGTCTAGTAGAGTCTTGCTTATGGGTGTGTTGTGCACCACACTTATAATCAGGAGGCTATAAGACATTAAGAATTGTTTCACTTCTTTCATACTCTAAATTCGTGCGATAGAGTTAAAACTCTATAAAACTTCCTTTCTAATTCGTGCGTTTATTCGTTACAGATAATGCCTCCTAAATGTACTGCTAGCTAGAGGAATGTTGATAACGTAGAGATGCCATAGTCAGCGGTACACCCATCGAGGGCTAGAGGCCGACCGGCGAGGTATGCGGAGGCACCTCAAATGCCTACTACTCCACCTGCACCAACTTCGGAAGCAAACTTTAGAGGAGCGATTTCCATGCTCACTCAATTAGTGGCTGCCTGAAATGGTAACCAGAGTTCGCCAACTCTTAGCTCTAGTTCCCAAGAGCCATCTGCTGCTACCAGAATTAGAGACTTTCTGAGAATGAATCCGCCGGCATTCACGGGTTCTAAGGTCGATAAAAACCCCTAAAATTTTATTGATGAGATGTGGAAAATCCTGAAAGCTATGCATGCTATGGATATTGAGGGGGTTGAGTTGGTGTCTTACCAGCTCAAGGATGTGGCAAACATTTGGTATAACCAATGGGAATAAGGTAGAGGTGAGGATGATGAACCTGCTATGTGGGATGAATTTGAAGGAGCCTTTCTTGACCACTTCTTTCCCAAAGAATTGAGGGAAGCAAAAATGGAGGAGTTTGTGAATCTGAAACAAGAAGGTATGACAGTTAAGGATTACGGTCTGAAGTTCATCCAACTATCCAGATATGCTCCAAAAATGATCCCAGATATGAGGTCGAAGATGAGAAAGTTTGTCTCCGGATTGGGAAGACATGTTAAGAAGGAGTGCAAAGCGGCATTGTTAATCTCCGACATGGATATTTCAAGATTAATGGTGTATTTTCAACAGGTGGAGGATGAGAAAAGGAAATAAAGGGAGGAGGATCTGAGCAAGAGGACAAAATCAGCAGGGCATAAGAATGAACAGAGGCAGAATAAGAGCAATAGGTCCTTCTTCCAGAAAAGGCCTTCCAGTTATGCCTCATCTACTGGAAGTGCACCTATGCCGTAGAACAGGTATGATAAGCAGGGACAGAGTCATTAGAATGTCAGACCCTAGGGTTCTTAATCCCAGGCTAGCGTGGGTAAAGGTTCGAGAGGGAAGCCACCGTGCGGGAAGTGCGGTAAGCTCTACTTGGGAGAGTGTAGAGCGGGAAGGGGTGGTTGTTATAAATATGGCCAAATGGACAATTTTCAGAGGGAGTGTCCAATAGGGGGACACAGAGCCCAATATTCTACCATCGCTCCATAGGCTAGAAATAATTAGAGGGGCATTGCTTCGGGTATGGGCGGAGGTACAAACCGCCTATATGCCATGGGTAGTCACCAAGATCAGGAGAACTCTCCAAACGTCGCGACGGGTATGATACGAGTATTTTCTCTTGATTGTTATGTTTTGATGGATCCGGGTGCCTCACTATCTTTTGTGACTCCTTACGTGGCAAGTAAATTCAATAAAATTCCTGAATATCTTCGTGAGCCTTTCAGTGTAGCTACTCCTGTCGGTGATTCTGTCGTAGCTAAGAAAGTCTATAGAGATTGCACTATGTCAATTCATCACAGGGATACCTTGGCTGATTTAGATGAGTTAGACATGGTTGATTTTGATGTGATCCTTGGCATAGACTGGCTTTATGTCTGTTATGCCTCTATCGATTATAAAACTCAGATTGTCAAGTTCAAATTCCTGAATGAGGCTGTCATAGAGTGGAAGGGTAGTCCTATCGTGCCTAAGAGTAAGTTTATTTCCTACCATAGGGCCAGGAAGCTAATCTCAAAAGGATGTATTTATCACCTTATCCGGGTGAAAGATGACAGTATTGAGTCTCCATTCCTCTAGTCAATTCTGATTATCAACGAGTTTCCTGACGTCTTTCCTGAAGATCTGCCTAGAGTCCCTCCTGATAGGGAGATTGACTTTGGGATTGATGTCCTTTCTGATACCTAGCCTATCTCAATCCCTCCATATAGAATGGCTCCGGCTGAATTGAAAGAGTTGAAAGAACAGTTGAAAGACTTGTTAGATAAGAGATTCATTAGGCCAAGTGTCTCACCATAGGGCGCTCCGGTCCTATTCGTGCGAAAGAAAGATGGGTCTCTTAGAATGTGTATTGACTATAAGCAGCTGAACAAGGTCACCATAAAGAAAAATTACCCTCTCCCCAGAATAGGCGACTTATTTGATCAACTTTAGGGTGCCACTTATTTCTCAAAGATAGACCTAAGATCGGGCTACCATCAGTTGAAGGTGAGGGAGTGTGATATCCTAAAGACAGCTTTTCGGACTCACTATAGCCACTTTGAGTTCTTGGTGATGTCCTTCAGGTTGACTAATGCCCTCGTAGTTTTTATAGATCTCATCAACCGAGTATTTAAATATGTTGATATGTTTGTGATTTTATTCATAAATGATATCTTGGTTTACTCCAAGAATAAGGAGGAGCACGCCCATCATCTTAGAGTCATCTTACAAATTTTGGAAGACCAGGTATTGTATGCAAAGTTCTCCAAATGTGAATTTTGGCTTGCGTCAGTGGCTTTTATAGGCCACATTATATCTAGAGATGGTATTCAGGTTGATACTCAGAAGATTGAGGCAGTGAGAAATTGGCCCAGACCCACATCCTCGACAGAGATAAGAAGCTTCTTGGGTTTGGCCGGCTATTATCGAAGGTTTGTAGAGGGATTCTCATCCATATCATCGCCATTGACTAAGCTGATCCAAAAGAAGGCTAAGTTCCAATGGTCTGATGTTTGTGAAGAGAGTTTCCAGAAACTGAAGGCCAAGCTAACCACTACTCATGTTCTAACTTTGCCCAATGGAACAGAGGGTTTTGTGATCTATTGTGATGCATCTAGAGTCGATTTGGGCTGTGTGTTGATGCAGAAGGGGAAGGTGATAGCCTATGCTTCAAGACAGCTTAAGGTTTATGAGAGGAATTACCCAACTCATGACCTCGAGCTGGCAGTTGTGGTATTTGCCCTTAAAATTTGGTGCCACTACTTGTATGGAGTGCATGTCGATGTGTTCACCGATCACAAGAGTTTACAATACGTATTCACCTAGAAAGAACTCAACCTGAGATAAAAAAGATGGCTCAAGCTACTCAAGGACTATGATATGAGCATTCTCTACCATCCAGGTAAAGCTAATATTATTGTTGATGCTTTTAGCAGGTTATCTATGGGTAGTACTGCCTATGTGGAGGAGGGAAGGAGAGAATTGGCGAAGGAGGTACATAGATTAGCCCAATTGGGAGTTCATCTTGAAGAGAAGAATAAAGGTGGAGTTAATGTTCAGGACGAGTCTGCACCCTCACTTGTGACAGAGGTAAAAGAGAAGCAAGACCAAGATCCCATCCTTCTCCATCTGAAGGAAGTTGTTCACAAGCAAGAGATGATGGTTTTTACCAAAGGGGGAGATGGTGTGTTGAGGTACCAAAATAGATTGTGTGTTCCGGATGTCGATGATGTTCGAGGAAAAATTATGGCTGAATCGCATAGTTCCAGATACTCTATTCATCCTGGCTCTACAAAGATGTATCACGACTTGAAGGAAGTTTATTGGTGGAGTGGGATAATGAGAGATATCACGGAATTTATTTCCAAGTGCCCGAATTCCAACAGGTGAAGGTTGAGCATCAAAGGCCATGTGGTTTAGCTCAAAATATAGAAATTCTGGAATGGAAGTGGGAGATGATCAACATGGACTTTATTATAGGTTTACCGAGGTCCCGAAAGCAATATGATTCCATTTGGGTGATTGTGGATAGAATAACGAAATCAGCTCACTTTTTGGCAGTTAAGACTACTAACATCGCAGAAGATTATGCAAAATTATATATTCAGGAGATAGTCAGATTGCATGGAGTTCCCTTGTCTATCATCTCAGACAGATGAGATCAATTCACTTCCCAATTTTGGAAATCCTTTCAGAAGGGACTGGGTTCGAAGGTGAACTTGAGTACGGCCTTTCATCCCCAGACAGATGGACAAGCAGAGCACACCATCCAGACATTAGAGGATATGTTGAGGGCATGTGTGCTTGACTTCAAAAGAAATTGGGGTGACCACTTACCTCTCATAGAGTTTGCATATAATAATAGCTATCATGTAAGCATTCAAATGGCTCATTATGAAGCCTTATATGGGAGGAGGTGTAGATTGCCAATTGGATGATTTGAAGTTGGTGAAGTTGAGTTGATTGGGCCCAATTTTGTTCACCAAGCCATGGAGAAGGTGAAAGTTATTCAAGATAGGCTAAAGACAGTCCAAAGTTGCCAAAAATCTTACACCGATGTGAGGAGGAGAGACTTAGAGTTCGAGGTGGATGATTGGGTGTACTTGAAAGTGTCACCCATGAAGGGTGTCATGAGGTTTGGAAGGAAGGGAAAGCTTAGTCCCTAATACATTGGTCCTTACCAGATTGCGTCACAGATAGGGAGTGTCGCCTATGAGTTGGAGTTACCCTCAGAGCTCGCCTCTATTCATCTGGTATTTCATGTTTCGATGTTGAAGAAGTGCTTAGGCGATCCATCATTGGGTCCCCATTGATAGTATTGGAATTAAGGATAGCTTATCCTATGAAGAGGTCTCGGTCGAAATTCTTGATCGCCAAATTCACAAATTGAGGAATAAAGAGATCACCTCAATCAAAGTACTATGGAAAAATTTGTTTATTGAGGAAGCCATATGGGAAGCGAAGGAAGATATGAAGTCTAAATATCCCCATCTATTCGTACCTACCGGTGAGAATATTGAAGGTAATGCCTACTTTCTTGACTTGAATTCGTTTGTGCATTTTGAGTTTGGATAGTAAGTGATTGAGAATTTGATTGGTTGATTGGCTGAATTCTGATCGTGATTTGTACCTAGATTCCATTCTTGGTTTACTCGTCATTCGAGGATGAATGATCCTAAGGGGGAGATATTATAACACCCCCCAAAAATTTCCCTAAGATTAGGACCTTTGTTGTATACGTGTAGGGTCGAATTCGATTATTATGAAGTATATGCATGAGTTAGGATGAGTTCCCAAGTAATTGAAGAGTGTTAGAGGGGATGTGGGGTCATAAAGGATCCCTAGAATCAAGCTAAGCCCAAAGAATTCATCTTGGCTAAGTTTTAGAATGAGTTCGTTTAAGGGGTCGACTTCTAATGACCATATCTTTTGAAATAGGATGATCTGGGTCGCCCATGACCTATTAAATTAAAGTTCTTCGAGTCTTCTTTCCATCGCCGCCAAGATTGTAATTTTTGAAATTTGGAGTCAAAAGTTGTAACTCTCCTAAGACGGACAGGTACTGTAGGAATTTCAAGCTTGGGTGACAACTGCTGGAAACCTGGGCTTGGCGCAGCAGTGGCGCGATGCGCCACTATCGCGCCAGGAATAAGCCTCAGTAGTTTGGTCCTTGGCGCGATGCGCCACTAGGAGATGTGCAGGGTTTTTAAGCCTATTTTCCAGAACCCAGAAAATATGGGCTTGGCATTGTAAGGGCGCGAAGCGCCACTATCGCGCCACAAAATAGCCTCAATAGTGTGGTCCCTGGCACGACCCTCTACTATTGGGTTGCAGGGTTTTTAAGCCTATTCGACTTGGTGCTGCAGTGGCGCGGCGCGCCACTATCGTGCCAAGAGTGTTTTTGGCCTATTTTCCAGATTTTTGGAGAAAGGGCAATTTGGGAATTTTCCCAAATTATATATATGTATCTGCCTTGGGACATTTTTCGGACCATTTTCAGTCCCTCTCTCTCTCTAAAAGCCCTAACATTTTCGTCTCTTCTTCTTCTTCTTCTTCTCCAAATCCTTTTATAACAAAGAGTGCCTTCAAGAGTTTCAAGATTTCAAGTTTCCCATTGAAGACCCAACAACAAGGTTTCTTCAAAATCTACTCTAAGGTATGTAAGGCTACTCAAAGCATGGGTTGAGTTCACCCATGTGCCCTATACTTTCCTTGAGGTTAAATGTTCATAAGAATGGAGTTTCTTGATAGGCTTATGTCCAAATGAGTCTTGTCATCTATTAATTTGATTCTTATTATGTTGATGTTGTTGAGCTAAGAAATTTCTAAAATCTTCATGTTAGCATGAGCCGATGGAGATGAATTGTTAACATACTTGTTGATTTTCTTAACCATGTGATTATGTTAGATATGCCAATTTTTCCTAAATGTGTTGTTTATCTTGAATTGTTGATTTAGAACCTTGGAGTTGAGATGAGTCCTAAGGATGTGATAAATGATAAGAGGAATGGTTGAATATGTTGGTAGGTTGTTATAAATGCTTATCTAATGTACACTTGATTGAGTTGAATTGAGGATAGAGTGATGAGTTGGCAAGGTTCTAAATGAGACTAGCTATGATGACTTGTCTGAGTTGATTGGATGGAGTTTTATGAGCATGGAGTCATGAGAGGAGTATTGAGCACCAAATTGGGTAAGATTATTATCCATACTCAAACCCCATAAACTACGCCGCCAACGTAAGGAGGGATGGAAATGTTAAAGTCGAATGCTTCCCATGGGATCGAATCATTAAAGTCAGATATTTCCCATTTTATTGTCCTGAAATGATAGGACTTGACTGATCGATGGAATCCATGATTGGTGACTTATTCATACCCTGGCAAGGTATGAATGGATGTCGCAACAACGTCGACTTGTTGTACTATCACTGGCTCATAAGTGATGGTTGTTGGATAAGAGAAACTCCTATGTAGGTCTTGATAGTACTCTGAGTCGGATTGAGTTGAATGGTATGTGATTGGTACCGTCTAAACCATATTCTTGTTTAGACTTAGGACGCTGGATTGAGTTGTTATTTCTCTTGAGTTGAGATTCCGAGTTGATTTGATTCTTCCTTGATGCTTATTTTATTCGGCCATTTTACATACTCGTACATTCCATGTACTGATGCCATTAGGCCTGCATCGTTTCATGATGCAGAGACAGGTACTAGAGATCATCAACCGGCGCACCGTTGAAGATCTACCCACGCCCAGCTAGTTGGTGAGTCCTCCTAGTCTCCGGAGGATGCCGAGATTATCCTTATAGCATTGTTTTGTCTCTTTTATTTTAATTGTTGGTAGCCATGAGCTTGTCATCGGCACCTCCTAGATTGTTGATAGAGGCTTCATAGACTAGAGTGTGGGAATGTTGGATTGTTTTTTTGAGTAGTTCTATTAAAGCTGTTATCGATTTGATAGTTGTTGGCCTTTGGTCCTATATTATGGATAGTATTCCTATGATTGAGTCTTCCACTGGTAGAATGTGAATGAATGGAAGTGTGACTGGACTAGGTGGTTCGCTTGGAGGCCAGAAATGGCTTTCGAGTGCCGACCATGCCTAGGGTATCCTCCCGGGGCGTGACAGGCCATTCCAGGATTTTCTCTAATAGCTATTTGTTGAGGCATTCAAGATAATAATATTGGACCCACCGGAGGAAATATTTGTGCAAACAATAGAGGAGAAGGATCCCTTGGCCCTCCAAAGTTGGTCCTACCAGTTACCATTGATTCAACAATGGGTTGGTAGGCATTCGATGTAGACCCCTCTCCATCAACAATTTTTCTCATTAATTCATGAACCTCTTTGAGGTTTTTCTTGATCACGCAACTCAGGTCATTCTGATCGAAAGGGTGCATGTCAGCAGAATCTTTTTTTCCACTTAATACCTCATACATCTCATTTGTCATTTTCTTGACTCTATTTTCCTTTCTTTTTTTCAGTTGTTCCTCCAACTTCTCGATCCTTTGCTCGGTGAACTCTTCTATTGTCACCATATTTTTGGATTTCTCCAACGTCGGCAACTCCTTAAACTTTATAAAAGTGGTGCGTGCAGCGTCATTATTTGGAAATATGTATGGTTCATTTCTATAAGGACCATAGACAACATCCGCCACTTCAACATCACAAAGTGTTTTGAGCTCTTCACATTTTTTGAAGAGACCTTTTTGTCTTTTCTGGTATGAGACTTTTCTCTTACTCTCATCTTCAATCAAAGTGAAGTTAACTTTGTTTCTTGGCATGCTTAAAGGGCAGCAGAATTATGTTTGTTTGGATATGTGGTATCCAATAGCTTTGTTGTTGTGGTAGTAGTTGTGCTTTTTCTTTCCTAGGATAACTCCTATTTATATAAATATATTTGCATTCTCTAAATTTTTGAATAGTTTGAATTTGACATATTTTTCTTGATAGGAAGAACTATTTTGGAAAAACACTAACTGAGGGGATCTTAGACATACATCTAGATAAAATCAACTTGAAATGTATGTATTTTATGGTTCCAATCTTATGTTGACCAAATTATTAGGAAAAATATTAATGATGTTTAATCTATGTAGTCTCCACAAAATATGGTCATAATTTACTCATTTCCTTTATCAAGTTTATTTTTTTGAAAATTATATTTTAATTGAAGGATGAACAAAAGTAAATATTGAAACAAGGTCATTTTAAATATTGGCTAGGAATTTTGAAATATCAATTTTGACAATATCTGATTATGAGCAAAAATAATCAGTTTTTTTTAAAACACAAATACTTTTTAAGTATCAAACGGCGATTGATATATAATTGTAGATGTTACAATGTCGATAGAAGCACATTATTATTTTTATTAATTTTGGATAAACCTTATTTAGTAAAATATTTATGTTGCTTTCAAATATATTTGAAACTCAATCTTGCTTAAATATTTTTGTTAATGTCTGATACTCACAAACCTGTCAGTCGATTCTTATTATAATATTTCTAAATTAGTTTTGAGACAAATCAATCTGAAATATTTTCAAACATAAAAATGATGTGTTTACAATAGTGTGAAATTTAAAAGAAATTTTTTGTTCATTTTAAGAAAAATACTCAAGATCAAGGGAGATTAGTTTCCAATGTCTTACAATATTTTTTTCAAATGAAGATGTAAATTTATTACTCACATGAATTTTTTTCTTTTTATGGTTAATAAGAAAACCTTTAATAATATTGGCTGCAGTTTCAGCACAATCCTAAGTGACGAAGTGTCTAGTCCTTGCTCCCACCAAGTGCAAGATTCAAACTCCAAACAACAAGACACTTACAACATTAATGATATGAAATTCTCAGCTACCCCTAGCAACTCTAATCAGCATGCTACCTCTAAAACTCTAAGGAGAAAGAGAGCTAGAAAGAAGAAACTAGAAAAGCAACCAGAAGTTGCAGCCTCCACCCCTACAACCACTGTTCATACAAGTGAAAAAGATAACAATGGTGAGGTGGTTTCAACATCTTGCTCACAGTATGTTCTCCTAGATCAGACCACTCCAATAAGAAGTCCAGATTTTGGTTGTGAAGATCCCCTTAATCTTACCCCTTTGAATATTCAGCCAGCTCCTTTTATGCAACCTGAAAATGCCACCAACATCCTATGCACTAACAATGAGGCTCAAACTTCAACTCCTGCTAGTGATGATGAATATGGTGTTATTCATTCGGAGGATGAATATGACCAAGACTTTCAAGGTGAGGTTGAATTTGAGGATGAAGGAGAGACTAATGAACAGTCCATTAAAACAGCTGCTCCATCCAAGACCACTACTATGGTCACGAATGACGAGATGAACCAACTAGCTAGTGAGCAAGGCTTATCACCTAGAGGCATTCATCACAATTCAAAATTTACAACTATTCGTGCTTCTATTAGCAGACCAAACACTAGGCTCCACAACCTTAGATCCCATCAATGATTAACACAATTGTATGGAATGCAAGATGTATCAATACCAAAGGAGTCATAGATAGACTAAACTCTCTCAAACATATCCATCAAACGTCCATAATTTCCATCCTAGAACCTTTTTCTAACAATGCTCATCTACAAAGCTTTAGAATCAACCTTGGTATGGATGGGTCCGCTTGTAATCCTAATGGCAAGATTTGGATCTTCTGGACTCAAGATGTCGATTGTAAAGTTATTGATGTTGACGACCAACAGATCACTTGCGAGGTGAAACACGTAGAGCATCAAAATGCATTTCTTATGACATTTGTTTATGGAAAATGCAAAGATACTCTTAGAAGGACGCTCTGGGATAGGCTCCTTCACCACGCTCCCACTAACCTTCCTTGGTGCACAGTTGAAGACTTCAATGTCATTACCTCCACTAATGAGAAACTAGGTGGAATCCCTTATAACATGCGAAAAAGCTTCGAGTTTATCAGCGTTATTGAAGCTTGCGGCCTTACAGATTTAGGGTATCATGGCTCAGACTACACTTGGTGTAATCAACGAGATATGCATAAAAGAATTTGGAAGCGACTCGATAGAGCTATGGTGTCCGATAATTGGTTAGCCGTTATGCCTCACACTTCAATTACCCATCTTCCCTCTACTGATTCTGACCATAACCCTTTACTAATAGAGATGAATGCTAGGCAGGATTCCGCGATTAAATATTTTAAATTCTTGAATTGTTGGGTGGATAACCCTACTTTTCTCGAAATAGTAGAGTCCTGCTGGAGCAGACCCATGACAGGGAATCCAATGTTGTCCTTCCACCATAAAATGAAAAGACTTTCCTCCACCCTTAGCAAATGGTCGCGAGTGGAATTCGGCGACATTTTTGCCAAGGTTAAGGAATATGAAGAATTGGTGAAAAGTGCCGAAGAAAATCTGATAGTGTCCAATAATGAAGAGAACAGGATGCAATTGCATGCTCTCAACGCCGAATATATCAGATTTCTTAAAATTGAAGAGAACATTCTCAAACAAAAAAGTCAGCTACATTGGTTCAAGGATGGAGATGCTAACACCAAGTATTTCCATGCTCTAATCCGTGGTAGGAGAAGGAGACTGTTCATTCACAAGGTTACCAACGAAGAGGGGGAGTGGATTCAAGGCGACGAACACATTGCTAGAGCAGCATGCGATCATTTTCAGAAAATATTTACAGGCGATGAGTCTCCGATTCCGGAGAACATCTTGAATTACGTTCCTAGAATGATCACAGATGCTCAGAATGAAAACCTTCAAGCCACGCCTACCATAGAGGAGTTGAAACAGGTAGTCTTCTCCATGAATCCTAATTCTGCAGCTGGTCCGGATGGTATGAATGGAAAATTCTTCCAAGCTTGTTGGGAGATTATTTCGGAAGACCTACTAGCAGTGGTTACTTCTTTCTTTGGGGGGTATGCTATGCCTAAGTTCTTTTCTCATGCCTGTTTGATCCTGCTCCCAAAGGTATATCACCCCAACACACTCTCTGACTATAGACCCATTAGTCTCAGTAACTTCACCAATAAGATCATATCAAAACTCATTTGCCTCAAGCTTGCTCCGATTCTCCCCGGTCTTATTTCTCCTAATCAGTCCGGGTTTGTAAAAGGAAAAAGCATCTCCGAAAATATCATGCTAGCACAGGAGATTATCCACGATATCCGAAAGCCTGTTATTGGCGACAACGTGGTTATCAAGTTAGACATGGCCAAAGCATATGATAGAGTCTCCTGGTCCTATACTTGTCTGGTACTGAGAAGGATGGGCTTTGGTGAGACCTTTATTGATATGATTTGGCGAATCATGTCTAACAACTGGTACTCTGTTATCGTTAATGGGTCTAGACATGGTTTTTTCCACTCCACCAGAGGGCTCAAACAGGGTGATCCTCTTTCTCCCGCCTTATTTATTTTGGGAGCGGAGGTGCTGTCAAGAATGTTGAATAGTCTTCATTGTTACCACTTCTACCGTGGTTTTCATATGGAGAAAAGAGGCCCACAGATTAATCATTTGAGTTTTGCGGATGACATTATCATCTTTTCCTCCGGAAGGAGGGAAATTCTTCAAATTATCATGAAGACCTTGACTCTGTATGAAAAGACATCGGGGCAGCTTATAAACAAGAATAAGAGCCACTTCATGATGCATCCCAGTGCGCTCCAAGACAATGTGGAAACGGTGAAACAGGTTATGGGTTTCACTCAGAAGCATAGTCCCATTACCTACTTAGGATGGCCTCTGTACATTGGCAGGCAGAGAGTCATGTACTACACGGACATGGTCTCTAAGGTTGTCAACAGAATTAGAGGGTGGCACTCCAAAATCCTCAGCTACGGCGGTAGAGATACACTCGTGAAATACGTACTTCAGTCGCTCCCCATTCACCTTCTTTCGGCCATTACTCCCCCCCGTACCACTCTCAAACAGATTGAGAGAGTCACCGCTGATTTTTTCTGGGGGTGGAAGGATAACAAAAAAAAAATACCATTGGGTTTCATGGAAAAAACTTTGTTACCCTTATGACGAAGGAGGTATTGGGTTAAGGAGAACTATAGATGTGTGCAAATCTCTCCAGTTAAAGCAATGGTGGATCTTTAGATCTAAACCAACGTTGTGGGGTGAGTTCCTTAGAGCCAAATACTGTCAGAGAGCCAACCCCATCATCAAAAAATTCCATTCTGGCCAGTCGCTTGTGTGGAAACACATGATGCACAACAAACACATTGCCGAACCTCACATTCAATGGAGGATTCACTCGGGTTCATATTGTTTTTGGTGGGACGATTGGCTAGGTATCGGACCCTTAGCCAACTATAGGCAGGAGTTGGGAAGAGCAAGCAATGCTAGGGTGGCTGATTTTCTTATAGATGGACAATGGAACATCGATATGCTAAATCAATTGGCACCAGCGCAACTAGTTCCTCTTATCACTTTTTCCACACTTCAACTGCAAGGAAACACACCGGACCAGGCCATTTGGAAGCTGAATACCAATGGGAACTTCACATGCTCCTCGGCATGGCAGCTTGTGAGGGAACATAGGACCAAGACACTTTCCGACCATTACACTTGGCACAAAAACATCCCCTTTAAATGCTCTTTTTTGCTGTGGAGGGCTTTTAGAGGCAAGCTGCCAACGGAGGAAAAGATCATTGCATTCGGTCAGGTTTCCACTCCATGCTATTGCTGCCACAGTCCAGGTCCAGACACCATAGAGCACATTTTCAGCACGGGCCACTTCGCTAGGAATATTTGGCGCTACTTCTCTAACTCCCTAGGGATAAAGCATGAAGCCACACCCCTCAAACCTCTTGTTATGAGTTGGTGGCTTCACAAGTACCACACAGAAGCTCACAAACTTATCTTTCACTCCACCCCAATATTTATATGTTGGAATTTGTGGAAGAATAGGTGCGCGAGCAAATACGGGGGAAAGATTTCTAGCCTGGCGAGAGTGAAATTTGCCGTTTTCAAAGACATCTCTAATCTACTTAGAATCGCGTACCCCTATATCCATTGGCCTTTGAACTGGATCCACACTATTTCCTACATAGATAAGTGTGCTCATGAAATGAAGATCACCCAAGTCTCGTGGACTAAACCACAACTCGGTTTCGTTAAGCTGAACACTGACGGAAGTGCGTTGGGTAATCCGGGGGCAATTGGGGGGGTGGCATCTTAAGAGATCATATGGGTAGATTCATCTTCGCCTACGCCATACCGTTAGGGGAGGGAACCAATAATCAAGCCGAACTAGAGGCGGCAGTTTATGGGCTTAAATGGTGCATTCAACAGGGCTTTCAGCATGTTATCCTAGAAGTCGACTCGGAGTTGATCACTAAATGGATCAATCATCAGACGAAACCTCCGTGGAGCCTTCACCGGATAACTCATGACCTTGTTGATATTTCCGAATTATTTGTTTTCTTTTCTTGCAAGCATGTATACAGGGAGGCAAACTTCACTGCGGATGCTCTCTCTAAGCACAGTCACACTCTTACCACTCCAGGCCACTACACCACCCTCCAACAGCTACCTCGGGGTACACGAGGATACTACATGCTAGATAGAGCCGGCCTACCTAGCTTTAGACGGAGGAAGACCAAAAGGATTAAGAAGCCTCCATGATCTACTACTAGTGTTGCAGCATTGGATTGAGCGCCCAATTGCAGTGTTTGTCTCCATGCTATATTTTTAGCCATGTTATTTGATGATCCTCGTTGACGCTAAAATGTATATAGCTTTTATGAGGATTCATCCCCAGTTTTATTTAGATTTTTCCTTTATTTTATGTAAAGGGCGAGTCTCCCTTATTTATGCTTTCCTAGTTTCTGTGTATCGAGAGGAGTCCTCTTCTTTAGGTGCATAGTTTCTAGGTTTCCTTTTCGTGTGTTTGTATCGGGGATGAGTTGGCTGACCTTAGTAGGATGACCGACTTATGAACCACCATAGGATTGGAGGTTAGGTTTATGTCCCCCTCCGTGTATTTTTCTGTTTTATGTATAATAAGGCTTGGGGGTGTGCGGCTCAACCCCTGGCTGTGCACGAGAGGTGGGAGCCTCGTGTAGGGTCTGTTCCCGTAAAAAAAAAAAAATAATATTAGAATTGGTATATAAGTTTCTTTGATCCTTTCTAGCTAATGTCAATCTGTTTAAACCAGAGAGAAAGAAAGAACGACAAATTTATTAAGTTTATGTCATAATTAGTTTAACCTGTTTAAATGTAATGACCTATCCTGTCGTTATTAAAAATACCAGCGATAAAATGCTTGAGCTGAAATATTTGTCTATTTAGTAGAGTGTCACGACCCAAAATGGGCAATGAGTGGCACACACACTTAACCTCCTAGGTGGGAGAACCAACGATACAAACTCCAACTAATAAATATGACAATAACGTGGAAGCTCAATTAAATATGTTTTCCCAAAATCTGAAAGTCATCACATGAAGGATATCTAAATTCTAAAACTAGGTCAGAAAATATCAACACCAGAATAAATAATTAACATAGTGTGTCCAAAAACTAAAGACGTCATGCCATGACAAGAGATTCCATCGCCAGCTAGAAGGATAACTCACCCTGCAATCCGATGAACTGAAGACTGACTAGAATTGAGGTCGAGTTAAAGCCGATGGAAGACTCGTTGCACTCCACAAATAAAACAAAGAGAGATACAAGTAGGGGTCAGTACAGGACAATATGTACTGAGTAAGTATCATTGACCGACTCAAAATTGAAATCAATATGCATAAAATAATAACTAGAAATCAATAATAACACTTAACAGGTGGCAACCAATGAACAATTACGTAACCAATCAACAGTATCAAGATCACACGTGAGGACTCAAGCCTCCACATTACACTCTTTTGGAAAATGAGTTATTTGATATTGGATAGTATTAAGTTATTTTAATTTGTTTTCCATTAATATTATCATGTTGGAACGTAACACCCGATCCAAATATAGCATGTCGGAACGTGACACCCGATCCAAATATACCGTGTCGGAATGTGACACCCGATCCAGATATAATTACTTTATCATTTTTTATTATTACATTACACTTCGTTAATAATATTTCATCAATCCTTCTATATTCAAGACACCATTTTTAATAGGGCAAGTTCAAGATTATGGATTTCATGACTTCGAGATTTCAGACCAATCACAACAATATATCAACCATCTAAACCACAACAATTAAATGCGTAGTAAACTTCACACATTACTCAATGAATATCAATCACTATTAAGAGTCTATCTATGATATAGAATAAAATCATAACCTACCTCAACTGAAGAACCGAAGTAAAGCAAGCTAATCCACCAATGTCTTTCCTTTCTTCAATGCCTCAGACCAATTTCAATCTATCAAATATATAATATTTATAAGTAAACTAATCCGTAAACACCAATATTATATATATGTTTAACCTAGACTCAATAACTCACCCAATTCTATAAATACGTTCCTAATCTTGATGCCACTTAACATGTCAACTCCCATATTTTCTGAATTTCAAAATTAGGGTTAAACCTCAATTGAATTAAATAATTATTTTAAAACTTGAGCCTTTCGTAATGCTTCCAAATGATCAAAATCTGTTCAAATACATAATCTTCATAAAAATACGAATTCAATGATACCCATATAGCTATATTTATTTTTGGATAAAATATTGGGTCAAAAAGTCATCCCGAGTCATTGAAGTCAAATCTGAAATTTTCTTTTTGATTATGTTCACTCAATATAAAATAAACTCACATGTCAAATTTTAGCTAATATATATCGTTATTCGACCCCTAAATCAAGATTTTATGTGAAGAAACATAGGGTCATATTTTCTTATTTCAACGTTATTTCTCCACCAATATACCCTAAAAATATGTTCATAATCACATAAAAATTTAATGGAAAGGATGAGAATAATTACCTTGATGCTTTGAAATGAAAATCTCTATTTTTCTCTTCTCCTTTATTTTTTCTTTTCCCCTTTCTTTTCTTTCTTCCTCCGTCTTTTTTTTGTTTTTGCGTTCTGTTCGTCGTCGTTGTTCTCTTCTTTTTTTTCTCAAACTAATTATGTATAAAAAATTGTAAACCATATCCTTTTCCTTTAATAATTGGTATAGAGTATTAATTAAATTAACACTTTAACCCACTAATCAAATTAGTTATTTAAATTTACCCATTAACTAATTAACCGACATTATTGAAAAGTCCAAAACACTCATAAAACAAATATATAGGATGAGTCTTCTATGAAATAAAAAGCTCTCTTTCTCAAAACGACATAATAGGTCGTTACTACAGATACCAATTTACCCACCGTTTATCCCCAAATGATCAAAAGAAGAGCGAGGGTTAAAAAGGGTACCTGACTCGACGAACAGATGTGAATATCTTCCACGCATATCTGCCTCATTCTCCCAAGTTGACTCCTCAACCAGACATTCTTTCTTTGAACCTTCACAGACGCAATCTCTCTTGACCTCAACTTGCGGACCTCCCTATCAAGAATAGCTACAGGCTCCTCCTCGTAAGACAATTTCTCATCAAACAAGACTGAATCCCAGTGAATAATATAGTTTTCATCACCATAATCTTTCTTTAACATAGACACATGAAACACTGGGTGTACTCCGGACAAACCCGGAGGTAAAGCCAACTCATAGACCACCTCTCCAATATGGTTAAGAACTTCAAATGACCCAATATACCTCAGACTGAGCTTACCTCGCTTACCAAATCTCACCACACCCTTCATGGGTGAAACCTTCAACAATACTTGCTCTCCCTCCATAAACTCCATGTCCTTGACCTTTCGTTCTACATACTCTTTCTGCCTGCTCTGAGCTGCTAGAAGCTTCTCTTGAATGAATTTCACCTTCTCTAATGATTCCCTCAAAAGATCAGTTCCCCAAGGTCTCATCTCAAACGCATCAAACCAACCAATAGGAGACCTACATCTCCTCCCATACAATGCCTCAAATAGAGCCATATCAATTCTCGAGTGATAGCTATTATTATATGAAAACTCTGCCAAGGGTAGGAACTGATCCCAATGACCGCCAAAATCTATCACGCACGCACGAAGCATATCCTCTAGCACTTGGATTGTCCTATCAGACTGCCCATCGATCTAAGGGTGAAATGCAGTACTAAGATCCAATCTAGTACCTAACTCAGCATGCAAGGTCCTCCCAAAGTTAGAAGTAAATTGCGTATCTCTATCTGATATGATAGAAACTAAAACTCCATGTAATCGAACAACCTTGCATATATAGAGTTTGGCTAACTTCTCAGCATCATAAGTCACTTTGACTGGAATGAAGTGAGCAGACCTAGTTAACCTATCAACAAGCACCCATATCGAATCAAACTTACCCAAGGCCTTTGGAAGGCCGACCACAAAATCCATTACAATCCTTTCCCACTTCCATTCAGGAATGGGCATTTTTTGAAGTGTCTCTCTAGGCCTTTGGTGCTCATATTTTACTTGCTGACAATTTGGATAATGGGCAACAAAATCAATAATGTCACGCTTCATTCTACTCCACCAGTAATGCTGTCTCAGATCGTGATACACCTTAGTTGCACCAGGATGTATAGAGTACCTTGAACTGTGAGCCTCTGCAAGAATAGTCTAAATTAAATTATAAATATAGGGCACACATACCCTCCCCTTAATCCTCAAGACACCTTCCTCATCGATCACAGCTTCCTTGGCCTCTCCCTATAAGACCATATCATAAATTCGACTCAGCTTCTCATCATCAAACTGCTTTCCTTTAATCTTGTCAAGAAAAGAAGATCTTCCTACTTTTCTACTCAAGGCATCGGCCAGTACATTAGCTTTTCCCGGGTGATAAAGAATAGTGATATTATAGTCCTTTAGCAATTCCATCCACCTCCTCTTCCTCAAATTCAAGTCTTTCTGAGTGAACACATGTTGTAAGCTATGATGATCTGTATATACTTCACACTTTACCCCATCTAGATAATGTCTCCACTGCTTCAATGCAAATACAACCGCAGTCAAATCTAAATTGTGAGTAGGATAATTATATTCATGCACCTTCAATTGCCTTGAAGCATAGGCAATTACATTCTTCTCCTTCATTAGCATTGCACCTAAACCAGAATATGATGCATCACAATAAACAATGAAATTCTTACCTTCTACTGGCAGGGCAAGAATCGGTGCAGAAGTCAATAAGGTCTTGAGTTTCATAAAAGTCTCTTCATAGTCGTCCGACCACACAAATAGAACTTTCTGCTTGGTCAGATTGGTCAGCTGGGAAGCAATAAAAGCAAATCCATTGATGAATCGGCGGTAGTAGCTAGCCAAACCAATAAAGCTCCTTACCTCTGAGACATTAGTGGGTCTTGCCCAACTCTTCACTACTTTAATCTTCTGGGGATCCACCATCACTCCATCCTTAGAAACCACGAGCCCTAAGAAAGATACTGAATTAACCCAGAACTCGCACTTGGAGAATTTGGCATATTGCCTTTTCTCCCTTAACAATCCCAAAACAATCCTCAGATGCTCTTCATGTTCTTTTCTGCTCTTTGAATAGATCAATATATCATTAATAAAAATAATAACAAAGAGATCTAAATATGGCTTAAATATTCCATTCATCAGACTCATGAAAGTAGCGTTTGCATTTGTAAGCCCATAAGACATTACAAAGAATTCATAGTGTTCATACCTGGTTCGAAATGCAATTTTTGGTACAGCTGCTGCCCGTATTTTTAGTTGATGGTAACCGGACCTCAAATCAATTTTTGATAAAACACAAGCACCCTCCAACTGATCGAATAATTCATCAATGCGAGGAAGGGGATACCTATTTTTAATAGTCACCTTGTTCAGCTGCCTGTAATCTATGCACATATGAAGGCTACCATCCTTCTTCTTTACAAATAAAATTGGAGCACCCCAAGGAGAGGCACTCGGTCTAATAAAACCTTTACCCAACAACTCCTGAAGTTGGGCGTTTAACTCCCTCAACTCAGCCGGGGCCATTCTATAAGGTGGAATGGAAATAGGGCGAGTGTCGGGCTCTAGGTCGATACAAAAATCTATATCTCTATCAAGTGGCATACCAGGTAAGTTTGCGGGGAAAACATCTGTAATGACCCTCAAGGTCATTTTTTTGAAATTTTTGTAAAATGACCATTTTACCTATCCCTTTAGATGCCCCGAGTCATTTCTAATTGTTACCGGATGTTGATTTTTAGAAAATCCTATGAAAAGTTAAGTCTTTGGAAATTTTGAGTTTCATAAGCTTTAAGTGTTAAAAAGTGGTATTTGGGGTCAATTGGAGCTACGGGTCTCAGAATGGAATTCTGTCGATTCCAGCAGCTCGAAATTGTCGAAATAGGCTTAGGAGACTTTACGGACTCAGTTTTGGAGCTGTAACGAAGATTTGAGGCCTTGAGTTGAGAATTTGAGGAACTTTAAGCCAAGGTTTGACTTTGGTCAACTTTTGAAGTTCCGATGCTCGGAATAGAATTCCGACAACTCCGTTGGATTCAGGAGATGGTTTTTGGTCAATATAACTCCGTTTTGAGTGATTCTTGTGGCTAGATTGTGGGGTTTTTCGCAAGGATCATCATAGTGCAATTTGTTTGGGTTGAAAGAGTCTCGTATTTCCAAAATCTACTGATTTCGATGCTGCCATTTTTGGTCCTTTAGTCCGAATTTATGAGTTTTGGTTGTTTGATCATCTTGCATAATTTCCCACCCCGAATTGTATTATAAATCTGATTTTTGAGCTTGGGGTGACGTTTAGAACCTGTTTTGGGGGTCAAATCCGGAATTTCGTATGTGGGCCCCACAATTCCCGTTTTCGACCCAAAAATTGGTCCATTTCCAAAAATTATGAAATTAGTGTCTAAACGACCGTATCGACGTTGTGGTTCTATTTTTGACAGTTTGACAGCGTTCCGAGGTCGTTCGAAAGGGAAAAGCTCCAGCACAGTGATTTGAAGCCCGCGTGTTTGGCCTACAGGTAGACTACGATTTACCTTTCTTTAGATTGAGCCGAAATGTATGAAAGCATGTTGAAATAGTTAGAATTTGTGTTGGGTAGTTTGATTGTATATCTTAGGCGTTAGAAATCATGCTTTAGGCTTATTATCGGGTTTTCGGATATTTAGAAGCATGTGTATCTTGTCGTTATTTGTTAAGTTTTATAAGTAGAGTTGAATGAGCATGTTATTGATACAGTGGGGTATGTTGGCCTTAGTATAGGATGTAAACTTGCTTTAGATGTCCCGGCGTCGCTCCGGTAGACTTAGATCCTTGTAGAATGGTGTAGCGGGCTAGTGCCTAGTAGTTTGGCCTTAGCTAGGCGTTACTCTTGCTCTTAAAAATACCATCATCCATAACTCAATATAATCGTGACTTTTGTGAGGCATCGGCAGCACTAGATTTCGTGATCGTTGACTTTGGCTCTGGTTTTAGTTTTGGCGGCATATTGGTTGACTCATTGGAAAGGAGATTCTCGGTACTATTATTGTTTAGTTGGAAAGGAGAATATTCGGCACCATAAGATAAAATATCTGTGAGTATCCGGGTACCCAGTCCCGGCCTCCATTCTGAATTATCGAGGAGCATCCGGGTACCCAGCCCCGGCCTCCGTCGACTTGGTAGTATGACAAGCATCTTGGTATCCAGTCCTGGCCTCGATCATATCGATGTGTTATGGCGAGCATCCGGGTACCCAGTCCCGGCCTCGACCGTACTTATGTATTATGGCAAGCATCCGGGTACCCAGTCCTGGCCTTGACCACTTTGAATATTCGGGTGAGCCTCTGGGTCCCAGTCCCAGCCTCGACCCCTAAGTCACCCCTAGATCGATTGACTCTTGGAGATTCTGGGTTTTGGAAATGATACAGTACTTCAGTTCCTGACATCGCATATTCTTGGTTCCTAGCCTTGGTAGTTGTAGCTATTCTGTGTACTCGGCGAACTTATGGGGGTTCGTTCGGGTTTTTATTTAACTTGCGTACGAGTGTCCCGGCTGGGCTTATGGGGGCCCAGTTGGGTATAGTTAGCTGTAGCTCTCGTAGATAGTACTTTTTTCACTTTAGATGCTTATGTTGATTCCTATTTAGGCTTATTTCTCTTTTTCATATTGTTTTCACCTTTTCTTCTCAGTCGGCCTATGATGCCTACTGGGTACCTGTTGTCTTGGTACTCATACTACACTCTGCATCTACTTTCGTGATGCAGGACCGAGCACCAGCTATCGCCGTGGATAAATTGAGCCTGTTGCAGTCAACTTCGGAGACTAGGGTGAGTACTTAGCGTTTTTAGATCATTCTTGTCTCCTTCAGCATGGATGGCCCGTCTTTTGCCTTCTGAGACTAGCCAGTTGTTTTATATCTTTTTGGTCCACTTTCGGGACTTGTACTCGTATTTTATTTTGTAGCAGCTCTGTACTTGTGACTTCCAGGTTCTGGAAGGGATCTTTAGTTGTTTAAAACATGTTTTGGTTTACTTCCGCTTATTCATTCTGTTTACTTTTATAATTCAATGCTCTTATATAGTTTTTGCCTTCAAACACATTACTTGAAGTTCTGGGTTGACGGGTTGGCTTACCTACTAGAGGGTTATAGTAGGTGCCATCATGACCTGATGAAAAGTGGGTCGTGACAACATCCATAAACTCATGCACTATCGAAATAGACTCAATCGATGGTACTTCAGAACTATCATCCCTGAGATGGGATAGGAAGGCTAAACAGCCCTTACTTACCAACCTCTTAGGATGAAGAAAAGAGATAATTCGAACTGGAGCGGGAAGATAGTCACATTTCCATACCAATTGATCCATCCCACGCTTGGCTAATATCACAGTCTTAGCATTGCAATCTAAGATAGCAAAATTTGGAGAGAGCCAAGTCATACCCAAGATTACATCAAAGTCAACCATCTCTAGAATAATCAAATCTACATAAGTTCTGCTCCCCACAAAAGTCACAAGGC
Source organism: Solanum dulcamara (assembly GCF_947179165.1). Lineage (NCBI taxonomy): Eukaryota > Viridiplantae > Streptophyta > Magnoliopsida > Solanales > Solanaceae > Solanum > Solanum dulcamara. The sequence goes on along the minus strand of NC_077238.1, from coordinate 69,061,061 downwards.
AAGACCTATACACTTTCTCAACTAGCACAGACTTACCAACAGTAGTAGAAACACGAATAGGCATGTTAAGTAAGTCATAATGTAAATCGAGTCCATCAGCAAATGTGGAAGATACATAAGAAAATATGGATCCAAGATCAAACAATACGAAAGCCAAGCTATCGCAGACCAGAAGAGTACATGTGATAATAACATCGAATATCTCTGCCTCTGACCTCCCGGAGAAAGCATAATGATGGGCTTTGTAGCGAAGCTATCTGGCTTTACCCCCTCCACCTCTATCACAAAATCAACCACTTCCAAAGGTCTAACCCAATTTTATATGCACGTTCTTACTAAAATCTTCAATTGCCTTTACCCTAGTTTACTTGTTCGGTCTTCCTGTACCCATAATCTTGTCATTCCTATACCGATCCACTCTCTTGGAGCTTACAATGAAGTCACTGATCCTTATTTAGAATCTTTGAAATATACTCAACAACCTAAATGCATTAATCGTATCTAAGATCTACCCCTAGAACACATTATATCTATCGAGAAGACAGTAGCCCAAATGACTCGCACCTTCCTACCCATTGAATAACTATAAAACATTACCAAATTCAACCCGTTCTGTCTCTATCCTAAGCGATATACATTCTTTTGTAAGTCAGGTCGCTAGCAGAAGCAACACAATCCATAATCTAACCAAGTAAGCATCGATATCATAGTAGTAGTCATATCCTGACCCTCTTTGATATACACTCAATCTATGAAACTGCAGTAGAGATTTTGACCACAATCCTTTCACAAAGTGGCGAAATCTACTCTTCTGGACTAAAGCAAAGTTGTGTAGCGTATCTGGCTAAGGCACGAAACTTGACCTCATAAGCGGTAACAGATATCCTCCCGTGCTCTACATTCAGGAACTCATCTCTCCTCTTATCCCTCAAGGTCCGGGGAATATACTTCTCCAAGAAACAGTCAGAAAAGGTTGCCTAGGTCATAGGTGGTGCCTCTGCTGGTTGGCACTCAACATAAGACCGCCACCACATTTTAGCGTCTCCCTGAAACTGATATGTTACAAACTCAACACCAAATTGGTCTACTATATCCATCTTATAAAGCAACTCATGACAATCAACAAGGAAATCATAGGCATCCTCAGATTCAGTACCCCTAAAGACTGGGGGTTTCAACTTGAAGAATTTAACAAAGAGATCATGCTGGTCACTAGTCATTACCGGCCCTGTAGTCAATCGAGGAAACATACTTGTTCCTAAGGACTCAGTCATACAAGGAGCCACAACAGCTGCATGTTGAAATCCTGGAATATGAGGTGCTAGGAGAGCTTGTCTCTGATCGGATAACCCACTGAGATAGGTGAGAACCTAGTGGATCATCTCTAGAGTAGGCTGGGGTGGTGCTTCTCTCTCAGGAACCTATTCATTCTTTACCTCAATATCATCTCTAGCTACCTCATCAGCCGGTGGAGGGGTCGCCGCTCTTTCCCCGGCTGGCCCAACTGTTTGAACCCTACCCCTGGTGGGCTTTCTCCTGCGACCTCTACCACAGCCTCTCATTGCTACTCCTCCTCTGCCTATAGCCTCAATGGTTGACTTAGGTGCTCTTGTTGCTTTAGTTCTAAACATCTATGAAAGTAAAGTGAAAAAGCTCAGATACCAATTTGTATCACCTAGATACCAATTGGATTTAAGTAATAGCACGAAAGAAAGAAGGAATGGAGTTTTCCTAAAGTCCCATAGCCTCTCAAAGAAAATTAAAGGCGTCCCCATACTTTTCCACAAGACTCTACTAGACCTGTCCTTGTGTGATGAGATCACTGAACTTAAGGCTCTGATACCAAGTTTGTCACGATCCAAAATGGGCCATGAGTAGAACCCACACTTAACCTCCTAGGTGGAAGGACCAATGATATAAATCCCAACTAATAAATATGACAATAACGCGGAAGCTCAATTAAATACGTTTTCCCAAAACCTGAAAGTCATCACATGAAGGACATCTAAATTGTAAAACTAGGTCTGAAAATATCAACACCAGAATAAACAATTAACATAGTGTGTCCGAAAACTAAGGACGTCATGCCATGACAAGAGATTCTATTGCCAGCTAGAGGGATAACTCACCCTGCAATCCGATGAACTGAAGACTGACTAGAATTGAGGTCGAGTCAAAGCTGATGGAAGACTCGCTGCACTCCACAAATAAAACAAACATAGATACAAGCAGGGTCAGTACAGGACAACATGTACTGAGTAGGTATCATTGGCCGACTCAAAATAGAAATTAATATGCATAAAGTAATAGCTGGAAATCAACAATAACACTTAACAGGTTGCCACCAATGAACAATTACATAGCCAGTCAATAATATCAAGATCACACATGAGGACTCAAGCTTCCACATCACACTCTTTTGAAAAAATGAGTTATTAGAGATTGGGTAGTATTAAGTCATTTTAATTTGTTTTTCTTTAATATTATCGTGTCGGAACGTCATACCCAATCCAAATATACCATGTCGGAACGTGACACCCGATCTAAATATATCGTATCAGAATGTGACACCCAATCTAAATATACCGTGTTGGAACGTAACACCCGATCCAAATATACTGTGTCGGAATGTGACACCCGATCCAGATATAATTACTTTATCATGTTTTATTATTACATTACACTTCGTTAATAAAATTTCATCAATCCTTTTATATTCAAGTCACCATTTTTAATAGGGCAAGTTCAAGATTATGCATTTCATGGCTTCGAGATTTCAGACCAATCACAACAATATATCAACCATATAAACCACAACAATTAAATGCGTAGTAATCTTCACACATTACTCAATGAATATCAATCACTATTAAGAGTCTATCTATGATATAGAATAAAATCATAACCTACCTCAACCGAAGAACCGAAGTAAAGCAAGCTAATCCACCAATGTCTTTCCTTTCTTCAATGCCTCAGACCAATTTCAATCTATCAAATATATAATATTTATAAGTAAACTAATCTGTAAACACCAATATTATATATATGTTTAACCTAGACTCAATAACTCACCCAATTCTATAAATACGTTCCTAATCTTGATGCCACTTAACATGTCAACTCCCATATTTTCTGAATTTCAAAATTAGGGTTAAACCTCAATTAAATTAAATAATTATTTTAAAACTTGAGCCTTTCATAACGCTTCCAAATGATCAAAATCTGTTCAAATACATAATCTTCATAAAAATACGAATTCAATGATACCCATATAGCTATATTTATTTTTGGATAAAAAATTAGGTCAAAAAGTCATCCCGAGTCATTGAAGTCAAATCTGAAATTTTCTTTTCGATTATGTTCACTAAGTATAAAATAAACTCACATGTCAAATTTTAGCTAATATATATCGTTATTCGACCCCTAAATCAAGATTTTATGTGAAGAAACCTAGGATCATATTTTCTTATTTCAGCGTTATTTCTCCACCAATATACCCTAAAAATATGTTCATAATCACATAAAAATTTAATGGAAAGGATGAGAATAATTACCTTGATGCTTTGAAATGAAAATCTCTATTTTTCTCTTCTCCTTTATTTTTTCTTTTCCCCTTTCTTTTCTTTCTTCCTCCGTTTTTTTTTGTTTTTGCTTTCTGTTCGTCGTCGCTGTTCTCTTCTTTTTTTTTCTCAAACTAATTATGTATAAAAATTTGTAAACCATATCCTTTTCCTTTAATAATTGGTATAGAGTATAAATTAAATTAACACTTTAACCCACTAATCAAATTAGTTATTTAAATTTACCCATTAACTAATTAACCAACGTTATCGAAAAGTCCAAAACACTCATAAAACAAATATATAGGATGAGTCTTCTATGAAATAAAAAGCTCTATTTCTCAAAACGACATAATGAGTCATTACATAGAGTTAGGTTGGGATCCGCCCCACCTTGGAAAAAAATATTTCTCTTGCGCAGGAAAATCGGGAAGGATCATTTTTTTACCAGTGAGACTATGTGGACATTCTCATTTTGGTATAGCTTTTGGACAAGCGGGGGAAAGGAAATATACCTTTTAACCTGCGAGGCCCTCTTAGTAATCATAGCAAAAATCAACTTGCCGATGTATATGAGAAAACCCACAATGATGCCGGCGATTATGATCATTTTTGACATCCCAATTAGTGTCTGATTCTGGGACATCTGAATCCTATTTTTTACATACCCGAGCTAATCTTTGACCTCTATACTAAAACTATACTTCTTGATTGGCGCTACGAGTGAGATCCAGACTGGCGTGGTACTAGTTGATGTAAGATGTTCCATAAGAGAAGGTGATGTGCCTCTAAATTCTCTTCCCCTATTCTCCTTCCAACTCTCTATCATATGGGCTAATTGCCAAATAAATTGCATTAATTTCTCTAGGGTTTAATACAATGACCCTGTGACGACCTAAGACTATCCCCTAGTTGCAAAATAGTGCTTAGATCTAAAAGTGACCCCAAGCTAACCTTATGGCCTTGCATGACTCTAAGATATCCAAAACAACAATTGAAGATAATTAAATGAGGAAAATCAACTGGAATAGGTCTATTAAACAAAATTGAAATAGAAAATATATTTGATTTAAAGATATGTTGAATCAAACTGACTGTCTAAAGGCCTCTACTAATATGAGTTTCAAGGACAAGCCTCTAGCTAGCTCCGGACGCTAAGAGCCCACTAAATCTCTGAATCCAAGTTTCTCTGTATGAAATACAAATCAACAATGATAAGCCTTACTATGATCTGCAGGGTGCAAAAGTCATAGGTCAACTGAGCTCCACAAATAATAAACAACGTAAATATAAGGTAAGTACAACACAAGTAACTACACAAGAGCTATAATAAGAAAGAAGAAGCAGTAAGAGTGAAGAAGTAGGATCCAAGGAGAAAGGATGTTGAGTGAAAGAACGTACCTGAAGACCCAGTCCCAATAAGTCATAAATGACTTGGCGTTGCTAGCTCTAAACGCCGAAAAGATCAAAAAATGGTGGAAATGACCTGGAGGGGTCATTAAAATATATTGAAGTGTTAAACACCGAAACTCAAATTTTGATTTAATAAAGGTGTAGACTATATTTTGTTTTAGAACTCCATTATTGTAGTCTTTAATCTTGAAATTTTACTAGCAATATTACAAGAAAGGTGTATACTCCTAAAATTAAAAAAATAAAATGTTGACCTTCTCCTTGCAACCCTAGAGAGATTTTGAAAGAAATAGCTCCTTATAGAAGCTAAAGAAATGTAATATTTAATGAAAATAGATTAATAAATAAACTAAAAATAAACAGAAAATGCATTTTCTTCTATTGAACATAATTATAAACATTATTTTTTCAGATTAGACTACTTAAGGATATTAATTACTGCTTGTTAGTATGTATATATTATCATGTATAAAAATGATGATAATCAACGAAGTTTCTTGGAAAAAAGTTTTTTGTTTTCTTTATCAATAATTCCATCAAGGTGGTATAGAAAGTATAAAAAATTGGAGAGAAAAATTTATTTGATCAGATCAATTAATTTTGTGGCAATTACATTTTTATTAGTCTTAAGTCAAAACTCCTAAAATATTAATATATTTTACATGTAAGAAATCTAAAAATAAAAAATAAGAAAATTTTGAAAATTCATTTATTCTGTTGAAATCGTAAAAGAGTTATGTCAAGAATATCCTCTCTTTAAAGTCACATTGAGGGACAAATTGAAAGACTCATCTTTTAAGGCCATGCAAAAGTTTGATGCAATGAAATTTTTGTGATGCCCTTAGATGTTTTGGGCCATCACTATGTACATTATAATATATCAACAATTTTATAAGCTTCACCGACATGCTTCGATAACCTTAGGGTATTTGTAAATCTATGTTTTAATATTAAATTTTAATTATTATTAATTTCGTAGTTCGAATTTTACTTAGTAATATGTTATCATCTCCCCCACCTTAATTTTTGGTATCTTAATCTGAATATTTGTGTCTTCCAATGTCGAAGTAAACATAAAATTCTATTTCTAATGCAAGGGATAAATTGATTTTTTCTAATAAACTTCAAACATGGGACGAATTTCTCGACTTCATCAAGGGAGAAAATATTTAGATAAATAAAAAGAAAAATATAAACATGATGATAAATTATTAATTTTAAGTTTTTGGAGTGCAAACATCACTTCTATACAAGTACGTTGAAACAGAACATACAAAAGCCAAAAAGTAATAAATATTGCATTATTACCATATTTTAAAAAGATATGTTAATATTAAATAAGTCTTCTTGATAATGTTTTTTGATTCTTTGATTCAATTTTAATTTTAGATGCATTACTAGTTTACACTAGAAAGTTTCAAAATAAAAATTTACCCAATATGTAAATTGGTTTGTTAGATTTTGAAGTGTGAGAGATCATTTTTGAAAATCATACTAACAACAATAATATTTCAATAACAATTGTAGTAAGAGCAAAAATAAATATTTCAGTATGTAGTAAACATCAAAATAATTGTCCATAGATTAAGTAAGTGAATGAAACAACAATGTTTGAAACAAATAATAAAACACGACAGAAGGACACTCAAATGAGGACAAAGGAAAAGTGATACATATTGTTCTATGACACAATCTAGAAATTAAAAATATTAAAAGACATACACAACTCAATGGACAACATCGACATAGAAAACAATACTAATTGACAAGACTCACATTGGTCCTTAGAAGTTATGGTGTGATTTGGATCTTGTGCATTAACATATTTTTAAAAATGGGTCATCCAGTAAAGTCATGACGTCATCATTCCAATTCAGTATCCCAGATAATGTAGGACTAGGTGAGAAGGCATTGGAGTTATTCGGATTGTTATTCATTAACGTTGATACATCAATTGAAGGGATATCCTCTGTAGGGTTATTCATTGACATTGCTACACCAATTGGAGGGATATCTGTTGAAGGTTCCATTTGTTGTGTCGTCGGAGGAAACACTGAAGAATACATTGGAGGAGCCATCATTGGTGAAGGCATCGGAGAATCCACTATTCTTGACGGCGTTAGATGAGCCATTCCAAAATTTTGTCTAATAGCCATTTGTTGAGGCATTCAAGATAATAATATTGGACCCACCGGAGGAAACATTTGTGCAAACAATAGAGGAGAAGGATCCCTTGGCCCTCCAGAGTTGGTCCTACCAGTTACCATTGATTCAACAATGGGTTGAGAGGCATTCGATGTAGAACCCTCTCCATCAACATTTTTCCTCATTAATTCTCGAACCTCTTTGAGGTTTTTCTTGATCACGCGACTCAGGTCATTCTGATCGTAAGGGTGCATGTCAGCAGAAACTTTTTTTCCACTTAACACCTCATACATCTCATTTGTCATTTTCTTGACTCTATTTTCCTTTCTTATTTTGTGTAGTTGTTCCTCTAACTTATCGATCCTTTGCTCGGTGAACTCTTCTATTGTCACCATATTTTTGGATTTCTCCAACGTCGGCAACTCCTTCAACTTTATAAAAGTGGGGCGTGCAGCGTCATTATTTGGAAATATATATGGGTCATTTCTATAAAGACCATAGACAACAGCAGCCACTTCAACATCCCAAAGTGTTTTGAGCTCTTCACACTTTTTGAAGAGACCTTTTTGTCTTTTCTGGTATGAGACTTTTCTTTTACTCTCATCTTCAATGAAAGTGAAGTTAACTTTGTTTCTTGGCATGATTAAAGGGCAGGAGAAATGTGTTTGTTTGGATATGTGGTACCTAATAGGTATGTTGTTGTAGTAGTTGTTGTGCTCTTTCTTGCCTAGGATTAACTCCTATTTATATAAAAATATTTGTATTCTCTAAATTTTTGAATAGTTTGAATTTGACATATTTTTCTTGATAGGAAGAACTATTTTGGAAAAACACTAACTGAGGGGATCTTAGACATACATCTAGATAAAATCAACTTGAAATATATGTATTTTATGGTTCCAGTCTTATGTTGACCAACTTATTAGGAAAAATATTAATGATGTTTAATCTATGTAGTCTCCACAAAATATGGTCATAATTTACTCATTTCCTTCATCAAGTTTTTTTTTTTTGAAAAGTATATTTTAATTGAAGGATGAACAAAAGTAAATATTGAAACAAGGTCATTTTAAATATTGGCTAGGAATTTTGAAATATCAATTTTGAGAATATCTGAATATGAGCAAAAATAATCAATTTTTTAAAAACACAAATACTTTTTAAGTATCAAACGGCGATTTATGTATGATTGTAGATGTTACAATGTCTGTAGAAGCACATTATTATTTTTATTAATTTTGGATAAACCATATTTAGTAAAATATTTATGTTGCTTTCAAATATATTTGAAACTCAATCTTGCTTAAATATTTTTGTTAATGTCTGATACTCACCAACATGTCACTAGATTCACATTATAATATTTCTAAATTAGTTTTGAGACAAATAAATCTGAAATATTTTCACACATAAAAATGATGTGTTTACAATAGTGTGAAATTTAAAAGAAAATTTTTGTTCATTTTAAGAAAAATACTCAAGATGAAGGGCGATTAGTTTCAAATGTCTTACAATTGTATTTTCAAATGAAGATGTAAATTTATTACTCACATGAATTTTTTTCTTTTTATGGTAAATAAGAAAGCTTTTAATAATATTAGGATTGATATATAAGTTTCTTTGATCCTTTCTAGCTAATGTCAATCTGTTTAAACCAGAGAGGAAGAAAGAACGACAAATTTATTAAGCTTATGTCATTATTTGTTTAACCCGTTTAAATGTAATGACTTATCCTGTCGTTATTAAAATTACCAGCAATAAAATGCTTGAGCTTAAAAATTTGTCTATCTGGTAGAGTTAGGCTGGGATCCACCCCACCTTGGAAAACAATATTTCTCTTGCGCAGGAAAATCGGGAAGGATCATTTTTTTTACCAGTGAGACTATGTGGACATTCTCATTTTGGTATAGCTTTTTGACAAGCGGAGGAAAGGGAATATACCTTTTAACATGCGAGGCCCTCTTAGTGATCATAGAAAAAATCAACTTGCCGATGTTTATGAGAAAATCCGCAATGATGCCAGCAATTATGATCATTTTTGACATCGCAATTAGTGTCTGATTCTAGAACGCCTGAATCCTATTTTTTACATACCCGAGCACATCTTTGACCTCTATACTAAAACTATACTTCTTGATGGGCCCTCCGAGTGAGATCCAGACTGGCGTGGTACTAGTTGATGTAAGATGTTCTATAAGAGAAGGTGATGCACCTCTAAATTCTCTTCCCCTATTCTCCTTCCAACTCTCTATCATATGGGCTAATTACCAAATAAATTGCATTAATTTCTCTAGTGTTTAACACAATGACCCTGTGATGACCTGAGACTATCCCCTAGTTGTGAAATGGTGCTTAGATCTAAAAGTGACCCCAAGCTAACCTTATGGCCTTGCATGACTCTAAGATATCCAAAACAACAATTGAAGATAAGTAAATGAGGAAAATCAACTGGAATAGGTCTATTAAACAAAGTTGAAATAGAAAACATATTTGATTTAAAGATATGTTGAATCAAACTGACTGTGTAAAGGCCTCTACTAATATGAGTTTCTAGGACAAGCCTCTAGCTAGCTCCGGACGCTAAGAGCCCACTAAATCTCCGAATCCAACTTTCTCTGTATGAAATACAAATCAACAATGATAAGCCTTACTATGATCTGTAGGGTGCAAAAGTCATAGGTCAACTGAGCTCCACAAATAATAAACAACGTAAATATAAGGTAAGTACAACACAAGTAACTACACAAGAGCTATAATAAGAAAGAAGAAGCAGAAAGAGTGAAGAAGTAGGATCCAAGGATAAAGGATGTTGAGTCAAAGAACGTACCTGAAGACCCATGTAACAACCCCTAAAACGTTGTATGTCGGTACTTCAATTCTCGACGAAAATAATAATGTCTCTGTATTTTGGAAATAACTTTTCATAGGATTATCCAAATTAGGTGAACCAAATTTTTGAGTAACCACAACATCATTACCTACAATATTTGTGAAGACAGAATATTACGTTTCAGAGTTTAAGTAGGTCAAATAAATTAATTATTATAAGACATTGTGCTGTGAAGAAAAGGAGTGTTTGTAGAAGAAAATTCATATCTCACTGTAGGTACTCCAAATTATTTGATTCTTAAACGACATAAAACTACACTTCTATATCTACAATTCTTATGAAGAAACCAAATCCTAATAAGGAATTTATCTTGTTCAAACGCAGTTCTGAAAAAGAGTATTCTGTCAAAGATAACTCATTTCACCTACCATGGAAAGATCTAGATACATTTGACATCAATAGTCCTCCATTTGATATCACCAATGACATCAATATATTTCATAAAATTTTCAGATTTTTCTTTATAATTATTTTATTTATTGTTAGGTCCCTCTTTCCCTCCTATAAATACCCACCTTATTTCCTCATTTTATTCATCAAGCTTTCTTAAGCAACTCTTCTCTCTATTTACTCATTCTCAAATATAATTTTAGTTTTAGTAGCATAAAAATACTACTCTGGTGATTCTTATACTCCGGATAGTATACAAAACGCTCTGGAGAGAAGAAAAGGCTAGGGGTCCAAGAGTGTTTCTATTCGGAGTAAAGCTTCGGATTTAAGGTATGTAAGGCTTTCATAGCATCGGATTGAGTTCGTCTATGCGCCCAATATTTAAATTCATTATAATTGAGTTATAGTTGAGTTTTATCCAAATCTTGAGTTCTAAATGAATTAATTCTTCTTCTATTGAGTTAAATATATTTATGCATTAATATTATTATTATTGTTCTCTCTTATATTATTGGAATTATTATTCATGGCTACTTTCCCATGAATCCTAATTGAATTGATGTTCATAAATATTTTTACACATGTTTTGAGTAAAGATGTTGGCTTTTTTAATATTTTCATTGATAAAAAGAGTAATATGAATTAATACTATATATGTATTTTATTGAATTTTGAAAGAGGAAAAGAGTTGAGTTTAAATGAATTTGAGTAAATGATGTTTTGAGCAAGATGTTTTGATAAGATGTAAATGATGTTTTTGAAGTATAATGATTGATAAAGAGGTAATGAGATGCGTTTGATGATTTAAATTAAAGTCCAATGAGACTAGATGATGAGATTAATATGAACACATATTTTGGGAGTAGTATTGAGCACCGACTTGGGTAAGAGTTTAATTGACTCAAACCCCAAAACTACGTAGCCAGCGTAGGATGGAGGCTATGCCTCTTAAGTCCCAAAAAGAGGACTTTGATGAATGGATCCAAGATGGTGTTGTCCTTTACCCTGGCAAGGTATTGGATAGATGTGGCAACGACATCACTTCGTTGTATCATCTCTAGCTCATAAGTGATGGTTGTCGGTTAGAGAAACTCTAAACTGAGTAAGCATTTCTTATTATTATTTTAAATTTGCATTACATATTAATATTGAGATGATGTTGAGTTCTGAGCTGAGTTTTCTTGAGAGGAGTTTCTTGATATCTGTCCTTACCTTCCTGCCATTTTACATACTCGTACATTCCACATACTGACGTCATTCGACCTACATCGTTTTATGATGCAGATACAGGTGTTAGAGATCCTCAACAGGCGCATCGTTGAAGTTCATTATTTTTCAGCTATTTGGTGAATCCTTCTTATATTCGGAGGAGCTCTTTATCCTTTAATTATTGTTGAGTATTATGTTTCTTGTAAGATAGCCATGGACATGTCATTGGCACCATCTAAGTGTATTAGAGGCTTCATAGACAGAGTTTGATGATGTAATCGGAGTAGTTCTCCTTAGAAACTACTTCTTCTAAGAATTATCTACTTTTTCTTTTAATGTTGATGATGACAAGCCCACATTAGTATTTTTAAGTCTTCCGCTGATGAACAAATGAGTAATGAGACCAAGTGGTTCTCTCAGAAGCCAGAGATGGTTTCTGAGTGCTAGCCACACCTAGGGTACCATTTCGGGGCGTGAAAAACTTGGTATCAAAGCACAGAGTTCAAGAATCCTAGGGTGTCTATGAAGTCGTGTCTAGTAGAGTCTTGCTTATGGGTGTGTCGTGCACCATACTTATAATCAGGAGGCTATAGGACTTTAGGAATTATTTCACTTATTTCATAATCTTAGTTCGTGCGATAGAGTTTAACTCTATAAAAAAAACTTTCTTTCTAATTCGTGCATTTACACATTTTAGACATGCCTCCTAAATGTTCAACTAGTCAGAGGAATGTTGCCAGCACTGAGGTTCCACAGTCGGAGATGCCTCCACGGAGAACTAGAGGCCGACCTGCAAGGCCTACTGAGGTACCCTAAATACCTACTGTTCAGACCACTCCTAATTCAGAGTAAGATTTTTGAGGAGCGATTGCTATGCTCACCCAGTTGGTGGCTGCTCAAAATAGTAGCCAGAGTTCACCAACTCCTAGCTCTAGTTATCAAGAGCCATTTGCTGTCACGAGGATTAGAGATTTTCTGAGAATAAATCTGCCGGTCTTCATGGGTTCCAAGGTTGATGAAGACCCCCAAAATTTTATTGATAAGATGTGGAAGATACTAAAAAAATGCATGCTACAGAGATTGAGAGGGTTGAGTTGGTGTCTTATCAACTCAAAGATGTGGCAAATGTCTGGTATAACCAGTGGGAAGAAAGTAGAGGTGAGGATGCGGAGCCTGCTCTTTACGATGAGTTTGAAAGAGCATTCCTTGATAACTTATTTCCCCAAGAGCTACATGAAGCAAAAATTGAGGAGTTTGTGAACCTCAAGCAGGAGGGTATGACTGTGAAAGAGTATAGTTTGAAGTTTATTCAGTTGTCCAAATATGCCCCAAAAATGTTTCCTCATATGAGGTCTAAGATGAGAAAGTTTGTCTCTGGCCTAGGCAAACATGTAAAGAAAGAATGTAAGGCAATGCTAATGATTTCTGACATGGATTTTTCTAGATTGATGGTGGATGCTCAGTAGGTTGAGGATGAAAAGAAAAAGGACCGAGAGGAACACCTAAGTAAGAAGGCTAAGTCTGCTGGGCATGAGAACGAGCAGAAGCAAGAGAAGGGTAACAATTCCTTCTTTTACAAGAGGTCTTCTAATTATGTACCTTCCTCAACAAATGCTTTTACACCTAATACACGGTATGATCAGAGGTCGTTGAGTCACCAAAACTTCCAAGCTCAGGTTTCTGAGTCCTAATTAGGTGTGGCTCAAGGTACTAGAGGGAAACCACCATGTGCTATATGTGTAAGGCTCCATTTAGGAGAGTGTTGTATGGGAACCAATGCTTGCTACGGATGTGGAAAGACAGGTCACTTTCAGAATGAGTGTCCTTCAAAGAGACAAGGAGATGGAAGTAGTAGAGCTCAGTTTTCTTCTGCAACTCCACAGAATAGAGGTAATCATAGAGGTGCAGCTTCAAGTGCAGGCGGGGGAACCAACCATCTGTATGCTATGGGTAGTCTCCAAGACCAAGAGAATGCACCAGATGTTGTTACTGGTATGCTCCGAGTCCTTTCTTGTGATGTGTATGCATTACTTGATCCAGGTGCTACATTATCTTTTGTGACTCCTTACTTGGCTTGTAAATTTGAGATCCTTCCTGAGTGTCTTCTTGAGCCTTTCAGTGTGTCTACTCCTATTGGTAAGTCTATCTTAGCTAACAGGGTCTAGAAATTATACTATGTCAATCTATCACAAGGATACCATGGCTGACTTAGTTGAGTTGGACATGGTGGATTTTGATGTGATTCTTGGCATGGACTGCTTTTATGCTTGTTATGCTTCAGTTGATTATAGGACCCAAATTTTCAAGTTTCAATTTCCAAATGAGCCTATCTTAGAGTGAAAGGAGTTTTGTAGTGCCTAGGGTAAATTTATTTTCTACCTTAAGGCCAGAAAATTAATCTCCAAGGGATGTATATATCATATAGTCTGAGTCAAAAATATTAATGATCAGGCTCCATCTTTTGAGTCAGTTCCCATTGTGAATGAGTTTTCTGAAGTCTTTCCTGAGGATCTCCCCAGAATCCCTCCTGATAGAGAGATAGACTTTGGTATTGATGTCCTTCCTGATACTCAACTTATCTCCATTCCTCCTTATAGTATGACTCTCGCTGAGTTGAAAGAGTTGAAAGTACAACTGAAAGACCTCTTAGATAAGGGGTTTATTAGGCGAAGTGTCTTACCTTGGGGCACTCCTATCCTATTTGTGTGAAAGAAAGATGGGTCCCTTAGAATGTGCATTGATTACCGATAACTAAATAAGGTCACCATAAAAAACAAGTATCCTCTCCCCAGAATAGATGATTTATTTGACCAACTTCAGGGTACCACATGCTTCTCTAAGATAGACCTCAGATTAGGCTATCACCAGTTGAAAGTGAGAGAATATGACATCCCGAAGACGGCTTTCCGAACCTGCTATGGTCATTTTGAGTTTCTTGTTATGTCCTTTGGATTGACAAATGCTCTTGCAGCTTTTATGGACCTCATGAACTGGGTATTCAAGCCATATCTGGATATATTTGTAATTGTCTTCATCGATGATATTTTGGTCTACTCTAGAAGTAAGAGTGAGCATGCTAATCACCTTAGGATTGTCCTTCAAACTCTTAAGGAGAGAGAGTTATATGCTAAGTTTTCGAAGTGTAAGTTTCGGATTGAGTCTATTGCATTCCTAGGCCATATTATATTTAGTCATGGAATTCAAGTTGATACTCAAAAGATTGAGGTAGTTAAGAACTGGACCAGACCCACCTCTCCAATCGACATAAGGAGTTTCATAGGTTTGGCTGGTTACTACAGGAGGTTTGTTGAGGGATTTTCATCCATATCCTCAACATTGACTAAGCTAACTCAGAAAAAGGCTAAGTTTCAATAGTCTGATGCTTGTGATAAAAGCTTTCAAGAGTTAAAAGCTAGATTGACTACTACTCCAATATTGTCCCTACTTGAGGGAACGGATGATTTTGTAATCTATTGTGATGCTTTTAGCATTGGGTTGGGATGTGTGTTGATGCAAAAGGTAAGGTCATTGCCTATGCCTCCAGACAACTTAAGACTCATGAGAGGAACTACCCCACTCATGACCTTGAGTTGGCAGCTGTGGTATTTGCTCTTAAGATCTGGCGTCACTATCTTTATGGTGTACATGTGGATGTTTCACAGACCATAAGAGCTTACAGTATGTATTCAGCAAGAAGGAACTGAACTTGAGGCAGAGGAGATGGCTAGAGTTGCTCAAGGATTATGATATGAGCATTCTCTACCACCCAAGTAAAGCAACCATAGTTGCCGATGCTCTTAGCAGGTTATCCATGGATGAGTACGGCCCATGTGGAAGAGGAACAAAAGGAGTTGGCAAAGGAAGTGCATAGACTTGCACATTTGGGAGTTCAACTTATTGACTCTAGTGAGGGTGGTACAATAGTCCAAAATAGAGTTGAATCATCTCTAGTCGCGCTCTTGCCCGACTTTTCGTGATTTGTGGCCTTAAGAGAATCAGGAGATATTTAATAGTTTGGGTCGAGCATCCCATTCTTCTTCAACTGAAGGATAAGGTTCACAAGCAGAAGGTAATGGCTTTTACCAAAGGGGGAGATGGAGTGTTGAGATATCAAGGAAGATTATGTGTTCCAAGTGTTGATGGCATTCGGGAGAGAATCATGAAAGAAGCCCATAATTCTAGGTATTCCATCCATCCAGGTTCAATAAAGATGTATTATGACTTGAGAGAAGTATACTGGTGGAGTGGAATGAAGAGAGATATAGCAGAGTTTGTGTCAAAGTGCCCGAACTACCAACAAGTTAAAGTTTAGCACCAAAGGCCTTGTGGAGTGGCTCAGAATATAGAGATCCTGGAATGGAAGTGGGAAATGATCAATATGGACTTCATTACTGGTTTACCATGAACCCGCAAACATCATGACTCTATTTGGGTGATTATGGATAGAATGACCAAATCGGCCCATTTCTTGTCGGTTAAGACTACGAAAACTGCAGAAGATTCTGCCAAACTGTATCTTAGAGAGATTGTTAAATTGCATGGAGTTCCTTTGTCTATCATCTCAGATAGGGGAGCTAAATTCACTGTGCAATTTTGGAGGTCATTTTAGAAGGGTTTGGGTTCAAGAGTGAACCTTAGTACTGATTTTCATCCGCAAACAGACGGCCAGGCAGATCGTACGATACAGACTTTGGAGGATATGTTAAGAGCCTGTGTCATTAACTTCAAAGGTAATTGGGATGATCATTTACCTCTTATTGAGTTTGCATACAATAATACTTCCATTCGAATATCCAAATGGCTCCTTATGAAGCTCTGTATGGGAAGAGATATAGATCACCAATTGGTTGGTTCGAAGTTGGTGAAGCTGAGTTGATTAGACCAGACTTGGTTCACCAAGCTATGGAGAAGGTTAAAACCATTCGAGAGAAGTTGAGGACTGCTCAGAGTCGCCAAAAATCCTACACTGATATTAGGAGGAGAGATTTGGAGTTTGAAGTGTACGATTGGGTATACTTGAAAGTTTCACCTATGAAGGGTGTGATGAGATTTGGAAAGAAATGGAAGCTTAGTCCCCGCTACATTGGCCCTTATCAGATATTGAGAAGGGTAGGTACCGTAGCCTATGAATTAGAGTTGCCCCCAGAATTAGCTACTATTCATCCTGTATTTCACCTCTTTATGCTTAAGAAGTGTTTGAGAGATCCTTCACTTATTGTCCCAACTGAGAGCATTGGAGTGAAAGAGAGTTCGAGTAATGAAGAGATTCTAGTACAGATTCTCGATCGTCAGGTTCGCAAATTAAGAACTAAGGAAGTGACATCTGTCAAAGTTCTATAGCGAAATCAATTTGTTGAAGAGGCTACATGGGAAGATGAAGAAGATATGAAGGCTAAATATCCTCATCTATTTATGCCTTCCGCCGACGATGTTCAAGGTAATATTCCTTACTTTTACCTTTGAGTCGATGTGTATTCTTGAGTTTTAGTCATTGACCATTTGAGTATCGAAGTTTTTGAGAAATTGATGTATTGATGATATTCATTCTTGATGTCTCCTATTTTCATCTTCATTCAAGGACGAATGATCCCAAGGGGGAGATATTGTAACAACCCCTAAAAGGTTGTATGTCGATACTTCAATTCTCGACGAAAATAATAATGTCTCCGTATTTTGGAAATAACTTTTCATAGGATTATCCAAATTAGGTGAACCAAATTTTTGAGTAACCACAACATCATTACCTACAATATTTGTGAAGACAGAATATTAAGTTTCAGAGTTTAAGTAGGTCAAATAAATTAATTATTATAAGACATTGTGCTGTGAAGAAAAGGAGTGTTTGTAGAAGAAAATTCATATCTCACTGTAGGTACTCCAAATTATTTGATTCTTAAACGACATAAAACTACACTTCTATATCTACAATTCTTATGAAGAAACCAAATCCTAATAAGGAATTTATCTTGTTCAAACGCAGTTCTGAAAAAGAGTATTCTGTCAAAGATAACTCATTTCACCTACCATGGAAAGATCTAGATATATTTGACATCACTCACGACATCAATAGTCGTCCATTTGATATCACCAATGACATTAATATATTCCATTAAATTTTCAGATTTTTCTTTATAATTATTTTATTTATTGTTAGGCCCCTCTTTCCCACCTATAAATACCCACCTTATTTTTTCATTTTATTCATCAAGCTTTCTTAAGCAACTCTTCTCTCTATTTACTCATTCTCAAATATAGTTTTAGTTTTAGTAGTATAAAAATACTACTCTGGTGATTCTTATACTCCGGGTAGTATACAAAACGCTCTGGAGAGAAGAAAAGGCTTGGGGTCCAAGAGTGTTTCAATTCGGAGTAAAACTTCGGATTTAAGGTATGTAACGCTTTCATAGCATCGGATTGAGTTCGTCTATGCGCCCAATATTTAAATTCATTATAATTGAGTTATAGTTGAGTTTTATCCAAATCTTGAGTTCTAAATGAATTAATTCTTCTTCTATTGAGTTAAATATATTTATGCATTAATATTATTATTATTGTTCTCTCTTATATTATTGGAATTATTATTTATGGCTACTTTCCCATGAATCCTAATTGATTTGATGTTCATAAATATTTTTACACATGTTTTGAGTAAAGATGTTGGCTTTTTTAATATTTTCATTGATAAAAAGAGTAATATTAATTAATACTATATATGTATTTTATTGAATTTTGAAAGAGGAAAAGAGTTGAGTTTAAATGAATTTGAGTAAATGATGTTTTGAGCAAGATGTTTTGATAAGATGTAAATGATGTTTTTGAAGTATAATGATTGATAAAGAGGTAATGAGATGCATTTGATGATTTAAATTAAAGTCCAATGAGACTAGATGATGAGATTAATATGAACACATATTTTGGGAGTAGTATTGAGCACCGACTTGGGTAAGAGTTTAATTGACTCAAACCCCAAAACTACGTAGCCAGCGTAGGATGGAGGCTATGCCTCTTAAGTCCCAAAAAGAGGACTTTGATGAATGGATCCAAGATGGTGTTGTCTTTTACCCTGGCAAGGTATTGGATGGATGTGGCAACGACATCACTTCGTTGTATCATCGCTAGCTCATAAGTGATGGTTGTCGGTTAGAGAAACTCCAAACTGAGTAAGCATTTCTAATTATTATTTTAAATTTGCATTACATATTAATATTGAGATGATGTTGAGTTTTGAGCTGAGTTTTCTTGAGAGGAGTTTCTTGATATCTGTCCTTACCTTCCTGCCATTTTACATACTCGTACATTCCACATACTGACGTCATTCGACCTGCATCATTTTATGATGCAGATACAAGTGTTAGAGATCCTCAATAGGTGCATCGTTGAAGTTCATTATTTTTCAGCTATTTGGTGAATCCTTCTTATATTCGGAGGAGCTCTTTATCCTTTAATTATTGTTGAGTATTATGTTTCTTGTAAGATAGCCATGGACATGTCATTGGCACCATCTAAGTGTATTAGAGGCTTCATAGACTGAGTTTGATGATGTAATCGGAGTAGTTCTCCTTAGAAACTACTTCTTCTAAGAATTATCTACTTCTCCTTTTAATGTTGATGATGACAAGCCCACATTAGTATTTTTAAGTCTTCCGCTGATGAACAAATGAGTAATGAGACCAAGTGGTTCTCTCAGAAGCCAGAGATGGTTTCTGAGGGCTAGCCACACCTAGGGTACCCTTTCGGGGCATGAAAAACTTAGTATCAAAGCACAGAGTTCAAGAGTCCTAGGGTGTCTATGAAGTCGTGTCTAGTAGAGTCTTGCTTATGGGTGTGTCGTGCACCACACTTATAATCAGGAGGCTATAGGACTTTAGGAATTATTTCACTTCTTTCATAATCTTAGTTCGTGCGATAGAGTTTAACTCTATAAAAAAACTTTCTTTCTAATTCGTGCATTTACACATTTTAGACATGCCTCCTAAATGTTCAACTAGTCAGAGGAATGTTGCCAGCACTGAGGTTCCACAGTCGGAGATGCCTCCACAGAGAACTAGAGGCCGACCTGCAAGGCCTACTGTGGTACCCTAAATACCTACTGTTCAGACCACTCCTACTTTAGAGCAAGATTTTTGAGGAGAAATTGCTATGCTTACCCAGTTGGTGGCTACTCAAAATAGTAGCCAGAGTTCACCAACTCCTAGCTCTAGTTATCAAGAGCCATTTGCTGTCACGAGGATTAGAGATTTTCTGAGAATAAATCTGCCGGTCTTCATGGGTTCCAAGGTTGATGAAAACCCCCAAAATTTTATTGATAAGATGTGGAAGATACTAAAAAAATGCATGCTACAGAGATCGAGAGGGTTGAGTTGGTGTCTTATCAACTCAAGGATGTGGCAAATGTCTGGTATAACCAGTGGGAAGAAAGTAGAGGTGAGGATGCGGAGCCTGCTCTTTGGGATGAGTTTGAAAGAGCATTCCTTGATAACTTATTTCCCCAAGAGCTACATGTAGCAAAAATTGAGGAGTTTGTGAACCTCAAGCAGGAGGGTATGACTGTGAAAGAGTATAGTTTGAAGTTTATTCAGTTGTCCAAATATGCCCCAAAAATGTTTCCTCATATGAGGTCTAAGATGAGAAAGTTTGTCTCTGGCCTAGGCAAACATGTAAAGAAAGAATGTAAGGCAATGCTAATGATTTCTGACATGGATTTTTCTAGATTGATGGTGCATGCTTACTAGTTTCCTAATTGATTTGATATTCATAAATATTTTTACACATGTTTTGAGTAAAGATGTTGACTTTTTTAATATTTTCATTGATAAAAAGAGTAATATGAATTAATACTATATATGTATTTTATTGAGTTTTGAAAGAGGAAAAGAGTTGAGTTTAAATGAATTTGAGTAAATGATGTTTTGAGCAAGATGTTTTGTTAAGATGTAAATGATGTTTTTGAAGTATAATGATTGATAAAGAGTTAATGAGATGAGTTTGATGATTTAAATTAAAGTCCAATGAGACTAAATGATGAGATTAATATGAGCACATATTTTAGGAGTAGTATTGAGCACCGAGTTGGGTAAGTGTTTAATTGACTCAAACCCCAGAACTACGTAGCCAGCGTAGGATGGAGGCTATACCTCTTAAGTCTCAAAAAGAGGACTTTGATGAATGGATCCAAGATGGTGTTGTCCTTTACCCTGGGAAGGTATTGGATGGATGGGGCAAGGACATCTCTTCGTTGTATCATCGCTAGCTCATAAGTGATGGTTGTCGGTTAGAGAAACTCCCAACTAAGTAAGCATTTCTTATTATTATTTTAAATTTACATTACATATTAATGTTGAGATGATGTTGAGTTCTAAGCTGAGTTTTCTTGAAAGGAGTTTCTTGATATTTGTCCTTACCTTTCTACCATTTTACATACTCATACATTCCACGTACTGACGTCATTCGACCTGCATCAATTTATGATACAGATATAGGTGTTAGAGATCCTCAACAGGTGCATCGTTGAAGATCATTATTTTTTAGCTATTTGGTGAGTCCTACTTGTATTCAAAGGAAATCTTTATCCTTTTATTATTTTTGAATATTATGTTTCTTTTAAGGTAGCCATGGACATGTCATTGGTATCGTCTAAGAGTATTAGAGGCTTCATAGATAGAGTTTGATGATATAATCGGAGTAGTTCTCCTTAGAAACTACTTCTTCTAAGAATTATCTATTTTTACTTTAATATTGATGATGACAAGCCCACATTAGTATTCTGAAGTCTTCCACTGATGAACAAATGAGTAATGAGACCAAGTGATTCTCTCGGAAGCCAGAGATGGTTTTTGAGTGCCAGTCACGCCTAGGGTACCCTCTCGGGATGTGACAAACTTAGTATCAGAGCACAGATTTCAAGAGTCCTAGGGTATCTATAAAGTCGTGTCTAGTAGAGTCTTGCTTATGAGTGTGTAGTGCACCACACTTATAATCAGGAGGCTATAGGACATTAGGAATTGTCTCACTTCTTTTATATCTGAGTTCATGCAATAGAGTTTAACTCTATAACAACTTCTTTTCTAATTCGTGCATTTACATGTTTCAAACATACCTCCTAAACGTTCAATCAGTCAAAGGAACGCTGCCAGCACTAAGGTTCCATAGTCAGAGATGCCTCTACGGAGAACTAGGTGCCGACCTACAAGGTCTACTGAGGTACCCCAAATACCTACTGTTCAGACCACTCCTATTTCAGAGCAAGATTTTTTAGGAGCGATTGCTATACTCACCTAGTTGGTGGCTGCTTGAAATAGTAGCCAGAGTTCACCAACTCCTAGCTCTAGTTATCAAGAGTCATATGCTTCCACGAGGATTTGAGATTTTCTGAGAATGAATTCGCCAGTCTTCACGGGTTCCAAGGTTGATGAATACCCTCAAAATTTCATTGGTGAGATGTGGAAGATACTAAAAACAATGCATGCTACAAAGATCGAGGGAGTTGAGTTGGTGTCTTATCAGCTCAAGGATATGGCAAATGTCTGGTATAACCAGTGGGAAGAAAGTAGAGGTGAGGATGCGGATCCTGCTCTTTGGGATGAGTTTGAAAGAGCATTCCTTGATAACTTCTTTCCCCAAGAGCTACGTGAAGCAAAAATTAAGGAGTTTGAGAACCTCAAGCAGGAAAGTATGACTGTGAAAGAGTATAGTTTGAAGTTTATTCAGTTGTCCAAATATGCCCCAGAAATGATTCCTCATGTGAAGTCTAAGATAAGGAAGTTTGTCTCTGACCTAGGCAAACATGTAAATAAAGAATGTAAGGCAATGCTAATGATTTCTGACATGGATTTTTCTAAGATTGTTGGTGTATGCTCAGCAGGTTGAGGATGACAAGAAAAAGGACCAAGAGGAACACTTAAGCAAGAAGGCTAAGTCTGCTGGGCATGAGAACGAGCAGAATCAACGGAAGGGTAACAAGTCATTCTTTTAGAAGAGGTCTTCTAATTATGTACCTTCCTCAACAAATGTTTTTACACCTAATACCAGGTGTGATCAGAGGTGCTTAGTCACCAAAACTTCCGAGCTTAGGGTTCTCAGTCCCAATTAAGTGTGGCGCAAGGTTCTAGAGGGAAACCACCATGTGCTAGATATGGGAGGCTCTATTTGGGAGAGTGTCGTGTGGGCACCAATGCTTGCTACGGATGTGGAAAGATAGGTCACTTTCAGAATGAGTGTCCTTCAAAGAGACAGGGAGATGGAAGTAGTAGAGCTCAGTTTTCTTCTGTAGCTCCACAGAATAGAGGTAATCATAGAGGTGCAACTTCAAGTGCAGGTGGGGGAACCAACCGTCTGTATGCTATGGGTAGTCACCAAGACCAAGAGAATGCACTCGATATTGTTACTGGTATGCTTTGAGTCCTTTCTTTTAATGTGTATGCATTACTTAAACTAGTTGCTACATTATATTTTGTGACTCCTTACTTGGCTAGTAAATTTGAGATTCTTCCTGAGTATCTTCTTGAGCCTTTCAACGTGTCTACTCCTGTTGGTAAGTCTATCTTAGCTGAGAGGGTCTATAGAAATTGTATTGTGTCAATCTATCATAAGGATACCATGACTGACTTAGTTGAGTTGAACATGGTAGATTTTGATGTGATTCTTTGCATGGACTGGCTTTATGCTTGTTATGCCTCAGTTGATTGTAGGACCCAAATTGTCAAGTTTCAATTTCCAAAAAAGCCTATCTTAGAGTAGAAGGGGAGTTTTGTAGTATGTAAGGGTAAATTTATTTCCTACGTAAAGGCCAGAACGTTAATCTCTAAGGGATGCATATATATAATAGTGTCCGAGTCAAAAATATTAATGATCAGGCTCCATCTCTTGAGTCAGTTCCCATTGTGAATGAGTTTTCTGAAGTCTTTCCTGAGGATCTCCCCAAAATCCCTCCTAATAGAGAAATAGACTTTGGTATTGATGTCCTTCTTGATACACAACCTATCTCAATTCCTCCTTATAGAATGGCTCCCGCTGAGTTGAAAGAGTTGAAAGAACAACTGAAAGACCTCTCAGATAAGGGGTTTATTAAGCGAAGTGTCTCACCTTGGGGTGTTATTGTCCTATTCGTGCGAAAGAAAGATGGGTCCCTTAGAATGTGCATTGATTAACGACAACTAAATAAGGTCACCATAAAAAACAAGTATCCTCTCCCCAGAATAGATGATTTATTTGACCAACTTCAGGGTGCCACATGCTTTTCTAAGATAGACCTCAGATCAGGCTATCACCAGTTGAAAGTGAGAGAATATGACATCCCGAAGACGGCTTTCTGAACCCGCTATGGTCATTTTGAGTTTCTTGTTGTGTCCTTTGGATTGACAAATGCTCTTGCAGCTTTTATGGACCTCATGAACCGGGTATTCAAGCCATATCTGGATATATTTGTAATTGTCTTCATCGATGATATTTTGGTCTACTCTAGAAGTAAGAGTGAGCATGCTAATCACCTTAGGATTGTCCTTCAAACTCTTAAGGAGAGAGAGTTATATGCTAAGTTTTTGAAGTGTAAGTTTTGGATTGAGTCTATTGCATTCCTAGGCCAGATTATATCTGGTCATGGAATTCAAGTTGATACTCAAAAGATTGAGGTAGTTAAGAACTGGACCAGACCCACCTCTCCAATCGACATAAGGAGTTTCATAGGTTTGGCTGGTTACTACAGGAGGTTTATTGAGGGATTTTCATCCATATCCTCAACATTGACTAAGCTAACTCAGAAAAAGGCTAAGTTTCAATAGTCTGATGCTTGTGAGAAAAGCTTTCAAGAGTTAAAAGCTAGATTGACTACTACTCCAATATTGTCCCTATCTGAGGGAACGGATGATTTTGTAATCTATTGTGATGCTTTTAGCATTGGGTTGGGATGTGTGTTGATGCAAAAAGGTAAGGTCATTGCCTATGCCTCCAGGTAACTTAAGACTCATGAGAGGAACTACCCCACTCATGACCTTGAGTTGGCAGCTGTGGTATTTGCTCTTAAGGATCTGGCTTCATAATCTTTATGGTGTACATGTGGATGTGTTCATAGACCATAAGAGCTTGCAGTATGTATTCAGCCAGAAAGAGCTGAACTTGAGGCAGAGGAGATGGCTAGAGTTGCTCAAGGATTATAACATGAGCATTCTCTACCACCTAGGTAAAGCAAATATAGTTGCCGATGCTTTTAGCAGGTTATCCATAGAGAGTATGGCCCATGTGGAAGAGGAAAAGAAGGATTTGGCAAAGGAAGTACATAGACTTGCACATTTGGGAGTTCAACTTATTGACTCTAGTGAGGGTGGTACAATAGTCTGAAATGGAGCTGAATCATCGCTAATTGCAGAGGTGAAAGAAAAGCAAGATCAAGATCCCATTCTTCTTCAACTGAAGGATGAGGTTCACAACTAGAAGGTAATGGATTTTACCAAAGGGGGAGATGGAGTATTGAGATATCAAGAAAGGTTATGTGTTCTAAGTATTAATGGCATTCGGGAGAGAATCATGAAAGAAGCCCATAATTCTAGGTATTTCATCTATCCAGGTTCAAGAAAGATGTATCATGACTTGAGAGAAGTATACTGGTGGAGTGGAATGAAGAAAAATATAGCAGAGTTTGTGTCCAAGTACCCGAATTGCCAACAAGTTAAAGTTGAGCACCAAAGGCCTTGTGGAGTGGCTCAGAATATAAAGATCCTGGAATGGAAGTGGGAAATGATCAATATAGACGTCATTACCGGTTTACCATGAATCCGCAAACAACATGACTCTATTTGGGTGATTGTGGATAGGATGACCAAATCGGCCCATTTCTTACCTATTAAGACTACGAACATTACAGAGGATTATGCCAAACTATATCTTAGAGAGATTGTTAGACTGCATGGAGTTTCTTTGTCTATCATCTCTGATAGGGGAGCTTAATTCACTGCTCAATTTTGGAAGTCATTTTAGAAGGGTTTGGGTTCAAGAGTGAACCTTAGTACTACTTTTCATCCGAAAACAGACAGCCAGGCAGAGCGTACGATACAGACTTTGGAGGATATATTAAGAGCATGTGTCATTGACTTCAAAGGTAATTGGGATGATCATTTACCTCTTATTGAGTTTGCATACAATAATAGCTTCCATTCGAGTATTCAAATGGCTCCTTATGAAGCTCTGTATGGAAGGAGATGTAGATCACCAATTAGTTGGTTCGAAGTTGGTGAAGCTGAGTTGATTGGACCAGACTTGGTTCACCAAGCTATGGAGAAGGTGAAAACCATCCAAGAGAAGTTGAGGACTGCTCAGAGTCGCCAGAAATCCTATACTGATGTTAGGAGAAGAGATTTGGAGTTTGAAGTGTATGATTGGGTATACTTGAAAGTTTCACCATGAAGGGTGTGATGAGATTTGGAAAGAAAGGAAAGCTTAGTCCTCGCTACATTGGTCCTTATAAGATATTAAGGAGGGTAGGTAATGTAGCCTATGAATTGGAGTTGCCCCTAGAATTAGCTGCTATTCATCCCTTGTTTCACATCTCTATGCTTAACAAGTGCTTAGGAGACCCTTCACTTGTTATCCCAGCTAAGAGCATTGGGGTAAAAGAGAGTTTGAGTTATGCAGAGATTCCAATTCAGATTCTTGATCATCAGGTTCGCAAATTAAGAACTAAGGAAGTGGCATCTGTCAAAGTCCTATGGCGAAATCAATTTGTTGAAGAGGCTACATGGGAAGCTAAAAAAGATATGAAGGCTAAATATCCTCATCTATTTCTGCCTTATGACGACGATGTTCAAGGTAATATTCCTTACTTCTACCTTTGAGTCGATGTGTGTTCTTGAGTTTGAGTCATTTACCATTTGAGTATCGAAGTTTTTGAGAAATTGATGTATTAATGATATTCATTCTTGATGTCTCCTATTTTCATCTTCATTCAAGGACAAATGATCCTAAGGGGGAGATATTGTAACAACCCCTAAAACGTTGTATGTCGGTATTTCAATTCTTGATGAAAATAATACAGTCTCTGTATTTTGGGCATAACGTTTCATAGGTTGGTCTTGATTAGGTGATTCAAATTTCTGAGTAACCACAACATCATTACCTACAACTTTAATGAACACCATATCTTGAGATTCAGAGTTTAAGTAGATCAAATAAATTAATCTTTGCAAGACATAGTGTTGTGACGGAATGGAGTATTTGTAGAAGAAAATTCATATCTCACTTTAGGATGCTCCAAATTGGTTCATTCTTAAACGATATGAAACTAAACTTCTATATCTACATTTCTTATAAAGACACCAAATCCTAATAAGAAATTTATCCTGTTCAAACGCAGCTCCGAAAAAGAGTATTCTGTCAAAGATAACTCATTTCACCTACCATGGAAAGATCTAGATACATTTCACATCACTCATTAAATCAATAGTCCTCCATTTGACATCACCCCTGACATCAATATATTCCATTAAAGTTTCAAAAAAAATTTATAATTATTTTATTTATTTTTAGGTCCCTCTTTCCTACCTATAAATACCACCTTATTTTTTCATTTTATTCATCAAGCTTTCTTAAGCAACTATTCTTTCTATATACTTCTTCTCAAATATAGTTTTAGTTTTAGTAGTATAAAAATACTACTCCGGTGATTCTTATACTCCAGGTAGTACACAAAATGCTCCGGTGAGAAGAAAAGGCTAGGGGTCCAAGAGTGTTCCAATTCGGAGTAAAGCTTCGGATTTAAGGTATGTAAGGCTTTCATAGCATTGGATTGAGTTCGTCCATGCGCTCAATATTTAAATTCATTATAATTGAGTTATAGTTGAGTTTTATTCAAATCTTAAATTCTAAATAAATTAATTCTTCTTCTATTGAGTTAGATATATTTATGCATTGATATTATTATTATTGTTATCTCTCATATTATTAGAATTATTTTTCATGGCTACTTTCCCATGAATCCTAATTGATTTGATGTTAATGAATATTTTTATACATGTTTTGAGTAAAGATGTTGCCTTTTAATATTTTTATTGATAAAAAGAGTGATATGAATTAATACTATATATGTATTTTATTGAGTTTTAAAAGAGCAAAAGAGTTGAGTTTAAATGAATTTGAGTAAATGATGGTTTGAGCAACATGTTTTGATGAGATGTAAATGAGAGGTAATGAGATGAGTTTGATGATTTAAATTAAAATGAGACTAGATGATGAGATTAATATGAGCATATATTTTGGGAGTAGTATTGAGCACCGAGTTGAGTAAGAGTTTAATTGACTCATACCCCAGAACTACGTAGCCAACGTAGGATGGAGGTTATGCCTCTTAAGTCCCAAAAAGAGGACTTTGATGAGTGGATCCAAGATGGTGATGTCCTTTATCCTGGTAAGGTATTGGATGGATGTGGCAACGACATCGCTTCGTTGTATCATCGCTAGTTCATAAGTGATGGTTGTCGGTTAGAGAAACTCCCAACTAAGTAAGCATTTCTTATTATTAATTTGAATTTACATTACATATTAATGTTGAGATGATGTTGAGTTCTGATCTGAGTTTTCTTGAAAGGAGTTTCTTGATATCTGTCCTTACCTTCTTGCCATTTTACATACTCGTACATTCCACGTACTGACGTCATTTGACCTGCATCATTTTATGATGCAGATATAGGTGTTAGAGATCCTCAACAGGCGCTATAATAACCCGTTAGGTCATTTTGAGAACGAGTCCTCCTCCTTTCATATGAGACCCTTCCCGTAAAATTTTAATGGGTTATTTGGACTATTCGGTAACTTTGGTTAATTAGTTGAGGGATAATTTTAGAAAATTAATTTAATTGATGGGCTAAAGTGTTAATTTATATAATACCCTATACCACTTTTCTTATATTTATTAAAATAGGTTAGTAGTATTTGTAAATTTTAATACATAATTAGTTTGAAAAAGGATAAAAAAAATAATAAAAGAAAAGAAAAAAAAGAATTATATATATATATATAATCTGATAGACTAATGCCATCATATGTAACGAGAAAAAACAACAGAACAGCGACGCCGACGAAAAGAAAAAAAAACTGGAAAAAAACTACGGAGGAAGAAAGAAAGGAAAGGGGAAAAGAAAAATAAAGGAGAAGAGAAAAATAGAGATTTTTATTCCCAAGCATCAAAGTAATTATTCTCATCCTTTCCATTAAATTTTTATGCGATTATGAATATATTTTTAGGGTATATTGGTGGAGAAATAATGTTAAAATAAGAAAATATGACCCTAGGGTTCTTCACATAAAATCTTAATTTGGGGGTCGAATAACGATCGATTTTAGCTGAAATTTGACATGTGAGTTTATTTTATCATTAGCGAACATAATCGGGAAGAAAATTTCAGATTTGACTTCAATGACATAGAATGAGTTAGTTTCCGAATTTTGATATATTGAGATAGATAATTAAACATTAGGTATATTATATTTTATGAATTCTATTAAATTTATGATATTGGGGACATTAGAACCTAACCCTAGGCTTAAAATTTGGAAATATGAGAGTTGACATGTTATTTGACATCAACATTAGGAACTTGATTATAGATTTGGGTAGGTTTTGGGTCTAGGCTAGACATATAATAATATGGGTGTTGTTAGTTTCGAAATCTTATTGTGGTTATTTATTTGATTAGATTATACTTATTTGGAGGACCAACGAAAAGGAAAGGCTCAAGTACCGGAGTAATTGCTTGATTAATTAAGGCAAGTAAATTTTTAAACCTCAGTTTAAGCTTGTAGATGCTTGTATTTCCGTGTTATGTGTACTGAGAAGTAATGAGAATTGGACTGGGTTATTGACTGTTTGATTGGCCTTAAAGATGGAGATGAGGGTATAAAATGGTGATATAATGACATGTATTGGTGGAATTGATATATTGTGATTGTGGATTTATTTTAGACATGTGAAATGACTATGTTGATGTGAGATAGGAAAAATTATTATTGTTGTCATGTTATTATCGTGAATTATATGAACATGAATTGATTGCATTAGTTCTGACATATTGTGTTGAGATTGAAAATGATATGAAACAAAAAGGGTCGGGCTACATGCTCCGTGGCAGGTATTATGAAATAAAGGGGTTGGGCCACACGCTCCGTGGCAGGTATTATGAAATAAAGGGATCAGGCCACACGCTCCGTGGTAGGATATATATATTGAGGGGATGAACCACATGCTCCGTGGCAGGTTACATGGACAGAAATGTCCCTCATGGTTTTTGGACTGTAATTCAGCAGATGTGTACCGATAGGACAGACATGCATCATCTCATTGCATTTTATCGCATTTTGTTGATATTTGTGAATTCGTGTTTACCCCTTTATTGCTTTATATATGCAGAACTTGAATTGATATGATTCATTGATGAGACTATTGATGAGTATTTGTGGACTGTATTACTGTTATTATTGTACAAGTGGAGAGTTGGGCTTGTTTTATGTAGGTTGTAGTTAAGGAGGTTCGGTTGGGAGGATAGGAGTACTTGTATTTATTGAGCTTTGCTTAGTTTTAGTTATCCACTTGCGGAGTACCGTGTTGTTTGGTTCTCACCCCTTGCTTCTACACTTTTGTAGGTTGTGAGCCCGGACCTTCTTGATCTCTTAGTGTTCTCTACCACGTCTGAGGCTATCATCTCGAGTGTTGAGGTAGCGAGTACATCCATCTAGCGGACACCTCTTACTCTTTTATTATATTTTAGTCCTATTCTAGAGACAAAGACATTGTGACTGTATTTTTTTATACTTCGGTAATGTATTAGTGGCTTGTATGCGTGACAACCAGTCTTGGGAGATTTTGAGATTATTTATTTATTTTTGATTAAGTTAAACCTTGTTTTATCTCAATTACTTCCGTATTTACTTTCCGTTGGTTATTAGGCTGACTCATCTCGGTGGGTTGAGATAGTGCCATTATACCCGTATTTGGGTCGTGATAGGCGCATCATTGAAATTCATTATTTTTCTGCTATTTGGTGAGTCCTTCTTGTATTCAGAGGAACTCTTTATCTTTTTATTATTGTTGAGTATTATATTTTTTTTAAGGTAGTCATGGACATGTCATTGGCACCATCTAAGAGTATTAGAGGCTTCATAGACAGAGTTTGATGATGTAATCGAAGTAGTTCTCCTTAGAAACTACTTCTTCTAAATATTATCTATTTTTCCTTTGATGTTGATGATGACAAGTCCACATTAGTATTCTTAAGTTTTCCGCTGATGAACAAATGAGTAATGAGACCAAGTGTTCTCTCGGAAGCCAGAGATGGTTTCTGAGTGCCGGTCACGCCTAGGGTACCCTCTCGTGGCGTGACAGATAAATTATTAATTTTTAGTTTTTGGAGTGCAAACATCACTTCTATACAAGTACGTTGAAACAGAACATACAAAAGCCAAAAAGTAATAAATATTGCATTATTACCATATTTTAAAAAGATATGTTAATATTAAATAAGTCTTCTTGATAATATTTTTTGAATCTTTGATTCAATTTTAATTTTAGATGCATTACTAGTTTACACTAGAAAGTTTCAAAATAAAAATTTACCCAATATGTAAATTGGTTTGTTAGATTTTGAAGTGTGAGAGATCATTTTTGAAAATCATACTAACAACAACAATATTTCAATAACAATAGTATTAAGAGAAAAAATAAATATTTCAGTGTGTAGTAAACATTAAAATAATTGTCCATAGATTTAGTAAGTGAATGAAACAACAAAGTTTGAAACAGGTAATAAAACACGACAGAAGGACACTCAAATGAGGACAAAGGAAAAGTGATACATATTGTTCTATGACACAATCTAGAAATTAAAAATATTAAAAGACATAAACAATTCGATGGACAACATGGACATAGAAAACAATACTAATTGACAAGACACACATTGGTCCTTAGAAGTTATGGTGTGATTTGGATCTTGTACATTAACATTTTTTAAAAAATGGGTCATCCAGTAAAGTCATGATGTCATCATTCCAATTCAGTAACCCAGATAATATAGGACTAGGTGATAAGGCATCGAAGTTATTCAGATTGTTATTCATTGACGTTGAAACATCAATTAAAGGGATATCCTCTGTAGGGTTATTCATTGACATTGCTACACCAATTGGAGGGATATCTATTGAAGGTTCCATTTGTTGTGTCGTCGGAGGAAACACTGAAGAATACATTGGAGGAGCCATCATTGGTGAAGGCATCGGAGAATCCACTATTCTTAACTGCGTTAGATGAGCCATTCCATAATTTTCTCTAATAGCCATTTGTTGAGGCATTCGAGATAATAATATTGGACCCACCGGAGGAAACATTTGTGCAAACAATAGAGGAGAAGGATCCCTTGTCCCTCCAGAGTTGGTCCTACCAGTTACCATTGATTCAACAATGGGTTGAGAGGCATTCGATGTAGAACCCTCTCCATCAACATTTTTCCTCATTAATTCCCGAACCTCTTTGAGGTTTTTCTTGATCACGCGACTCAGGTCATTCTGATCGTAAAGGTGCATGTCAGCAGAAATTTTTTTTCCACTTAACACCTCATACATCTCATTTATCATTTTCTTGACTCTATTTTCCTTTCTTATTTTGTGTAGTTGTTCCTCTAACTTCTCGATCCTTTGCTCGGTGAAATCTTCTATTGTCACCATATTTTTGGATTTCTCCAACGTCGGCAACTCCTTAAACTTCATAAATGTGGTGCGTGCACCGTCATTATTTGGAAATATGTATGGTTCATTTCTATAAGGACCATACACGACAGCAGCCACTTCAACATCACAAAGTGTTTTGAACTCTTCACACTTTTTGAAGAGACCTTTTTGTCTTTTCTAGTATGAGACTTTTCTTTTACTCTCATCTTCAATGAAAGTGTAGTTAACTTTGTTTCTTGGCATGATTAAAGGGCAGGAGAAATGTGTTTGTTTGGATATGTGGTACCTAATAGCTTTGTTGTTGTAGTAGTTGTTGTGCTCTTTCTTGCCTAGGATTAACTCCTATTTATATAAAAATATTTGTATTCTCTAAATGTTTGAATAGTTTGAATTTGACATATTTTTCTTGATAGGAAGAACTATTTTGGAAAAACACTAACTGAGGGGATCTTAGACATACATCTAGATAAAATCAACTTGAAATATATGTATTTTATGGTTCCAGTCTTATGTTGACCAACTTATTAGAAAAAATATTAATGATGTTTAATCTATGTAGTCTCCACAAAATATGGTCATAATTTACTCATTTCCTTCATTAAGTTTTTTTTTGAAAAGTATATTTTAATTGAAGGATGAACAAAAGTAAATATTGAAACAAGGTCATTTTAAATATTGGCTAGGAATTTTGAGAATATCTGAACATGAGCAAAAATAATCAATTTTTTAAAAACACAAATACTTTTTAAGTATCAAACGGCGATTTATGTAAGATTGTAGATGTTACAATGTCTGTAGAAGCACATTATTAATTTTATTAATTTTGGATAAACCATATTTAGTAAAATATTTATGTTGCTTTCAAATATATTTGAAACTCAATCTTGCTTTAATATTTTTATTAATGTCTGATACTCACCAACCTGTCACTCGATTCACATTATAATATTTCTAAATTAGTTTTGAGACAAATAAATCTGAAATATTTTCAAACATAAAAACAATGTGTTTACAATAGTGTGAAATTTAAAAGAAATTTTTGTTCATTTCAAGAAAAATACTCAAGATGAAGGGCGATTAGTTTCAAATGTCTTACAAAAAAAATTTCAAATGAAGATGTAAATTTATTACTCACATAAATTTTTTTCTTTTTATGGTAAATAAGAAAACTTTTAATAATATTAGGATTGATATATAAGTTTCTTTGATCCTTTCTAGCTAATGTCAATCTGTTTAAACCAGAGAGGAAGAAAGAACGAAAAATTTATTAAGTTTATGTCATTATTTGTTTAACCCGTTTAAATGTAATAACCTATCCTGTCGTTATTAAAAATACCAGCAATAAAATACTTGAGCTTAAAAATTTGTCTATCTGGTAGAGTTAGGCTGGGATCCATCCCACCTTGGAAAACAAATATTTCTCTAGCGCAGGAAAATCAGGATGGATCATTTTTTTACCATTGAGACTATGTGGACATTCTCACTTTGGTATAGCTTTTTGACAAGCGGAGGAAAGGGAACATACCTTTTAACCTTCGAGGCCCTCTTAGTGATCATAGCAAAAATCAACTTGCCGATGTATATGAGAAAACCCGCAATAATGTCGGCGATTATGATTATTTTTGACATCCCAATTAGTGTCTGATTCTGGAATGCCCGAATCCTATTTTTTACATACCCGAGCTAATCTTTGACCTCTATACTAAAACTATACTTCTTGATGGACGCTACGAGTGAGATCCAAACTGGCGTGGTACTAGTTGATGTAAGATGTTCCATAAGAGAAGGTGATGTGCCTCCAAATTCTCTTCCCCTATTCTCCTTCCAACTCTCTATCATATGGGCTAACT
Organism: Solanum dulcamara; assembly: GCF_947179165.1. Classification (NCBI taxonomy): domain Eukaryota; kingdom Viridiplantae; phylum Streptophyta; class Magnoliopsida; order Solanales; family Solanaceae; genus Solanum; species Solanum dulcamara. The sequence goes on along the minus strand of NC_077238.1, from coordinate 69,026,904 downwards.
GCCAAATAAATTGCATTAATTTCTCTAGTGTTTAACACAATGACCCTGTGACGACCTGAGACTATCCCCTAGTTGCGAAATGGTGCTTAGATCTAAAAGTGACCCCAAGCTAACCTTATGGCCTTGCATGACTCTAAAATATCCAAAACAACAATTGAAGATAAGTAAATGAGGAAAATCAACTGGAATAGGTCTATTAAACAAAATTGAAATAGAAAATATATTTGATTTAAAGATATATTGAATCAAACTGACTGTCTAAAGGCCTCTACTAATATGAGTTTCTAGGGCAAGCCTCTAGCTTGCTCCGGACGCTAAGAGCTCACTAAATCTCTGAATCCAAGTTTCTCTGTATGAAATACAAATCAACAATGATAACCCTTACTATGATCTGCAGGGTGCAAAATTCAAAGGTCAACTGAGCTCCACAAATAATAAACAACGTAAATATAAGGTAAGTACAACACAAGTAACTATACAAGAGCTATAATAAGAAAGAAGAAGCAGTAAGAGTGAAGAAGTAGGATCCAAGGAGAAAGGATGTTGAGTCAAAGAACGTACCTGAAGAACCAGTCCCAGTAAGTCATAAATGACTTGGCGTTGCTAGCTCTAAATGCCGAAAAGATCAAAAAGGGAGGAAATGACCTGGAGGGGTCATTAAAATATATTGAATTGTTAAACACCAAAACTCAAATTTTGATTTAATAAAGGTGTAGACTATATTTTGTTTTCGAACTCCATTATTGTAGTCTCTAATCTTGAAATTTTACTAGCAATATTACAAGAAAGGTGTATACTTGTAATGAACCGTTAGGTCAGTGTCACGCCCCGAGAGGGTACCCTAGGCGTGACCGGCACTCAGAAACCATTTTTGGCTTCTGAGAGAACCACTTGGTCTCATTTCTTATTTATTCATTAGCGGAAGACTTAAGAATACTAATGTGGGCTTGTCATAATCAAAGGAAAAATAGATAATTCTTAGAAGAAGTAGTTTCTAAGGAGAACTACTCCGATTACATCATCAGACTCTGTCTATGAAGCCTCTAATACTCTTAGATGGTGCCAATGACATGTCCATGGCTACCTTAAAAGAAACATCACACTCAACAATAATAAAAGTATAAGGAGTTCCTTCGAATACAATAAGGACTCACCAAATAGCCGAAAAGAAATGATCTTCAACGATACGCCTGTTGAGGATCTCTAACACCTGTATCTGCATCATAAAACGATGCAGGTCGAATGACGTCAGTACGTGGAATGTGCGAGTATGTAAAATGGCAGGAAGGTAAGGACAGATATCAAGATACTCCTCTCAATAAAACTCAGCTCAGAACTCAACATCATCTCAACATCAATATATAATGCAAGTTTAAAATATAATAATAAAAATAATAGTAATAAGCAATGCTTACTCAGTTGGGAGTTTCTCTAACCGACAACCATCACTTATGAGCTAGCGATGATACAACGAAGCGATGTCGTTGCCACATCCATCCAATACCTTGCCAGGGTAAAGGACATCACCATCTTGGATCCACTCATCAAAGTCCTCTTTTTGGGACTTAAGAGGCATAGCCTCCATCCTACGCTGGCTACGTAGTTCTGGGGTTTGAGTCAATTAAACTCTTACCCAAATCGATGCTCAATACTACTCCCAAAATATGTGCTCATATTAAACTCATCATCTAGTCTCATTGGACTTTAATTTAAATCATCAAACTCATCTCATTTCATGTTCATCAATCATTATACTTCCAAAAACATCATTTACATCTCATCAAAACATCTTGCTCAAAATATCATTTGCTCAAGTTCATTCAAACTCAACTCTTTTGCTTTTTCAAAACTCAATAAAATACATATATAGTATTAATTCATATAACTTTCTTTTTATCAATGAAAATAATAAAAGTCATCATCTTTACTCAAAACATGTGTAAAAATATTCATGAACATCAAATCAATTAGGATTCATGCGAAAGTAGCCATGAACAATAATTTCAATAATATGAGAGATAACAATAATAATAGTATTAATGCATAAATATATCAAACTCAATAGAAGAAGAATTAATTTATTTAGAATTCAAGATTTGGATAAAACTCAACTATAACTCAATTATAATGAATTTAAATATTGGGCGCATGGACGAACTCAATCCAATGCTATGAAAGTCTTACATACCTTAAATTCGAAAGTTTACTCCGAATTGGAACACTCTTGGACCCCTAGCCTTTTTTTCTCACCGGAGCATTTTGTGTACTATCCGGAGTATAAGAATAACCGAAGTAGTATTTTTATACTACTAAAACTAAAACTATATTTGAGAAGAAGTATATAGAGAGAAGAAATGCTTAAGAAAGCTTGATGAATAAAATGAGGAAATAAGGTGGGTATTTATAGGTGGGAAAGAGGGACCTAACAATAAATAAAATAATTATAAAGAAAAATCTGAAAATTTAATGGAATATATTGATGTCATGGATGATGTTAAATGGAGGACAATTTATGTCATGAATGATGTCAAATGTATCTAGATGTTTCTATGGTAGGTAAGATGAGTTCTTTTTAACAGAATACTCTTTTTCGAAGCTGCATTTGAATAAGATAAATTCCTTATTAGGATTTGGTGTCTTCATAAGAATTGTAGATATGGAAGTCTAGTTTCATATCGTTCAAGAATCAACCAATTTGGAGCAACCTACAGTGAGATATGAAGTTTCTTCTATAAACACTCAATTCCATCACAACACTATATCTTGCAAAGATTAATTTATTTGATCTACTTATACTCCGAATCTTAAGATGTGTTCTTATGCAAGTTGTAGGTAATGATGTTGTGGTTACTCAAAAATTTGAATCACCTAATTTGGACCAACCTATGAAAAGTTATGCCCAAAATACAGAGGCTATATTTTTTCGTCGAGAATTGAAATATAGACATACAACATTTTAGGGGTTGTTACAATATCTCCCCCTTGGGATCATTCGTCCTCGAATGAGGATGAAAATAGGAGACATAAAGAATGAATATCATCAATACATCAACTCCGATACTCAAATGGTTAATGATTCAAACTCAAGAATAAACATCGACTCAAAGGTAGAAGTAAGGAATATTACCTTGAATATCGTCATCAGAAGGCACAAATAGATGAGGATAGTTAGCCTTCATATCTTCTTTAGCTTCCCATGTAGCCTCTTTAACAAATTGATTTTGTCATAGGACTTTGACAGATGCCACTTCCTTAGTTCTTAATTTGCAAACCTGACGATCAAGAATTTGAACTGGAATCTCTTCATAACCCAAACTCTCTTTCACCCCAATGCTCTCAGCTGGTACAATAAGTGAAGGATCTCCCAAACACTTCTTAAGCATAGAGATGTGAAACACGGGATGAATAGCAGCTAATTCTGGGGGTAACTCCAATTCATAGGCTACGTTACCTACCATCCTCATAATCTGATAAGGACCAATATAGCGGGGACTAAGCTTCCCTTTCTTTCCAAATCTCATCACACCCTTCATAGGTGAACCTTTCAAGTATACTCAATCGTACACTTCGAACTCTAAATCTCTTCTTCTAACATTACTGTAGGATTTCTGGCGACTTTGAGCAGTCCTCAACCTCTCTTGTATGGTTTTCACCTTCTACATAGCTTGGTGAACCAAGTCTGGTCCAATCAACTCAGCTTCACCAACTTCAAACCAACCAATTGGTGATCTACATCTCCTTCCATACAGAGCTTCGTAAGGAGCCATTTGAATACTCGAATGGAAACTATTATTATATGCAAACTCAATAAGAGGTAAATGATCATCCCAATTACCTTTGAATTCAATGACATAGGCTCTTAACATATCCTCCAAAGTCTATATCGTACGCTCTGCCTGGCCATCTGTTTGCGGATGAAAAGCAGTACTAAGGTTCACTCTTGAACCCAAGCCCTTCTGAAATGACTTCCAAAACTGAGCAGTAAATTGAGCTCCCCTATCAGAGATGATAGACAAAGGAACTCCATGCAGTCTAACAATCTCTCTAAGATACAGTTTGGCATAATCCTCTGCAGTGTTCGTAGTCTTAACCGGCAAGAAATGGGCCAATTTAGTCATCCTATCCACAATCACCCAAATAGAGTCATGTTGTTTGCGGGTTCGTGGTAAACCGGTAATAAAGTCCATATTGATCATTTCCTACTTCCATTCCGGGATCTCTATATTCTGAGCCACTCCACAAGGCCTTTGGTGCTCAACTTTAACTTGTTGGCAATTCGGGCACTTGGACACAAACTCTGCTATATCTCTCTTTATTCCACTCCACCAGTATACTTCTCTCAAGTCATAATACATCTTTGTTGAACCTGGATGGATGGAATACTTAGAATTATGGGCTTCTTTCATGATTCTCTCCCGAATACCATCAACACTTGGAACACATAATCTTTTTTGATATCTCAACACTCCATCTCCCCCTTTGGTAAAAGCCATTACCTTCTGCTTGTGAACCTCATCCTTCAGTTGAAGAAGAATGGGATCCTGATCTTGCTTTTCTTTCACCTCTGCAACTAGAGATGATTCAGCTCCATTTCGCACTATTATACCACCTTCACTAAAGTCAATAAGTTGAACTCCCAAACGCGCAAGTCTATGCACTTCCTTTGCCAACTCCTTCTTTTCCTCTTCCACATGGCTTATACTCCCCATAGATAACCTGCTAAGAGCATCAGCAACTACATTTGCTTTACCTGGGTGGTAGAAAATGCTCATGTCATAATCCTTGAGCAACTCTAGCCATCTCCTCTGCCTTAAATTCAGCTCCTTCTGGCTGAATACATACTGTAAGCTCTTATGGTCTGTGAAACATCCACATGTACACCATAAAGATAGTGACGCCAGATCTTAAGAGCAAATACCACAGCTGCCAACTCAAGGTTATGAGTTAGGTAGTTTCTCTCATGAGTTTTAAGCTGCCTAGAGGCATAGGCAATGACCTTACCTTTCTGCATCAATACACATCCCAACCTAACTCTTGAAGCATCACAATAGATTACAAAACCATCTGTTCCTTCGGGTAGGGATAGTACTAGAGCAGTAGTCAATCTAGCTTTCAACTCTTGAAAACTTTTCTCACAAGCATCAGACCATTGAAACTTAGCCTTCTTCTAAGTCAGCTTAGTCAATGGTGAGGATATGGATGAAAATCCCTCAACAAACCTCCTGTAATAACCAGCCAAACCTAAGAAACTCCTTATGTTGGTTGGACAGGTGGGTCAGGGCCAGTTCTTAACTGCCTCAATCGTTTGAGTATCAACTTAGATTCCATTCCCAGATATAATATGGCCTAGGAATGCTACAGACTCAAGCCAAAACTCACACTTTGAAAACTTAGCATATAACTCCTCCTCCTTAAGAGTTTGAAGGACAATCCTAAGGTGATTAGCATGCTCACTCTTACTTCTAGAGTAGACCAAAATATCATCGATGAAGACAATTACAAATGTATCTAGGTATGGCTTGAATACTCGGTTCATGAGGTCCATAAAAGCTGCTGGAGCATTTGTCAATCCAAAGGACATAATAAGAAACTCAAAATGACCATAGCGGGTTCGAAAAGCCGTCTTCGGGATGTCACATTCTCTCACTTTCAACTGGTGATAGCCTGATCTGAGGTCTATTTTAGAGAAGCATGTGGCACCCTGAAGTTGGTCAAATAAATCATCTATTCTGGGGAGAGGGTACTTGTTTTTAATGGTGACCTTGTTTAGTTATCGGTAATCAATGCATATTCTAAAGGACCCATCTTTCTTTCGCACGAATAGGACAGGAGCGCCCCAAGGTGAGACACTTGGCCTAATAAACCCCTTATCTAGGAGGTCTTTCAGTTGTTCTTTCAACTCAGCAGGAGCCATCCTATTAAGAGGATTGGAGATAGGTTGTGTATTAGGAAGGACATCAATACCAAAGTCTATCTCTCTATCAGGAGGGATTCCGGGTAGATTCTCAGAAAAGACTTCAAGAAACTCATTCACAATGGGAACTGACTCAAGAGATGGAGTCTGATCATTAATATTTTTAACTCGGACTATATGATATATACATCCCTTAGAGATTAATTTTCTGGCCTTAAGGTAGGAAATAAATTTACCCCTAGGCACTACAGAATTCCCCTTCCACTCTAAGATAGGCTCGTTTGGAAATTGAAACTTGACAATTTGGGTCCTACAATCAACTGAAGCATAACAAGAATAAAGCCAGTCCATGCCAATAATCACATCAAAATCAACCATGTCCAACTTAACTAAGTCAGTCATGGTATCCCTATGATAGATTGATATAGTACAATTTCTATAGACCCTCTCAGCTAAGATAGACTCACCAACAGGAGTAGACACGGTGAAAGGCTCAAGAAGACACTCAGGAAGGATCTCAAATTTACTAGCCAAGTAAGGAGTCACAAAAGATAATATAGCACCCGGATCAAGTAATGCATACACATCAAAAGAAAGGACTTGGAGCATACCAGTAACAACATCGGGTGCATTTTCTTGGTCCTGGCGACTACCCATAGCATACAGATGGTTGGTTCCCCCACCTGCACTTGAAGCTGCACCTCTATGATTACCTCTATTCTGTGGAGCTGCAGAAGAAAACTGAGCTCTACTACTTTCATCTCCCTACCTCTTTCAAGGACACTCATTCTGGAGGTGACCTATCTTTCCACATCCGTAGCAAGCATTGGTACCCACACGACACTCTCCCAAATGGAGCCTCCCACATCTAGCACATGGTGGTTTTCCTCTAGAACCTTGAACCATACTTATTTGGGACTGAGAACCTTGAGATCGAAAGTTTTGGTGACTTAGATATCTCTGATCATACCTGGTATTAGGTGTAAAAGCATTTGTTGGGGAAAGTGCATAATTGGAAGACCTTTTCTGAAAGAAAGACTTGTTACCCTTCCCTTGCTTCTGCTCATTCTCATGCCCAGCAGACTTAGCCTTCTTACTTATGTGTTCCTCTCGGTCCTTTTTCTTGTCATCCTCAACATGCTGAGCATACACCATCAATCTAGAAAAATCCATGTCAGAAATCATTAGCATTGCCTTATATTCTTTCTTTACATGTTTGCCTAGGCCAGAGACAAACTTCCTCATCTTAGACCTTGTATGAGGAATCATTTCTGGGGCATATTTGGACAATTGAATAAACTTTAAACTATACACTTTCACAGTCATACTCTCTTGCTTGAGGTTCACAAACTCCTTAATTTTTGCTTCACGTAGCTCTTGGGGAAAGAAGTTATCAAGAAATGCTCTTTCAAACTCATCCCAAAGAGCAGGCTCTGCATCTTCACCTCTACTTTCTTCCCACTGGTTATACCAGACATTTTCCACATCCTTGAGTTGATAAGACACCAACTCAACCCCTTCGATCTCTGTAGCATGCATTGCTTTTAGTATCTTCCACATCTCATCAATGAAATTTTGGGGGTCTTCATCAACGTTGGAACCCGTGAAGACCAGTGGATTCATTCTCAGAAAATCTCTGATCCTCGTGGCAGCAGACAGCTCTTGATAACTAGAGCTAGGAGTTGGTGAACTTTGGCTACTATTTCGAGTAGCCACCAACTGGGTGAGCATAGCAATCACTTCTCGAAAATCTTTCTCAGAAAGTAGAAGTGGTCTGAACAGTAGGTACTTGGGGTACCTCAGTAGACCTTGCAGGTCGGCCCCTAGTCCTCCGTGGAGGCATCACTGACTGTGGAACCTCAGTGCTGGCAGCATTCCTCTAACTAGCTGAACGTTTAGGAGGTATGTCTGAAACGTGTAAACGCACGAATTAGAAAGAAAGCTTTTATAGAGTTAAACTCTATCGCACGAACTCAGATTATGAAAGAAGTGAAATAATTCCTAATGTCCTATAGTTTCCTAATTATAAGTGTGGTGCACGACACACCCATAAACAAGACTCTACTAGACACGACTTCATAGACACCCTAGGACTCTTGAACTCTGTGCTCTGATACCAAGTTTGTCACGCCCCAAGAGGGTACCCTAGGCGTGGCCGGCACTCAGAAACCATTTTTGTCTTTTGAGAGAACTACTTGGTCTCATTTCTTATTTATTCATCAGCGGAAGACTTAAGAATACTAATGTGGGCTTGTCATAATCAAAGGAAAAATAGATAATTCTTAGAAAAAGTAGTTTCTAAGGAGAACTACTCCGATTACATCATCAGACTCTGTCTATGAAGCCTCTAATACTCTTAGATGGTGCCAATGACATGTCCATGTCTACCTCAAAAGAAACATCACACTCAACAATAATAAAAGGATAAGGAGTTCCTTCGAATACAAGAAGGACTCACCAAATAGCCGAAAAGAAATGATCTTCAATGATGCGCATGTTGAGGATCTCTAACACCTGTATCTACATCATAAAACGATGTAGGTCGAATGACGTCAGTACGTGGAATGTGCGAGTATGTAAAATGGCAGGAAGGTAAGGACAGATATCAAGATACTCCTCTCAATAAAACTCAGCTCAGAACTCAACATCATCTCAACATCAATATGTAATGCAAGTTTAAAATATAATAATAAAAATAATAGTAATAAGCAATGCTTGCTCAGTTGGGAGTTTCTCTAACCGACAACCATCACTTATGAGCTAGCGATGATACAACAAAGCGATGTCGTTGTCACATCCATCCAATACCTTATTAGGATTTGGTGTCTTCATAAGAATTGTATATATGGAAGTCTAGTTTCATATCGTTCAAGAATCAACCAATTTGGAGCAACCTACAGTGAGATATGAATTTTCTTCTATAAATACTCAATTCCGTCATAGCAGTATATCTTGCAAAGATTAATTTATTAGATCTACTTATACTCCGAATCTTAAGATGTGTTCTTCATGAAAGTTGTAGATAATGATGTTGTGGTTACTCCAAAATTTGAATCACCTAATTTGGACCAACCTATGAAAAGTTATGACCAAAATACAGAGGCTGTATTTTTTCGTCGAGAATTGAAATACCGACATACAACATTTTAGGGGTTGTTATAGTCAATTTGAGAAATAATTATATTCCTTTCATACGAGACCCTTCCCGTAAATTTTTAATGGGTTATTGGACTTTTCCATAACTATGGTTATTTAATTGAGGGATGAATTTATATAAATTATGTAGTTAATGGACTAAAGTGGTAGTTTAGTTAATATACTATACCACTTGTTCAATACATATAAAAATATATTAGTGGGATTTAGCTTTTATTTATTTATTAATTCATGATTTATTTATCCTAATTTGTAAAAGAAAATAAACAAAGAGAGACAGAAGTTACCTGGTGCGTCGAGACGAGAGCAGCATCAGACAAGAGCTTCAAAATCTTAGCCCTTGAAGGCATATTAGCTTGCTAAATCCATAGGTAAAATGATGTTCCATTATTTGGAGAAAGAATATTATAATATGGGTACTTGAACCCCACTGAATCATTCAAATTGTCACTGCCGTAGTTGTGATCTCAATGTTTAGGATAGGCACCTATATATATATTAGTATATTACTAGCATGATTAGATTATAAGTGAGGGAGGGTAAATATACAAATGGCATATTTGTATAAGTTAAGGATCAATAGTAGTTTGGTTTCAGGTTGTCGCCACTGGTTTTGTGACCAGTTGGCTTCAATTTTAATTAAATATTATTTTGTTGTTATAATATAAATTAATTTTTATATATTGAGATATGTAATTAAGTATTATGTGTATTGTATTATATGAACACCCTTATATATATGACATTGGGAAAATTGGAGCCAAACACTAGGCTTGAAATTTGGAAAAAATAGGAGAGTTGACAATTAGTTGGCATCAACATTAGGAACCCGATTATAGATTTGAATGAGTTTTTGGGTTTAGACTAGGCATATGGTAATAAGGGTGTTGCTAGTTTTGAAATCTTATGGTGATTATTTATTTGACTAGATTACGTTGATTTGGAGGTCCAACGAAAAGGGAAGGCTCAAGTCTCGGAGTAATTGCTTGATTAATTAAGGCAAATGAATTTCTAAACCTCTGTTTAAGCTTGTAGATGCTTGTATTTCCGTGTTATGTGTACTAAGGAGTAATGAGAATTGGACTGGGTTATTGACTGTTTGATTGGCCTTAAAGATGGAGATGAGGGTATAAAATGGTGATATAATGACATGTATTGGTGGAATTGATATGTTGTGATTGTGGATTTATTTTAGACATGTGAAATGACTATGTTGATGTGAGATAGGAAAAATTATTGTTGTTGTCATGTTATTATCGTGAATTATATGAACATGAATTGATTGCATTGGTTCTGACATATTGTGTTGAGACTGTATATGATATGAAACAAAAGGGGTCGGGCCACACGCTCCGTGGCAGGTAATATAAAATAAAGGGGTCAGGCCACACGCTCTGTGGCAGGTATTATAAAATAAAGGGGTCAGGCCACACGTTCCGTGGCAGTATATATATATTGAGGGGATGGGCCACATGTTCTATGGCAGGTTACATGGACAGAAATGTCTCCCATGGGTTTCAGATTGTGATTCAGCGGATGTGTACCGATAGGACAGACATGCATTATTTCACTGCATTGCATTGCACCTTTCTGATATTTGTGAATTTGTGTTTACCCTTATATTGCTATGTATATGCTGACTTGACTTGATATGATTCATTGATGAGGTTATTGATGAGTATTCGAGGACTATATTGCTATTGTTATTGTACAAGTGTAGAGTTGGGCTGGTTTTATGCAGGTTATAGTTAAGGAGGTTCAGTTGGGAGGACAGGAGTACTTGTATCTATTAAGTTTTGCTTAGTTTTAGTTATCCACTTGTTGAGTACCGTATTGTTTGGTACTCACCCCTTGCTTCTACATTTGTGTAGGTTGTGAGCCCAAACCTGCTTGATCTCCTAGTGTTTCCACTACTTCCAAGACTATCATCCGAGTGTTGAGATAGCTGTTGCATCCATCTGGCAGACACCTCTTACTCTTTTATCATGTTTTAGTCCTATTCTAGAGACAAAGAAATTGTGACTGTATTTTTTTTCATATTTTGGTAATGTATTGGTGGCTTGTACACATGACAACCAATTTTGGGGGAGCTTGAGTTTGTTTTACGTGTTTCCACTTAAGTTAAATTTAGATTTATTTTTATTTCTCCCGCATCTATTTTCCATTGGGTATTAGGCTGACTTATCTCGGTGGGTTGAGATGAGTGCCATCACACCCTTATTTGGGTCATGACAAAATGGTATCAGAGCCCCAGGTTCATAGGTCTCACGTGTATACAAGTCGAGTCTAAGTAGAGTCTTGAGGATCGGTACGGAGACATCTGTACTTATCTTCGAGAGGCTATGAGGACTTTTAGTAAATTTTTCCTTTGTTCTTTCACTTTGTATCGTGCATATTGTGTTAGTACTGAATTTTTGCGTGTCCTTTCTGACAGATGGCCAGGACCAGAACTACGGCTAGAGGTAGAGGAAGGGAGGCACTTCCCGAGGTTGATGTTGGGACTCCAACTAGGGGTAGAGATAGAGGCCAAACTAGAGGCCGTGGTCGGGGTGTGGCGACAGGCAGAGGTCATGCCCGAGGAGCGGCGCCAGCTAGAGGTCGAGCTAGAGAGGCTTCTCTTGATCCACAGATTGATGCTAGAAAGGAACGGGTCCCTCAAGAGTCTGCTACTGCACCATTGCTTCAAGCCACTTTGATGCGAGTATTGGATGCGCTCGAAAAAATAAGAGAACAGCGACGCCGACGAAAAGAAAAAAACCTGGAAAAAAACTACGGAGGGAGAAAGAAAGGAAAGGGGAAAAGAAAAATAAAGGAGAAGAGAAAAATAGAGATTTTTATTCCAAAGCATCAAGGTAATTATTCTCATCCTTTCCATTAAATTTTTATGCGATTATGAAAATATTTTTAGGGTATATTGGTGGAGAAATAATGCTAAAATAAGAAAATATGACCCTAGAGTTCTTCACATAAAATCTTAATTTGGGGGTCGAACAACGATCCATTTTAGCTGAAATTTGACATGTGTGTTTATTTTATCATTAGCGAACATAATCAAAAAGAAAATTTCAGATTTGACTTCAATGACATAGAATGAGTTAGTTTTCGAAATTTGATATATTGAGATAGATAATTAAACATTAGGTATATTATATTTTATGAATTCTATTAAATTTATGATATTGGGGATATTAGAACCTAACCCTAGGCTTAAAATTTGGAAATATGAGAGTTGACATGTTATTTGACATCAATATTAGGAACTTGATTATAGATTTGGGTAGGTTTTGGATCTAGGCTAGACATATAATAATATGGGTGTTGTTAGTTTCGAAATCTTATTGTGGTTATTTATTTGATTAGATTATACTTATTTGGAGGACCAACAAAAAGGGAAGGGTCAAGTACCGGAGTAATTGCTTGATTAATTAAGGCAAGTAAATTTCTAAACCTCAGTTTAAGCTTGTAAATGCTTGTATTTCCGTGTTATGTGTACTAAGGAGTAATGAGAATTGGACTGGGTTATTGACTGTTTGATTGGCCTTAAAGATGGAGATGAAGGTATAAAATGGTGATATAATGACATGTATTGGTGGAATTGATATGTTGTGATTGTGGATTTATTTTAGACATGTGAAATGACTATGTTGATGTGAGATAGGAAAAATTATTATTGTTGTCATGTTATTATCGTGAATTATATGAACATGAATTGATTGCATTAGTTCTGACATATTGTGTTGAGATTGAAAATGATATAAAATAAAAGGGGTCGGGCTACACACTCCGTGGCAGGTATTATGAAATAAAGAGGTCGGGCCACACGCTCCATGGCAGGTATTATGAAATAAAGGGGTCGGGCCACACACTCCGTGGTAGGACATATATATATTGAGGGTACGGGCCACACGCTCCGTGGTAGGTTACATGGACAGAAATATCCCCCATGGGTTCCGGACTGTAATTCAGCGGATGTATACCGATAGGACAGACATGCATCATCTCATTTCATTTCATCGCATTTTGTTGATATTTGTGAATTCGTGTTTACCCCTTTATTGCTCTATATATGCTAAACTTGACTTGATATGATTCATTGATGAGACTACTGATGAGTATTCGTGGACTGTATTACTATTATTATTGTACAAATGGAGAGTTGGGCTGATTTTATGCAGGTTGTAGATAAGGAGGTTCGGTTGGGAAGATAGGAGTATTTGTATCTACTAAGTTTTGCTTAGTTTTAGTTATCCACTTGTTGAGTACCGTGTTGTTTGGTACTCACCCCTTACTTCTACACTTGTGTAGGTTGTGGGCCCAGACCTGCTTGATCTCCTAGTGTTTCCACTACTTCCGAGGCTATCATCCGAGTGTTGAGATAGCTGTTGCATCCATCTAGCAGACACCTCTTACTCTTTTATCATGTTTTAGTCCTATTCAAGAGACAAAGAAATTGTGACTGTATTTTATTTCATATTTTGGTAATGTATTGGTGGCTTGTACACATGACAACCAATTTTGGGGGAGCTTGAGTTTGTTTTACGTGTTTCCGCTTAAGTTAAATTTAGATTTATTTTGTTTTCTCCCGCATCTATTTTCTATTGGGTATTAGGCTGACTTATCTCGGTGGGTTGAGATGAGTGTCATCACACCCATATTTGGATCGTGACAATACTCCTAAAATTAAAAAAATAAAATGTTGACCTTCTCCTTGTAACCCTAGAGAGATTTTGAAAGAAATAGTTCCTTATAGAAGCTAAAGAAATGTTATATTTAATGAAAATAGATTAATAAATAAACTAAAAATAAACAGAAAATGCATTTTCTTCTATTGCTCCTAATTATCAACATTATTTTTTCAGATTAGACTACTTAAGGATATTAATTACTGCTTGTTAGTATGTATATATTATCATGTATAAAAATGATGATAATCAACTAAGTTTCTTGGAAAAAAGTTTTTTGTTTACTTTATCAATAATTCCATCAAGGTGGTGTAGAAAGTATAAAAAATTGGAGAAAAAAATTATTTGATCAGATCAATTAATTTTGTGGCAATTACATTTTTATTAGTCTTAAGTCAAAACTCCTAAAATATTAATATATTTTACACGTAAGAAATCTAAAAATAAAACATAAGAAAATTTTGAAAATTCATTTATTCTGTTGAAATCGTAAAAGAGTTATGTCAATAATTTCCTCTCTTTAAAGTTACATTGAGGTACAAATTGAAAGACTCATCTTTTAAGGCCATGCAAAAGTTTGATGTAATGAAATTTTTGTGATGCCCTTAGATGTTTTGGGCCATCACTATGTACATTATAATATATCAACAATTTTATCAGCATCACCGACATGCTTCGATAACCTTAGGGTATTTGTAAATCTATGTTCTAATATTAAATTTTAAGTAGTATTAGTTTCGTAGTTCAAATTTTAATTATTAATAAATTATCATCTCCCCCACCTTAATTTTTGGTTTCTTAATCTGAATATTTGTGTCTTCCAATGTAGAAGTAAACATAAAATTCTATTTCTAATGCAAGGGATAAATTGATTTTGTCCAATAAACTTCAAACATGAGACGAATTTCTCGACTTCATAAAGGGAGAAAAAATTTAGATAAATAAAAAGAAAAGTATAAACATGATGATAAATTAATAATTTTTAGTTTTTGGAGTGCAAACATCACTTCTATACAAGTACGTTGAAACAGAACATACAAAAGACAAAAAGTAATAAATATTGCATTATTACCATATTTTAAAAAGATATGTTAATATTATATAAGTCTTCTTGATAATATTTTTTGTTTCTTTGATTCAATTTTAATTTTAGATGCATTACTAGTTTACACTAGAAAGTTTTAAAATAAAAATTTACCCAATATGTAAATTGGTTTGTTAGATTTTGAAGTGTGATAGATCATTTTTGAAAATCATACTAACAACAACAATATTTCAATAACAATAGTAGTAAGAGCAAAAATAAATATTTCAGTATGTAGTAAACATTAAAATAATTGTCCATAGATTTAGTAAGTGAATGAAACAACAAAGTTTGAAACAAATAATAAAACACGACAGAAGGACACTCAAATGAGGACAAAGGAAAAGTGATACATATTGTTCTATGACACAATCTAGAAATTAAAAATATTAAAAGACATAAATAATTCGATGGACAACATGAACATAGAAAACAATACTAATTGACAAGACACACATTGGTCCTTAGAAGTTATGGTGTGATTTGGATCTTGTACATTAACATTTTTTTAAAAATGTGTCATCCAGTAAAGTCATGACGTCATCATTCCAATTCAGTAACCCAGATAATGTAGGACAAGGTGATAAGGCATCGGAGTTATTCGGATTGTTATTCATTGACATTGATACATCAATTGAAGGGATATCCTCTGTAGGGTTATTCATTGACATTGCTACACCAATTGGAGGAATATCTGTTGAAGGTTCCATTTGTTGTGTCGTCGGAGGAAACACTGAAGAATACATTGGAGGGGCCATCATTGGAGAATCCACTATTCTTCACGGCGTTAGATGAGCCATTCCAGAATTTTCTCTAATAGCCATTTATTGAGGCATTCGAGATAATAACATTGGACCCACCGGAGGAAACATTTTTGCAAACAATAGAGGAGAAAGATCCCTTGGCCCTCCAGAGTTGGTCATACCAGTTACCATTGATTCAACAATGGGTTGAGAGGCATTCGATGTAGAACCCTCTCCATCAACATTTTTCCTCATTAATTCCCGAACCTCTTTGAGATTTTTCTTGATCACGCGACTCAGGTCATTCTGATCGTAAGGGTGCATGTCAACAGAAACCTTTTTTCCACTTAACACCTCATACATCTCATTTGTCATTTTCTTGATTCTATTTTCCTTTCTAATTTTGTGTAGTTGTTCCTCTAACTTTTTGATCCTTTGCTCGGTGAACTCTTCTATTGTCACCATATTTTTGGATTTCTCCAACGTCGGCAACTCCTTAAACTTTATAAAAATGGTGCGTGCAGCGTCATTATTTGGAAATATGTATGGTTCATTTCTATAAGGACCATAGACGACAGCAGCCACTTCAACATCACAAAGTGTTTTGAGCTCTTCACACTTTTTGAAGAGACCTTTTTGTCTCTTCTGGTATGAGACTTTTCTTTTACTCTCATCTTCAATGAAAGTGAAGTTAACTTTGTTTCTTGGCATGATTAAAGGGCAGGAGAAATGTGTTTATTTGGATATGTGGTACCTAATAGCTTTGTTGTTGTAGTAGTTGTTGTGCTCTTTCTTGCCTAGGATTAACTCCTATTTATATAAAAATATTTGTATTCTCTAAATTTTTGAATAGTTTGAATTTGACATATTTTTCTTGATAGGAAGAACTATTTTGGAAAAACACTAACTGAGGGGATCTTAGACATACATTTTGATAAAATCAACTTGAAATATATGTATTTTATGGTTCCAGTCTTATGTTGACCAACTTATTAGGAAACATATTAATGATGTTTGATCTATGTAGTCTCCACAAAATATGGTCATAATTTACTCATTTCCTTCATCAAGTTTTTTTTTTTGAAATGTATATTTTAATTGAAGGATGAACAAAAGTAAATATTGAAACAAGGTCATTTTAAATATTGTTAGGAATTTTGAAATATCAATTTTGAGAATATCTGAATATGAGCAAAAATAATCAATTTTTTAAAAACACAAATACTTTTTAAGTATCAAACGGCGATTTATGAATGATTAGGAAACAGCCGTCCTACATTGGTAGGAGTCAGGTCTGCGTACACTCTACCCTCCCCAGACCCACGATGTGGGATTTCACTGGGTTGTTGTTGTTGTTGTTGTAGATGTTACAATGTCTGTAGAAGCACATTATTATTTTTATTAATTTTGGATAAACCATATTTAGTAAAATATTTATGTTGCTTTCAAATATATTTGAAACTCAATCTTGCTTAAATATTTTTGTTAATGTCTGATACTCACCAACCTGTCACTCGATTCACATTATAATATTTCTAAATGAGTTTTGAGACAAATAAATCTGAAATATTTTCACACATAAAAATGATATGTTTACAATAGTGTGAAATTTAAAAGAAAATTTTTGTTCATTTCAAGAAATATACTCAAGATGAAGGGCGATTAGTTTCAAATGTCTTACAATTTGTTTTTCAAATGAAGATGTAAATTTATTACTCACATGAATTTTTTTCTTTTTATGGTAAATAAGAAAACTTTTAATAATATTAGGATTGATATATAAGTTTCTTTGATCCTTTCTAGCTAACGTCAATCTGTTTAAACCAGAGAGGAAGAAAGAACGAAAAATTTATTAAGTTTATGTCATTATTTGTTTAACCCGTTTAAATGTAATGACCTATCCTGTCGTTATTAAAAATACCATCAATAAAATGTGTCATTCCCCGAGAGGGTACCCTAGGCGTGGCCGACACTCAGAAACCATCTCTGGCTTCTTAGAGAACCACTTGGTCTCATACTCATTTTTTAATCAGCGGAAGATTTAAGAATACTAATGTGGGCTTATCATCATCAACATCAAAGGAAAAATAGATAATTCTTAGAAGAAGTAGTTTCTAAGGAGAACTACTTTGATGACATCATCAAACTCTGTCTATGAAGGCTCTAATATTCTTAGATGGTGCCAATGACATGTCCATGGCTACCTTAAAAGAAACATAATACTCAAAAATAATAAAAGGATAGAGAGTTCCTCCGAATACAAGAAGAACTCACCAAATAGCTGAAAAATAATGATCTTCAACGATGCGCCTGTTGAGGATCTCTAACACCTGGATCTGCATCATAAACGTCAGTACGTGGAATGTACGAGTATGTAAAATGGAAGGAAGGTAAGGACATATATCAAGAAATTTCTCTCAGGAAAACTCAGCTCAGAACTCAACATCATTTCAACATTTATATGTAATGCAAATTTAAAATAATAATAAGAAATGCTTACTCAGTTGGAAGTTTCTCTAACCGACAACCATCACTTATGAGGTAACGATGATACAATGAAGTGATGTCATTGCCACATCCATCCAATACCTTGCCAGGGTAAAGGGAATCACCATTTTGGATCCACAAATCAAAGTCCTCTTTTTGGGACTTAAGAGGCATAGCCTCCATCTTACGCTGGCTACGTAGTTTTGGGGTTTGAGTCAATTAAACTCTTATCCAACTCGGTGCTCAATACTACTCCCAAAATATGTGCTCACATTAATCTCATCATCTAGTCTCATTGGACTTTAAGTTAAATCATCAAACTCGTCTCATTACCTCTTTATCAATCATTATACTTCAAAAACATCATTTACATCTTATCAAAACATCTTGCTCAAAATATCATTTACTCAAATTCATTTAAACTCAACTCTTTTGCTCTTTCAAAACTTATTAAAATACATATATAGTATTAATTAATATCACTCTTTTCATCAATGAAAATATTAAAAAGCCAACATCTTTACTCAAAACATGTGTAAAAATATTCATGAACATCAAATCAATTAGGAATCATGGGAAAGTAGCCATGATCAATAATTCCAATAATATGAGAGATAACAATAATAATAATATTAATGCATAAGTATATCTAACTTAATAGAAGAAGAATTAATTCATTTAGAATTCAAGATTTGGATAAAAATCAACTATAACTCAATTATAATGAATTTAAATATTGGGCGCATGGAAGAACTCAATCCGATGCTATGAAAGCCTTACATACCTTAAATCCGAAGCTTTACTCTAAATTGGAACACTATTGGACTCCTAGCCTTTTCTTCTCGCCGGAGCATTTTGTGTACTACCCAAAGTATAAGAATCACCAGAGTAGTACTTTTATACTACTTAAACTAAAACTATATTTGAGAATGAGTAAAAATGTATATAGAGAAAAGAGTTGCTTAAGAAAGCTTGATGAATAAAACGAGAAAATAAGGTGGTATTTATAGGTGTGGAGAAGGGACTAAACAATAAATAAAATTAATTACAAAGGATGATCTTGAAAATTTAATGGAGGATTTTGATGTCATGGATGATGTCAAATGGTTCTAAATCTTTCTATGGTAGGTGAGATGCGATCTCTTTTAACGGAATATCCATTTTCGAACCTACGTTTGAACAAGATAAATTCCTTATTAGGATTTGGTGTTTTCATAAGAATTGTAGATATAGAATTCTAGTTTCAGTTAATTCAAGAATCATCCAATTTGGAGCATGCTACATCGAGATATGAATTTTATTCTATAAATACTCCATTCCTTCACATCACTATGTCTTGCAAAGATTAATTTATTTGATCTACTTAAATTCCGAATGTTAAGATATGTTCTTCATAAAATTTGTAGGTAATGATGTTGTGGTTATTCACAAATTTCAATCACCTAATTTGCACTAATTTATGAAAAGTTATGCCCAAAATACAGAGATATTATCATTTTCATCGATAATTAAAATACCGACATACAACATTTTAAGGGGTGTTACAAAATGGTTGAGCTTAAAAATTTGTCTATCTGGTAGAGTTAGGATGGGATCCACCCCACCTTGGAAAAAAAATATTTCTCTTGCGTAGGAAAATCGGAAAGGATCATTTTTTTTACCAGTGAGACTATGTGTACATTCTCATTTTTGTATAGCCTTTTGACAAGTGGAGGAAAGGGAATATACCTTTTAACCTGCGAGGCCCCCTTAGTGATCATAGCAAAAATCAACTTACGGATGTATATGAGAAAACCCGCAATGATGCCGGCGATTATGATCATTTTGACATCCCAATTAGTGTCTGATTTAGGAATGCCCGAATCCTATTTTTTACATACCCGAGCTAATCTTTGACCTCTATACTAAAACTATACTTCTTGATGGGCGCTCCGAGTGAGATCCAGACTAGCGTGGTACTAGTTGATGTAAGATGTTCCATAAGAGAAGGTGATATGCCTCCAAATTCTCTTCCCCTATTCTGCTTCCAACTCTCTATCATATGGGCTAATTGCCAAATAAATTACATTAATTTCTCTAGTGTTTAACACAATGACCCTGTGACGACCTGAGACTATCCCCTAGTTGCGAAATGGTGCTTAGATCTAAAAGTGACCCCAAGCTAACCTTATGGTCTTTCATGACTCTAACATATCCAAAACAACAATTGAAAATAAGTAAATGAGGAAAATCAACTGGAATAGGTCTATTAAACAAAATTGAAATAGAAAACATATTTGATTTAAAGATATGTTGAATCAAACTAACTGTCTAAAGGCCTCTACTAATATGAGTTTCTAGGACAAGCCTCTAGCTAGCTCCGGATGGTAAGAGCTCACTAAATCTCCCAATCCAAGTTTCTCTGTATGAAATACAAATCAACAATGGTAAGCCTTACTATGATCTGCAGGGTGCAAAAGTCATAGGTCAACTGAGCTCCACAAATAATAAACAACGTAAATATAAGGTAAGTACAACACAAGTAACTACACAAGAGCTATAATAAGAAAGAAGAAGAAGTAAGAGTGAAGAAGTAGGATCCAAGGAGAAAGGATGTTGAGTCAAAGAACTAACCTAAAGACCCAGTCCCAGTAAGTCATAAATGACTTGGCGTTGCTAGCTCTAAACGCCGAAAAGATCAAAAAATGGAGGAAATGACCTGGAGGGGTCATTAAAATATATTGAATTGTTAAACACCGAAAGTCAAATTTTGATTTAATAAAGGTGTAGACTATATTTTGTTTTAGAACTCCCTTATTGTAGTCTCTAATCTTGAAATTTGACTAGCAATATTACAAGAAAGGTGTATACTCCTAAAATTAAAAAAATAAAATGTTGACCTTCTCCTTGCAACCCTAGAGAGATTTTGAAAGAAATAGCTCCTTATAGAAGCTAAAGAAATGTTATATTTAACGATGATAGATTAATAAATAAACTAAAAATAAAACAGAAAATGCATTTTCTTCTATTGATCATAATTATCAACATTATTTTTTCAGATTAGACTACTTAAGGATATTAATTTCTGCTTGTTAGTATGTATATATTATCATGTATAAAAATGATGATAATCAACTAAGTTTCTTGGAAAAAAGTTTTTTGTTTTCTTTATCAATAATTACATCAAGGTGGTGTAGAAAGTATAAAAAATTGGAGAAAAGAATTTATTTGATCAGGTCAATTAATTTTGTGGCAATTACATTTTTATTAGTCTTAAGTCAAAATTCCTAAAATATTAATATATTTTACACTTAAGAAATCTAAAAATAAAACATAAGAAAATTCTAAAAATTCATTTATTCTGTTGAAATCGTAAAAGAGTTATGTCAACAATTTCCTCTCTTTAAAGTTACATTGAGGTACAAATTGAAAGACTCATCTTTTAAGGCCATGCAAAAGTTTGATGCAATGAAATTTTTGTGATGCCCTTAGAGGTTTTGGCCATCACTATGTACATTATAATATATCAACAATTTTATCAGCATCACCGACATACTTCGATAACCTTAGGGTATTTGTAAATCTATGTTCTAATATTAAATTTTAAGTATTATTAGTTTTGTAGTTCAAATTTTACTTATTTATAAATTATCATCTCCCCCACCTTAATTTTTGGTTTCTTAATCTGAATATTTGTGTCTTCCAATGTAGAAGTAAGCATAAAATTCTATTTCTAATGCAATGGATAAATTGATTTTGTCCAATAAACTTCAAACATGGGACGAATTTCTCGACTTCATCAAGGGAGAAAAAATTTAGATAAATAAAAAGAAAAGTATAAACAGATAAATTATTAATTTTTAGTTTTAGGAGTGCAAACATCACTTCTATACAAGTACGTTGAAACAGAACATACAAAAGCCAAAAAGTAATAAATATTGCATTATTACCATATTTTAAAAAGATATGTTAATATTAAATAAGTCTTCTTGATAATATTTTTTGATTCTTTGATTCAATTTTAATTTTAGATGCATTACTAGTTTACACTAGAAAGTTTAAAAATAAAAATTTCAGTATGAAGTAAACATTAAAACAATTGTCCATAGATTTAGTAAGTGAATGAAACAACAAAGTTTGAAACAGATAATAAAACACGACAGAAGGACACTCAAATGAGGACAAAGGAAAAGTGATACATATTGTTCTATGACACAATATAGAAATTAAAAATATTAAAAGACGTAAACAATTCGATGGATAACATGGACATAGAAAACAATAGTAATTGACAAGACACACATTGGTCCTTAGAAGTTATGGTGTGATTTGGATCTTGTACATTAACATTTTTTAAAAAATGGGTCATCCAGTAAAGTCATGACGTCATCATTCCAATTTAGTAACCCAGATAATGTAGGACTAGGTGACAAGGCATCGGAGTTATTCAGATTGTTATTCATTGACGTTGATACATCAATTGAAGGGATATCCTCTATAGGGTTATTCATTGACATTGTTACACCAATTGGAGGGATATCTGTTGAAGGTTCCATTTGTTGTGTCATCGGAGGAAACACTGAAGAATACATTGGAGAAGCCATCATTGGTGAAGGCATCGGAGAATCCACTATTCTTGATGGCGTTAGGTGAGCCATTCCATAATTTTCTGTAATAGCCATTTGTTGAGGCATTCGAGATAATAATATTGGACCCACCGGAGGAAACATTTGTGCAAACAATAGAGGAGAAGGATCCCTTGGCCCTCCAGAGTTGGTCATACCAGTTACCATTGATTCAACAATGGGTTGAGAGGCATTCGATGTAGAACCCTCTCCATCAACATTTTTCCTCATTAATTCCCGAACCTCTTTGAGGTTTTGCTTGATCACGCGACTCAGGTCATTCTGATCGTAAGGGTGCATGTCAGCAGAAACCTTTTTTCCACTTAACACCTCATACATCTCATTTGTCATTTTCTTGACTCTATTTTCCTTTCTAATTTTGTGTAGTTGTTCCTCTAACTTTTTGATCCTTTGCTCGGTGAACTCTTCTATTGTCACCATATTTTTGGATTTCTCCAACGTCGGCAACTCCTTAAACTTTATAAAAGTGGTGCGTGCAGCGTCATTATTTGGAAATATGTATGGTTCATTTCTATAAGGACCATAGACGACAGCAGCCACTTCAACATCACAAAGTGTTTTGAGCTCTTCACACTTTTTGAAGAGACCTTTTTGTCTCTTCTGGTATGAGACTTTTCTTTTACTCTCATCTTCAATGAAAGTGAAGTTACCTTTGTTTCTTGGCATGATTAAAGGGCAGGATAAATGTGTTTGTTTGGATATGTGGTACCTAATAGCTTTGTTGTTGTAGTAGTTGTTGTGCTCTTTCTTGCCTAGGATTAACTCCTATTTATATAAAAATATTTGTATTCTCTAAATTTTTGAATAGTTTGAATTTGACATATTTTTCTTGATAGGAAGAACTATTTTGGAAAAACACTAACTGAGGGGATCTTAGACATACATCTAGATAAAATCAACTTGAAATATATGTATTTTATGGTTCCAGTCTTATGTTGACCAACTTATTAGGAAAAATATTAATGATGTTTGATCTATGTAGTCTCCACAAAATATGGTCATAATTTACTCATTTTCTTCATCAAGTTTTTTTTTTGAAAAGTATATTTTAATTGAAGGATGAACAAAAGTAAATATTGAAACAAGGTCATTTTAAATATTGGCTAGGAATTTTGAAATATCAATTTTGAGAATATCTGAATATGAGCAAAAATAATCAATTTTTTAAAAACACAAATACTTTTTAAGTATCAAACGGCGATTTATGAATGATTGTAGATGTTATAATGTCTGTAGAAGCACATTATTATTTTTATTAATTTTTGATAAACCATATTTAGTAAAATATTTATGTTGCTTTCAAATATATTTGAAACTCAATCTTGCTTAAATATTTTTGTTAATGTCTGATACTCACCTTCCTGTCACTCGATTCACATTATAATATTTCTAAATTAGTTTTGAGATAAATAAATCTGAAATATTTTCACACATAAAATGATGTGTTTACAATAGTGTGAAATTTAAAAGAAAATTTTTGTTCATTTTAAGAAAAATACTCAAGATGAAGGGCGATTAGTTTCAAATGTCTTACAATTTTTTTTTCAAATGAAGATGTAAATTTATTACTCACATGAATTTTTTTCCTTTTATGGTAAATAAGAAAACTTTTAATAATATTAAGATTGATATATAAGTTTCTTTGATCCTTTCTAGCTAATGTCAATCTGTTTAAACCAGAGAGGAAGAAAGAACGAGAAATTTATTAAGTTATGTCATTATTTGTTTAACCCGTTTAAATGTAATGACCTATCCTGTCGTTATTAAAAATATCAGCAATAAAATGCTTGAGCTTAAAAATTTGTCTATCTGGTAGAGTTAGGCTGGGATCCGCCCCACCTTGGGAAAAAAATATTTCTCTTGCTTAGGAAAATCGGGAAGGATCATTTTTTTTACCAGTGAGACTATGTGGACATTCTCATTTTGGTATAGCTTTTTGACAAGCAGAGGAAAGGGAATATACCTTTTAACCTGCGAGACCCTCTTAGTGATCATAGCAAAAATCAACTTGCCGATGTATATGAGAAAACCCGCAATGATGCCGGCGATTATGATCATTTTTGACATCCACGTGATACAGTCACTCATTCATTTAAGCATATTCTCTTAGCAGAAACTCAATTAAAGAAATCCTTCTCATAACATAAGGGGCCGAAGGCCAAACATTTACAATCAAAGAAGATAATCAAAATAGGACTCCTCAAAATGACCGCTCGACCTCCCACACTCCAGTCTATGAAGCCTCTATTCAAGTCTAAAAGGTGCCAATGACAAGCCCATGGCTACCGATAATCTAAATAAGGAAAAGACAATCAAAAACTGTACAAGAAGGCCCAATATCCTCCGGGAACTAGGAGGACTCACCGACTGGCTGGGAGTGTACGTGGATCTTCAACGGAGCGCCGGTTGATGATCTCTAGTACCTGTCTCTGCATCATGAAATGATGCAGGCCAAATGGCATCAGTACATGGAATGTACGAGTATGTAAAATGGTCGAATACAACGAACATCAATGAAGAATCAATCAACTCGGGAACTCGACTCAAAAGGGATGACAACTCAATAAAATGTCCTAAGTCTAAACAAGGATATGATTTAGACTGGACCAATCATATACAATTCAACTCAATCTAACTTAGAGTGCTATCAAAACTTATTTGGGAGTTACTCTTAACCGACAACCCATACTTATGAGACAGTGAAGGTACAACGAAACGACGTCGTTGCCACGCCCGTTCACACCTTGCCAGGGCATGAACGACGAACACTCATGGATCCAATCCAACCAGGTCCTATAATGTCAAGACAAAAGCTCTCGGGGAAGCATCTGACTTTAACGGTTCAATCCCCCCTACGTTTGGCAACACAGGTATTGGGTTCGAGTATGGACTATACTCTTGCCCAATTCGGTGCTCGATACTCCTCCCGAGACTCAATGCTCATAAAACTCCATCGATTCAACTCAATCAACTCATATCAACAAGTCTCATTACAACCTTGCCAACTCATCAACTCTATCACAATCAAACCTCAATCTCAATGCTCAATCTCAATCATATCTTCAAGTAAGTTTTAAATGCACATATATATACCTCATCTAGATATAAAATCAATCATTACCTCCATCCATTTGAGAAAAATCTTTGTGACTCATCACATCTTCAAGACTTCAAATTGACATTCTTATAATAGGCAATATTTTTAAGGGATAACATCCTTTATCAACTCTACGTAATTAAAAAGACCAACAAGACGTATTTAACAACTCGTTTCTTCATCATCTCATACTCACATAAGGGCTCATTTTAGGAACCTCTTAGCTCAACAACATTGGCACATAAATAATTAAATAAAATGGAAACAAACTCATTCGAACATGTACCATACCAAGAAACTCCATTTTCATGAATATCTAACCTCAAAACAAGAATAGGGCACATGGGTGGACTCAACCCATGTTTTGGATAGCCTTACATACCTTAGTAAAGATTTGAATAAAACCTTGTGGTTGGGTCTTCAATGGAGGACTCTAATCTTGAAGCTCCTTGGACTCCTTTTTGGTTAGAAGTGGAGAAAAAAGAGAAGAGAGAGAAGCTAGGGCTTTTAGAGAGAAGGAGGGCTGGAAATTTTGGTCCCAAAATGACCAAGGGCAATATATATATAACTTGGGTAAGTTCCCAAATTACCCCTCCTCAAAGTTCTGAAAATAGGCTAAAACGCCCTTGGCGTGATAGTGGCGCGTCGCGCCCTTACAGCGCCAAGGCCAATTACGCCTAAAACCTACACAACTTTTAGTGGCGCGTCGCGCCAGGGACCAAACTACCGAGGCATGTTTCTGGCGCGATAGTGGCGCGTCGCACCCTTACAGCGCCAAGCCTATTGTTCTAAATTCTGGGAATTTGGCCTGAAAAACCCTGCACAACTTTTAGTGGCGCGTCGCGCCAGGGACCAAACTACTGAGGCATGTTTCTGGCGCGATAGTGGTGCGTCGCGCCCTTATAGAGCCAAGGCCATTTCCCCAGCAGTTGTAACCCAGGCCAAAATGAAACCCCTGTCGTGCTAATTCGTCTTCAGATCGTCATATCTTTTGACCCCGAACTCCAAAATTTACGTTCTTGGTGGCGTTGGAAAGAAGACTCGACGACCTTTAATTTGATAGGTCATGGGCCACCCGGATTGATGTCTTTTAAAAGATAGAGTCGTTAAAAGTCGACCCTTACATGAACTCGTCCTAAACTTAGCCACGACGGATATTTTGGACTTAGCTCGGTCCTAGGGGTCCTCAATGACCCCACATCACCTCCAGCGCTCTTAAATTCCTCAGGGACTCATCTTGACTCAAGCACATACTTCGAAATAAATACGATACAAAGAAGGCCCGAATTTTAGGAAAACTTTTGAGGGGTGTTACATTATCTCCCCCTTGGGATCATTCGTCCTCGAATGACGAGCAACCAAGAATGGACTCGGGGTACAAATCACAATCAAAACTCAGTCTTTCAATCAATCAAATTCTCAATCAAATATCAATCAAAACTCAAAAAGGTACAAATGAATTCGAGTCAAGGAAATGGTCATTACCTTCAATATTCTCCTCGGTAGGCACGAATAGATGTGGATATTTAGATTTCATGGCCTCCTCCGCTTCCCATGTGGCTTTCTCAAAAAGTTGGTTCCTCCACAGAACTTTGACTGAGGCGACTTCCTTGTTTCTCAATTTGCGAACCTGGCGATCAAGAATT
Organism: Solanum dulcamara; assembly: GCF_947179165.1. Taxonomy (NCBI): domain Eukaryota; kingdom Viridiplantae; phylum Streptophyta; class Magnoliopsida; order Solanales; family Solanaceae; genus Solanum; species Solanum dulcamara. Next base: position 68,999,470 of record NC_077238.1, on the reverse strand, counting down.
TGGACTGGGACCTCTTCATAAGATAAGCTATCCTTGATTCCAACGCTGTCAATGGGGACTACCAATGAGGGGTCGCCCAAGCACTTTTTCAACATCAAAACGTGTAATACCGGATGAATAGAAGCTAGCTTTGAGGGTAAGTCCAACTCATAAGCAACACTCCCGATCCATCTCAAAATTTGGTACGGACCAATATATCGAGGACTAAGTTTCCCCTTCTTTCCAAACCTCATGACGCCCTTCATGGGTGACACTTTCAAATACACCCAATCATCCACCTCAAACTCTAAGTCTCTTCTCCTCACATCAGTGTAATATTTTTGGCGACTTTGGGTTGTCCTTAGCCTCTCTCGGATAACTCGTACCTTCTCTATGGCTTGATGAACGAAATCAGGCCCAATCAACTCGGCTTCCCCAACTTCAAACCACCCAATGGGCGATCTACACCTCCTCCCATACAAGGCTTCATAAGGAGCCATTTGAATGCTTGCATGATAGCTATTGTTATATGCAAATTCTATGAGAGGCAAGTGATCATCCCAATTTCCCTTGAAGTCAAGAACACACGCCCTCAACATATCCTCCAATGTCTGAATTGTGCACTCTACTTGGACATCTGTCTGGGGATGGAATGTTGTACTCAAGTTCACCCTCGAACCTAATCCCTTCTGAAAGGATCTCCAAAATTGGGAAGTGAATTGAGCTCCTCTGTCTGAGATAATAGACAAAGGGACCCCATGCAATCTGACGATCTCCTGTATATATAACTTTGCATACTCTTCTGTGGTGTCAGTAGTCTTAACCGCTAAGAAGTGAGTTGATTTCGTCATTCTATCCACAATCACCCAAATGGAATCATATTACTTTCGGGACTTCGACAAGCCTGTAAGAAAGTCCATGTTGATCATCTCCCACTTCAATTCTGGAATTTCTATGTTTTGGGATAGACCACATGGTCTTTGATGCTCAACCTTCACTTGTTGACAATTCGGGCATTTGGAAATGAATTCCCCAATATCCCTCTTTATCCCGCTCCACCAATAGATCTCCCTCAAGTCATGGTACATTTTTGTGGACCCCGGATAAATAGAGTATCTAGAACTATGCGTTTCGGCCATAATCCTCTCTTGAACATCATCAACATCTGGCACATATAATCTATTTTGGTACCGCAATACACCATCTCCCCCTTGGGTAAAGACCATTACCTCTTGTTTGTGAACGACTCCCTTTAATTGGAGAAGGACGGGATCTTGGTCTTGCTTCTCCTTCACCTCTGCCACAAGTGAGGATGTATACCCATCCTGAACTGTAACTCTGCCTTCATTGTTCTCTTCCAGATGAACTCCCAATCGGGCTAATCTGTGTACCTCCTTCTCCAATTCTCTCCTTCCTTCCTCCATGTGGCTAGTGCCACCCATAGACAACCTGCTAAGAGCATCAGCAACAACATTAGCTTTACCTGGATGGTAGAGGATGCTCATATCATAGTCCTTGAGTAGCTCAAGTCATCTCCTTTGCCTCAGGTTGAGTTCCTTCTGGCTAAAGACGTATTGCAAGCTCTTGTGATCGGTGAATACATCGATATGCACTCCATACAGGTAGTGGCGCCAGATTTTAAGTGCAAACACCACAGCTGCCAGCTCAAGGTCATGAGTTGGGTAATTCCTCTCATGAAGCTTAAGCTGTCTTGAAGCATAGGCTATCACCTTACCCCTATGCATCAACACACAACTCAAACCAATTCTGGATGCATCACAATAGATCACAAAACCCTTTGTTCCATCGGGCAAGGTTAGAACAAGAGCAGTGGTTAGCTTGGTTTTCAATTTCTGGAAACTCTCCTCACAAGCATCTGACCATTGGAACTTAGCCTTCTTTTGAGTTAGCTTAGTCAATGGTGATGATATGGATGAGAATCCCTCTACAAACCTTCGATAATAGCCAGCTAAACCCAAAAAGCTCTTTATCTCTGTCGGGGATGTGGGTCTGGGCCAATTCTTCACAGCCTCAATCTTTTGGGCGTCAACCTGAATACCATCTCCAGATACAATGTGGCCTAAGAAGGCCACTGATGCAAGCCAAAATTCACATTTAGAGAACTTTGCATACAATACCTGGTCCCTCAAAGTTTGCAAGATGACTCTAAGATGATGGGCGTGCTCCTCCTCATTCTTGGAGTAAACCAGAATATCATCTATGAATACAATCACAAACATATCAAGATATGGCTTGAATACTCGGTTTATGAGATCCATAAAAGCGGCGGGGGCATTAGTCAACCCAAAGGACATGACCAAAAATTCAAAGTGGCCATAACGAGTCCGGAAAGTAGTCTTCGGAACATCGCATTCTCTCACCTTCAACTGGTGGTAGCTGGATCTTAAGTCTATCTTCGAGAAACAAGTGGCACCTTGAAGTTGATCGAATAAGTCATCTATTCTGGGGAGAGGGTATTTGTTCTTTACGGTGACCTTATTCAACTGCCTGTAGTCGATACACATTCTAAGGGACCCATCCTTCTTTCGCACAAATAGGACCGGAGCACCCCATGGTGAGACACTCGGCCTAATAAATCCCTTATCTAATAAGTCCTTCAGCTGCTCCTTCAACTCCTTCAACTCCATCGGAGCCATTCTATATGGAGGAATAGAGATAGGCTGGGTATCAGGAAGAACATCAATCCCGAAGTCGATCTCCCTATCAGGAGGGACTCTAGGCAGATCTTCAGGAAAGACATCCGGAAACTCGTTGACAATCGGGACCGACTCAAGGGATGGAGACTCAATGCTGTCATCTTTCACTCGGACAAGGTGGTAAATACACCCTTTTGAGATTAGCTTCCTGGCCCTAAGGTATGAAATAAACTTACCCTTAGGCACAACAGGACTACCCTTCCACTCTATGACAGCCTCATTCGGGAATTTGAATGTGACAATCTGAGTTCTACAATTAATAGAGGCATAACAGACATAAAGCTAGTCCATGCCAAGGATCACGTCGAAATCAACCATGTCTAACTCAACCAAGTTAGCCAAGGTGTCCCTGTGATGAATTGACACGGTGCAATCTCTATAGACTCTCTCAGTTAGGACAGAATCACCGACAGGAGTGGCCACACTAAAAGGCTCAAGAAGACGTTCAAGAATTTTATTGAATTTGCTAGCCACATAAGGAGTCACAAAAGATAAGGTGGCATCTGTATCCATCAATACATAACAATCAAGAGAAGAGACTCAAATCATACCCGTCACGACGTTTGGAGAGCTCTCCTAATCTTGGCGACTACCTATGGCATATAGGCGGTTTGTACCTCCACTCGTACTTGGAGTAGTGCCCCTATGATTACCTCTAGCTGGTGGTACGGTGGTAGAGGACTGGGCCCTATTCCCCCATGTTGGACACTCCCTCAGAAGATGGCCCATTTGGCCGCATTTATAGCAACCGACCCTTCCCGCTCTACATTCTCCCAAGTGGAGCCTACCACACTTACTGCATGGTGGCTTTCCCTTCGAACCTTGACTTACACTGGCCGGGGATTGAGAAATCTGGGGTCTGAAATTCTGGAGACTTCATCCCTGCCGATCATACCTGTCCTGCGGCATCGGTGCGCTGGCGGTAGATGAGGCATAGATGGAAGGCCTCTTCTGGAAGAAGGACCCATTGCCCCTGCTTTGCCTCTGCTCATTCTCATACCCAGCTGATCTTGCCTTTTTGCTCAGGTGCTCTTCTCTGTCTTTTGTTTTCTCCTCCTCTACCTGTTGAGCATACACCATTAATCTGGAAAGATCCATATCCGAGATTAACAATGTTGCCTTGCACTCTTTCTTCACATGCCTCCCTAATCCGGAGACGAATTTCCTCATCTTTGACCTCACATCAGGAATCATCTCTGGAGCATACCTGGATAACTGGATAAACTTTAGGCCATACTCCTTAACCGACACACCTTCTTGTTTCAGATTAACAAATTCCTCCACCTTCGCTTCCCTCAATTCCCGAGGAAAGAAGTGGTCAAGAAAAGCTCCCTCAAATTCATCCCACCTAGCAGGTTCAGCATCTTCACCCCTACCTTGTTCCCATTGGTTATACCAAATGTTTGCCACATCTTTGAGTTGATAAGACACCAACTCGACCCCTTTGATTTATGTAGCATGCATAGCTTTTAGAATCTTCCACATCTCATCAATAAAGTTTTGGGATCTTTATCGACCTTAGAACCCATGAATGCCGGTGGATTCATCCTCAGAAAGTCTCTAATTCTAGTGGCAGCAGATGGCTCCTTGGAACTAGAGCTGAGAGTTGGCGAACTCTGGTTACCACTTCAGGCCGCCATTAGTTGCGTGAGCATTGCAATTGCCCCTCGAAATTCAGCCTCTGATGTGGGTGCGGGTGGGGTAGATGACACTTGCGGTGCCTCCGTATATCTCGTGGGTCGACCTCTAGCCCTTGCTGGGCGTGCCTCTGACTGTGGCATCCCTGCATTATCAACATTCCTCTGGCTAGCGGTACGTTTAGGAGGCATTATCTATAACGTATAAACGCACGAATTAGAAAGAAAGTTTCATGGAGTTTAACTCCATCGCACGAATTCAGAGTATGAAAGAAGTGAAATAATTCCTAATGTCCTATAGCCTCCTGCTTATAAGTGTGGTGCACAACACATCCATAATCAAGACTCTACAAGACACGGCTTCATAGACTCCCTAGGACACTTGAACTCTAGGCTCTGATACCATATTTGTCACGCCCCGGGAGGGTACCCTAGATGTAACTGGCACCCAAAGGCCATTTTAGACCTCCGAGCAAACCACGTGATACAGTCACTCATTCATTTAAGCATATTCTCTTAGCAGAAACTCAATTAAAGAAATCCTTCTCATAACATAAGGGGCCGAAGGCCAAACATTTACAATCAAAGAAGATAATCAAAATAGGACTCCTCAAAATGACCGCTCGACCTCCCACACTCCAGTCTATGAAGCCTCTATTCAAGTCTAAAAGGTGCCAATGACAAGCCCATGGCTACCGATAATCTAAATAAGGAAAAGACAATCAAAAACTGTACAAGAAGGCCCAATATCCTCCGGGAACTAGGAGGACTCACCGACTGGCTGGGAGTGTACGTGGATCTTCAACGGAGCGCCGGTTGATGATCTCTAGTACCTGTCTCTGCATCATGAAATGATGCAGGCCAAATGGCATCAGTACATGGAATGTACGAGTATGTAAAATGGTCAAATACAACGAACATCAATGAAGAATCAATCAACTCGGGAACTCGACTCAAAAGGGATGACAACTCAATAAAATGTCCTAAGTCTAAACAAGGATATGATTTAGACTGGACCAATCATATACAATTCAACTCAATCTAACTTAGAGTGCTATCAAAACTTATTTGGGAGTTACTCTTAACCGACAACCCATACTTATGAGACAGTGAAGGTACAACGAAACGACGTCGTTGCCACGCCCGTTCACACCTTGCCAGGGCATGAACGACGAACACTCATGGATCCAATCCAACCAGGTCCTATAATGTCAAGACAAAAGCTCTCGGGGAAGCATCCGACTTTAACGGTTCAATCCCCCCTACGTTTGGCAACACAGGTATTGGGTTCGAGTATGGACTATACTCTTGCCCAATTCGGTGCTCGATACTCCTCCCGAGACTCAATGCTCATAAAACTCCATCGATTCAACTCAATCAACTCATATCAACAAGTCTCATTACAACCTTGCCAACTCATCAACTCTATCACAATCAAACCTCAATCTCAATGCTCAATCTCAATCATATCTTCAAGTAAGTTTTAAATGCACATATATATACCTCATCTAGATATAAAATCAATCATTACCTCCATCCATTTGAGAAAAATCTTTGTGACTCATCATATCTTCAAGACTTCAAATCGACATTCTTATAATAGGCAATATTTTTAAGGGATAACATCCTTTATCAACTCTACGTAATTAAGAAGACCAACAAGACATATTTAACAACTCGTTTCTTCATCATCTCATACTCACATAAGGGCTCATTTTAGGAACCTCTTAGCTCAACAACATTGGCACATAAATAATTAAATAAAATGGAAACAAACTCATTCGAACATGTACCATACCAAGAAACTCCATTTTCATGAATATCTAACCTCAAAACAAGAATAGGGCACATGGGTGGACTCAACCTATATTTTGGATAGCCTTACATACCTTAGTGAAGATTTGAATAAAACCTTGTGGTTGGGTCTTCAATGGAGGACTCTAATCTTGAAGCTCCTTGGACTCCTTTTTGGTTAGAAGTGGAGAAAAAAGAGAAGAGAGAGAAGCTAGGGCTTTTAGAGAGAGGGAGGGCTGGAAATTTTGGTCCCAAAATGACCAAGGGCAATATATATATAACTTGGGTAAGTTCCCAAATTACCCCTCCTCAAAGTTCTGAAAATAGGCTAAAACGCCCTTGGCGCGATAGTGGCGCATCGCGCCCTTACAGCGCCAAGGCCAATTACGCCTAAAACCTGCACAACTTTTAGTAGCGCGTCGCGCCAGGGACCAAACTACTGAGGCATGTTTCTGGCGTGATAGTGGCGCGTCGCGCCCTTACAGCGCCAAGCCTACTGTTCTAAATTCTGGGAATTTAGCCTGAAAAACCCTGCACAACTTTTAGTGGCGCATCGCGCCAGGAACCAAACTACTGAGGCATGTTTCTGGCGCGATAGTGGCGCGTCGCGCCCTTACAGCGCCAAGGCCATTTCCCCAGCAGTTGTAACCCAGGCCAAAATGAAACCCCTGTCGTGCTAATTCGTCTTCAGATCGTCATATCTTTTGACCCCGTACTCCAAATTTTACATTCTTGGTGGCGTTGGAAAGAAGACTCGACGACCTTTAATTTGATAGGTCGTGGGCCACCCAGATTGACGTCTTTTAAAAGATAGGGTCGTTAAAAGTCGACCCTTACATGAACTCGTCCTAAACTTAGCCACGACAGATCTTTTGTACTTAGCTCGGTCCTAGGGGTCCTCAATGACCCCACATCACCTCCAGCGCTCTTAAATTCCTCAGGGACTCATCTTGACTTAAGCACATACTTCGAAATAAATACGATGGGCCCCACACGTATACAAAGAAGGCCCGAATCTTAGGAAAAATTTTGAGGGGTATTACATGCATACAAGGTCTGGAGTGATCTGAAAGAGAGATTTGACAAAATTAATGGTGCACATGTGTTTCAACTGCACAAGGAAATTCATAGTTTCACTCAAGGAACTATGACTATTACAGAATACTACACACATCTGAGAGGGCTGTGGAATGAGTTTGATTCTATTATGCCATGCCCAGGGTGTTTGTGTGCTGAATCTAAGAGGTTCCAAGAACACTTTGAATACCAGAGACTGCTTGAGTTTCTTATGGGACTGAATGAGTCCTATTCAGCTGCTAGAGGTCAGATATTGATGCAAAATCCAATTCCCAACCTAAACAAAGCTTACTCTGTAATAGTAGATCATGAAAGCCAAAAAAACCTAGCAAGTTTATGTCATGAAAGTGTTACCTCTAAAATGGTTGAAAGTACTGCTCTATTCAGTAAAAATAGGGGAAATGGTCCTAATCAGGGTGGAGGTGGCAACTTTGGCCATCAACCAGGAGGTAATGGCAACCCAGGAAGAGGGCACTATGACAACCAATACAAGCCACAAAAATTCCAGAAGTCAACTATTGTGTGTGAGGTCTGTGGCTACAGGGGACACTCTAAGGAACAATGTTTTAAAGTGAAAGGTTATCCAGCTGGATGGAAGTCAAAGAAGAAGAGGGAACGGTTCAATTCAAATTCATATGCTAATCAAGCTGAGGTTACTCAATGTAGAGATCCAAATTCCACAGGTGACACACCTTCACCTACAGCCTTCTTCACACAGGATCAGTACAATCAGATTTTGCAGATGTTGGCCAGAGGAGGTGAAAATGGAGGAGAACACTCAGCTAAAGCAGCTACAGCAGGTAGTGCTCTATCTGCTTTAGTCTCAAAATATATAGATAAAAGATGGATAGTTGATACTGGAGCAACAAACCATATGACTACTAAGACTGAACTTCTAAATGACTTTCTCACTATATCACCATCTGAAAGGAGACAAGTAATGTTGCCCACTGGAAATGTTGTGTCAGTCTCACATGTTGGTAGTACAAACATTCTTGGGAATCAATCCATTGGAAATGTTCTGTTTGTACCTGACTTCAAGTGTAATCTTCTTTTTGTATCACAGCTCACCAAAGAACTCAAATGTATGGCAGCTTTCTTCCCTGACTTTTGTATTTTCCAGGATCTCTTCAGTGGTCAGGTCAAGGGGATTGGTAAAGAGGATCAAGGGATTTATATTCTGAAGGAAGGTGCTCTAAATACAGAAGTCAATGGTTGTTCAACTCAGTTTCAAGGTGTAGCTCCTACAAACTCCACAAGTAGCAGTGTCATCCCAGCTAGCAGACCTGCCACAACTACTCTATGGCATCTAAGACTAGGCCATGTACCTATAGATATAATAAAGAAATCATCCAGTATTGAGATACTAGACATTGAACATTCTACTTGTATAGTTTGCCCACTTGCTAAGCAAACTAAACTTCTTTTCCCTATAAGCTCTCATGTGTTAAATGTTGTGTTTGAACTTGTTCATTGTGACATTTGGGGTCCCTACAGGGTACCCACTCATGATGGAAAGAAATACTTTGTGACTGTAGTTGATGATTACTCCAGGTTTACTTGGATTTTTCTTATAGCCTCTAAATTTGACACAATTGTGGTGTTAAGAAATTTTTTCACACAGGTTCACAACTTATTCTCTACAAATGTGAAGACTCTGAGAACTAATAATGGTTGTGAGTTTCTCAGTGCTGCATTTCAGAATATGCTGTCTACACTTGGCATTCTTTATCAAACCACATGTGTTTATACTCCTCAACAAAATAGTGTTGCTGAGAGGAAGCATAGAACTATCATGGAGATGGCCAGGGCACTCAGGTTCCAATCCTATGTCCCTCTAAAATTCTGGGGTGAGTCTGTCACTACTGCAGTCTATCTCCTTAACAGAATCCCCTCAAAACTCCTTCAGTTCAAAACTCCTTTTGAAATGCTTCATTTACATCCTCCTTCCTTAGCTCACATTAAAGTCCTTGGTTGCCTTTGCTATGCCACAGTCCCACATATCCATGACAAATTCTCTCCTAGAGCCATACCAGTTGTCCTTATGGGATACTCCTCATAAAAAAAGGGGTACCTCCTGTATGATCTTCACTCCAAATCCTTCTTTGTAAATAGACATGCAGTGTTCAAAGAAGATATTTTCCCTTTCAAGGATGTCCAAGACTCCTCTAATCCTTTATTCCCAGTCCTCACACTTCTAGACATCTCTTATCCCTCTCCACAGCCACACTCAGAGTCCATCCAACCACCTTTACCTCCTGCATCACCTCCTGAGTTACCATCTCAGCCTCCTTCCCCTCCTATCCCACCCAGAAAATCCTCCAGACCAGTAAGCCACCATCTTGGCTTCAAGACTTTATCACCACCTCTACAGGTAACTCTTGTTCCTATCCTATTGTATCACACATATCCTACTCTCATGTCTCTCCTTCTTACAACTCTTGTCTAGCTTCTTACTTAGCCATCACTGAACCTACATCCTATAAAACTACCTCTCTTGATCCTCAATGGGTTCAGGCAATACAACAACAACAACAACAACAACCCAGTGAAATCCCACAACATGGAGTCTAGGGAGGGTAGAATGTACGCAGACCTTACTCCTACCAAGGTAGGACGGCTATTTCCTGGAGACCCTCATCTTAGTAAAAGCATAAATGCATAAATGCATAAAAAAATGTTAGATAAGAATAGAAAATTAAAAGTTTATGAGAAAAACAACAAACAAATAACGAATAGATAACAAATAAATACAAATAACAAATAACGAATAAATAAATAATGAAAGCGTCACAGATAAAATAGAGTAATCAAAGCATAAAAAGTAATAAATACTAACAGAAATAACAGAAATCAGAAGTCAAAGCGCAAGAGATCGTAATGCACTACTATGCCTATGAATAGAGAAGAATAACGAGACAATGAACTAGCCTTCTACCCTAATGTGGGTCCTCCACACCCTCCTATCTAAGGTCATGTCCTACGTAAGCTGTAATTGCGCCATGTCCTATCTAATCACCTCTCCCCAATACTTCTTCGGCCTACCCCTACCTCTTCTGTAACCATCCATGACTAGCCTCTCACACCTCCGTACTGGGGCATCTGTGTCTCTCCTCTTCACATGTCCATACCATCTCAGACACATTTCCCGCATCTTGTCTTCCACCGAGGCCACTCCTACCTTGTCCCGAATAGCCTCATTTCTAACTCTGTCGCTCCTGCTGTGCCCACACATCCATCTCAGCATTCTCATCTCAGCAACTTTCATCTTTTGAATGTGAGAAGTCTTAACTGGCCAACACTCAGCCCCATACAGCATAGCGGGTCTAACCACCACTTTGTAGAACTTGCCCTTAAGTTTTAATGGCACATTATTGTCATATAGCACTCCGAAAGCGAGCCTCCATTTCATCCACCCTACCCCAATACGATGTGTGACATCATCATCAATTTCCCCGCTGCCTTGCATGATAAACCCAAGATACTTGCAACTATTTCTCTTTTGGATGGCTTGAGCACCAAGCCTAACTTCCACGCCAACCTCCTGAGGTGTCTCACTGAACTTGCACTCTAAGTACTCTGTCTTTATCCTACTCAACTTAAACCCTTTAGACTACAAGGTATGTCTCCAATCCTCCAGCTTAGCGTTAACTTCGCGGTGAGTCTCGTCGATCAGGACTATGTCATCCGTGAAAAGCATACACCATGGCACCGTACCTTGAATTCGTCGCGTCAATCCATCTGTCACCAAGGCAAATAAAAAAGGACTAAGCGCTGATCCTTGATGCAACCCCATCACCACTGGAAAGTGCTCTGAGTCCCCTTCTACTGTCCTTACCCTGGTTTTGGCTCCCTCGTACATGTCCTTGATCACCCTAATGTATGCCACAGGTACACCTTTAGCCTCCAAACATATACATAGTATTTCTCTTGGGACTTTATCATAAGCCTTTTCTAGGTCGATGAATACCATATGCAAGTCCCTCTTCCTCTCCCTATGTTGCTCCACCAGTCTCCTCATAAGATGGATGGTTTCTGTAGTTGAGCGTCCCGGCATAAATCCAAACTGGTTCTCTGAAATAGACACATCTCTCCTCACCCTCATCTCTACCACTCTTTCCCACAGTTTCATAGTATGGCTTAGTAGTTTAATGTCTCTATAGTTGTTGCAACTCTAGATATCCCCTTTGTTTTTGTATAGAGGGATCATTACGCTCGACCTCCATTCTTCGGGCATCGTTGCCATTTTAAAGATGATATTAAATAACCTAGTCAACCACTCCAAACCTACCAAGCTCGTGCTCTTCCAAAATTCCCCAGGAATCTCGTCAGGTCCGGTTGCTCTTTCCCAGCGCATCCTACGAACGACACTCTTAACCTCTTCAATATTAATACTCCTGCAATACCCAAAATCGCGACGCCTCCCTGTATGTTCTAAATCTCCCAACACAAAGTCTCTGTCCCCTTCCTCATTCAAGAGTTTATGGAAATAGGACTGCCATCTCTGTTTAATGAGGGTCTCATCCATCAATACTTTTCCATGTTCGTCCTTAATGCACTTCACTTGGTCCACATCTCGTGCCCTTCTCTCCCACGCCCTGGCTAGCCTGAACAATTTTCTATCCCCATCTTTCTCTTCTAGTTCAGTATAAAGGCGTTCAAAAGCTGTTGTTTTTGCCATCGAAACCGCCGACTTCGCCTCCTTTCTCACTATCTTATAAAGTTCCCTATTCGTCCACTTCTCCACCTCATTTGTGCTTTCTATCAACTTTGCCTACGCCATCTTCTTTGCTTCCACCTTTTCTTACACTTTTCCATTCCACCACCAGTCTCCTCGATGCCGACTACGACTACCAGTCGAGACTCCCAATACTTCCCTTGCCACAGTCTTAATACAACTAGCTGTCCTATCCCACATACTGATCGCATCCCCATTACTATCTCAAGCCCCTATGACCTTCAACTTCTCTCCCATCTCCAAGGCATTTGCCGTGGTCAAACTCCTCCATCTGATCCTAGATCGATTATCCCTAACCCTCTTCTTCCTCATCATTTTGATCCCTAAATCTATCACCAAAAGCTTATGTCGGGTTGTAAGGTTGTCGATCAGAATGACCTTACAGTCGTTGCACAAACCTCTATCAACCTTCCTCGGGAGTAAAAAATCTATCTGAGTCTTAGCCACCGAACTATGGAACGTTACCAAGTGGTCTTCCTTTTTTGGGAAACTCGAATTGGCTATGACCAACCCAAAAGCTCTCGCGAATTCCAAAAGTAAAAGGCCTCCTCCATTTCTGACCCCGTAGTCAAAGCCTCCATGCACATCATCATACCCTCCTGAAATAGACTCGATGTGCCCATTGAAATCCCCTCCCATAAAAAGCTTCTCAGTAGGTGGTATACCTCCCACTAACTCGTCCAAATCCTCCCAAAAGTGCCTCTTATCCTCCTCTCTTAAGCCCGCTTGTGGCGCATAAGCACTAATAATGTTGAATGTGCTCCCTTCAACGACCACCTTAATCAACATCATCCTATCGTTGACTCTACTAACCTCCACAACCTGATTCCTTAGATCATTGTCTACTAAAATGCCTACCCCATTCCTATATTTCGATCTACCTGAGAACCAAAGCTTATACCCGTCTACCTCCCTAGCTTTAGAACCTACCTATTTGGTCTCTTGGACACAAGCTATATTAATCTTTCTCTTCTTTAGAATCTTAACTAGCTCTATGAATTTGCCCGTTAACGTACCAATGTTCCAAGAACCAACTCTCAGTCTAGACGCTCCTTTAACCCACTTACCCCTTTTATCCTCGTCCCCGACCCTGTCCCTGAATGAGAACATGACCTTAGTCTATCATCACTATCTAAAGCCACAAAAATACGTAGGATTTAATAAATTATTCAAAAATCTAAAGTTAGCACAATGCAACGATAAGTGTATGATCAAAAATATAGGTAAACAGGAGGTACCAACTCCAGTTGAAAAGAACCTGATTTACGTTGGAAACACTATTCATGCCGGAAAATGGAAAACCGCGAGACGACGACGGAAATCAATAGATCTAGGCCAAATCTAAATAGATCTGGACCGAAGAAAGCTGTGAGTAAATACCTGACCGGAATCTTGGACTTCGCCTGAATCTGATAGCGCTGCAACGTCGGAGGTCGCCGGAAAATGTTGGCCGTCGTCGAATATTGCTGGGACTTTCTGCGGGTAAATCTAGAAATTGATGCTTTGGAGGCTAATCATACCTGGTCTCTGGTTGATTTACCCCATGGCAAGAGACCTATTGGCTGTAAGTGGGTGTACAAAATCAAGTATAAATCCACAGGTGAAGTTGAGAGGCTGAAATAAGAAGGCCTAGACTATAGTGAAACCTTCAGTCCAGTTGCCAAAATGGTTACTATCAGAGCTGTTGTGGCCCTTACTACATCTAGGGGTGGTTTATTCACCAAATGGATGTCCACAATGCATTTCTCAATGGGGACCTGCTAGAAAAGGTCTATATGACCATCCCTGATGGGTTTGCTAGACAGGAGGAGTCCAATACCAAGGTCTGCAAACTCCACAAGTCCTTGTATGGACTCAAACAAGCTCCCAGGCAGTGAAACTTGAAGCTGACTAAGGCCTTACTGAAGCTGGGATTCCATCAAAGCCACTATGACTACTCCTTGTTCACCAGGCAAGTTGATAGTGATATACTTATTGTACTGGTATATGTGGATGACTTACTGGTTACAGGTCGCAACACTGGTCTAGTAGAGGACACAAAAAGAGGCCTATAAAAGCAATTCAAAATGAAAGACTTAGGTGAGCTGAAGTTCTTTCTAGGCATTGAATGTGCTAGATCCAATCAAGGAATTCACATATCTCAGAGAAAATATCCATTGGAACTGATTGCTGAATGTGGGCTAGGAGGAGCTAAACCTGCAATTACACCATTAGAACAAAACAAGAAGCTGATATCAGTGAAATATGATGAACACTTATCACATGAAGGCAGAGTTGATGACCAACAACTGCAACACCCTAAAAGGTACCAAAGACTTATAGGGAGACTCTTGTATCTCACTATGACTAGACCTGACATAGCTTTCCTAGTCCAGGTGTTGAGTCAATATATGCACAATCCTAAGGAGTCACATATGGAATCTGCACTGAGAGTTGTCAGATACCTCAAGGAAGCTCCAGGTCTTGGGCTATTAATGCCATCTCAAAGTTCAAATACTTTGACTGCCTACTGTGATTCTGACTGGAGTGCTTATCTGGAAACAAGAAGATCTGTCATTGGATACCTAGTAAAGTTTGGTGGATCACTAATTTCCTGGAAATCAAAGAAACAAGAGACAATATCAAGAAGCTCCGCAGAGAATGAGTTTAGAAGTATGGCCAACTGTGCAGCTGAGGTCACCTGGCTAGTAAATCTGTTTAAAGAGCTAGGAGTTCAGATTGAACTGCCTGTTAACATGGTCTGTGATAGCAAGGCTACTATTCAAATTGCTGCAAATCCCATCTTTCATGAGAGAACCAAACATATCGATATAGATTGTCATTTTGTAAGGGAAAGAATCTGCCAAGGATTGCTGAAAACCAAATTCATACATACAAAAGACCAGCTAGCAGATATACTTACCAAGAGTCTAGGAAAATCTCAACATCAACAGTTACTAAACTAGCTTGGAGTTATGAACCTCTTCAAACCATGAACTTGAGGAGGAGTGTTAACCTTGCAAGCTACCAAGGTTGAAGAGAGGTTAGAGTATTGTTATAAGTTGTTAAAAGTAGTTAAGAGTTTGTTAGCAGGTTGTTATGGGTAGTTAAAATGTAGTTAAATGTCAACTTGTATAAGAATATAAATACTGTACATATACAAGTTAGAAGTATAAGGTCATGTACTGATGAATGAATAATATACAACTTTTCATTTGCCAAGATATTTTTCTCTCTCTATACGTCTCTGCTCTCTCTTCTCTCTACGTCTCTCTTCTCCATTTCTCTGTATATTCTTCTTCCTTCTTTCTTCTTTCTTCTTCTTCTTCTTCATCTGGCAACTTGCCTCATTTCTCTTTCAGGTCTAACTCCTTTGATGGAGTTATCAATATGACTTTTGATAAATGTTTCTTTACTAATCTAAGCTCTTTACCTAAACCTAATATGGTCACTCTTCTTAATTCTCATAAGGTAAAAGTCACTCATTCAAGTTGTGTTTCTCTTTTATTTAATCTAACTCTAAAAAATGTACTTTATATTCCTACTTTCATAATTAACCTTGTCTCTATTAATAGACTGTGTAAACAACTTCAGAAATATATTCTTTTCACTCCTGACATTTGTCTAATATTGCAGGGCCCTTCACTGAAGAGCCCTCGGGTGCTTGGTAAAGAATAAAAAGGCTTATACATCCTCAATTTAAGTCAACCGACAGTTTCTACTAAGTGTCTACCCAACTTTCGCACACATTCTATATTTTTCTAGATCAAATGTTTTTAATTCCAGTTTCAGTTTTTTTGATTCCAATATAAAAGAAAAGATTTGGCACTATAGATTAGGCCATATGCCCATCAGTAATATGAAGAAAATTATTCCTATTTTTACATCTTGTGCAAGTTCTTCTTCACCTTGTATTATTTATCTTATGGCAAGACAGTCTAAGCTTCCTTTTCCTACTAGCACTACTTCTACTAAAGATATTTTTGAATTAATACATGTGGACACTTGGGTTCCTAATAAATCTATTACTCATGATGGTTTTAAGTATTTTTTTATCATTGTTGATGATTTTAGTAGAGCTACTTGGACCTATCTATTAAGCACTAAGTCAAATGTTTTTCATATTCTTTAATCTTACCTTTCCATGGTAGAAAGACAATACAACTCAATAGTTAAGATAATCAGAACTAACAATACTTTTGGGTTGGGGAATGAAAAAATTCAATCTAATTGCTTTTTACCTTTAAGGGGATCATTCATCAAACCACCTGTGTTTACACTCCACAATAAAATGAAAAAAAGTGGAAAGAAAGCACGAGCATCTATTAGAAACCTCTAGGGCTCTCTTATTCCAATCTCATCTCATATTTTTTTTAGGAAAAATATTTATTAACTGCTACTTATCTCATAAATAGATACCCTTCCAGTATTTTGAAGTTTAAAACCCCTTTTAAAGTCTTGTTCAAAATCAAACCATCCTATTCTCATTTAAAATATTTTGGTTGCTTATGTTTTGTATCCACCCTTCCTATTCATAGAGGAAAGTTAGATCCTAAAGCTCTCCCTTGTGTCTTCATTGGATACCCTTATGGTAAGAAAGGATATAAAGTTTTGGATTTACAAACCAAGAAAATATCAATCTCCAGAAATGTGATTTTTCATGAAGAATATTTCCCTTTCTCTGTGTATTCTGAACTTAAGGCTACTATATATCCTTCTAGTCCTACTGATCCTTCTACCTCATCTCCTTTTTCTGCACCATCTAATCACCCAGACCCTTCTACACCTGATAATGTTTATTCCTATCCCATCTATCACACCTAGCACTACTTACCCTTCTACACCATTATCTTCTACTAGTCATTCTACTACTGTACATTCTAGTCCTTATTCTGCCTTATCTCCCCCTACTAATTTTGGTTCATCTCCTCCTACTCTACCCATTGTTCAGACCATACTCAGAAAATCTTCTTAACACACAAGACACTTGATTATTTACAAGATTATATTTGCAATGCTCTTCACCTAACTGATATTACTATATCTTGTTTTCTAAGTCCTGTTACCCTTAAATGTTTTTCTTTTAGTGCTTTGTCTTGTCACAATCAACTCATGCTCAGTTCCATTTTTAATATACAAGAACTTGTTACTTTTAGTCAAGCAATTCTTCATCCAGGTTGGCAAGAAGCCATGGACAAGGAACTTGCTACTTTGAAACTAAACAATACTTGGGAAGTTGTTGTTCTCCCTACTGGCAAGAAGACTCTATCATCCAAGTGGGTTTATAAAGTTAAACAACACTCAGATGGAAGTATTGAGAGACTGGGGCTAGATTGGTCATAAGGGGTAATATACAAAAGGACAAAATTAATTATAATAAAAAAAATTCACCAGTGGTGAAAATGACAACTATTAGATGCATTTTAGCTATAACAGTTAAGCATGATTGGGGTATTTTTCAGTTGAATGTTAACAATGCTTTTTTATATGGAGATTTACATGAAGTTTCCTGCTGGACTTACTCCTCCTTCTCCTAACCATGTCTGTTTACTTAAAATGTCCATTTATGGACTTAAACAAGCATCTAGACAATGGTATGCTAAACTGAATTCAACTCTAAATTTTAAGGGTTTTAGTCATTTTTTAAATGATTATTCTCTTTTCTTCAAGAAATCTAGTCATTCTATATCTATAGTAGCAGTTTATGTGGATGATATTTTATTGACAGGTAACATTGAAGTCATTTCTAGATGCAGAATTTAAAATTAAGGACCTTGGTCAGTTGCATTTCTTCCTAGGGATGGAAGTCATCCGAGAACAACATGGTCTGATTATTTTCCCAAAGGAAATTCACTTTTGATTTATTACAGGAGTTTGATTCTTTGCGTCTACCTTCAGTATCTTCACCTTTAAATCCTACTATCAAATCGCTAACAGCTCTGGGCATTCCTATATCAGACCCTACTCTATACAGGAATTTGTTGGGAAAGTTGAATTATCTGATACATACAAGGCCTGATCTTTCCTTCACTGTGCAGCATCTCAGTGAATTTATGCAAGATTCTTGTGAACCTCATCTTTATGCAGTTTTGAGGGTTCTCCATTATTTATGACGAGATCCCGGTCTAGGTCTCTTCATTTCTACTTCTCCCTCATTCAAACTCATGGCTTTTTTGCAATTCTGACTGGGGTACCTGCCCGGATTCACGAAAGTCCGTTAGTGGCTACTACATCTCACTTGGTTCTTCTCCTATCTCCTGAAAATCTAAGAAGCAAACATCGATTTCCCTTAGTTCTGTTGTGGCTGAGTATCGTTCAATGTGAAGGGTCGTTTCTGAACTTACCTGGTTGGTTCGCTTGTTTGATGATCTCGAAGTTCCTATTCCCTTACCGGTGCCTCTACACTCTGACAGCCTTGCAACGATTCACATCGCCAAGAATTCTATTTTTTATGAGCGAATGAAGCACGTCGAGATCGACTGTCACTTCATCTAGCAACAGTACCTCGCCTGCTTGATTTCACTCTCTTATATACCTTCTTCCTCTCAATTAGCTGACATTTTCACTAAATCCTTAACTGGACTTATGTATCATAATCTTTTGGGCAAGTTGGGTGTTTCCTCTCCTCCAACTTGAGGGAGGGTGTTGAAGTTAAGCTCCATTTATATGGCTATTTAGTAAAAGACCTCGTTGGAGTGACAAATTCCTAATTTGTGGCTATTGCAGTGATTTCGTCTTCAGACTTTATTGGGCCAGATTATTTAGATTATTGGACTAATGTTTTATTTGGTATTTTGGGCCGAGTCCGTTTCTAGAATATGTATATAGAATTAGTTTCCCATATTTCCTTGTATTCATTTATTTCTCTGGTATAAATGCAACACAATTGTATAGAGGAAAGGTATCAAGAAATAGAAAGGAAATTTCTACATTATTCTTCTTTTTTCCTTCATGTACGTGCAACTATAAATCATTTCAACGTAAAATAAATATTTAAAAATTAAATTATATTTTTAGGACTAAAAATAAAAATGAGTGATATAAATTGAGATAAAAAAATAATGTATTAGATTTAAATACCAAAACAAATAAGAAAAAAAAACATGTGAAAACATCAAATTTTGGCAAAAACTCCTAATAATGTTGATTAGACATGTTGGTAGTTTATTGAATTTCATCCACCAATAGGATCCATAATTTTTCAAATTATCCTAAAAAAGCTTATCCTTTTATTTCCCTCCTTCTCAGCCGCGTTTATGTCTTTTTCCGATAAGATTTTTCATTTTCTCAGCAACCAAACAAAATCCATCTCTCCAGAATATTCGCATACTATTTTACTTTCCTTTCTTCATCACCAAAATTATACAGAAAAAAAAAATGTTCACTGACCATCCCTAATTCCGCCGGAATCTGACGTCATCATATGGCTACTCTTTTGCCGTCACCGGACATTTCCTCTTTTTCCGCCGGCCGCATACACTCTGCAAATGTAAAGAAACTGGTTCTTCGAAGAAGAGTTGTTAAGGTCTGTTCGAGTGTGAAGGATTTGGAAGATGTTGGATTGTTGTACGGACAATTTTCTGCTCCGCTGAAGCTTAATACGATGTCGTCTACGAAACTTGACAAGGAAGAAGAGCAGAAGAGGAACTACTATCTGAATACGGGTTCTGCTATTCGGATTCTCAGAGAAGAGTTTCCGGCTCTCTTTTATAAGGAGCTCAACTTTGATATCTACAGGTTAGAATTCTTTTGTGCTTTGCAAAGCGTAGCTATCCAAACTACGGTAAATTAGTAGGGAGGTTGAGACAGGCGGAGCTAGGATTTTGTAGTTATTGTGGTTCTATGCTAAAGCTATTGAGTTCTCCGAATCCGTAATTAGAATGCTAGTAGCTCTGCAACCTCAACTAAGAAGGTCGACACGACCAAAACGCCAAAACGACAAATATATAGATGCAACGTTAGTTGAGGTGGTCCAGCTCAAAGAGACTACTATCTTTGAAGAAGCTTTAAAGAGTAGGGACCGGAGTAATTCAACAGAGGCTAAGATCCTCAAAGGGCATGGAAATCATGTGCTTACAGAGTTTTAGGAATCGCTCACAGTGGACGCAAAGAACAAATTAAATTGGTATTGAGGAGGAGTGTAAGAATTCATCACCAACTAGAAGAGAAAAGTAAATATCTTACATTAGATCCTTCCATCACCACCTATAAATAGAGGTGGTCATCTAAGTTGTAGCCAAGAGAAAGCAAGTAAGCAAGCAACATGTGGGTAAGAAATAAGAGAGTTGTTAGAGTGCGAGGGCAGCGCAGTGCACTAAAGCTCTCACTATTCGCAGGGTCCGGGAAAGTGTCCGACCACAAGGGTCTATTATACGTAGTTTTACCTTGCATTTCTGTAAGTTGTTAGAGTGTGAGTGCGAGAAAAATTGTATGTAAGAACTGTAAGACCGAAGCTGGTCTTTACTTTGCAATAATAAAATTCAAGTTATGAGCAACCGAATGTGCCCAACAACAATATCCAACAGGATGTTGTAGGCACAGTTTGGGAGTTGGAATCGTAGTTGATGAACACTAGTTATTAATCAACCTTTGGAGCAGGAGGTTGAAACTTCTCGTTTATTTAAATTCTTGTACCTGACCCTAACTAATTTGTGATTAAGATTTAGTTAATGATCCTGTGTTGTTTGTTTGCTGGTTTATTAGTCTTTTCTTTGTGGGAAATTGTAGTGATAGTAGCTTCCCTTTTCTTGAACTGGCTGTATGTACACTTACTAGAATTCTAATTCTCATCATCTGGCCTATGGGAAAGCGCATCTTTTAGTTAATATTTCAACTTTGGTCTTATCTTACCCTTTCTGTAGTCTTTAGTCACCTAGAAGACTACCTATGCCTTTAGTGGCTTCCAATCTACACATGTATCTCAAAGTCGGATGTTCAAGGATAAGAAGAGGAAGAAGAGCTAGAACTCCCTTCATATTTGAAAACATGTAGTTACGAGCGACGGACTTTGATAAAACAGTTGGCTGGATGATGGAACAACAACAAAGTGGTGGGAAATCCGTCATTCAAATTAGCTAAAAGGGTGAAGATGCTAAAAAGGATTTGAATTGTGGTACAAGGAGGTGTTTGGAAGGGTAGAGGTGAAATTGAAGGAGATCACTAATGAGGTGAGGGAATTAGAGAAGGAAGAAGAGGAGAGGGAGAGATAAAGAGAGGAAAGAGGGTTGGAGACATAAGCCGAGAGCAATGTAAACATGTGATTGGAGGAAGGAGATTCAAATATAATATTATTTTATAGGGTTAGCTTGCAAATAGACTGAGAAATTTCATAAATTCATGTAGGTGAATGGGGTTGAACATCATGAGGGGCACGAAGAATTTAGTGCAAATATGTCTTTTCGGGATGGAGATGGAAGGAGGTTTAGTTTTGGGGGGACACATGGTGTGGGGACAACACTTTTTGCATCACTTTCCTAAACATCTACAGGATATCATGTGAAAAGGTAATGAAAGTCCAATAAGCCCAAAGATTACAAGGTGGTGAAGTCTCTTAGGATTTGAGATTTAGGAGTAATTTTCAGGATTTACAGGTAGCAGAACTTTAATGTTTGGTCGAGTTATTTCATAAACAAAGTGCACCATAGGATAGTCAAGATGTAGGGAGATGGAGGGTGTGGAATAATGTGTTCTTTGTTAAGTCCTATTAGGAGAAGCTCCTGAAAAGGGAGGGGGTTGCTTTCCATATAGGTCGTTTCGGATCTCGCAGATGAGGAGGATATCTTTCTTTACTTGATTAGCAAATAGATTGGTGATCTTGCCAGCTGAGAATTTGAGAAAGAGGAAGGTTACCTATGTTTGTTGATGCTTTCATGTGCAAGAATTTGGGTAAGGATCATCTCCTTATTCATCTTCTGGTAGTTTCGTGACTATGGCAGGAAATTCTCCCTTGGTTTGGTGTTTTTGGGTGTTGCTTGGCTTGGTAAAAGAGGTGCTTGCTGGTACTGTTGTTTTTCGGCCTCTAGATCTTATGTGCATAGCCTGGTAAGAAAGAAATGGGAATGCTTTTGAAGGTGTAAAGATGTACTTTGTTCAGTTGAAGAGTAGTATTTTATCATTTTTTTTGGTGCACCCAAAAGGTTCCTTTATGCATAGAAGTTTTGGTGTCATTCTGTAGTCTTTTTAATTTGTTTGGTTTTGTATGTCAGTTTAGTGATATGGCAATATTGGTTAATCTCTAGTTTTAGATAAGTCAAGACAAATAATATATACTGAAATGAAACCGGCTCAAATAAAGCGGAATGAACATAAAGCATTCATTAGCTTACTGGAACTACTTTGTGATTAAGGTGCAAATGTTATTGATGTTGTTATTGTCGTGATGATATATTTCTATTTCTTGATGGTGTTTTTCTATTCTCTACAGGGATGATATAGTCTTCAAAGATCCCCTCAACACCTTTACTGGCATTGAGAATTATAAATCGATCTTCTGGGCTTTACGATTTCATGGCAGGATATTCTTCAGAGCTTTGTGGATAGATATTGTTAGTGTATGGCAGCCTGTGGAAGGCATGATCATGATTCGATGGACTGTTCATGGAATTCCACGTGTTCCATGGGAGAGCCGTGGTCGATTTGATGGTACTTCAGAGTATAAACTAGACAAAGATGGGAAGATTTATGAGCACCGCGTTCACAACATTGCACTGAAGGGACCCCCAAAATTCCATGTACTTGCTGTACAGGAATTAATTGGATATATTAGCCGTCCCTCCACGCCAAAGCCGACTTTCTTTAAGATCTCATTCCCTTACTTGGTTAACACAATGCCAGTGGCGAAATTTGCAGATTCAGACATCGCCTTTGTTCAATTTTCAGCCTCTGTTAAAGAGAGGTGAAGAGGAACAATCGCAGCAAGAATAGCATTATGACAAAGTGCTATAAGTTTTGATCAATCCTCGCGGTGGGTTGCAAACTTGCCATCAGAACTATAGGTAATTATTCATATACATTATATATACAACTTTCAGGATCAACTCAACTTATCTGGAGTTTGTTCTCGTCTTTCTGGTCTTTATTTATCTGTGCTTTGTTCTTCATTTGAACTCCAGCTACTAGTTTGAGTTAGAAAATTTTACAGATGTATATTTTTGTATAGTATATCTTACTACTGAGTTTGCAGTTATTATTTGGATAATGAAATATTTCCCTACATAGAAGTTGGTGATATCCAACTCATAAAATAGTTTTGGAGAATTTATAGTTCTGCTATTTGTTTTCTAAGTTGTCCCATCAGACATATTACCCTGTGGTTGAGGAAGTGTTGATCCACTTCATTTTTTGTAGATTTTATTTCATTGGTAAGTAGGTTGAGCTTGAAGATTATAAAAGTAGGGAGGTTGGACTATATTTTGTTGAAATTGAAAAAAAAAATGTATTGGAAGAAGTTAAAAGTAGTTAGAATTTGAAGTTATGTTTAGATTTGAATTTCGTTTGAAAAGAGTAGTTGAAATTTTGTTAGTCAAAGTCATTATTTCATCTTAAATACGGTCAAACCTTGTTATAAGTTATAACATCATTTTACTATAACGATTTGATTTTCTCTGGAATTAATATTTATGTTATGTTTTGCTTCTTTTTAACAACATTTTACCTATAGTATTGACATTTATTACAGTAGTACACTCTTTGTAAAATTATCGTTTATAATGGATTTGGATTTCCATTTTAATTTTAATTAAATATTGAACCAGTTTAATTTGATAGCATGGAACTCTAACAAGAAGCCACGTGGCATAAATGGTTTTGCAAAATTGGATATGTTTTTTGTTAAAAAATAATGGTATGAATGAACCCTTTTTGTGACGGTAGTAGCATATATAGACGAGTTCAACTTTTAATGAATGATATAAATAAGTCACTTGTAATAGTTTGATGACTTTTGAGCTTTTTTCCTTTATTTTCCTCCAAATTAATTAAAAAGTAAATTTCACATAAATTTTTATATTTTGTACTAAAAATATTCCACAAATGAGATTTTTCATTGTTATCTAACGATCGATAAATTTATTGATTGAAACAATAATCAAAAGAAATATTATATTTAAACTAACTAGTAACAACATAATATGATACAATAGGTAACAATCATCACCTACATGGGTTGTGGTGCAGTGGTGGTACTGCTTCACTCTTAACCAGTGGTCTCGAGCTCGAGCCCTGAGTATAGAGAAATTCTATTGGGAGTGTCACCTCTAAATAGACACCTAAATAGACACTGTAATGTATGATCCAAATTTAATCGAAACTCTATGGGCTCCAGCAAATTAGCTAACAAACAATTTCTTTGCAGATATGTTGCAAAATTGGACCCAAACATAGTCAAATAAACTCAAAGGCCCGTTGAGGAGTGCAAATGGTGGATATCCATGGGTTTATAATTAATAATATGAGTTGATTCATATTTAATTTATTTTTAAATAATTGAATAACAAAAGCATTTAAACTGGATTAAATCAAACGAATAATCTTAAATTTTATCCATTTTACCAGCCCTAATCATACCTTCATGAATTAACTTCACTTAATTAGTCATGGGATATGAATTAGATCGCTTATATTAGGACTTTTAAGAATTTTAAGAGGGAAGTGCACAAATATCTGCTTCAATTAAATGCCCATTTATTATTATTATTATTATTATTATTATTATTATTATTATTATTATTATTATTATTATTATTATTATTATTATTATTATTATTATTATTTATAAGTTTTTCATTTTTGAAAATGATTTAGATATATGCTCATAAAGTTAAAATTTTGCGTCTGAAGTGCATGTAAAAATTGTTTTAAATCTCAGACATGTATGTCTAAATTTGTTTTATCAAAAAAGTTCTTTTATTTTTCAAATTTCAACAAATTAACCATCAAAAATTACTTCAAATACAGTCAAATTTGAAACATAAGTTCATGTATCATAATGAACAAATATCAATCATCAATTTATCAAAACAACAACAAATTTAACAAACATATTCAACATAATTTAAATTTTTGAAGTACGTAGGAGTTTCAGTCATACACGAACGAGACATATGTTAAAATAGCTAAAATTTTAGGTGTGTACGTTTGAAAATTTTTGTGAAGAAAATAATAATTTTATTTTTTTAATTTTAACACCCAAAATCTTCTCAAAAAAACTCAAATTTGAAACATAAGTTTCATTTATCATGAAGAACAAACCTCGATCATTAATTTGTCAAAAAAACAACAAATTTATGTAACACTCTTTTGATTTTTTTTAAGACACACACGTCTGAAGTTTTTTTCATTTTAAACATGTGGTTTAGTCATATGACATAGTCTAGACATAAATGAACTAATTAAAGAGTGCTAAATGAGTTTGTTAGATTTGTTTATTTTGGTAAATTAATGATTGAGCTTGTTCTTTATAATACATGAAACTTATGTTTCAAATTTGAGCTTTTTTGTTGTTATTTAACAAGTTGATGATTGAAGTTTATTTTTCATGATACATAGAACTTATGGAAAAAAATTAAAACGGTGCTAAAAGGATTTGTTAGACCTCTTGTTATTTGACATATTGATAGTTGAAGTTTGTTTGAAACTTATATTTCAAATTTGAGCTTAGTTGGAATAGATTTGGATTTTGAAATTTGAATATCAAAATTATTATTTTGTTGTCAATTTTTTTAAATGCAGAAGCCTGAAACTTTAGCAAATTTTAACATGTTTTTCAACCATGTATGCTTGAGTGTAGTCATAAATAATAAATAAATAAAAAAGTGCTAAAAAGATTTGTTAGATTTGTTGTTATTTGACAAATAGATGATCGAGATTTGTTCTTCATGATATATAAAATTTATCTTTAAAATGTTTTTGTTGAAATTCGAAAAGTTATTATTTTATTGGCAAAAAAAAAGTTCATATGCACATATCTGAAATTTTAACCAATTTTAACATGTATTTCAACCATGTATATCCGAACAATCATAAATGAAAAAGTTAAAACGATATTGTTATTTGATAAATTGATAATTGAGGTTTGCTCTTTATGATGCATGAAACTTATGTTTCAAATTTGAGCTTATTTGAATTCGATTTGGGTGTTGAAATCTAAAAGTTGTTGACAAAAAATATCAGACATATTGATGTTTGAAGTTTTTTCTTTATGATATATGAAACTTTTATTTAAAATTTGAACCTATTTGGAGTAGATTTGAGTGTTGAATTATTGACATTTGAAGAAAAGAAATAATTTTGGCAAAATAAATTTAGACACACATGCAAAAGATTTAAAATAATTTTTACATGCACTTCAAACGTAAATTTTTAACGTATGCCTTAATTATTTCAAAAACCAAACAAACTTATAAAAATATTATACAAAAACATTAATTAAATGACTACTCCAAAAATAGATATTTGTGCACTTCATTGATTTTAGGCCTTTTTTTTTTTGGGGGGGGGGGGGGAAGGAACCTACACGAGGTTCCCATCTCTCGTGCACAGTCAGGGGTTGAGCAGCACCCCCAAGCCTTATCATACATAAAATATAAAGATACAAGAAGGGGGACATAACCTTACCTCCGAACTTAAGGTGGTTCATAAGTCTGCAGACCTACTAAGGTCGGCTAACTCATCCCCGATACTAGAAAGTTCTTCCTAAATATTAGAAAAGTAGTAAACCTATGAGAGGACTCCTCTCGATACAATGCGACTAGGAAAAACCATAAATGAGGGAGACTCTCCCCTTCCATGTGAATACAAGAAAGAAACCTACACTAGTCCTATTCAAATAAGCTACATTTTATACATAGCTAATTGAAGAAGATCAAGTATACGAAACTTCTAGTTTCCATGAATCGAGATCGTTCTTTTCATCTTTGTTCTTCCCAGTCTTGTCATACCGATTTTGTCCAAGTATCTTTTAGTAGTTATTGAGAATACTCCAAGATTAGCTTAATTTTGTGGATGGTTATGTAGCTGATCTTATAATTGCATCTCTGTAGTGTTGTTGAAGTTCTGCAAGCTGTTGTATCTTGTTTTTGGATGCTTCATCTATGTATTGTACCTCTTATCAGCTGGAAAATTAGAGGCAACATGGAGAAATTGTTGCTGAAGACAGCATCCTTCACATTAGAGGCAACATGGAGGAATTGCAGTTTTGCAATTCACTACTACAACTCCGTTTTGCTGCTCCTTTATGTTGTATCTGCACAAAGGAGTTAAACCAGAATAGAAGTCCAATTGTTGACTCCTGTGTTGCAGTCCTGTAGTACCTGCACAGTAAGCCATAGACAAAACACCTAATCTAGTTTTACTTCTAATGGTAAGATGATTAATCTATAGAAGCAATACACGAGGGAGACTCTCCCTTTTACAATATTTCTAACAGTGGAGACTTTAAAATATATATATCTATGAATTAGAGACATCCAAACTAGAATATAAGTTAGGAACATTAGAGATAAGAAATGTTCAAGGAGGTTGTTTGATCCTTTTTAATCTTCTTCTCCTGAAGCTTGTCATTCCTATCTTGTCTAGCTTTATGTAGCCCTTGGTTTCTTGTGGAAGTTGTTGAAGGTTGTAGAAGTGTTGTGTATTATCAAGTATATGGCTATACTTAGATAATGTATCAGCTGGAAAATTTGCTTCTCGAAAAACATGTTTGCATTGGAAGAATTCTAGCATTTGGACCAGTTGTTGGAGTTCCTTAACATAGTTTTGAATGCTCCAGGGTGGTTTGATGTCCAGATTCAGCCACTTGATCACAAGTTCATAATCTACTTCCAATATTACTCTATTATAACCATGTTGAAGGCACCAATTAATGCCAAAACTGGTTGCCTGCACTTCAGCTTGATTATTGGTTCCAACTCCCAAAGGAGAGGCAAAAGCATATATCAGATTACCCTTATGATCCCTTACTATGCCTCCTGCTCCTATTTTTTCTGGGTTGCCTATGGCACTCCCATCTGTGTTAAGTTTAACAATGTTAGAGGCGGGTTTGAGCCATTTAACCTGGGTTACTTTTATGTCATGCTTACAGTTTTCTATCCAAATAATGAGATCCTTCCAAGATGGGATATATGGAAAAGCTGTAGTAATCAACATGTATATTTCCTTGATTATATTGAACTTCACTCTAGTAGTACTAGATTTCTTTCCTCCATATTTACTTGCACACCTGTTCTTCTAGACATTCCAGCAAATAAATATAGGGATGGCTTGCAACATGAGTTTATGTACAACATTGTTTGGTTTGTAGGTCCACCATCTCATCAAGATGCTTCTAATGGAGTTGTGGTCCTGCATGATTCCCCCCCCCCCCCTCCAGTTGGAGAAATATGTCCAGATGTGTTTAGCAAAGCTTCCAGAGATAAAAATGTGATCTATGTTGTCCAAACCAGGCCTGTAGCAGCATGAGCACTCTGCAGTTTCTCCCAAAAGAAATCAGTTTATGATTGGTTGGTAGTTTGTGTCTCAATGCTCTCCAAAGTAAGAATGAAGCCTTGAAAGGGATGTTAGTATGCCATGTCATCCTATCAGTCAATGTCTTGTTTTTTTTCTTCCTCACATGTTCCCAAGCTGATTTACAAGTGAAATTTCCATGTGACTGCAGCTTCCATTGAGCTTGATCTAATGTGTTTTGTTGGTACATGATTTCAATATTGAGAATTGTGTGTATCATATGCTGAGGGGCCTGTTGCCTGATTTTCTCTTCATTCCATTTTCCATTTCTCAAGAACATGGAGACAGTGGAATTGTTGAATCTTGGAATATATTCATAGTGATTGGCTAGAGGGCCAATACCCAGCCAATCATCCCACCAGAAACTGCAGTTTCCTGAACATAAGGTCCACTTAATATGAGGTTCTATATCACCTTTGTTCTTCATCATGTTCTTCCATATGAGAGATTGGCCTGTGTGCCACTTTTTTGTGACAGGATGAGCTCTTTGGCAGTATTTAGCTCTCAAGAAATCCCCCCATAAAGATCTCTTAGTTCTGAACAACCACCAGTGTTTGTATTGCATTGTCAGGTAGGGCTGTACAGGGCAAACCGATAAACCGCACCAAACCGACAAACCGAACCAAATCGGAAAAAAAAACCGACTAGTGGTTTGGTTTGACTTGGTTTGGTGTTTGGAAAAAAAACCCGACCATTATAGGGTTGGCTTGGTTTTAACTAAAAAAAGTCAAACCGAACTCAAACCGACCCGATTATAGATATACTACTTTTAAATTATGTTATACATAAAAATATTTATTAAAATGTAATTTATAAATATTTTTTTAAAATTTTTCATAATTTTTGTTTTCTTTCTTACATTTAGATTTGGACTTGAGAAGGTCATCTAAATAATATACAAAAAAAAAAAAACTTATAAAGTTATATTATAAAGTTAAAACTTCAAACAATGTTCTGCCTCCATCTTATATGTTGATATTTTGTACTAGAACTCATTTTAAGAAGCACTGCTCTGTGCTTTTTATTAGATACTATGAAAAATTCGAGAAACCCAAAAAAACCCGAAAACCCGAAAAAACCCGAAAAACTCGAGAAAAATTGATATCGAAAAACCCGACTTTTATTGGTTTGGTTTGGTTTATAGATTTAATAACCCGACACAAATGGTTTGGTTTGGTTTGTAAAAAATCCGAACCAACCCGGTCTATATACACCCCTATTGTCAGGCATACATCTTCCAAGTTTTTTACGCCAATACCTCCCTCCTCATATGGTAAGCTAAGAAAAACGGAGAAAAGGCTAACCTTTTAATTGTTTGTTCTAAGTCATACTTTAGATCATTTTTGGGCCCAATTAATATTTGCTTCTATGGCTTACTTAAAAGGATAATTACGAGTAGATGGCTATTCGGCCATTTTAATTATCAATAAATGGTTATTCGGTGTGTATTCATATATATTTGGCATATATTTATGTATACTCAGTGTATATATAATTTATCATAATGTATATTCAGTGTATAACTCATTTATATATGTAACATATATTATATAGTCAGTGTATATTTTTTATGACTTTTGGCAAGCTATATTGCATAGTCATTATATATTTTCTATGATTTTGGCTATTTTTATGTAAGTAAAACATGATAATATTTGTTGTAAACCAATTAATTTATTATATATATTTGAAATTGTCCCTAGCTTAAATCCAAGAGACTTTATTTGACTAATATTTATTAGTTAGCCACTTATTTGTTACATGCTAACTTTACCTCCGCTTAAACTCTATCTATAATAAATTGACATTAGATCACCAAATCTTAATAACATTCAGCCTTAATTTACCTAAGTTCAGCGGGAAACCCTACTTATCATGGATTTTGAAGAATCTCTAATTCCTTCCTTATGAAATAACTTGAACTCCTACCATAATATTTTAGTAGACCACAAATAGAGTTACCTTAAATATAGGTTGCAACTCCCTTACTTAAACACACACTGAAATTGTCCAAATATTATATTTTAATTTATTTGTCTTATTTATTTATTTTAGTTTATTTAAAAAAGAACGTCTTTGTACTTTTTTTTTGATAAGTTTTTTATTTTAACTTTCCACATGACATATTTAAGACCACAAAATAAAAGAATGTTTTGATACATTTTACAAATCTTTAATTAAAAAATACAAGATTCAAAAATCTTTAATATATATAATTTCTATTTCCTTCTCCTTGGATGAATTCTTGTCGTTCATGAATTGCTAATTAATTGGTTCAAGATACTTTCTACTCATGTTGACTAATTGTTTCTTCTATTTGAATCTATCTTTTATGTCTTCTCCTATATCTATATTCGATTAGTTAATTCAAGGGTTTGTAAGTTTTCGACCTGTCTATTACTTTATTTTCTTTTTAGAAAAGAGTCAAACATTCTCTGTGAAATAAATAATAATATTTTTCGTTTATAGTTTGATTCAAAAATATCCTTGTCGTTGATAGTTTGATCTAAACATGCCCTATTGTTACTAAATTGAGGACATTTTTATACATATCAGGACATTTTGACCCTTTTCCATTTTCTTTTTGCTAAACTAATTAATTATTTCAATTCCTCCTTTTTTTTTAGTATTTATATTCTTTATCTTTAATGAGTGTTCTAAGGGAAAAAAATTAAGAAAAGGAAAAGTGATACTACTAGATGCCAACCATTGGTTGACAACTAAAATAATTAAAAGGTGAATAAAGTTGGATTAGATTTTTGACAACTCAAATGATTGATTAATTAGGATAATGAAAATTATATCCATTTTGTTTTTGGCATGTATAAGTGCTACTAAAATGAAAAAAATGTGATAGATACCAATCATGCAGCGCGCTCTGTTGATAGCGCAATTAACGGAGGGCTTAAAAAAAGCTAGTATAAAAGTTCTATCAATTTAAACATGTTGTTATTTTTGGTTGGGTTTTTCCGCAATCTGATTAGATTTGAATTTGCCCTCAAAGATTTTACATTGAGAAAGAGGGGTAAAATGCTTTTGAAAAAAAATAATTTAATATTTAGTAGGGTTTAAATTTGAAATCTCTAATTAAATACGAATAAATTTTTATTACTCTATTTATAGCCTTTATTGATTTTAGAAATATAGTTATTGTTTATTTTATATTACATATGTTTCTTTTTTAAAAAAAAAAAAGAAGACATATTTCTATTATTGGATAATATTTAATCTTATCATCCTCACTCTACCTTGGATGTCGGTTACAAAATGAAAGAAATATTACGTAGGGAAATGTTCGGGTCTCGTTGCTTTTCTGCATAAATGATACTCATGTAAGTTGCTTAAGATAGAAAGTGCAATATGAGTATTAATAATATAAATCACCTTCATATAATAAATAATATTTTAATTTATTTTTTTAAGAAATGAATGAATATTTTTAATTGTATACTACATAGAAAATTTACACAACAAATCGAATATATATAGTAAAGTAATAAATAATCCACACGTTATATTCCATACATTATAGCTTCTCCATTCTTCTAATTTATACACTATGATTTCAGTATTATTATTTCCTACATATTATGCTTCCAAGCAAAAAGTGCTTTAGGTGAGACATTTTATCATACATAAATCTTGAAACATGAGGCATAAGGCCTATGAATTTTTAATTTATACTTTAGTAAAATAATATGATAGTCGCAAAAACAAATATAGAAAGTACGTTAAAAGTTTAAGAAAATTAAAGAAATTAATAGAAAATAAAATATTTAGAATATTTAATCAGATATAAACAATGTTAGTGTTAAAGTTATCAAGAGATTCAAATTACTATATCGTCTTAACTTCTAAACAATTGAAAAATTACTATTTTTAAAATTATTTGAGGGTCAACACTGCTAATTAGGAAATTTGATACATGATTTTAGTAAAAAAAAAAAAATTAACAAGCCCCAAATGTTGAATATTAGGCATGATTAGAATACACAATCAGACAAAAAAATTATTATTTTAATTTTTATCTATACAAAAATATCAAACAAAAGATATTAATATAATTACTATATCAGATTATCAGTACTTTACATAATTCACAGTTCACACTATTTCACTGTTCACACTGTATTTACCCTTTAGGCTGTATTATTTTAGATTAACAATGTCAAAATCTAAAAAACTAAGAACAGCGACTGCTATTGTTTATAATGACAACGGCAAGAGTTGGGCGACAGTTAGAGTTGTGAATTGTGAATATTCACACTGAGAACGTCTGATTTGCTTGTTTCGATGTATGCCTGTATCGCATCAAATTGTTGGAGAAGTCATATATTTATTTTGAAAGCATTTTTTTATTGATTAAATTGAAAATAGAACAATTAAAGAGCAAAAATCAATAAATCGAAAATCGATAATAAATATCTTATTAATTTGATTATCGATTTAGCGTATTTAAAAATCAAAAATCAATAAATCAAATCGATAATACTTAAAATCGATCCAAACCAACTGATACACACCCCATTTAAAACAGACTGCAGAACAATTCTTTACTTGCATGCCTTTTTTTGGACTCATTTGATATAAAAGTTTATTATTTTATGCGAAGGAAAATAGAAAATATACGTACAATTCTCATTAACATGATTATTTTGATATTTTAAATGTATTCAATTTATGTAACATTTTTTTTTGTTTCATCAAATAACCTCACATATCAATATGAATTGTGGTGCAGTGGTAGAATTGTTTTATTCTTAATCAAAAGTCTCAAGTTCGAATTTTAGTTATGAATTTTTTTTTGTTGAGAGCGACATTTCTGAATAAACTCTACAGATTATAATGCATAATCTAAATTTAATCGGGACTTCACGAGTTTCCAACGTCAAATGAAAAACAAAAAATTCACATAAAATAGAACAAAAAAGATATTATTTAATACTAGCCCTATAATTGATGGACTATTTATTTTTTTTGCAAGTAGTACTCTCAAATTGTTTTATTAGAAAATAAAATAAAATAATACGCGTCGTTGAGTGGATTGAAAAGTGGAAAGTCATGAAAGGCTGCTTAATTTTTAAGGTCCACGTATATGCAATTATCAATTATACACCTACTTTTAGTCCCCCACCACCCAAGAACCACTATCATAAAGTTAATCGGTTAGAATTGTTTGGTATGAGATAAGAGATAATTAATTTTAAAATAAATTTGATTAAAATAAATTTATTTTATATTTGATTAAAATAAAATGATTGAATAATTTATATTGAAATTAATTACTTTAAAATTATAATTTTTTTTCATATTGAGGATACAATAATAATTTTAAAGTAATTAATTCTAAAATAATTACTTTATGAATAATTTGTTCCCGACTAACGAGCCCTTTGAGTCATTTGGTATGCTAGACAAATTTAGATAGTTAGAAAATAAAATTTTAGTATTATCTTGTTTTTTTTACATAATTACTAATACAAGAATAAATTATTGTTATTGGATGGTGGAATATTATTTTCTAAATTACCTATCTCAAGATAGGATAATGAATATGACAAAAATAATTTTGATGTTCCTCAAATTCTTTTTCAACTAAATGAGGTGATAGGAGAATATTTTTGTATATAAATAACTTTTTCTTAAAAATTATGTGATACATATTATTTTTAATATAATAACTAAACAAACTAAATAGTAATAAAAAATATTATTGCTAAAAATAACTAATTTTAATATAATCAATTTTAACATAATTAATCCCAATATAATTTTTTTTGGACCAAATGACCTCTTCAAAACTTTTAATTTTCCTTCCTTCATTTTATTTTATATTTTCTTACTTTTTAACTATTTTAAATTTTCCTTTATTATTAGTGACAATTTTTATAAACAAATAATATTACGGCACCATCAGAATTATTAGTTTAAAAAAACTTTCATTTTGTATACTATATTTGTTTCAATTTGTTTTTTTTTAGTTTATTTCAACAAGAATGTTTTTTTTCCTAATTTACAATTTTTTAATTTCATCATCTCACGTGATATGTTTAAGATCACAAAATTAATGATATTTTAGTATATTATTATTGACTTGACACTTTATTAAGAAAATTTTAATTAAAGGCGTATTTACTAAATTAAATTTGTTAATGTACTTTGAAACTCTAGATTTAATTAATACTACTTTATGTAGTTATTGTTTGGTTGCTAACAGGGCCGACTCAACATATTCGGAGGCCTAAAGCAAATTTACAATTAGAGGCTTGAAATCTAAATAACTTCATATGTATTTATTTAAAATTTATTTTTCTTATTTAGATGCTAATTATTACTTAATATTTTTTTTATAAATGATTTCGTCGAATACCTTCTTTTTTTCAGTTTTTAATTTTAGGTAAGATTTTATCAATTAATCATTGATTTTTTTTCACCGAAGCAATCATTATATCAAAAAGTTGATAACTTGATATACTTCACTTAATATATTTGTTGTAATGCTTGAAAATTTAAGAAATATAATAAAGAATTTGCAATTCACTTTGTTCAAACATTTTTCGACTATTGATTCATATTTTTGACAAAGTATTTCTTCAACTCATCAGAAAATTGAAGAAGAAGAGCACAAAAGATACAACAACAACAACAACAACCCAGTGAAATCCCACATCGTGGGATCTGGGGAGGGTAGAGTGTACGCAGACCTGACTCCTACCAATGTAGGACGGCTGTTTCCGAAAGGCCCTCGACTCAATAAAAGCATAGAAAAAGGTCAGACAAGAATATTAGAGTAAATAAGTAGATGACGAAAACGGTCCAAACAATAGTATAATCAAAGCACAAAAAAACAGTAGATATTATTATTGGATAATAACATAAATACAATAAATAATATACATCAGAGCACAAAAGATGTTAAAAAGAATAAAATAATATGACTGTTAGTAGAGAGAATGCAAGAAGGCAAAACAACATTTTCTTGTTTTCTTCTATTTGAATGATGTTAAAGAGAATAAATAATATAATTTTTAAAAAATGATTTTTATCATAAATAATCACTTTTTTCTATAAAAAAAAAATTAATACATAATTTATTATTGGTAAAAATTTGAGGCCCCCAAAATTGGGGTCTAAGGCATATGCCTTATTTTTGGCCTAACCCATCGGTGGCCCCTTAAAGTTGGCACCAACTTTCACTTAGACACCTCAACTAAGCTTTGTTCATTTTAGACACCTCAAGTAAGGTTCTGATGTGTCATTTTGATACTTTTTTTTTACAATCACCCAAATATCTAAAGTGTGTGTAATACACTTGACGCTGATGTGTCAAAGTGACCAATTAAATGAAGAGACGTGACAGATATATCAAAAATAATTTTAAAATAATGACTTTTGATTAGAAAAAAGTGGTCATTAACTTCATTTAATCGGTCACTTTAACACATCAGCGGCAAGTGTATTACACACACTTTAGATATTTGGGTGATTGTAAAAAAAGTGTCAAAATGACACATCGGAACCTTACTTGAGGTGTCTAAAATGAACAAATCTTAGTTGAAGTGTCTAAGTGAAAGTTGGTGTCAACTTTGAGGGGCCACCGATGGGTTCCCCCTTATTTTTTAAAGACTAGAGCCGACCCTGGTAACAAGTTATCCATGATTAATTATTCAGGAATAAGTTATTCCATCATGTATCTGGGATAACTTATCTCATTCGTGTGACAAAAATGATAGGATAAATAATCCAAGAACTACATAATACTTGCAATCAAACGTGGGATAAAATAATCCTATATTTTATTCTGAGGTTATTATACCTTATACTTCACACCAAACGACTCTTAAAGATAGTATCGAAAAATTAATAAAACTCTTGATTTGTTAAAATGGACAAAGAGAATAAAATATTTATTTTTAATATATGAACGAATTGGAGGTAGTACACATCTTTAGTTTAAAATCATGAGAATCATAGGGTGCTTTTGGTAGGAAGGAAGGAAAATTTTATTTTCTTGAAAAATAAGTGAATTCCTTACTTATTTTTAATGTTTCGTAAGTAAACAAAAGAAAATTACCTTAGTAATATTTATATATAATCTAGTAAATAATAATATAAGGGTGAGATGTTGTGAAAGTGGAGGTTTGGGGTGGGTGGATGTCGGGGGAGGTGAAGATAATGAATTTAAAATATCATTTATTAAAATATTTTGATCAATTAAACATGAAAAAAATATTTTCTCAAAAATATTTTTCCATACAAAACACACCCATCCTTAGATAATTCCATCTTTTTAAATTATCTTAATAATTCGAATTCACAATCTTAGAATCGGAGATTAACGATACTTACTATTGGAACAACTCGTATCGACTATTTTATGTTCGCTCAAAAGATATTTATCTATTTTAAAATCATAAATATAATAAATGAATATTCGAAGATTATTTAAGAAATGCAATCCACGTTCCAGCATTCTAACGTCAATGTCCCACAGTGAGAAAAGGACTTCGTGGGCTGCTTTTATTGGGCTTAAGCCGCCAGACAAGATTTTGTCAATTGTCAATTCCCAATTGAAATTTCACATCAATATTTGGAGAAAAACATTTTTTTTTTCAAAGTATACATATTATTTTTTAAATACCAAATTAAAAAAAAATTAATACCAAAATAATAATTTTTATAGCTAATTTATCATAATTTATCTTCAAATCAAATGATCCTCAAAAGTTTCTATACCATCTAAATTGATTCTTCAAATAAAAATAAAAATATACTCCGTAACAGTTATATACTTAAATTAGAATCTAACGTAAATGTTTATAGAGATATTATAAGTGACCAAACTCTGAGGGGGCTAGGCACAACATATATTAATACCATGGTACAATTAATAATTTTTATTTTAAATTTATTTGTCTCATTTTAATTTAATAATGTATTTTAAAAATAGCATTTTATGATCTTAAACTAAAGAAGTAAAGATACATGAAATGCACCATAATACTCTTTAATTTTATAATTTTAAGTATGTTATATAAGAAATTTAAATTTAAAAGTTATAAAGAAAGACCTTTTTTAAAAATGGATTAAAAAACAAATAAACAAGAAATAGGAGTATTATGCCAAATTTAGTTAAATATTCAAAATGATACGTTAATAATTTTTTTTTTTTTTTAGTTTTTCATCCAGTTCTCAAAGCCCATATTAAAACACCGATTAAACTAGGATAGCATATTATAAGATTGCTCCCACGAAACCTATGATTAAGAATAAAATAATTCTATTGATAGGGTAATATTGTTAGTGGTCAAAACAATTCATTATGTGTATAGAATAATATTTAGACTTGTATAAATACTGGGCAGGAGTCGTTGAGAAAGGAAAATTCAATTCAACTATTGCTAAAAATAACAATATTACTATTCTAGAAGGATAATACTTCGTCAACTGTTCCCTTTCACACACCAATAGTTGTCTCTATATAAATAATTATTGCCGAAGCTGAAATACTTGCAGAAAATTAAAGTGTTGTGAACTAAAGAAAAAGGAGAAAACAAGCTTTTGTGTGAATTTAAGAAGAAATTAAAAAGGAGAAAATGGAGAGCGCATTGAAGGAGCAGAAGGACCAGTTAACTACGGCCGGTGGCGTTGAGGATGTCTACGGTGAGGATTGCGCCACTGAGGATCAGTGCATTACTCCCTGGACTATTGCCGTTTCTAGGTACCTACTCTACTTTCTCTGAAATTTTGAATGACCCAGATTCAGAATTTGAAATTTACTAGTTTTTAGAGAGTTAGCTAGTGTTTGATTATAAGATTTGGTTCAATTTTTGAAAATTTATCGTCAAATATCTGTTTGATGTATCAAAAGAGTGTGAGCTAGTTGTTAATGAATCTCCGAGAATTGTGAGATGTGATGCAAGCCGATCTGGACACTATGGTTAAAAAATAAAATAAAATCTCTTTGATCATGAAATTTGATCACATGAAGTATGATTTTTCAAGTTTTTGACTCCGACTCACTTATTTTGACTTATTAATTATTAAATTACTACTACTCGTATTTTATTCTTCAGTTTTTCAGATGCTATTGGTCCTCGATTTTGATTCAAGTTTGTCCTCTGTTGATCATTATGCTGGATTGCAATTTGCAACTAGTCATATTTTAAATGTTTGATTCTAATGTTAGTGCGGATCCACGATTTAAAGTTTATGAGTTCTTACAACTGATTAAATGGTGATAATGAGATGTTCATGAATTAGTAAGGTTGCTTTCTGAATTAGTATGTGAAGGGTGTGTTATTGATCATTAACTTGTTTGGATGGCTGTTACCTATTGTGTTGTTATATTAAAATGTAAACTTGAATATATGCTTACCTGTTTGACTTGTAATAACAGTGGCTACAACTTGTTGAGGGATCCGCGTTACAACAAAGGGCTTGCCTTCACTGAGAGAGAAAGAGATGCTCATTACTTGAGAGGTCTTTTGCCTCCTGTGGTTTCCACACAGGAACTTCAGGTAAACTTAGTTACTAATTCAAGTCTCAAATTTTTGAGATGTGTTTTGTGTGTGTGATTGAAATTTACAAGAACTTTATTAATGTTGTGTTATGTCAAATAGGAGAAAAAACTTATGCAGTCTATACGCCAATATGACGTCCCTCTGCACAAATATGTCGCCATGATGGAATTAGAGGTATCCTCAGAAACGTGATTTGGTTCTGATTTTTCATCTGAAACCAAGAAAGGAATATAGTTATATGTTCTTCTCGCTTACTTTTCCCTCTATTTGTGGGGTTGTAATTTGCAGGAAAGAAATGAACGGTTGTTCTACAAGCTTCTTATTGATAATGTGGAAGAGTTACTTCCAATTGTCTACACTCCAACTGTTGGTGAGGCGTGTCAAAAATATGGAAGCATTTTTAAGCGTCCACAGGGTTTATACATCAGTTTGAAAGAAAAGTATGAAATTTGTGGATTAAAGGTGTTTTTACTGCTTTCATGTGAAAGTACATTCAACTAAAGTATGAATAATTTATTTTCAGAGGAAGGATCCTTGAGGTATTGAAGAACTGGCCTGAAAAATCAATCCAGGTCATCGTCGTGACAGATGGAGAAAGAATTTTGGGACTAGGGGACCTTGGCTGCCAGGTGATGATGCCCTCAATTGATACAAATCTCTTTCCTCCTTCCCACTATGTATTACTCATATGGCATTCGTTTTAACGTCACAGGGAATGGGGATACCCGTGGGGAAATTAGCCCTGTATACTGCACTTGGAGGAGTCAGACCTTCAGCGGTACCAAAATTTGTGAATTTATCATAACCTTGATTCTGCGCCATCTTCTTATCTATGAGAACATTTTCAATCATCAATTTGCTTGCATATGCAGTGCTTGCCTATAACCATTGACGTAGGGACAAACAATGAGAAGTTACTGAACGACGAGTTCTACATTGGTCTCAGACAAAAGAGAGCAACTGGACAGGTGTACTTTAGCACCATTCCAGATTATCACCTGTGTTAGCCTTTGTAGACATAAGTCTGAATTCTTACTGAACCTACTTTTGCTACATTTTCCCCCTCCTTGCAGGAATATTATGACTTCCTTCATGAATTCATGTCTGCTGTGAAGCAAAACTATGGCGAAAAAATTCTCGTACAGGTCAATAATTTGAAACTTATGAATGTTTCATCATGTTTTTCCCATGTGACATCTGTACCTAAAAGTTTTGTAACTTCATTCTCAGTTTGAAGATTTTGCAAACCACAATGCTTTTGAGCTGTTGGCTAAATATCGTACCTCGCATTTGGTCTTCAACGATGATATACAGGTATGGTATATGTCGCTATGGCTGTTCTCATGAGATTGATATGTTCATTTCTGATCGTTGATTCCGCTATTGCAGGGGACAGCTTCTGTTGTGCTTGCAGGGCTTATTGCATCCCTTAAGCTACTTGGAGGTGCATTATGTGATCATACATTCTTGTTCCTCGGTGCTGGAGAGGTTGGTTTCTATCTTTTTGATAAGTTTTCCACTCCAACTCTGGTTGTCTACGGTGCACAAGATTTT
This sequence comes from Solanum dulcamara, assembly GCF_947179165.1. NCBI lineage: Eukaryota > Viridiplantae > Streptophyta > Magnoliopsida > Solanales > Solanaceae > Solanum > Solanum dulcamara. The sequence continues at coordinate 68,958,972 of NC_077238.1, read as the reverse complement.
ACAAACTAAATGGTTTAAAAAGATGTTTTGAACTGGTAATAGGTTCCATACTGACTTAAAAGGGAAACTTCAACTTTCTGCTACAGCCTCTCTTTCGATGCTTCAGACTCCTTTTGGACAAATGATGGTTATGGTTTACATTAGAATCTTCAAATCTCTTTCAACTCCTTGTCATCTTATCAGCTTTGCCCAAAAGAAATTAAGTCGCCTGTGGAATCATGATTGTTTTCTGTTTCTTCTTGTATAAATTTCGAAGTTGCATGCATACATCATGAACTACTAAAAAGGATCTCAAAGACAATGACTCATGTTAATCGCCTTATTATTGCAGGCTGGGACTGGTATTGCAGAACTCATAGCACTTGAAATTTCAAAGAAGGTACCAGATTGGTTTATTCGTACAAACTATAGAACGAAGATTTGTTCTAATTCCAATTAGTTGCACATAATAAATTCCCATATTGTTGCCTGCAGACAAACATTCCCGTGGAGGAGACACGAAAAAAGATCTGGCTTGTGGACTCAAAGGTAGAAAAGATATCCGACCTACTATCTCTCTCAGAAAAGCTAGTCTCTCTTCAGTTTTCATTTTATATTTTATTTGTGATACATGTGGGCACTTGGTTCCTTAATTACATAGTCCATCTAAATGAGTGATTATGTACAGGGTCTTATTGTTAGTGGTCGCAAGGAAACACTTCAAGCCTTCAAGAAGCCTTGGGCTCATGAACATGAACCTGTCAACAATCTCCTAGATGCTGTTAAGGTGCAATGAGATCCTCACCGTCGATTTTCATCTTAAAAACTGTCTTTTTATGATTTCTGAACTCTCCTCTGCTTCAAACTTTAATCTAGGCCGTTAAGCCAACCGTCTTAATTGGGACATCTGGAGTTGGAAGAACATTTACGAAGGAAGTAGTTGAGGCCATGGCCTCCATGAATAAGGTTATCCATTTCCTGCTTCATTTCTTCTTATCCCAGTAAAATGTCTATTTCTTGAGCTAACAGACCAAAAAATATTCTGCAGAGACCTCTTATTATGGCTCTCTCAAACCCAACTTCACAAGCTGAATGTACTGCTGAACAAGCTTATACTTGGAGTGAGGTACGAAGTATCAATGAGAAACAATTCTAGTTATATTTGTGGTCATTTTAGCTTCCATTCATGACGCTGACTGGCTTGTCAATTGCTTTTTTTTTGAAAGGGTCGTGCTGTTTTTTCCAGTGGAAGTCCATTCCCTTATTTTGAGTACAATGGAAAACTCAACATTCCTGGCCAGGTATTGTGAATGCATATGTTTTCTGTGTTATAGTCGATTCAGAATGAAACAATTCCTGATTTTGTTCTCTCCTTGTGATGTGCAGGCAAATAACTGTTACATATTCCCTGGATTTGGTTTTGGCTTGGTCATGTCTGGTACAATCCGTGTGCACGATGACATGCTTTTAGCAGCTTGTAAGTACAGCAGGGGATGATTTCTTGTTTAGGGTTCTTTAACTGAACTGTAGTCTTCATATCTCCTCAATTAGATGTGATAAATTTTCAGCACTATATGTATGCCGAAGTCAATTAAGGGCTCTAGCCAAAATATACAAAATATAAACACTGATTATGTATATTTATACTTAATATGCAAAACAGATACATTTGTCGGCTATTATTTTTGGCTAAAACTAATTGATTTTCTATGAAACAGCGGAAGCTTTGGCTGCTCAAGTAACTGAGGAACATTATGCCAAGGGAATGATATACCCTCCTTTTGCTGATATCAGAAAGATCTCAGCTCACATAGCTGCTAGTGTTGCAGCCAAAGCATATGAACTTGGTGAGTGCATTTCCTTTCTTTTTTCGTGTGTATTTTCTCGTCTTGTTTAACTTTAACATTAAAAAATTTGGCCAATTGTTCTTCAGGTGTGGCAACACGTCTCCCTCGACCTGCAGATTTGGTGAAGTATGCTGAGAGTTGCATGTATACTCCTAATTACCGAAGCTACAGATAAAATGGTACTGTTGTATGCACCAGAGAGTTTTAGTCCGTTTCGTCCTGCCTTTCTTGTAACCTTTTGTTGTGTAGTAAACTTTCTTTTTCGTAGTGACTCGATCAGAAATCGGGTTGGTATTGTTGTGTATTAAACTTGTAATTGGGTGTCTTTTGCATGCTGCCAAAGTTGTTTGTTTTCATAGCCATAAGAGCTGTAATAATTGAGGAGCCGTGAAGGTGAATAAATCGAGTTTTCAATGCTATACGGAATTTTATGTCAAGTACTTTTTGTTTGAATCTATTATATTGATGTACCTCTCATTTTGAAAAATGAAAAAGAAAAGAGAAGAAAATGCACGTTTAGTTCTGGAAAAATGAAAAAAAAGACAAACCAAAAAGATGTACTTTCCATTCTGAAAAATGAAAAGAAAAAAGATTTCATGTTTTTATATGCACAACAACTGGGTCACCGGTAAAGAGCCTCAGAAAGCTACAATAACATACCAGTATAATTTTACAAGTGTGTAAAAAACAAATTCTTGAGCCGTGAAAAAGAAAGAATCAAGATAGGAAAATTTGAGTAACAAAATCTAGTATTCGATTTCAAAATATAGTGAGTGTTACAATTTCTATGAATCCTCTAATTCTTCTTTTCGAATATAAATTTAAGGGTCTTTGTTTGATCTTGAATCTGATAGACTTGAGCTTGAATATGATGAACTTGTTCTTGATTTGTATTTAGATTCAAGGGACTTCAAACTTGATTTTGAATCTTGATGAACTTGATCTTGGATTTGATGAATTTGATCTAGACTTGTGAATTTGATGAGTTTGATCTCGATTTGTACTTGAATTCAAGGGCTTTTGAGCTTGTTATGAATCTATGGTCTTGATCTTGAGTTGTATCTTGAATTTGAGTTCTTAAGTGCTTGAATGCTTGAACAATCTTGAGTTGTATCTTGAATTTGAGTTCTTAAGTGCTTGAATGCTTGAACTTATAGTTTGTAGAGAATTTGTAGCATTTGATCCACGAGCTCTTTTCTTACTTCTTGTTCTTGAAAACTCCCCCCTTCTAAGAATAATGAGGATTCCTATTTATAGTTGTAGGGAGTGGTATACATGTGTGATTTGATTGGTCGGTTTGAACTAACCAATCACATTCTTCTAGTGAAAAGTCTTAATTTGATTAATCAAAACATGTCACATATACACTTGGCATGATTGGAGTGACTCATTTAATTTGATTTGGATTACCACATAAGTTTGACACATAGCATAATTGTAGTGGCTCATTTAATTTGACTTGGATTGCCACATAACTTTGACACGTGACATGATTCGAGTGGCTCATTTAATTTGACTTGAATTGCTACATAACTTTGACACGTAGTGTGATTTTATTGACTCATTTATTTGACTTGAATTGCCACTACTTTGATACGTGACATGATTCTAGTGGCTCATTTCAGGATCGTCTCAATAAGTTTCGGGGCCTAAAGCCAAATTCATAGAGAGGCCTTATTTCTTTTTAATTGACATATATAAATTGAATAATTATAATATACTTAGTGTAATTCCACAAATGAGATTTAGAGAGGCAGGATATATGCGGACATTATGAAGTAAGAATGTAAACAATGTATATTTTTAATGAATATATATAATATAAAGTTAGAATAATAAAACCGAACTCAAAAATATGAAAAGTTTATATAATGATATCGAAATAGTGTTACGCTGAATTTGATAAATTCATATAATGATAAATAGTCTTGATTAGTTTTTGTGCTTGAAATTTGAAGAAGACACCAAGAAATAAACTTGATCTTTTGATAAACGCATAATAATAGATTTTGCATTATGTAGAAGGTTTGACTATTTGAGAGACTTTAGAACATTTAGAATTGAGGAATAAAAATAGTAAAAGGAAAATAAAAAATAAAAAAATAAAAATAATAATGTTGATTCACGATAATTGTCAGAATATAAATGAGACAACAAAATAGATAGCAACATAAGAAAGGATGCTATAATTAACTAAACATTATTCTATTTTTTAATTATTAAAACAATCATTATATTAAATGAGGTAAAAATTTATTATATTTTCTATTCGAAAAATTCTGTTCAAACATCTCAAAACATGAAACTTTTTTTTAACAATATGTATACATATATATACATTTTTGGGAGCAAGTGGGGGCTCTCAAAAAATTGGGGCCCCAAGTGATTGCTTTAGTGGCCTTATGGTCGAGACAACCCTGACTCATTTAATTTGATTTGGATTACCGCATAACTTTGACAAGTGCTATGATTTTAATGACACATTTATTTGACTTGAATTGCCACATTATTTGAACTGTTTTCTTGAATTTAATATAATTCAAATTAATTTACGAATTTAAATTCAATAAAATTTCAACACTTACAATTTTCCCCTACTTCAAGTGTAGTCAAGATCTATATATTAAATTTAAAGACTAGGCTTGAAGTATAATTTTTTTTTTTATGCATTGCTTCAAAGTAATTGTTCCCCAAATTTTGGGATATCGTAGCTTTGCACAACAAGAATAATAATAAAATAAGGAAAAAAAATAATCCTTGATTTTCCACGAGCGATTTGCTGCTAACAAAAAAGCATCTCTACTTCAATATGGATCCATATGTTATTTCCCTTATTTTACTCAAATCAAGCCTTTCACTTTGCATTTTATTCTCCTTTACTACTTATTGGATATAGGATTCTTAGGACTTCCAATAACTGCTTCTAATTTAATTTGGAGTTTATTACTGCCTTAACCAACCCAAGTCTTATAAGGAGATGTACTGTTGCAATTATTCCACATTGTTAATTACTTATCATGAATCATCTTTAATCTCCTTATATAAAGATGCATGCTCTTTAATTTCTAAACATCAATTTGTAGTGTCCCTAAGTTGTTCTTTCTTTTTCTTTCTTCTTTTTCTTCACAGGGCAATGAACACTACTCAAAGGAGAAGTTGAACTTAATGTGATGTTAAGAGATAAATACTTTTCATTACTTGAGGTGAAGACTTTACACTGTTTGAATCAACGATTTTATATCATCTTTGGCAAAAATTTTACTCTGTTTGAGTCAACGATTTTATATTATTCTTGGCAAAGAATTTACATCGCCCTAAGCAAAGACTTTACACCGTATGAGTTGAAGGCGTCACATTTCTTGAGCTAAAGACTTTATAACATTTAAGGCAAAGACATACATAATCTGCGGTGAAGACTTTACACCATCTGATCCAAAGGCATTGCATCATCCTAGCCAAGGACTTTACACCGTCTAAGGAAAAGACATTCCATGATCTGTGGCAAAGGGTTTACACTATTTGAACCAACGACTTTTATTTTTCGAGACAAAAACTCTACAACTTCTTTAGAAGGAATGAAAATATAAAGACCTTCCAAGGATAAATCTAAGAAAGACTAGCTTAAGGTGCAAAGGGACAAGTTTTATCCACATTAAGATTCAAATCAAGAGCCCATGGCTTTAAGTCTTGGTAGATTTGATGGTTATGACTTGAATGTTTGACAAACTTTTTAAGAATTCAACTTAAAGACGTGATAGATTTGAAACTTTAACTTCAAGCCTTGGAAGATTTTTAGAGCTCAACTTGCAGACTTGGTTGTTTTGAGACTTCAACTTACAGACTTGGTTGATTTGGGACTTCACCTTGAAAACTTGAAGAGATTGTTGAAGTTCACACACTCAACGACTTTGAATAATTCAACTTGTAGCCATGGTGGATTTAAAACTTCAACTTCAAGCCTTGAAAGATTTGTAAAGCTCAACTTGCAGATTTGGTTGATTTGAGACTTTAACTTGCAGAGTTGAAGAGGTTGTTGAAGTTTACACACTCAATGACTTTGAAGAGTTCAACTTGTAGCCATGACGGATTTGAAACTTCAATTCAAGATTTAGAGGATTTGTAGAGCTTAATTTGCCAACTTGATTTATTTGAAACTTCAATTTGTAGGCTTCAAGTATTTGACGATTTCAACTCCCATTGAAGGAGCTTATATTTCATAGGGTTTTTCCCCTATCAAGCAACCAAGACTTGGTGCAAGTCTTAAGTTTGATTAAAGATTACTTGTAGACATTACTTTCACGTGACAGATCAAGTGGAAACATGTATGTTTTTGAAAATCATGCGACTGAACTTAGAATGTAGCTCTAAGTGCCTATGTATCTCGGTGAAGAGGATCAAGTCATAATGTAGTTCTGAAGAGTAACTGTTTTTTTAAGCTTTTTTTTCAGGATGTCTCTTTTGAGATTTTCAACATAGTGGTCTCTTTTTTTGGAGAGTCATACACAATTTATACTCTTGTGAGCTAGGAGTAACATACCGTTTATGGTTATGCATTAAGGAGCGTTTTAACTTGAATGTTTAGCTTGAATTTGAGGAGATTCACAACTTCAAGATTTATTTTGAATTTGATGAGCATTTACTATATGAAAAGTTGACTCATAATTTGAGGAGCTTTGTGACTTGAAGATTTAGCTTGAATTTGCGGAGCTTTATGATTGCAAGATTTAACACGAATTTGAAGAGCTTTAGGACTTGAAAATTCGGACCATAATTTTTTGAGCTTTATGACTTAAAGATTTTGATCAAATTTGAAGATTGTAACGACCTTTCTCCGTCGTTAGGAATAGGCCAATGGGGAAGGATTTTGGGCTGGAAAACTTCGGGTAGTAACTTCGATTTTTTTTAGCCTAGGATAGACTTGGATGAATTCTGAGTCAGGTGAAGTTTAGGGTGATAACATGAATGATGAGAGGTAAAATCTCTATTTTGATTGGATAGGCTTATATCCAAGACGATAGGAGCATTTACAGCTTCGTAGAATCGCATTCAGGCAAGTAAAACTCCCGAAATCGAAGTTAGCGTGAAGGGTATATTTTATTATGTCCTTGAAAGGGGGTGTGTTGTGAAATGGGGGCTTGGAGTACAAACTCTGAGTTCACTATTTCCGTATATCCTACCAGAACGAGATTATTCCCACCAGATTAGGGCCGTCAGAGTGTGATGATTCCCGCCCGAGCGGGGCAGTCGCGACTTAAATCGTGACAAAGTCCAGAAATGGTCTTTTTCTGCAAAATCAGTAGGGTGAATTCTATCAATTTTCTACGGATTTCCATGCTTAAGATCAGAATTTTACTCTCCAAATTCATCTTTCAATTTCTAGAACCTAGAAATTATGATTGGTAATCATTGGGGGAGGATTTGAACTAAAAAAACTAATAGTGGAAAATAGCCCTAAGGTGTGGTTAGGATCATGAGTTTGTCCTAGTGTGTGAATTGTTTTTATTTCATGATAGTTAGTCCAGTATGTTGATTCTTTATATGTATTTACTATTTTCTAGAACAAGAACGAGAAGAACGAACCCGAAAAGGGAAGGCTTTTGCATTGTAAAGTTGTTGAAGCTTGAATTTGAGGTAGGTGATAGTCTAGTTTCCCATATGTGTTGCATATGCCTGTTAATTTGCTTCATGATGTGCATATGTGTCTATGAATAGGGAAACCTACTAGATTATGTGTGAAATGATCACTTACTGGTCTGTTTTTGTGATGAACCTATTCTTGATGGTATAATGCTGTATATACTGAATGTATTTATAATTGTGGTATATTTGGATCAAGTGTCACATTCCAACATATAATTTGATTGGGTGTCATATTTTGACACATAATTGGATCAGGTGTCATGTTTCGACATATATTTGGACCGTGTATTACGTTCCGACACAAAGTTGATTATTTGTAGGTCTCTTGAGAGGACCTTTATGTGAAGTTATATAGCATGTGGACGATATTGAGTTGTGATATTGTTGAACATAGTTGAACTTGAGATTAGTTGACCTATTGTATGGAATTTACTTGTCTATGATCCGCTTACTGGCTAACCGCGTGATCTTACCAGTACACTATTATTTTTGTGTACTGATACTACTCTTGCTCTGCCTTTTGTTGAATATAGGACATATTCAGCAGGCTGCGGAGAGACCTCGGTTAGATGAGTAAAATTTTGTAAGAAGTCCAAGGGTGAGCTATTCTTCATGCTGCCATAGACTTTCTCATTAGTCACGATCCTTCTTTTGGGACTCAGATGTTCAGATATTTGTTTAGTACTTTGACTTCTTTTGAGAGTGTTCCCCTTTTTTTCCTTACATTGACGTTTGGTTAAAGTTTTGGTACAGACGACTATTAGTTCCTAGGATGTTTTCGCACTTTGTTTGTTATTAAAAACTGTTGGATGAGTTTATGTGAACTCAATATTATGTCTGATTTTAATCTTGCTTTCGCAAGTCTTTAATTTTTATCTCTTAAGTTTGATAAGTTGAACTGTAAAAATGGTTCTTCCATTGGAGGGTTATTGTGGGTGCCAATTAAGGTAGTTCGGGATTGTGATAAAAGTTGGTATCAGAGCCTAGGTTTGTTGATCTCGTCATACCAAAATAAGTCTATAGAGTCTTGCAAAATGGTACGGAGACATCTGTACTTTTCTTCGAGGGGCTACAACATTTTAGGAAAAGTTTCATTATTTCTTTCATGGAGAGCAAGGATGAGGTGGAGAAGTGGACGAATGGAGAACTGTATAAGATAGCGAGGAAGGAGGTGAAGTCGGCGGTTGCAACGACAAAAATGGCAGCTTTTGAACGTCTTTATGCTGAACTGGAAGAGAAAGGTGGGGACAGAAAATTATTCAGGCTAGCCAGGGCCTGGGAGAGAAGGACACGCGATGTGGATCAAGTGAAGTGCATTAAAGACGAAGACGGAAAAGTATTGGTAGAGGAGACCCTTATCAAACAAAGATGGCAGTCATACTTCTATAAACTTTTGAATGACAAAGGGGACAGAGAAATTGTGTTGGGAGATTTGGAACATACAGGAAGGAGTCACGATTTTGGGGGTTGTAGGAGTATTACGGTCGATGAGGTTAAGGATGCTGTTCGTAGGATGCGTTGGGGAAGAACGATCGGACCTGACGAGATCCCTGGAGAATTTTGGAAGAGTGCGGGCTCGGTAGGTTTGGAATGGCTAACTAGGTTATTTAATGTCATCTTTACGACGACAATGATGCCCGTAGAATGGAGATCGAGCATCATGATCCCGCTTTACAAAAACAAAGGGGATAGCCAGAGCTGTGACAACTATAGAGGTATTAAGCTTCTAAGCCATACTATGAAAGTGTGGGAAAGAGTGGTAGAGATGAGGGTGAGGAGAGGCGTGTCTATTTCAGAGAACCAGTTCGGATTTATGCCGGGACGCTCAACTACAGAAGCCATCCACCTTATGAGGAGACTAATGGAGCAATATAGGGAGAGGAAGAGAGACTTGCATATGGTATTCATCGACTTGGAAAAGGCTTACGATAAAGTCCCACGAGAGATACTATGGAGATGTTTGGAGGCTAAAGGTGTACCTGTAGCGTACATAAAGGTGATCAAGGACATGTACGAGGGTGCCAAAACCAGGGTAAGGACAGTAGGAGGGGACTCAGAACACTTCCCAGTTATGATGGGGTTGCATCAAGGATCAGCTCTTAGCCCGTTCCTATTTGCCTTGGTGATGGATGGATTGACACGACAAATTCAAGGTGAGATGCCATGGTGTATGCTTTTTGCGGACGACATAGTCCTCATCGATGAGACTCGTAGCGGAGTTAACGCTAAGCTGGAAGATTGGAGACGCACCTTGGAGTCTAAGGGGTTTAAGCTGAGTAGGACCAAGACAAAGTACCTAGAGTGCAAGTTCAGTGAGACACCTCAAGAGGTTGGCGCAGAAGTTAGGCTCGGGGACCAAGCCATCCAAAAGAGAAGTAGTTTTAAGTACCTTGGTTCTATCATGCAAGACAGCGGAGAGATCGACGAGGATATCACACACCGTATTAGGGAAGGATGGATGAAATGGAGGCTCGCCTTCGGGGTGTTATCTGGTGATCCAAATTGGTATCTAATTTCTTTCACTCTCTTATCTGCAGATGGTCAATACTCGCTATAACAGTGTCAGGCCTATAGCTCTAGTGGATCCAGAAGAAGAGCCAAGCATTCGAGGACGTGGTAGAGGGAGAGGTAGGAGAGGCAAGGGCAGAAAGAGTGTAGCACCTACCAAAGTGGAAGTTCCTATTGAGGAGGTGCTAGTAGATGAGGCCCCTCCTGCTCCCCAAAATGAGTAAGAGGGAGAAGAAGGAGTTGGAGAAGAGGAAGAGCATGCTGAGCAAGAGGAAGACACCCAGATTGGGGCTGCTGGTATTCCCCCTCCGAACCCCATATTATCTTAACAGATCATGGCATTCTTGTGTGGATTGGTCAGAACTGGAGCCATTCCCACCATGCCTACAACACCATCTCCTGTTGTTCATCCGTTTGTTGCTGCAGCTCCGCTAGTAGGTGAGGTGGTAGACACTGATGCCTTTTTCCGACCACTAATGGTCCTGTGATGATCGATACTAAGCATGACATGCTCACTAAGTTCCTCAAGCTCAAACCCCCAATTTTCCATGGTACTGAAAATAAAAATGCCTATGATTTTATTCTTGATTGCTATGAGAGGTTGCACAATCTAGGTATAGTGCATAAGCATGAAGTAGAGTTTGTGACTTTTCAGCTGCAGGGTGAGGCCAAGAAGTGGTGGAGGGCTTATGTGGAGTGTCATTGGCCTGTGTTTCCCCCACTCACTTGGGTTCAGTTTCATGCTTTGTTCCTAAAAAATTATGTGCCTTGTACTTTGATGGACAAAAGAAGGATGAGTTTATGGCTATTGAGCAGGGAGGGTTATCAGTGTCTGCTTATGAAGCCAAGTTTCATGCATTGTCTAGGTACCTACTCAATTGGTCACTATAGAGGAGGAGAGGATCAGTTTATTCGTGAAGGGGTTGAACCTTGAGTTGTAGGTACTTTTTGTCTATATGATTTCATCGGGCAGGAGTTTCAACGAAGCCACAGGCTTTGTTAAGAAGGTTGAAGGTGTGAGGAAAGATGGGCAAGCCAAAGCTTTGTCTAAGAAGCCCAAGAGTGCAGATAACCTCTAGGGATCCTATTCTAGAGGGCCAGGCAGGCCGGTAATTGCTGCTCCGTCAATTTATTCAGTACTGCCTGCTTCTACTGGCAGTTTTTCAGGTACTCCATGATAGTATCAGGCCCATGAGGGTCAGGGAGCATCGTTCCCAAGTAGCCACCCATTATTTGATCATGACTATTTTAATTGTAGAGAGCCGAGAAATATACGGAGGGAGTGTCCACACCCCCGCGGGACAGTTTTAGGACCCAACAAGCCAGAGTAGTGGTGCTAGCAGCTAGGGGGAGCAATGGCAGATGACGTCCACATGATGGGTGAGAAGGAAATCTGAGAGGCCATAGAGGCCGAGGTAATGGTAGTGTAGGTCGAGGAGCAGCCCATCCAGGCAGGGAGGTAGCCCTTCAGAATGATCGTGCTCAGTTTTATGCATTCCTGATTAAGACCGAGGCAGAGGCATCTGACATAGTTATCACATGTACTATTCTTTTCTATGACCGGATTGATATTATTTTATTTGATTAGGGTTTTACTTATTTCTATGTGTCTGTAAAATATGCCTTTGGATTTAATGCACTGTATGATATATTGGATGCCCCTGTATATATTTCTACCCCTGTTGCAGAGTCAGTCATAGTCACTCATGTGTATCATACTTGTTCTAATGTGTTTATGGGATACCAGACTTGAGTTGACTTAGTGATCTTAGACATGACAAATTTTGATGTGATCTTAGGCATGACTTGGTTGTCCTCTTACTTTATTGTACTTAATTGCAATGCAAAAACTGTGGCTCTAGAGATCCTAGAGAGGGAAAGGTTAGAATAGGAAAGGTTGTACAAGCCTAAGCCATCTAAGGTCATATTCTTTCTCCAGGCTAGAAAAATGGTGGGATGGGGTTGTTTGACTTACTTGGACCACATTCGAAATGTGGAGGTAGAGTCTCCTACTATTGAGTCTATTCCTGTAGTATGTGAATTTTAGGAGGTTTTCCCTTCAGACTTGCCTGATATGCCTCCTGACCGAGATATAGATTTCTGCATTGACTTAGAGCAGGGTACTCATCCAATTTTCATTCCTCCCTACGTATAGCTCCGACATAATTAATAGAGCTTAAGTATCAGATTTAGGAGCTTCTTGACAAGGGGTTCATTCATTTTAGTGCTTTCTCTTTGGGTGCTCCGGTGTTGTTTGTCAAGAAAAAAGATGGTAGTAAGAGAATGTACATCGACTACCGACAACTTAATAATGTTATCATCAGAAATGAATACCCTTTGCCTCATATTAATGACCTTTTTGATCAGTTGCAAGGTGCTTAGTCTTCTCTAAGATCGATCTCAGGTCTGGGTATCATCAGATAAAAATTAGGCTTGGGGATGTGCCTAAAAGAACTTTTAAAACCAGGTACGGGCATTATGAATTTTTGGTGATGTCCTTTGGGTTGACCAATGTACCTACAACCTTCATGAGTTTGATGAATGAGGTGTTCAAGCCGTTCCTGGAATCATTTATGATAGTGTTTATAGATAATATATTGGTATATTCAAAGAGTCAATAGGAACATGCAGATCATCTTCAAATTGTTTTAGGTATTTTAGGAAGACAAAAGTTGTATGCAAAATTGTCTAAGTGTGAATTTTGACTGCCTTCAGTTGCCTTTTTAGGCCATGTTGTTTCCAAAGAAGGGGTAATGGTGGACCCACAAAAGATTGAGGCAGTTAAGAACTGGGTTAGGCCTAGTTCCGTGACCGAAGTTAAAAGTTTTGTGGGACTGGCCAGTTATTATCGCTGATTCGTGAAAAACTTTTCTTCTATTGCTACTCACTTGACCAGACTGACTAAAAAGGAGGTGCCATTCGAGTGGACTGACAAATGTGAAGAGAGCTTTTAAAAGCTCAAGACTCTTCTGACCACAACACCAATTTTGACCCTGCCGACCGAAGGTAAAGACTTTATTATTTATTGTGATGCTTCACATTCCGATTTGGGTGCTGTGTTAATGCAGGATAAGAATGTTGTAGCATATGCTTCACGGCAATGGAAGGTACGTGAGAGGAACTACCCGACTCATGACTTGGAGTTGGCAGCGATAGTGTTTGCACTGAAAATCCAGAGATATTCAGGCCTTAGAGGCCAGGTTTATAAGGCTAGGCATTTCAGAGAAAGGTGAGATAGTGCTCAGAGTTGATCTAAGGCCTACTTTTATAGAAGAGATCAAGACCAAACAGTTTGGACGTATTGACTTAAATGAAATTAGAGCAAAAGTGATGGGCAAGGCTTAAGACTCAACACTTGATGCATGTGGGGTGCTTCACTTTAGGGGAAGGATTTGTGTTCTCGGGTAGATGGGCTAATTCAGAAGATTCTGTCTGAATCTCATGGTTCATGATACTCTATTCACCTGAGAGTGACTAAGATATATCAAGACTTGAAGCGGTTGTATTGGTGGCCTGGTATAAAGAAAGACATAGCTGAATATGTAGCCAAGTATCAGAACTGCCAACAGGTGAAATATGAGCACCAAAGACCTGCAGATTTGCTTCAAAGAATGCCCATTCCCAAATGGAAATGAGAGAGAATAGCCATGGATTTCATGGTGGGACTTTCCAAGACCTTGGGAAAGTTTGATTCCATTTGAGTGGTGGTTGACAGGTTAACAAAGTTAGAACACTTTATTCCGGTTAGAGTGGACTACAATGCATAACAGTTGACCAGGATTTATGTGAAAGAGTAAGGTTGCACAGGGTGCCCCTTTCTATCATTTAAGACCGTGGTATATAGTTCACTTCCAAATTTTGGGGGAAGTTGCATGAAGAGTTGGGCACTCAACTAATTTTATCACGGCTTTCCATCCACAGTCAAATGGGCAGTCGGAAAGGACTATCCAGGTGCTGGAAGATATGTTGAGGGAGTGTGTTATAGACTTTGGGGGACATTGGGACAACTTCTTGCTCTTGTATGAGTTTTCCAACAATAATAGCTACCACTCTAATATTGATATGACACCATTCGAAGCCTTATATGGGAGGGGATATAGGTCTCCCATAGAGTGGTTTAAAGCTGGGGAAGTGGAGCCATTGGAGGTTGACTTAGTGAGGGATGCTCAGTGTAAGGTAAGAAGTATCCAAGCTAAGCTTCTAATGGCTCAAAGTCGTTAGAAGGAGTAGGCTGACCGAATGGTAAGGGATATGACATTCGAGGTTGGTGAGCAAGTACTTCTAAAAGTGTCACCCATTAAAGGGGTAATGAGCTTTGGCAAGAAGGGAAAACTCAGCTCTCGCTATATTAGCCCTTCTAAAATTCTTGACTGTGTAGGGCCAATGGCGTATAAATTGGCCTTACAACCTAGCTTTTCTGTGGTATACCTGGTGTTCTATGTGTCCATGCTGAAAAAATACCATGGAGATGGGGACTACATCATTAAATGGGACTCGGTGTTATTAGACAAGGAACTCCAGTATGAGGAGGAGCCCATTGCAATTCTTAATCGTAATGTATGGAAGTTGAGAACTAAAGAGATCAACATGGTTAAAGTGCAATGGAAATATCATTTGATAGAGGAAGCTACTTGGGAGACTAAGAAAGACATGCGAGACAAATATCCTTAACTGTTCGACAAAAAATATATTACTCTATCTTTACTTTAGCCTGTTTTCCCTAGTTAGTCACTCGAGGACGAGTGATGGGTAAATTATTTTCTAATGAAATGACCTGTCCCCATTGTTAGTAATAGGCCAATGGGTAAGGATTTTGGGCCAAAAAAATTTGGATAGTTATTTCAATTTTTTTTAACCTAGGCCAGACTTGGATGAATTCTGAGTCAAGTAAAGTCTAGGGTGATCACGTGAATGATGGGAGGTCAAATCTCTATTTTGATTGGATAGAATGATAGCCAAGACGATGGGGAGCATTTACGACTTCGCAGAATTACATTCAGGCGAGTAAAATCCCAAAATCAAAGTTGGCCTGAAGGGTATATTTTAATATGTCCTTGGAAGGGGGTGTGTTGTGAAATATGAGCTTGAAATATAAATTTCGAGCTCATTGTTTTCGGATATCCCGCCAGAGCAGGATTATTCATGCTATAGCAGGGCCACTAGAGCGGTATGGTTTCCGCCAGAGCGGAGCAATCGTGACTTAAGTCGTGACAAAGTCCAGAAATGGTCTTTTTCTGCAAAATTAGTTTCTAAGACTTTAAGAAGTGACCTAGGGAGAATTCTGTCAATTTTCCATGGATTTCCACCCTTAAGTTAAGGATTTTACTCTCTAAATTCATCTTTTGATTCCTAGAACCTAGAAATTATGGTTGGTAATTATTGAGGGAGGGTTTGAACTGAAAAACTAATGGTGGAAAATAGCCCTAGGGTGGGTTAGGATCATGAGTTGGCCTAGGCTGTGAATTGTGTTTATTTCATGATAGTTAGGCCAGCGTGTTGATCTTTTATATGTATTTACTCTTTTCTAGAGCAAGAACGAGAAGAACGAACCTAAAAAGGGAAGACTCTTGCATGTAAAGTTGTTGAAGCTTGAATTTGAGGTAGGTGATAATCAGTTTCCCATATGTGTTTCATATACCTGTTAAATTGCTTTATGATGTGCATATGAGTAGGAAAACATGCTAGATTATGTGTGAAATGATCACTTGCTGGTCTGTTTTTGTGATGAACCTGTTCTTGGTGGTATAATGCTGTATATACTGAATGTATTTGTGAATGTAGTATGTTTGGATCGGATGTCACGTTTCAAAACATAATTGAATCGAGTGTCACATTTCGACACATATTTAGACCCTGTGTCACATTTTGACACAAAGTTGATTATTTATAGGTCCCTTGAGAGGACCCTTGTGTGAAATTATAGCATGTGGATGATATTAAGTTGTGATATTATTGAATATAGTTGAACTTAAGATTAGTTGACTTATTCTGTATATGTATATGCCTATTGTATGAAATTTACTTGTGTATGATCCGCTTACTGGCTAACCAAGTGATCCTACCAGTACACCATTATTTTTGTGTACTGATACAACTCTTGCTCTGCCTTTTGTTGAGCACATGACATATTCATCCAATTGCGGAGAGACCTCAGTTAGACGATTAAAAGCTTGTTCAAAGTCCAAGGGTGAGCTATTCTGTCATGCTGCCATGGACTTTCTCATTAGTCTCAGTCCTTTTTTGGGGACTCAGATGTTTAGATATTGTTTTAGTACTTTGACTTCTTTTGGGAGTGTTACCATTTTCTTTTCTTACATTGACGTTTGGTTAGAGTTTTGGTACTAACGAATTTCAGTTCCTAGGATGTTTCCGCACTTCGTTTGTTATTAAAAACTGTTGGCTGAGTTTATGGGGACTCAATATTATATCTGGTTTTATTCCTGCTTTCGCAAGTCTTTAATTGTTATCTCTTAAGTTTGATAAGTTGGGCTATAAAAGTGGTTCTCCCACTAGAGGGTCATTGTGTGTGTCAGTCACGGCGGGTCAGGTTGTGACAAAGAGCTATGTGATTTGAAATATTGGCTCATAAATTGATGAGATTTATGACTTGGAGATTCAACTCGAATTTGAGGGGCTTCATGATTGCAAGATTTAGCTCGAATTTGAAGAGCTTTGAGATTTAAAAATTTGGCTTATAATTTGCTGAGCTTTGTGACTTGGAGATTTAACTCAAATTTTAAAAGCTTCATGGCATACAATTTAGGCTCGTGTGTCAAGGAGAATTTTGACTTGAAAGTTTAGCTCAAATTTGAGGAGCTTCCCATTTGAAGATTTAACTCGAATGTGATGAGCATTTAAAACATGAAAAAGTGGCTCGTAATATGAGGAACTTTGAGACTTGAAGATTTAGCTCAAATTTGAGGGGCTTCATGATTGCAAGATTTGAAAATTTAGCTCGTACTTTTGGTGAGCTTTCTTTCTGACTTGAACATTTAGCTCGAATTTGAAGAGTTTTACTATTTGAAAATTCAGCCCGTAATTTGATAAGCTTTGCAACTTGGAGATTTAACTCAAATTTGAAGAATTTTGTGACAGGCTTGTGTGTCAAGGAGCATTTTATATGCAGTTTAGGCTCGTGTGATAGGAGCATTTTACATGCATTTCAGGCTCGTGTGATGAGGAGCATTGTAAAATACATGGATTCTTCAATTTCATCTTCAGATGCAAATTTGCCCCCATAGTAGAGTTCTTTTGTGACTTCATCTTTGTGAGGATCATAGATAGTCGATCATTGATCTCCGCTTATAGTCATGCTCAATTCCATATCTTGTGCAAGGGTTGCCAATTCTTCAAATGTATTCGATTTTAATCCTTGCAAGATATAGCGAAGATCCCAATTCATGCCTTGAATGCACATTTCAATGCTAGAAGTTTCACTTAGGCGATCTTTCCAGTTGAGGCTAAGGTTCCTCCATCGATTGATAAAGTCAAGAACTGACTCATCTTTACATTGCCAAACTTTTGTAAGTTCCTCCTGCTATAAAAATGGTTGAGGAATTCTTGCTCTAGCTACTCCCAACTATCTATATAACCAGTCTCAAGATCTGTGTACCAATCAAAGCATTTTCTTTGAGAAATCGAACGAATTGCTTGACGAGATAATCATCATAAGTTTCAGCATTATTGCATGTCTCGATAAAGTGTGCTATATATTGTTTAGGATTTCCTTTGCCATTGAATTATTGTAACTTAGGAGGTTGGTAGCCAGTACACATCTTCAAGTTATCAATTCTTTGCGTGTATGGCTTGGTATACGCGAGATAAGATTTGGATGATGACTCAGTTTTATCGTCGATGGCCCATGTGATGAAGTCCTTCAGTTGGTCATTTATTTGACTTGGATTGCCATATTGCTTTGACACGTGACATGATTCTTGTCTCATTTAATTTAACTTGAAATGCTACATAACTTTGATACGAGGTATGATTTTAGTGGTTCATTTATTTGACTTGGATTGTCACATTACTTAGACTATTTTCTTGAATTTAATATAATCCAAATTAATTTACGATTTTAATTCAGTAAAATTTCAACACTTACAGTGTGGTTTGGAGAAGGTAGAATGTATGCAAACCTTACTTACCTTCTAGTATTGTTCCATGTCAATTTTCATAAGTGAATTTTTTTAGGTATCCATTCTGAAAGGGAAAGCTTGACATGACACATATACACATAAGTAATAACACAATCTTGTAAATTGAACACACAAATTACAACAGGAGAACTTTGAAAGCCTCATTACTCAATATACTTTATGAGTTATGTGAACATAACATTATTCATGACATGAATTAATACAAGATAGCCAACTATATGGGCATATATCTCAGACGCTAGGCTTTATAGCAGAGCTATAACCATTATCAAAAAATTTAGACCAAAGCATAACACCCCCATACTTTGGTGAACCTCTAATTGCTGGTAAAACCTGAGAAACAAGCACATTAGATGGTATAAAACCACTTCCAGCAGCTCTTGGAGCTGCAGGCAATCCTAGAAAAATCTTTCCAGCTTGAATCGTGGTCCATTTATTCCAATAATTTTTGAGATTTACCGCGCTCCCACCAGAGTATTGACACGGGGGGTTATTGTAGAATTGAACCCAAACATAGTCAAATAGGCCAGTGGAGAGTGCCCCATTTAAAAATGAATCTGGGAATGGACATTGTGGAGCTGCACTTAAGTATACTTTCCTTTGTTGGCTAAATCCTGAGAGAGCTCTTGCTAGTTCATCCCAGTGTTGTGTTGTCCCTTTTTCTATATCGAAATCAATTCCATCTAGAATTGCATCACCTAGTGGACGTGAAGTTGATTGACCTCCAAGATAATTGTTCCATAAATAATTTGCTACATTCCTGCAAGGTATTTGACACATACTTAGCTCGAAATTGGTTACACAGTTTAGTGTCTATTTATTTTATATGATGGTATTTGATTGTATAGGGAGTTCAAGAAAGAATTTTTCTCGACATTACTAAAAATGTCTTTAGAATTTGTGGTCTTAAATTTATTAGGACATTTCTATAATTGTAAGAGTGTCATCTAAATAAAATGAAAAGTCTAAAGTTATTTTTTTTCAAATATATATTTAAGTATCACTCTTTTTAGAACATATTAAAAAGAAAGGGTGTCGGACAAAAACATATACAAAAGGGTCTATATTTGGACTAGTTTTTTTTTTTGGTTTTCTACCCTGTGTTCGAAGCCCCTATTGGAGTTTCGACTAAATTCAAATCGCATATTGTAGGGAACATTCGGGAGGTAACGCTACCAACAAAACTTTCTCCATATTTAAAGCTCGAATTCGAGACATCTGATTAAAAGTGAAATAATTCTATCACTATACCATAATCCACGTATGTGGACGAGTTTTCCTTGTATGTCAATGAATGAAGATATTTTGATAGGAAACATTTTCCACTTAATGGGCGCTATGCAAAACAACTATGGAATAAGAGTTTAGGAAGCAAATTCAGCAGAATCTAATAATTCTAGTTCAAACCCTATTTTTAGAATTAGTAGCTCAAAAAGACTAAAGTATTGATCGATAAATATTAAATCTTGCCTCTGCCTCTAAATTTAGATGAGCTAGTTATTCCTAATACCATATGATTAAACAAAAAAATCCAATTGATTATCAGATAATAAAAAGGGAATAATCAATATAAAGACTAAATTAATGAACTCTATGGTACTAATAAAAAGCTTACCTAGCATCATCAGCAGAAGAAAGAGAATAGCTTCCAACACCACCACCAAGTGAGAGCATAACTTTAATTCCTCTGCTTTGACATGCTCTAATGTCATTGCTCAATCTAGTGCATCCACCAACACTAGGATTACAATGACCAGCCAAGTTCAACACTGGTTTCTGTCCATTCCCAAAAGTTACAAGGAATGCAATATTCACAATTGCATAGTTACTTGATGCACAAGTACTAGCTAAGGTACCTTCATTCCCATTTTGGCCCCAATAAATAACAATCCCCCCTGCTTCTAATTTAAGTGCTAGAAGAAGTAGCACTAATGCTGAGAAAAGTAAACCATATTTAACACCCATTACTTTAAAAATCTTTTTTTTTGTTGGTGCTAACACTCTAAATAATTGGATAGGTTATATCAAAGTTGAGTTGCATACCTATTATTTATAGTTGGAGGTGGTGTAGGAAAATGATAATAATGGTCCCTTATATTTGGTAGTATGTTTAGAATAGTCCTTTAAGTATCAATTGAGCAGTTTTGGTTCTTTATGTTTGTGAAAAGTGAATACTCTATTAAATATTTACCATACTTTGATTGTTAAATTTAATCAAAACTGTAAGAATAAAAAATAATCAGCAGGAATTCAAATTCGGAAGTTTAGATTTTGTAGTTTATGTTATTTTTGATCTATTATAGAATCTAAAGTACTTTTTGATGTGAAATTGTGTTACTGAGTTTTTGTATTTGATGTAGATTTTTATATTGCGATTTTTAGAAATTTCTAGTATTTCTCCATTTAGATTAAACTTAAGAATCAGAGTTTGACAAATAATTGATGAAAAGCCAAAGCACTTATTTGATAAACTTAAAAGAACCAAAATTGGTTGATGCTTAAGATACTATTTTGAACCTACTATGAAAAATAAGGGGTCATTTTTGTTATAGTCCATTGCAACTTGTGATTTCGTGGAAATTTACATGGTGCTTTTACTATTTTTAGTCTTTTGGGTTGACTTATAAGTATTGCACAGTAAAAAAAATTTCGTCTCAATTTATATGATGTACTTTAATGTGGTATGAAATTTAAAAAAGAGATTTTTTTTTTAAAACTTATCGTCTAAAATATGTCACAAGTATTATGTAATTATAAATTATTTTATTAAATTAATTTTTTTTAATTAACTAAAAAGAAAAATAAATCATATTAGTTGGGACAAAAAAAGTAGTTGACTTGAGGTCAATTTTATGTTAATCATCCAATGAACTAAAAGTCATGTGTCTTCACTATATAGACCTGATAAAAACTATTACTGGCCTCCATTATATATCTGGACTAGGCCAGAAAATGAGAAAGTCTTCCAATTTCTTAGAATTTGTGCTACTTTGGAGGGATGATACATAACTTATGACCGGCACTTGTTCAATGTTATGCCCCGTCCCAACATAATATTAACCAAGTTATGTCACGTTATTCTACTCTTATAAAAATTACTTAAATGATGATAAATATTAAATAACAAGTGTGAAATGATCTTCTTTGTCAAATTTTCATTGTCAAATTTTTATTTCATTTCCGTTGAATGGCCTAATCCACCCTGATCATTTGACCGTCTGAACTTTCTTTCCTCCCTATGATACTTTCCTACGCATGCCTACCATTCTTCGCGTGTGGTGCATAACAATATCAAGTAACAAACTAGCATAATGAAAACCATATGGGATCAAAATTATATGAACAAATTTAAAGAATGATACTTCTTAACCACCCTCATGATCGTTTTTGTGATTTTAAAAATAATTTTTTCATGTTTGACCTTTTCCATAGCTCTCTATAGCTATTTGTGACTTGTCGGGATGAGAGAAATTGGGTTAACAAGGTCAGAATTGGGTTATGATGATTTCACCATGTGCTGAGGGTGATTTATGATTTTGTTAGAGGTTTTTTATGAATTCAGAGGCGCTCTAAAGTAATTTAGACCATTGAGTTGATTTCTAGCTTTTCAGAAAGTTTGATTTGACCACGGTTAATATTTGATCTAGACGACATCAGACCGGTGATCTGACGATTCTAACAGTTCTGTAACGTGCTTTAAGATCAATTTGCTCAATTGGTTTGTGTTCTGAAAGTTCCAGATGAATTTCGAGGTCCACTCTGAGATTTTGGTTGAGTTTGGCTTTGTTGATTTTGGTTCTAGCACTTTTGTTCATCATGATCGCGGAGGAGAGTCACAATCACATGGTGTAAACTCCATTAGTCTCCGCGATCATTCGCGAAGAAGGATTCGAGATTGTGTCATATTTTGTTGATCGTGTTTGCGATTATGGGTCCCATTCGTGTAGCAGTGGATCGGTTCAAAGCCTCACAATCGCGAGTAGACTCCGCATTTGCGAACAAGGCACTGACAATGACTCATATTTTTCCAAAATGGTATAATCACTTTCTAACTCAATTTTGGAGCTTCGAACCTTGATTTTGACAGATTTCAGAAGGGATTTCGAGATTTAATCACATGGGTAAGAATCTAACTCTATATATTGTATTTTTCCTCTAATTTATAATTTATTTTAAGATTTAATTCGCTTTTTGATATTGAAAATTTTAGGGGGGTTTGCTCTAAGTTCTTAAATTGTTTTTTGTTGATTTGAGGTTTGATTTGTGCTCGGATTTTGCAGATTTTTGGAGCATAAGCTTTTTTATGTAATGGGTAAATCAATTTTGAAGTCAATGTTTAAATTTGAACCAAAATTTTATATAGCTATATGAGTTTTGTTATTTTCATTTATTAATATAGTTATTATTTTGATAGATAAAGAGTATTTTGAGGTTGTTCAAAAAAGAAATGCAATTTTTTGAGGGTTTGTGGCACGTTTGCTTGAAATTCGAGGTAGATTTTGACCTACTTTCTTAGACTTTACTTGAGGGATAATTTATTGCATCAAATATGTTATCCGTATTGGCTATTTTGATTTTGAAAAGATTGACTCATATTGTGAAATCTAGGTTGAGACATAGCTGATAATATTATATGACTTGGATTTTTGATTTGCCGTTACATCACTCTGTAATCATGTGTTATACCATACCTTGATGAGACCGTATCCCAAGGGCATGCAATCTTCTTATTTTATTGGGTTAGTTTTTTTTTTGGGAACAGATTCTACACGAGGCTCCCACCTCTCGTGCACAGTCAGGGGTTGAGCAGCACCCCCAAGCCTTATCATAAATAGAAAAACATAAAAATACACGGAGGGGGACATAAACCTTACCTCCAAACTTAAGATGGTTCTGAAGTCGGCTAACCTACTAAGGTCGGCCAACTCATCCCCGATACTAGAAGGTGCTAGAAAAAGCGATAAGCCTATGAGAGGACTCCTCTCGATACAATGCGACTAAGAAAAACGTAAATGAGGGAGACTCTCCCCTTCCATGTAAATACGAGAAAGAAACCTACACTAGTCCTATTCAACTAAGCTACATTCAATACAGCTAACTTGAATAAGAGCAAGTATACGAAACTTTCAAATTCTATGGATCGAGATCGTTCATGTCATCTTCGTCCTTCTTAATCTTTTTATACCGATTTTGTCCATGAGATGCGAGTGCGTCATGTATAGAAGGTACATGGTGATGCATATTTGGCTATATATAGAGGTATACCACATTGATGAAACTTAAGTAGGCTAACTTTTTCAAGGTTGATATTTTCCAAATCTGCAACTACCTGCATATTCAAAAGGAAAGAAAAGAGAATACAAAATATGAAGAAATCTACTTGAATGGTAACTAACACTAAAGCATAATTAGTGATGTCCTTCAAGGTGGTTGCTTGATCTTCTTCATTTTTGTTCTCTTGAAGCTAGCCATTCCAGTTTTGTCCATTTTGTAGTATCCCTTGGTGTCTCTTGGAAGCTGCTGAAAGTTGTAGAAGTGTTGTGTATGGTTTTTCATGTGGCTTTCCTTTGAGAGTGTGTCTGTAGGGAAATTAGCTTCCCTAAAGATATGTCTGCAATGTAATACTTTCAGCTTGCTAACCAGTACCTGCAGCTCAGTAATATGGGTATGAATGTTCCATGGAGGTTTGATCTCTTGATTGAGCCACTTGATCAGTAGCTTAGAGTCTACTTCAAGGGCTACCCTGCTGTAGCCATGTTGTAGGCACCAAAGAATACCAATATGTGTTGCCTGCACTTCAGCTTGGTTATTAGAATCAAAGCCTAGTGGAGAGGCAAAAGCATATATTAGCACCCCATTTTGGTCCCTAAGAATGCCCCCTGCCCCTATCTTCCCTGAATTATTAAGAGCACTACCATCTGTGTTGAGCTTGACCATTGTGGGGGGTGGTTTGTTCCAGCAGACTTTGGTTACTCTCATCTCATGTTGGTTTTTTTCAATCATAGTAACCAAATCTGCCCAATTACTTGGCCAATCAATATATGGATACACAGTAGAGATAAGCATATATATATATATATATATATATATATATCTTTGGTAATGGAGAAGATGACTCTAGCTGAATTAGACTTCTTGCCTCCATACTTACATGCACATCTATTCTTCCATAGATTCCAACACAAAAAATAGGGGTAGCTTGCAGTACTAACTTATGCAGTTAATTGTTGGTTTTGATTAGCCACCACCTCATCAGAAGGTTCTTTAGAGGAGTGGTGTTGTGCTGAATACCCCAATACCCTGAGAAGTGTTTCTAAATGTGCTGTGCAAAATAGACTAAAACAAGGATGTGGTCTATATCATCAAGACCTGCCCTATAGCAATAAGAGCATGCAGCAGGCTCCTGTCCAAAGGCTACAATTCTGTCATTGGTGGGTAGCTTAAGTCTGAAAGCTCTCCACTGCGAAAAGGAGACCTTGATAGGAATGCTGTTGTGCCAAATGTTGCTATTGGTGAGTGATCTTGTCTTTTTCTTTCTTACTAAATCCCAAGCTGATGCACAAGTGAAATTGCCATGAGAGTAAGGCTTCCAGTAGGCTTGATCTTGCATATCAGGATTGTAGCTGAGGGGAAAGTTGAGGATTTTGCTCAAAAGCTGTGGAGGGTCTTGGTGTCTTACTTTCTCTTCATTCCATCCTCTATTCTCTATAAAATCTGATATAATAGTATTATTCAATCTAGGGAGATATTCATTGTGGTAAGCTAATGGACCAACCCATAGCCAATCATCCCACCAAAAACTGCATGTTCCAGACTTAATCCACCACTGTATATGAGGCTCTATATCCTTTTTGTTAGTCATCATGTCCTTCCACATAAGAGACTGACCTGTGTTCCATTTTTGGATCACTGGATGTGCCCTTTGGCAGTACTTGGCCTTCAAAAAGTCTTCTCATAATGTCTTTTTGGATCTGAAGATCCATCACTGTTTGTACTGTAATGCTAAGCACACATCATATATATTTTTCATATTAATACCCCCTTCATCAACAGGATAGCTAAGAGTCTCCCAAGCTGCCCAGTGGTATTTTCTCTTATCTTTGTCCCAACCCCAAAAGAAGTTTGCTATAAAGGCCTGAATTTGTTTGAGGGTAGTGACAGTGGGAATGATAGCAGACAGTAAATGAATTGAAAGGGAATGCAACACTGATTTAATAAGAGTAGCTCTTTCCCCATAGCTCAATATTCTAGTTTGCCATCCTTTGATTCTGGAAGTAACTTTGGATACCATACTATTAAAGTAAATGATCCTTTGACCTCCAATATATAAGGACATCCCAAATAAGTAATAGGGCCATGAGTTGACTTGATAGCAGTGATAGAATTGACTCTTTCAATAATGTCAGGATGAGGATTCAGAGGAATCATACATTGAATCTTTTCTATGTTAATAAGCTGGCCTGAAATCTGCTCATACATCTGCAATGTCTTCATAATCAACTTGAGTGAATATTTACATGTTGAAGTGAATATGATTATATCATCAGCAAAGCTTAGATGATTGATTAATGAACACTTCTTCTGTATGTGGAAGCCTTTATACAAATAGTGTTGATGAAGATTATTGAGTAGTCTTGAGAGTACCTCAGCACCTAAAATAAATAAGGCTGGAGATAATGGATCTCCCTGTTTGAGACCTCTTGTAGAGTGGAAGAAACCATGCCTGCCTCTATTCACAATAACTGAATACCAATTATTTGTCATTAGCCTCCAAACCATATCAATAAATACTTCCCCAAATCCCATTCTTCTCATGACTAGGCATATAAATGACCAAGACACCCTGTCATAGGCTTTGACCATGTCTAATTTGATCACAACATTATCTCCAAGCTTTGGTTTTTTAATGCTATGTATGATTTCCTGTGCCAACATAATGTTTTCAGCTATGCTTCTTCCCTTAACAAAACCTGACTGGTTTTCAGAGATTAGTTGAGGTAAAATGGAAGCTAGTCTGAGACATAGTACTTTTGAAATGACTTTATTAGTGAAATTACTAAGGGATATAGACCTGAAGTCTGATAACTTATTAGGATGGTCTACTTTTGGGAGTAGAACCAAACATGCATGAGTGATGGACTTGGGAATATACTGACCACAGAAGAATTGTTTCACTAATTTTAGCAAGTCCTCACTGATGATTTCCCAGCAAGTATGGTAGAACTTGCCATTGATTCCATCAGGACCTGCAACAGACACTTCACTTAATGAGAAGACAACTTCTTTCAGTTCCTCTTTAGTAGGGATAGCATTGATAATTTGATTTTGTTGATTTGTGATGCTGTTAGGGATGCACTTTAGGATATCTTCATTGATCATCTCTTCTTTCCAGTGAAGATATTCTCAAAGTAATCACAAGCAGCATTAGCTATGTTCTGATCACCTTGAATGGTATTTTCTTGGTCATCTGTAATTTTATGAATGAATAACCTTCTTCTCCTTCCCCTTATAATAGCATGAAAGTATTTGGAGTTTGCATCTCCATCCTTAAACCACCGCAACTGAGTTTTTTATTTCAGAATGGAGTTCTCAATCTTCAACTGTCTGATATACTCTGCATTCACTTGATTCAGCTTGATTCTATTTTCTTCTGAATTATCTTGGATGATAGCATCTTCTACTTTCTGTACTCTTTCTTCAAACTCTTTGACTGTGGTATGTATGTCTCCATTTTATTATTTTGACCACTTGCTAAGAGTATTAGAGACCCTCTTAAGCTTATAATGGAAAAGTCTCATAGAATTGCCTTCCATAGGTCTATTCCAACAAGCTCTAATAGTGTCCAAGAAAGTTTTCTTCTCCACCCAGCAGTTAAGGAACTTGAAGTATTTTGTTGGATTACTCTGTGTGTCCTTACTTTCAAGTAAGAGAGGGAAGTGATCTGAACCTGTAGAAGCAAGACGAGTCACTGTAGTTAGTGGCATCAACTCCAACCATTTATCATTTACCATGGCTCTGTCCAGCCTCTTCCAAATTCTTGCATCCATGTCTCTATTATTGCACCATGTAAAGTTTTTTGACCATGGAAGCCCAGGTCAGTGAGGCCACATGCTTCAATTACACTTATGAACTCAAAACTTTTATTCATGTTGTATGGTAGTCCTCCTAGCTTTTCTTCTATATCAGTGATCACATTAAAGTCTCCAATAATGCACCAGGGCTTCTCAATATCAACATATTTCATCATTTTATCCCAGAAGCTTCTTCTCATATAATCTTTACACTTGGCATAAACAAATGTAATAATGTGAGGAATAGGGATAGCTACATATTTGATATCACAAGTGATCTGCTGTTCATCTTGATCTATAATATGGCAATCCACATCCTGATTCCAAAATAACCAAATCTTGTTAGTAGGATTATGAATAGCACTGTCCATTCTCAGTTGATTTTTGTAATAATTGAGATGTGATTGGTCAGCAAAAGGTTCAAGAATTGTAAGCATAGAAAATGTGTGATAATCCTTGAGTTTTTGAAGTCTATCCAAGGCACCTTGAGTATTAATACTCCTTGCATTCCAGCAAATTGTATTCATCATCAAGGTTTCAAAGATTTGGACCTTGTATTGATGTTACTTTTACTAGCAACATTGTCTGTACTTGTGGTACTCTCTTGCTTCTTCTTTTTCTTTTTTTCCTTATGACTCTTTGGTGAGAGATCATTCCTCTCATTAGCCTTCATTATTTTCTCCTGATTTATAGAATCTGTGATCAAATCAAATGCATTTAAGTGGGTATTGGTTTCATCATCTTCCTGTTGAATCTCATCATATTGGTCAGGATCTTCCTCATCCTCAGAATGTACCACTCTGTATTCATCTGTTAGATCTTGTGGAGTACTGCTTTTGTTGAGTTCAGTATCTGCCTTCTGAATTTGCAAAGATGTGCCATGGATGCCTGTTTGTTCCACCACTAGAACATCATGTAGACTCTACTGTCCTAATTGCATTTCCTTGATACGTCTCTTCTTCAAAGCTTCCCTTTACTTCTTACTAAGGGCTAATGTAGTCTTATTATTGTAAAATTGAAGACTCTCATTTTGCCTCTTCAGATTAGGAGGTTCCTTATCCATTGTATAGCAGCCCTCTTTTTGTAGTACCTTTGCCTTTTGCATTTCCTTCATAATTGCTGTTGTAATAGTCTCCTCAGTGGTAGCAGGGGCTCTAAAGTCCCTCCTAGGGTTATCCATAGAACTTTCCCTCCCCCTGGTAACCCCTTCCTGCAGGTTAGTAGTTTCCTCCTATATTCTCCCATCCTCACCTCCATAAACTACATCAGGCACAACAGTCACAATATAAAGATTATTGGGAGAACCATGGGGTTGTGGGAGAGATAAGTCAATATCTGAGTTATTGCAGTCCATACCCTCTAGTGTGTTCATATTGCCAGTATCAAGATTATTAATGGGGGCTTGTGGGGATGGGAGAGGTCAATACCTGATTGTTTTGCTTGTTTCTCAAACTCATTGCTTCCTTTTTGATATTGTGCATTATTTTTTGCTATGTTCTGATTTGATTGCACATTATTTTACTGCTCCTTATATCTTGGTATTTTCTGGATTTGCCATTCTTGTTGTTTCTCTTTGTCTTTATTCTTATTTTGGTGTTGTGTATGTATCCCAACTTGGTTTTCTTTTGTACCTACATTAGTTAAGGATATATTAATCTCATTCTGTTGTGAAGTAGTTAAGGGACTTACCTAATTTTCAGCTTCTTTCTTGGTATTCCTTGCTTTTTCAGTTAATTTTCTTTCTTCCTCTCTCCTCTTAACATTACAACTTGTCATTATATGCCCTTGATGCTTATAATAAGTACAATACTCAGGTATACCTTTATACTGTATAGCCTGCCATCTGCCTTTAGTCTGATCCTCATCATCAAATCCTATCCATACATGTGGGAGTCTTTCCTTGGTAATATCCATTTGTATCCTCACCTTTGCAACACTGCCTCTTATTTTTTTTTAGTGATGCTGCATCCAGGTACAGGGTTTTACCAATTGGGGCTAAAAGAGTGGTTATAAACTCTTTATTATAACAATACCAAGGTAATTTTGGTAATATGACCGAAACTGGTACAATTGGTGTTTCCTCCTCAGGTTTGAAAGTTGGAGTCCACAATTTTTTTTTTATGGGAACAGACCCTACACGAGGCTCCCACCTCTCATGCACAGTCAGGGGTTGAGCATCACCCCAAGCCTTAACATAAATAAATAAAGTAAAAAATACAAGGAGGGGGACGTAAACCTTACCTCCGATCCTATGGTATTTCATAAGTCGGCTAACCTATTAAGGTCGGCTAACTCATCCCCGATACAAAAAAGAGACTAACTATAACTAGAAAGCAGTAAACCTATGAGAGGACTCCTCCCGGTACAAATCAACTAAGAAAACATAAATGAGGGAGACTCTCCCCTTCCATGAGAAAACAAAAAAGTAACCTACATAGTCCTATTCAACTATGCTACGTATCATACATAGCTAAATTGAAGAAGAACAAGTATATGAACCTTCTATCTCGCATGGTGTGGGAAAATTCTTTTCATCTTTACCCGTTTTAGTCATGTCGTACTAAGTAGATCCCAAGGAAGTATGCAACACAACAATAGCAGCTAAGGGGGGTGAAAGGAAATGATGTAAATGGAGCCATAGCAGCTAGCAACCTTGGGGTTGTTGTTAAGGAAGCTGAGGGACAGAGTAGGTGTAACATGCATTTTGTATGTGGTGCATCCCTGACTTGAACAGCTGGTCGGAAGTCTATCAGTGTGTGCCTTGAACTTTGCATGGTTCCATTGTTGTCGACTGATCAGGGATGTACCTGCACATCCACAAATAAACCAAGAAGGAGCTCCTAGGGTGCAGCCCTGGCTTAAATGTTTGACTGAAGGTGCCTTGCACTTTGGAAGGTTCCATTGTTGCTGTTTGATATGCCTGCACATCAGCAAGTCAACAAGCAAAGAGTTCCAGGTGGTTGTTGTATAATTAGCATTGTGTTTGTTGGAGCTCCATCTTCTTGTCTTCTTCTCAATGAAAACAGTCAAGGAGTTCCAAAAGACTTGGATGAAAGGGGGATGCTGCAGGTGTTGAAGGACTATAACAGGTATGCATGGAGAGTTTATGGGAGTAGGTGAGGCCCTTGCACTTGTGGCTGTTATGTCCCTTTGTCTGTGACTTTGTTTACCTGCACAAACTAGCAAACAAAGAACCAAACAAGTGTGATAGTTGTGGGGGTTGTTGCAAGCCTGTAGGCAGCTTTTTGTTTCCTCCAAAGGAGAATTGAGTAGCTCCTTTGAAGGTATTTTATGTGCCTGCACATAATAATTAAAGGAGCAAGGAGTTTCAAGAGTTTTGGGAAGTAGTGGATCTGTTGCAGGTGCTGCAGGGATGGAATATGTATGGGTGTAGGGCTGATGTGTTGGTGAGGTCCTATCTTGGAAGGCTGTAGTCTCTATGTTGATGCCTTTCATTTTCCAAGGTTCCCCATCAGTTGTTGTACCTGCACAAAAACCATCACAGAAAAACAAATAGCCAACCAGACAGAAAAACTAGGCTGGGCCTTGTGCAGGGGTCTTGGAGATTCTATTTGCTTTGATGGTTGTATCTGTGATGTATTCTATGTAGTTGTTGTCAGTGCATGTTGATGAATCAATCCAGCAACCTGCAATAATACAACAAACAACCAAAGGCAAGAAAAAACTTGCACCAGCTAGCAAAAAGGAAAGGACCTCCAAGAGTGCTTTGGGGTCTGTTAGGATTTTCAACGTCGCTCGACTAACGTCTCCAATTATCCGATTTAGTTGAAACTTCTTGAGATATACCCAAACATTCCTTTCTTTAGTTCTGCAAGATTTGGAGGCTTTTTGCACAAGTTGGAAAAAAGGCACCCTCTTTAGGCTTAAGGCAGCTGACTTTTTCAAGGTCGCTCGCCTAATGTCTCCAATTGTCCCTTTGTGATGAAACTTCTTGGGCCTTATCCCTATATTATTTGCTGCAATTCTGCAAAGTTTGGAGGCCTTTGGACAGGTCCACATGATGCAACTCACCCTGCACATCATACCCTGCTGTAGCTTAGTTACAGATGTTGTAGGGAAGAGGTTGGCTTGAATGGGAGGCTGAAGAGAGGTCCTAGCATGCCCTGCTGTAGCTTCTCTTCTGCTGAGGTGCTTTGAACCTGTAAAGACAATTGGTAAGGAGTACCTGCACCCACAAACAAAAACAGAAAAACCCACAAACAAACAATTCTGCAAAATGACTTATAGGTGTTCCCTGAGAATTACATGATGGTGGAACTGCTGCTGGAGGATGTTGTTGTTGATAGAGGTAATATGCAGGCTGAAGTTGCTATATAAAAGAGTCCCAGAACAGGATCTTGTGTTACTGCAACCCTTAGAGTAAATCCAAAGAGGGCCTACATCAGGTGAGTTAGGCAAGCTCCCAGTTGTGGCATGTTGCATCCTGCTTTTGCTGTTGCTGTTAGGTTGCTGCTGATGATGATTAGTGGCATTCACTTCTGCTGATGTAATGGAGCTTTTGCAATTGATGTTGTTGAGTTGATGCAGATCTAGGGTGGGTTGTTGGTCCTTAACCATTGTTCCTGCATAATTTAAACCCACAAGAAGGGAACTCCTAGAGTTGGATGAGCCTCCACCTGCTGTTGATGTACTGTAGTTTCTCCATGTGCTGTTGTGGAGTTGTTGTATGTATGTAGATGGTAGGTGATGCATGAATTCCAGGCTCAGCTGCTGCAACACCACCACATGACTCAAAGTTGCATGATACCTGAACAATGAGACACCCAACAGTAAACATAATTGGAACTTAAGCTTTCTTTTTGATGGCTGTTGAGTGTGGATCCATGTGTGTGATGTTGTGTTGCTGGTTTGGGTTGTTGTTGCTGTATGCTCTTGAGTGTTGTGATAGGTGGAGGTTCTTGTTCTTGGAGGGTGCAGATGTGTAGAGTACCTGCACAAGGCTTCCACACAAGAGGGCACTCCTACTCTATCTTTTACTTCTAGCATTGTGTTATTATTTCTACTGAAGCAATAAATAAGGGAGACTCTCCCCTTACAATAGGAAATAACTAGGTGGAATAAGAAGAAGTAAAACAAAATACAGGTAAATAGTCTATTACATATTGGGAATGAGATCAGTCAAGAGGGTAGTTTGATTCTTTTCAGAGTTTTCCTTCTGAAACTTGCCATTCCTAGCTTGTCCATCTTGATGTAACCTTTTGTTTCCTGTAGTAGCTGCTGGAGGTTGTAGAAGTGTTGTGTATCATTGAACATGTGGCTGTATTTTGATAAGGTATCTGCAGGATGGTTTGCTTCTCTGAATATATGTTTGCACTGAAAGAATTCCAATTGTTGGACCAGGGATTGTAACTTTGTAACATATCTGTGAATACTCCAAGGTGGCTTAAGGTCCTGTTTCAGCCACTTAGTCAATAATTCAGAGTCAACTTCCAATATCACTCTATTATGTCCATGTTGAATACACCAAGTGGGGCCAATAGTTGCTGCCTGCACCTCTGCTTGGTTATTAGTACCCATTCCACAATTGAAGTCTCATCAACTGCCCTTCAATATACATCTTTTGTTTATTCCAAATTGAAATGTGATCTTCCTCATTAGCCAAATCTATGTAGATATGTCTTGCATTGAAATGAGCAATGTTGACACCTCCAGTGAGTTGAGTCTGGTGAATGAAGCTTCTTCTGATAAGTTCTATCTTGGGCATTATATTGGTGAATTTACCTATTAAGGTATACTTACATCTAGATGCTAGTTTCACAAAAAGTCTTCTTTTTTGTAAATCATAGCTGGTAAGCCCTGTCTTGTGGTATAAACAGGAGCTGTAATAGTAATAGACACCTCATTTCTAGTTTGATTCACTCTTAGTCTAGTAGCATATGTTTGCATCACTGTGAATGGGCCTGGTTCTGGGAGAAGAGCTGTTTTGGGACTCTGGAACTGAGGTAGTTGTTTTGAATTTGTGGGATATCTATCATTTGACTTATGCATATTTGGTTGATACTGAGGGTTATTTTTATCAAAGTTGGATGTAAGCTTGGTGAAATCATGAGGGATTTGATTGTTGGTATTTGTTGTGTTATCACTCACTGCAACCTCTTCTCTGTTTCCTTACTTATCAGCTATAGAGATGGGATTAGTCTCCCTATTACCCTTAACCTCGTGTTATAAAGAAGGGATTACCTCATTCACAATATCATCTACTGCATTTGTGACACTTTTGCTTGGATTGACTGGGATTGCTTTCTGACTTTTTTCCCGCCCTTGATTATGACAGCCATCCATATTGCTCCTTGTCATTTCTTGGTTCGAGTTCATCTCTTGGGAGTTGTTAATTTCAACCCCAGTTGATACCTTCGAAATTCTGCATGGTTCGACCAATATTCTTTGTTCCCCCATCAGGTTCAAAAAATTCTGACTTGATTCGAGTTTAGAAGCCTCTTTGTCAGACGAATAACCCACAGTGTTCAATTCACCTCGAATATCTCCAGATCTTCCGATTGGAGAGGTGAAATGGGTTGAAACTTGATGTGTAAAAACCTTTTTAGATCCATATTCAGCATCGTTATTTCGAGTTACACCCATGTTTCCTTTTTGTGCACAGGAGATGATCTTTTATGCCCATGTTAGCTGTTCCTCCGAAATCGCTACAGGAATCGCAGCGCCGTACTCAACATTCTAGGAGATAGGAATGGAATTAGGCATTGATTCCAAAGGGGTTTTGCTCATGAGAGGGAGGCGCTCCTCTTGGACTAAGTCCGGTGGCCTGGGGAGCTCCACCGGCAGCGTGGCCATTCCGCAGCCTATGGTCTTTGTTCTTATGTTTTAGAGCGAAGTGAGAGACTTAGGGTTTGATAGACATTTTTGAATTTATAATTTTACAGTTATTAGAGACATTTATTATTGGGTTAGTAGTCTTAAGGATACTGTGTTGAAAATAATTTGCTTATTCTAAGGAGTTAGTGGTCTAAGGGCTCTAATTATTTTTAAAGAGATATACTTATTCGTGTTGCAGTTGAACATTCTCATTATATTGTGATTGTTTGCACCCAACTTTTATTTTTTACAATGTAAATTAGTTATCGAGCTTCTTCAATTTCAAACAACTTAAAAATAATTAGCTTTTATAAAATATAAAATATTTTAAGTTATTTTTTAAAATATATTTGCATTTTTATAATTCTTGAAATATATATATATATATATATATATATATATATATATATAATTATTTATATAATTATTACCTGCCTTTTATGATTATTCAAAAATCATCTCAATTTTTTTTAACTAAATATTTTGTTAATTAGTTTGGTTTAATTAATAGATTTATATTTTTTGTTAATTAGTTTAAAATTACGTTAATTATTTTACTTTATCATGATTAAGAAGCTCGTTGATTAATTTATATTAATTCATCATATTTAAATTTTAGCTGAATTTTCTAATTAAATTCAATTTGACTATTTTTTTAAATCAATGTGACTAATTTCTTAATTAAAGTGGCTATAATTAAAATCCATATGGCAGTTCCTTGATTGCAATTCTAACCATTTTAATTTGTTTTCTTCCCAATTCCCACCCCAACCAATTCTCCATTTTCCCCTTAAACCAATTGCAAATCCCCACTCAACATTTACATATATTACTTACAATTACAATACAAAAAAAAAAGGAAAAATTATCAAATTACACACTTTATATTCCTATATTTTTAATTATTCCCTACCATTTGTAAAAATTTCAAAAATCCCTCTTCTGATACATAGGGATGATGCTGATATATCGCGATTTGATACATAAGTCATTTTTATGATACATCGCTAGTTGATACAAATCAAACACAAAATGTATAAGTAAAATATAAGTTTTACTGCTATTTTTATTGTGTTCATGATATATTAGGTGTTATAAGCTGATTCATAAGTTTTATTGATATTACAATGTTTGATTTGTATCAACTAGTGATGTATCATGAAAAGGACTTATGTATCAAATCGCGATGTATCAACGTCATTCGTATGTATCAGAAATCTAAAAAAAAGAGGGAATTCGGGTAATTACCAAAACAATTGAGATAAATTATAATTGAATTTTTTCACTATGAAATTTAAGAAAAATACCCCCCCAAAAAATGATCCCTTACATCCATTCAGCAGCCCATTTCCCGTAGGCCCAATCCTACTCCTAATGCCAATTTCCATTGCCCAGCCCACCAATAAAATCCCATTCCCTCAACAATACACCCTATACAACCAACAAAACAAAAACACCAATTTCCCCATTTTTCAATACCCCAATCGACCCAATATTATAACATGGAAAAATTACCTAAATACATAATTTATTTTATCATATTCTCTAAAATACCTTACCATTTGAGAAAATTACAAAAATCTCTATCCTCTCCTATTCTCTGATACATCATTATACGCGATGTATCGGTCAGATACATCATTTTAAGTGATATATCGGTCAAATACATCACTTTACGCGATGTATCAGGACGTCAGATACATCACTTTATGCGATGTATCGTTCAGATATATCACTTTACGTGATGTATCAGAATGTACATGATGTAATCGGAAGTGACCAGAAAAAAGAGATTTCGAGTAATTTTTAAATGAGTAGGGATAGAATGTAATTGGGAAGAGTCATTATAGGATTTAGGTAAAAATTTACATATAATATAGATCAACCACAAAAATTAATTTCCAGCAACTACAATTTCCTAACATCACCAACAATACACCACTATACCATTGACACCTATACATGCACTAATCCAAATACTTACACATATTATACCTACAACAATACTCCTCTAACGGTTCCCTTATTCCCAGAAGCCCAGCAACGCACAACGATATACAAAAGCAACCCAATACAATTCCCAGCCCACTAAAATACAAAACAACGCGTACATTCCAGCATACCAACGTATAAAGAGTAGCGCATACACCACAACAACATAGGCGCATAGCAAACCCTCTACTGTTCCGTCTTCTTCCTCAACCAGCCTTGACAATTCGTACAACTACCACACCCACGTCTCACTCCCCTCGTCCTTTCAATCTAGGTGTCTTCATCTCACACCCCCTCCTTGTCCTTCTCCGAAGATCAGACACTCCTAATTGATTTTCCGTTAGGAATTTGTTAGAATCGGTATCAATTCTTGAGCTGTCAACTGGAACCATCGTTAATTAAGAAAGAAATTTATAGAAAAAATATGTCAACTGGGCCTCACCATCCCGTCAGAGTGGTATAGTCCCGCCATGGTAGCACCACTCCAGTGGGATTCCTGTCGCCAGAGCGGGAGGTCGTGGGATAGAAACTTAAGTCGCAAATTCTTATTTTTCCTCTTTTCCCTAAATGCAAGTTAGAGGCGAGGGTTACCCCAGGAAATCTCAAAAGGCTGCTCTATACTTGGGAAGAAGGGAGAAGGGGATTTCAGTACAGGAAAGGCTCCAACCGACAAAATTAAGGCCTACCTTCGTCCATTTGACATCTGAATCTAGGATTAGAGCTCGATATCTCTCCACAACTGCTTGGAGCTCAAGTAGGCTAGATTTTCTTATTCGAGTAGTTAAATCTATATCTATTGCTTAGTGTAGAGGGACTTAGCGGGATGTGTCATGGTTAGGCCCTCGAGTACGGGCTATGGATGGACAAATGGGTATCTTTAGTGATTAAATTTGATGTGAATGTGGTAAGGAAGAACTGTTTAATGAATTAGAGGTAAGTAGTAGTTTTGTCTTTTTGTATTTGTTATATGTGCCCGTAATTGCCTCAATCGAATATATATCGGTAGGGAGATGACAAAGCATTAAGTAAACCATATGGGTTGGTGGTTTAGTACAATTGTGTGCAAGGAATCTGTGTATATATATTTGTACTGTTAATATCTGCTTATTGTAACTGTGATTGTATATTGGTTGTGTTTGTTGGGATTGGATGTCACGTTATGGCACATTCTTGGATCGGATATCACGTTTTGGCATATTACTGGATTAGGTGTCATGTTTCAATATATAATTGAATCGAGTGTCACATTTTGGCACGCTATTAATTTGAGTTTGGTTCCCATGAGAGGGTCAAGTGTGCGTATGGATAGTCCCATGAAAGGACCAATGAATATCTGTCATTCTGTGGTATAGTGAGATTAATTTCTTAAGAGATGATAGTAAGAATTCTATAAATAACCCTACCGGTTCAATGATTTGTACTAGTTGAGAACTGAGAGTAGGTATAGGCTTTTTTGAGGGTATCACTGTA
The DNA here is from genome assembly GCF_947179165.1 of Solanum dulcamara. NCBI lineage: Eukaryota > Viridiplantae > Streptophyta > Magnoliopsida > Solanales > Solanaceae > Solanum > Solanum dulcamara. Next base: position 68,921,475 of record NC_077238.1, on the reverse strand, counting down.
TAATCATTGTGTGGCTTGATAGTAGTGTCCATAATATGCTATGGAGTTTGGGATAATAACCCACAAGTCGGGTGGGTATGTTGTGTCACGCCCCGAGAGGGTATCCTAGACGTAACCGGCACTCAGAAACCATTTCTGGCTCCCAAGCGAACCACATAGTCTGATCACACATCCGTTCATTCATTCATTCAGCGGAAAATTTAAAATAAAGAGTAATTTAGCGGGCAACTCAAATAACCCATCCAACTCAAAGAATAAAGGCCATGGGCCGACAGATCAACTAAAATATTTATCATTTAAAAATAGTTTGACAAGAAATACTCAATCGACTCATCACTATCTAGTCTATGAAGCCTCTATCACTACTATCTAATTGGTGCCAATGACATGTTCATGGCTACCTCAAATCAAAATGAAAAGGGCTAACTCAATGCAAGAATACACAGACGGTGTCCTCCGAATGTAGGAGAGGACTCACCAATACGCTGAGTGCGAATAGATCCCCAATGATGCTCCTATTGACGATCTCTTAAACCTATCTCTGCATCATGAAACGATGCAGGTCCAAATAGACGTCAGTACGTGGAATGTACTGGTATGTAATATGGCAGGATGGAACATACCTCAAGGAAGAATAGCAGTGGTCCAAATATCTCAAATTGAAAAGATAAGAGAGACTCAACAAGGCATTATAAGTCTAAAGTAATAATACATTTTTTTTTGACAAAGACCAATCATATACCATACGATCCAATCCAATCATACACAATACAGTACAATCAAATCATTTACAATTCGATCCCTTTCAATCATGTACAATCCGATTATATGCACTCAACTCAACAATCAACTCAATAATCAAATCCACTCTAGTCACATACCATTCTATTCAATCCAATCACAATCCATCTACTCTAATCCGACCATATACAATCTACTCAACATTCAACTCAACAATCAGCTCAAAGGACTCAACTCAGTAAATATGCAAATTAAATTATGCAATGTTTTACAATTCAACTCAAAGGACTCAACTCAATAAATATGTAGCAACTCACTCAAGTGTCTTAAGTCTAACAAGAAATAGTTTAGATAGGACTAACTCATAAGCATAGAGCAACTCACTCAACTCAACTGACTCAGAGTACTATCAAGACCTAAATGGGAGTTTCTCTTAACCGACAACCAACACTTATGAGCCAGTGAAGGTACAACGAAACGACGTCGTTGCCACGCCCGTTCATACCTTGCCAGGGCATAAACGACGAACACTTATGGATCCAATCCAACCAGGTCCTATAATGTTAGGACAAAAACTCTCGGGGAAGCATCCGATTTTAACGGTTCAATCCCCCCTACGTTTGGCAACACAGGTATTAGGTTCGAGTATGGACTATACTCTTGCCCAATTCGGTGCTCGATACTCCTCCCATGACTCCATGCTCAAAAAAACTCCTCCAATCATCTCAAACAAGCCTTCACGGCTAGTTTCATGTGGAACATTGCCACCTCATCAACTCTGTTCTCATTTCAACCCAATTAACTCATAATGACAAGTCTCATTGGACCTTCTTTCAAATCTACTCATCTCAAATCATCAAACTCTTCTCTTTAAAAATTTATACAATCTCGACTCAATGAATGCAGAAAATATTATGTACATTAAAATATAATTTCAACTCCTCAACTCAAACTCAAAATAGATACTTTAATGTAAAAATACTCAACTCATTTAAAGGCTCCTCATACTCAACTCATACTTAAACTCTTTTCTAAATCAAAGATAAAACTAATAATTTTTTAGACTCAAAATAGTGTATAAATAGTTTATGCAAAAATATTCACAAATAATTTATTTAAAGCTCCTCCTCAAAAGATTATTTATTTTCAAAACATTCCTAAGACTCCACTCAACTCAAATTATGCACATCACATACCACAAACTCACATTAAACTCCAATCCACTTCATCACATAACATCATCATCAATATACCTCTTCGTCAACCATTCTACATATATTAAATAAGCACCATTCACATCATCACTCACATCGTCACCAAAACATCATCATCACATCATCATCATATATTATCATTTACATCATCATCAAACATTATCATCACATCATTGTCAAGTATCATCATCACATCAATCATTAAACATCTACTCCAAAATCCTTATTTTTGTCCTATGTTTATTTTATAGAAGCAAAAGGGACATTCTTAACTAGTCAATTCATTCTTTTCCTTCCAATCAATACATATATATACACACAACTATCCATCTCAACCTCAAGACATTTATGACAAGAAATCTCATCTTGAGTTCATGTGAATGAAACATGGACCCATACTCTCAACAAAACTCAACTCAAGAATATCGTCAATACCTATAAATCTATATACAAAGATACATTTGTAGCCAAAAATATGAAAGATAACTATTTAGTAACTCAAGTCATTAAAAACATCAATCAACTAATAGTACTTAAAAACATTCCATAGTTTAGGAAAACTTTCAAGAAAACCTTCTTAGAAGGTTCAACTCTTTCACAACTTCTATCCAACACATATATGGGCATATGGAAGAACTAAATCCATATTTTAGGTTAGCCTTACATACCTTATTTGAAGACTTTGAAGGAACTTGATGTTAGGTCTTCAATGGAAGGTTTGAATCCTTGAAACTCTTGAAGGCACCCTTTGTTGGAGATGGATTTGGAGAAGAAGAAGAAGAAGAGAGGGAAAATATTTAGGGCTTTTTAGAGAGAGAGAGGAGCTGAAAATAATGGTCCAAAATGCTCAAGGATGGTGTATATATAATTTGGAAAAAATCCAAGTTGCCCCTCTTCCAAAAATCTGAAAATTTGGGCAAAAGTCTTGCTGGCGCTATAGTGGCGCGTCGCGCCACTGCAGCGCCAAGACAAAATAGGCCTAAAACCCTGCACATCTAATAGTGGCGCGTCGCGCCAAGGATCAAACTACTGAGGCTGTTTTCTGGCGCTATAGTGGCGCGTCGCGCCACTGGGGCGCCAAGCCTATATTTCGCCCAGGCCTGAATATTCTTGCAGTGCTAGTTCATAGTAAAATGGCCATAACGTTTGACTCCAAACTCCAAAAATTACAATCTTAGTGGCGTTGGAAAGAAGACTCAAAGACCTTTAATTTGGTAGGTTGTGGGCCACCCAGTTCTTTAAATCCTAGGAGATATGGTCATTTGAAGTTGACCCTTATACTAACTCGTCCGAAAACTTAATCGATTGGAGTTTTTTGGGCTCGACTTGGTGTTAGAGATCCCTTATGACCCCTAAACACATCTATCACACTTTAAATACTTAGGAATTAATCCTAAATCATATGTAGAATTACAAGTCCTCCAGCCCGAGTCTACCCACACGTGAAGAAATGTTTGATTATTTGTGAAAAATTTTACGGGGTGTCACATGTTGGGGTTCAGTTTCTAGAGGTGCAATAATGGACTAATAGTGTTTGTGTTTGACAAGTGAGAGATTAGGACTAGCTTAGAGTTGTGATTATGGGGTGATCGGATTCTGTCTAGTAAGGAAGTAGCTGGTCTAGAATAGTTGGTAAGGTCTTGTTTACTAGTGGGAACATGTTAGGGGCCGAGAGTTTCCATATGGTATTGGGAAATGTGTAAGGTTAGTATGGTAGACTTAGTGGTGATGCAGTTTCACAAGACTTACCTATGTTATAACAAGCATATCTGGAGTCATAGTTTGGAGTCCACAACGGACCAATAGCTAATAGGGGAGTGAATTATTGAAAGAGTTGGTGGGAGGAGGTGTTATGAGTTAATGGAGGTCGGTGGTGTAATTCTTTATTGCTTATGTTTCCTCCTGTTATTCCTTAGATATTATGCGGTGGGTAACATATTGACCGATGAAGTCTAATGTATGCAATGGTATGCACTTGACTTGATATTGATCACGCAGTTGGTTTGTCAACAAGTTTCTTGACAGTCCAAGAAAATAAATGTAACACCCAAAATATTTCTATGCTAAGTGCCGAACCATTCTTCGTATGCGTATGGGCCTGTATCCAATAAATTCTAACTGTAATATAATTGGAATGACTGATTATTTAGTTTTTTAAATGTATGTGATATGAATTAGGGTCACAATAATCCTCTAGTATAAAGTTGAGTTGAAAACTTTCTGACCGATTAAGTTTCGATATAAGATTTTACTTGGATCAAATGGATACGATCATATATCCAAGAATATAACGAATTAGGTATCTCATTACCTATCAAATTAAAGTCTTTGAGTCCTCTTTCCAACGCCACCAAGTTTTCTTCATTTCAAGTTTGGAGTAAAACGTTATGATTGTTTTACTAGAGGTTGTCAGATCATCAAAAGTTACGACTCAACTCTATGACTCGTAGAGTTTTGTACGAATCATAGAAATGACTCGTAGAACCTATGAATACTTAGAAAAATTTCAATCTCTAGGATCTTTTCTACTATTCTTGATTATGACTAATAGAAATTCTTACGACTCATAGAAAAGAGCCGTAGAATCTTTGAACACTTAGAAAAATTTCAAGTCTTTAAAGTCTTTTCTACTAGTATTGATTATGACTCGTAAAAATGTTTACGACTCATAAAAATGAGTCATAGAATTCAGTGTTACATCCAAATAGTTATTGGAATATGCACAAAGATCCTACGAATGGGCCTTACGACCCATAGTAGAAATGATGACTCGTAAGAAAGACTCGTAGACGACTAGAGTCGGATGGATATGAAGGTTAGTTTGGTCTTTTTTTACCTTTTCGCAATCAAAACTTTGATATTTTGGGACTATTTTGAGTCCCTTAACAGTATCCTATATGCCTAAGCCCTCATTAACACTTAGTTTATTTGAGAGCAAAGATTGGAGAAGAGAAAAAGCTAGGGTTCAAGCGTTCACTCGCATCTTCCAACTTTTGATTATTCTTCGAGTTCCAGTATGTAAGGCTATCAGAATGCTGGATTAAGTTCGTTCACATGCCCTACATTTTCTTTGAGCCAAATTGTGTCTTGATTGGAGTTTTGAATGTTTCTATGATTGGAGTTTCTTCAACTATTATAATTCTTATGGGTCCTTAATTGTACCCAATTGATTATGTCTTGATAGCATTATTAAATTGAGTATTTGAGGTATGTGTTAATGTCTTCATTCACATGAACCCTAATTGAAATTGCATTTAATATTTACTGCATTGATTGAGTTTGAAAGCATGATTGTGAATGTCTTGAAAGAGGATGCATTAAGCATGAGTTAAGTGTGACGTATTTAAACATCTTACTACTTTGAAACATGAATATTTCTTCAACATAAATAATCATTTTGAGGAAGAGTGATGGAAATGCATGATTGAGTTGAAAGCATGTCTTAAACGAAAATATTAATGATTGTTGTCTTGGAGTCGTGATGAGTCATGAAAAGAATGTCTAATTGAAAGAAGTGATGATTAAGTTGATTACAGTCCAATGTGACTAGATGGACTGACTTGTATAGACTGATTGATTTGAGTCTTATGAGCATATTGTGTCTTAGGAGGAGTATTGAGCACCGAATTGGAAAAAATATAGTTACAACTCAAATCCCATGAACTACTCGCCAGCATAGGATGGAAGGTTAAACCTCTTAAGTCCCAAAATAATGGACTTTGATTGATTGTGGATCTAATGATAGTGATTCGTCTCTTACCCTGGCAAAGTATTAGATGGATGTGGAAACGACACTACTTTATTGTACATCACCGATTCATAGGTGATAGTTGTCGGTTAGAAAAACTCCCAATTAGGATATGATATTGCATGATAGGATTGTTTGATTTAGATTGTAGATGATTGAGTCAATTTGAGAAACATTTGCTAAATTCTAAATTCTTGCATATCCTTTGAGTTGATTGATGAGCTTGAGGTAAGTGTTGTTGAGTGTTTCTCCTTCCTTTCATTTTACATACTCGTATATTTCATGTACTGACGCTATTTGGATGACATCATTTCATGATGCAGATACAAGTGTTAGAGATCCCCAACAACTATATCATTGAAGTTCACTTTTATTCTTAGATTTGGTGAGTCCTCCTTGCATCTAGAGGCACTCTAGATTAATTATCTTTTCTTTGAATATTTTTTTGGGAGCCATGGACTTTTCATTGACATTTTCTGGATAGTATTAGAGGCTTCATAGACAGATAGTGACAGTGTTGAGTTATAATTTTGGTTTCCAAAAATATTTTTTGACATGAAGTTGAGTTGGGATTTGATTAAATTTTTTTTATAAGTTGTGTATTTGTTTAGCCCACTTGATTGTCCCTTTTTTTGTTATTTAAGTTTTCCGTTGAATGAATGAATATTTTATTAGATCATGTGATTCACTTGGAGACCAGCAATGGACTTCGAGTGCTGGACACACTTAGGCTACCCTCTCCGGGCATGACAACGAAAATTGTAAAGTGGATATTCAAGTATCTGAGAGGAAGCTCAGGGAAATGTTTGTGTTTTGGAGGAACAAATCCAATCTGAGGGGCTATATAGATGTTGATATGGCAGGTGACCTTCATAACAGAAAATCTACTACTGGATATGTGCTTACTTTTTCAGGGGGAGCTATATCATGGTAGTCGAAGTTGTATAAGTGTGTTCCACTGTCTACAACTGAAGCTGAGTATATTGAGGCTATTGAAGTTGGCAAGGAGATGATATGACTCAAGAAATTTCTTCAAGAGCTTGACTTGCATAAAAAAGAGTATGTCGTTTATTGTGATAGTCAAAGTGCAATAGACTTAAGCAAGAACTCGATGTACCATGCAAGGAGATATCACTGGATTCGAGAAAAGATAGAAGACAAATCTATGTAGGTTGAAAATATCTCTACAAATGAGAATTCTGCATATATGCTAACCAAAGTAATAACAAGTGACAAGTTCGAATTGTGCAAAGAACTTTTTGGCATGAGCTCTTTCTGAGAAGATGAAGATACCACTTTTTGGTGCATAAGACTGGAGGGGAAGATTTTTTGGTATCCATTCCATGCCAGAAATTTATTTCTTTTTAGGTTAAACAATTGGTGAGTCAAAAATGTGGATTGTTAATTGAAAAATCTCAACAACCAAATTTCAATATTTTTTCCTACCAAAAAACCTAACTTTAAATTTTGGTTTCTAATTGATGTCATCAATGACATCATGGACCTCACATATCCCTCGTGGATTCTCTCCTAGCATACCTATGGTAGAAGCAGGTGTATATTGGTAAGATCATTGTCTATTACATTACGTATTATCACGTTGCATTGCCTTGCACTTATCTGATTTTGCCGTCTTAAATTGTTGTTATTGTACCTCTTTATTAGATGATTTTGATTTGCTAGCTTCCCTCTATTTGTTGTAAATTTGTGGATTTGAGGTACTTGACTTAGATAGGGTATATTTTATTCTTTTTATGATATAACTGTCTAACTCTTGATTGGTTAGACTATGATGCCTTATGAGTGCATTATTCTTATTACATTTATTGCATCTTTTGATGCAGATCCTAGTGTTAGTAGGCCCAATGATTCATTTTCTATGGCAGTGTCTTTTAAAAACTTTAGGGAGCTACTTGGCATTCAGAACGATATCTAGCTTTCTCTATTTACTTTTCGTGTTATTTACTACTTCAGACAATTTGGTAGCTTTGAAATAAATGTACTCAATCTATAGATGCTCTTGTAATGGTGACACTGAATCTTTTCCTAAAAATTTGATCATTGAGTTGCGCTTATCTTATTTTGTCATCTTGAAGTGATGTCATTGTACTTATTAATCAGATGATTCTGGTTAGCTATCCTTTTCTATTTCTTATAAATTTATGAATTTGAGGTACTTGACTTAGCTAGGATATATTTTATACTTTTTAAGATATAACTGTCTAACTCTTGCTTGGTTGACCTATGATGCCTTATGAGTGCACGTATTTTCATATTCATACTACACCTGTTGCATATTTGATTTGCAAACTCTAGTGCTAGCAGTCCAAATGATTTATTGTCTATGATAGTGTCTTTCGGAAGCTTTAGTGAGCTTCTTGACATTCAAAGCAATATATGGCTTCCTTTATTTTACTTTTTCTGTTATTTACTACATCAGACAATTTTGTAGTTTTGAAACAAAGGTACTTAGTCTATAGTTGCTCTTGTACTGGTGACGCTGAATTTTTTTCTAAAAAAATAATTATATAGAGTAGGAGTAATTTCACGCCTAATACTATAACAAGCTGAAATTGTAGTAAACAAACTATTCAAAATAAGTGGACTCTCTAAAAAAATTGATTTGTTTTTTCAAACATACTTTGCTACGTGTAAAATTTTTGGACTATGTATTGTCGTTACAAATCTTCAACATGAAATTGGTGGAATCCAGTAAGTGTACACATTTTTTGAAAATATTTTTTAGATATACTCCTCAAAATTGGACTATATATTATTTAAAATTTTACTTGAAGTTAGATAATCGATATAAATCAATAAAAATACTGTAACTTTCTTCTCCTCTTCACAAACAATATGGTTCTCCTTGGTGATTTTACTAGATGAAAACTCACGTTTTTACCCTTTTTTTGCAAGATATATTTATAATTTCAAATGATTTTATAAGAATATATTTCGAAAGCCTAATTTATTAAAAGATTATTTTGCAGTGTATTTCAGAAACCTTAATTGATGTTACTTGGAGAGGATGACTACTAATATACCTTGGCAGGATGCACACCTTCTTCTATGCCACTTGTCCTAATATTTGGCATATTTTCACTACTATCCTCCCCTTATAAATATCCTTTTTTCTTACTATAAAAGTGTGCAAAGAAACAAAAAGTACTTCTGTTTCAAAAAGAATGACCTAGTTTGACTTGACACATAGTTTAAGAAAACAAAGATGATTTTTCCATCTTGTGCTCCTAAATTAAAGTTGTGTCAAATGTACCAAAATATACTTTAATCTTGTGGCCTTAAACATGTTATGTGGAAAGTTGAAATTAAAGTTTTTCCTAAAAAGGAAAGGGGTCATTCTTTTTAAAACAGATTAAAATGGAAAGGATGTCATTCTTTTTGAAACGGAGGGAGTAAAAAATCAAGTTGCTCTCTTTCTTACTCTCTTCCTGATGATTTCATTCTCTCTCTCAACTTTGCATCTCCTTTTGGTTGATTCTAATGTTTATTAATTTTCTTGATTCCTATATCCTCTATTTAATTAGAGAAGACATGTTTTATTTTGGAGAAATATTTCACTCCGGTAAAATAGTGTCACCCTCCAGGAGGGTACCCTAGACGTGGCTGGCACTCAGAGACTATTGCTAGTCCCCAAGAAAACTACTTGACTAGTTCACACAATCATTCAATCAACTCTCTATCAGCGAAATACTTAACTCATCAAGATTATCAAATAGATTCTTATAGAATAAGGCCAAAGGCCAACAATCTATCTAATCCAATCAACAAGACTAGTACAAATGATTTCTCTTAGCGATTCATGTATGTATGAAGAAATTTGGGTTGGAAATCTTGAAATCTACGAAGAAGAACTTACCTTGATGAAGAATCTTGAAAGATAACCCTAACTTGATGCTTTTCTTGAAAATTCTTGAGTGTTAAAGTTTAGGAGTGAATGAGAGGGTTTCTAATGAGGAAAGAATTAATTTCTACACGTGTAGGGACAGTAAAATAACTTCCCAAAGGATTATAAGACAAAAATATAAAAGAGGCATCGTTTAGCTTAGGCAGTGGAGTCCGCGTCCTCTCCACATCGCGGAGCCATCGCGGACTTGTGCCAGGATGGAGCATCTCCAGTTAAATGGTCATAATGTTTTACTCCAAACTCCAAATGAGGCAAAATTGGTGGATTTAGAAATAGGACACGTAGATCTTTAATTTAATAGGTCATAGGACACCTAAATCTTAATATTCTGAGAGATATGGGTGTTTAAAGTTGACCCTTATAAGATCTTATATGAAAACTTAATCGGCAAAGGATCTTTCAACTCGACTTAGTAATAGAGGTTCCTTATTACCATATTTATCCTCTAATACACTTCAAATATTTAGGAATTGATCCTCATGCATATATACAATTAGAATTCATCGAGTTCGGGTCTGCATATGAAGAATTATTTGAGTCTTGGCAAAAAATTTTAGGATGTTACATTATCTCCCCTTGGGATTATTTGTCCTCGAATGAAGATCCAACAGAGCTAGAATTGAGGCATAAATAAAAATTGAGACTCAATCAAAACAACCAATCAACCAAATCAAGTAATCTAGATGATCAACTATTCAGACTCAAGAATAGACAAATCTGTTCAAGTCAAGAATAAGGACATTTCCTTCAGTATTATCACCATTGGCATGAATAGAACATCGAAACTCTATCAATCGAATCATTCAAACATCTAGATCATCAAACGTTGAATTCAAGAAAGAAGACATCAAATTAAATAAAGAATAGGATATTACATTCAACATCATCGTTGATGGCAGTTATAGAAGTGGATATTTGGTCTTCATTTTATCCTCATAGGACAGACTATCCTTGATTTAAGCACTTTCAATGGGAACTACCAACAAAGGATCTCCCAAGCACTCCTTCGATCATTGAGACATGAAGCACCAAACTAATGGTGGCTAACTCAGAAAGTAACTCCAATTCATGAGTGACATCTCCAATCCTCTTTACAATTTGGTAAGACTAATATATCAGTGCCCAAGCTTCCCCTTCTTTTCAAGACTCATAACACCCTTAATGTACATCCAATAATTCACCTCAAACTTCAAGTCTTTTCCCCCTCACCTCAATTTTTCACTCTCTAGAATGGTTTTCACTTCCTCTATAACTTGGTAAACTAAGTCTGGTCCAACCCACTCAAATATAGGGAGCTCACTCACTAGAAGACATCATACCTGGGATGAGAGAAGAGCTACAACCTCGAATGCTCCCCTCAAAATTCCTCTTACCAAGTTCAAGCCTAGCTCTAAGTCTTAAGGTGCTAGTCCGAAGATTATCATACTTATACAAATCTAACCCTCGAATTCATACTCTACACCTCTATAGGGACCTTTTTACTTATTGAATACTCCTCCTCCTCACCATTTCATACAAACACTCATAATTATCATCCAAAAGTCATTAATAGCCTACTACCATCACTCTCATAGTGACCACCACACACTCAAGTCTATCACTCTAACCACCTCAACCACATCTAAGAATTGTCAAGCCTACTTTAACATTTCTACCTCCATTATTGCATGAGATCTTAATCAGAGATACACTAACACTCTTACCTATCTATTGCACATCATGGGGTTTCATCTTGCTCTTCTTTCACACATCTATTCTTAATTACACAAGTACAACACAACTATCACAATCAGGAAACACTCACTCTCGCCCATGTACTCTCACTCAACTCAGTCTACTATCATCAATATCGCTATCAGGACTAGAAAGGAAGAATTACTGAAAAGGTTTAGACCAAAAGGTTATAAGCATGATTTATTCAAGAAAGTATGATCTGGGAACATCCATAACTAATATGATCTCTAGTCTTTCAGGGCCTATCATGAGTTCATGGAATTATACATATTATGAAACTCAAGTTATGTCTTGTGTAACATAGAGCTGAAAACTTTTAGATTCATGAGACAAAATCAGGATTGCCGAATGAAATTATCAATTCGCATCCTCGAACTCAGTATGGATATGCATCAGCATGGGGGTGCATGGGTCTAGGCCATGGGCATGGTGCTCATACACACGACAGGAATAGAGTATCACCTCGACTAAAGTATTAGGAATATGCGAGATGGAAAAACATTGATGTCTCATTCTGATCAACTCATCATTGTTGAAATCTCAAGACTTGCTTTGGTTCATTACCTCATTATCTCCCCCTTAGCTCAAAGTTCACCTCCTTAAGTTTGTGAATCAATATTTTTTTTACTAAGCTATACGAATAATTCTCCACACGGTTGGGGAATCACTATCCATAAAAATACTTAAACTCTCTTATTACACTATACTCAAAGTT